>NW_028146738.1:33985255-34602755 GCF_055883805.1 Amblyomma maculatum
AGTTACAGACATTTTTTTTTTAATTTTGCACACATATCCTTCAAGAAACACTTCACTAACAATTGTTGACTCTCATGAAGGAAGCTTCATGGTAGTCCGAAGCCTTCCACTACGTCACCTCTTTCTCTCTTTTTCACTGCCACCTTTCTCCTTTTCTTTACAGCTTGGTGAAGGCGTCCGCGCATAATTGTGACAGAGACTGCGCCTTTTCTTTGCTGTCAACTAATATTAAACACCGCTGATGACTGCTGTACTGCGCCTATTTCTTTATGCTCTGTGTTGCGGCTTTCGTGGAAGCCCCAAAAGAAAGGCGCCGCACGGACGCCTGGATCGAACGCCCGGCGGGGTCAGCTTCATATATGCGGGAATCTTCTTGTGACGTCATCATCAGTCATCACGTCATGACAGGATGCGACATCACGATGACGTCACATTCTTCCATGAGGTCACGGCCAATAACGTCAACATGTGCTGGCCTCATTGTCATGCCATTAGTCATGACTACTGACTAATTAGAAGTATAGCTAATGAGTACTTAATGATTACTTATTACTGGTTAGCGACAAGTTAGTCATTAGTACTGGTAATTTCCACGGAGGAAGAGGGGGACTGAGCTGGAGGGCTGAGAGAGGGGCGGAACTGGTTACGAGGCCATCGGCGATGCCGATGGCGACGATGACGGGAAACGCAGGAACGGGCTACAAAGAGCTGCGCTCTAAAATAAGATCTGTGTGTCTGTTGACACAATTTTCACAATGGCGTTAGCGAACACGGGTGCAACTATTTCGATTATGAGCTTACGGTTTAAAAGGTTGCTGTGACCCAAAGTACTGTTTTCTTGGGACGGAAATGCAAATTTTCATAGCGTTAGTGGCGATTTGTTGTACCTTGTTGGAGTGTGTAGTTCTAAGATGTGTCTTGGGGAAACCGTCACTCGATGGAATTCGTCAAACTGCGCCACTCCACGCATGATGTAATTCTTGGTATTGATTTTCTGCGCACACGTGGTGCAACCATAGACTGCCGCACGGGCGAGATCAGTGTTGAAAGCTACCTTCCGCCGGAGTTCGTTGAAGAACCACCTTTTTGTGATGACGTGCTTTGCGTGTTCGACGTTACCGTTGTGCCTTCGATGTTTGTGCAGTTCATTCCGGTTTCGTGTTCTCGCCCGTGCCACCGAAGCTTTTGATGTGACCGTGACGCCTTATTAGTCGAACTGCGCGAAGGCATCTCTTCTGGTTCCTCATTGTTTGTGTCGGTAACCCAGGAATGCACGCTATTGTTGACCATGAATTTCTCCACGCAGCTATATTTTTTTAGCAGCTGGAATGAAGCTCGCCTCTTGCAGCGAAGAAGTGCCGACATCAGTGGGCTTGGTTACGCATGTATCAGAGCGTAATGTCGCAGCATCCCCAGTAAATTTAAAAAAAAAATGGACGAAGTGCTAACAACACATTCACGTGAATGAAGACACGGACAAGCGCTCATTGACAACGCTCAAATGCGTAGTGTGATCAGCAATTCCTTTAATGTCACAGAGAGTGATGCTTTGGAACATCTGCTCTTGAAGTATTCATCCGTTTTTGACTAACCGAAGGCCACCAGATCCCGCTGCTTGCCCGGGTCACGCACCAGTCATCGCTTTGACACCGAATATACACATCCAATACGCCAAAAACCGTAACGTGTGGCACCGCCCGAGCTCAAGGTCATCATAGAGCAGGTACGTGAAATGTTTAAACAGGTTGTCTTTCAAGAGTTGTGCAGTCCCTGGGTGGCTGGAGTATTTCTTGTGCGGAAGAAATATGGAACAAGGAGATTTTGTGTAGGTTACCCTCGCTTGAATTCAGCCTCTAAAAAGGACGTCCGCCCGCACCCTGCACCTCCACCAAATGTAACAATGTTGATAGGATCATGTACAGCAACGTTACCCTGACGAAACAGTGGCGCACCAGCCCCAGACGCCACTTCAATATATATATATATATATATATATATATATATATATATATATATATATATATATATATATATATATATATATATATATATGTGTGTGTGTGTGCGTGTGTGTGTGTGTGTGTGTGTGTGTGTGTGTGTGTGTGTGTGTGTGTGTGTGTGTGTGTGTGTGTGTGTGTGTGTGTGTGTGTGTGTGTGTGTGTGTGTGTGTGTGTGTGTGTGTGTGTGTGTGTGTGTGTGTGTGTGTGTGTGTGTGTGTGTGTGTGTGTGTGTGTGTGTGTGTGTGTGTGTGTGTGTGTGTGTGTGTGTGTGTGTGTGTGTGTGTGTGTGTGTGTGTGTGTGTGTGTGTGTGTGTGTTTTAAGCAGAAAATTGGAAGGGAAATGAGGATCTGGTTATTGCACACTGAAAGGAGTGAAAGGAGCCGACAGTTGGCGAGTCTAAGGTAAACGTAGGGGATATATATTTTTATATTTTGTGGTGGACATTGGGACCAATATTAGTGATGTAATAATCTCAGGGAGCAAGATTATTAAATACACAGTGGAAGAAAAGACAATTACCCGATTTCTGTGTCTTCCATTTGGCATTTAATAATCTTCCTTCATAAAATTATTGCACAACTAATTCCGCCCCATATCAACTACAAAAGATAAAAAGATATCCCCTTCGTTTACATTGGTATCAGAACTCTTGGCTCCTTGCATTTTATATATATATATATATATATATGAAGGAAACAAGCCAACAGTCGGCGAGGCCAAGGAAAGCATTTGGGATAGTACTTTGTCTTTTTTTTTCTTATTTTTACTTCGGGAATCACATAAATGAGTAAGGCAATCTGTTTATGGGAAAGATAAACAAACACAAAGTAGAAGAAATAACTAGCGTGCCGATGGGGGGAACCGAACCCACGACCTCCGAATATTGCGTCCGGTGCTCTTCCAACTGAGCTACATCGGCCGCTGTTCCCCCCCCCCCTGCTACTTTCTTGGGTATTAATGTTGTCTGTATACGAAACTTGAAACTTGAGAGTGTTGACCAGCGCCACCCTCAATTATAGCGGTGGACGTGGAACATCCTGTATATATATATATATATATATACATATCATCATCATCAGCCTGACTATACCCTCTGCGGGGCGATGGCCTCTCCCATATTTCTTCAATTAACCCAGTTCTGTGCTAGCGGCATCCACTTGACCCTTGCGAACTTCTTAACCTCATCCGCCCACCTAATTTTCTGCCGCCCCTGCTACGCTTTCTTTCCTTGGAATCCAGTTTGTTACCCTAAGCGACCATTGGTTATCCTCTCTTCGCAATACATGTCCTGCCCACGCCCATTTCTTCTTCTTGATTTCGACTAGAATGTCAGTAACTTGATTATTTCTCTGACCCAATCTGCACGCTTCCTATCTCTTAATGTTACCCCTACTATTTTTCGTTCCATAGCCCTCTACGTTATCCTCAACCTTAGTAGAACCCTCTTGGCTAGACTCCACATCTCAGCCCCATAGGTGAGTACAGGTAAGATGCAACTGTTGTATACTTTCCTCTTGAGCGATACCGGTTAGCTGCTAGTCATAATCTGCGAGCGCTTGCCAAATGCGCTCCATCCCAATATTATTCATCTTGTTATTTCCTTTTCATGGTCCAGATCTGCGGTTACTACCTGTCCCAAGTAGACATATTCGCCTACTACTTCCAGTGCTTCGCTACCTAACGTAAACTGCTGTTGCTTCCCGAGGCTGTTGAACATTACCTTAGTCTTCTGCATATTGATTTTCAAGCCTACCTTTCTACGTTTCCTGTCTAGGTCATCAATCATTATTTGCAGTTCATGCGCCGAGTTACTTATCAAGGCAATGTCATCAGAAAATCACAGATTACTGAGGTATTCTCCATCTACCTTATCCCTAGCTACCCTAGCATTATAGAAACTATGAAAAGAGGGAAATCAGCTGGAGAGGATCAGATAACAACAGATTTGTTGAAGATTTGTTCCATCGTGCTAGAAAAACTGGCCGCCCTGTATACGCCGTGCCTGGTGTCATCGACGGTACCGGAACGATGGAAGAATGCAAACATAATCCTCATTCATAGTAAAGGGGACGCTAAGGACCTTAAAAATTACAGACCAATCCGCTTACTGTCTGTTACGTATAAGGTATTTACTAAGGTAATCGCGAATAGAATTAGGACAACCTTGGACTGCAATCAAGCAAAGGATCAAGCAGGTTTTCGGAAACGGTACTCTACTATCGATCATATCCATACCATCAACTAAATGATAGAAAAATGCTCGGAATATAAGTAGCCCTTATACATAGCATATATATATATGCTATGTATTTATATATATATATATATATATATATATATATATATATATATATATTCCGAATATATATACACCGAATATATATATATATTCGGTGTTACAGTTAACGTTACGCGTGTCAAGTGTTAAAAAATTTAATATTTGAAATACACCAAGGCGGCCAGTCGCCTACAGCTTCCAGCCTCTGAGACATATCAGTCAATTTTTGAAGCTGAAGCTTCACTATGCCACCCAGCTAGAGCTTTCAGCTTCAGTGTCGGTGGGAGCCTGAAAGAGCGCCAACTCGGGTCTGTCCTTTCATGTGGGAGCATCACATTAGAATCGGTCTGTCATGATATTTGAATTCACGTTACCCCTATGGCACGGGCAGGAGCTGCCACTCGGGTCGCTCCTTTCATATGGGAGGGTAACATCAGGGTCAGCCTGCAAGAACACTTTGTCTTCACGTTACCCTCTAGGACATGCAGGCACGTCTATACAGCTTGGTTAAAACGGAACTTTATATGTAGGCTGGTAGCTTACGCTCTCGCGTCATACCCTTGAATGCTGAGCTTAAGTGTCTTCAATAATGTAGCTCCCTACACTGATTGGGCATGATAGCGAAATAATGTAGCAGGAAAACGAAGCTTCCGCTTGGATCCAGGTTTAACCGTAACTAAACTGTAGCGAATTTGTTTTTTGTTTAGGTAATAATATTTAGTTCATTAGGTTAACTTTTCGAATTTACTTATCACCCAGTTTAGAAAATAAATATGACTCGCGAAGTTAGAGAACACCTGCAGAAACCTCCCTTCCATTTATTACCATAAATAAAGCCGCGCGTGTATTGTTTGAAGCCAAAGCTTTACTGGACTAGCTGCGGCGCGTTTCACGTACGCCGGAGTTTGACCTTCAGTCGATCTCCATCTGTGTGCCTAGCGGCGCTCGGCCTGCTTGCTGCCCGGTTCTTCTCCTTCGGACGTATGGCGCTGCTTTCTTTTGATGGGGCTTCGCTTCTTCATCTGTATCACACCTGCCGTTTCCTCACACACCTGACACCTGGACGTGGAACAGCCGCTCGAGCGCTCGCTACGCTCGGCAGGGCCGAATCAACTCATCCTTCCGACATCGCTCGCCCCGAAGAAGCAGCACCTATGAAGAATGAAGCTAAGGGAGCTAAACAGGCGATGAAAACTCCCGAAGAGCAAGAAGATGCTTGCAAGGCGACGATGCAAAGCAGCGGAGAAGGAGCGACAAGAACAACAGAGAAAGGATTCGGTCGCATCCACAAATACTACTGCTTAAGCTTTGTATAAGCTAGCTGAGTTGATTTAAGCATCTGGCAATTTTTTACCAGTTTCAAAGAAAATGCGCGAATTACAAAAAAAAAAAAAAAAAACTCGCGTGAACAGCGCATTCGCGCGTAACGATTGCTCTACTCTCAAGCGTGGTTTGAGTGAACGATATCAGCTGCAGCCGTCACTGCATGACTCCTCTTGCAGTGGCAGGCCGACATGTCTGCGGTGGTTTCTTCACCTGCTAGAGCCAGTCTTTGCATATAGCGGTTCAAGCTGAAGACAGCGCGGTGAGCTTGCTGAGCGGGTTGCAGCCATTTCCATCCTATCCGCCTAACCCTGGAACTCTGCCGCCTAGCGACGGCCGCCAATAATTTCGGTTCGCTCAATCCATGGTTGAGAGCAGCCCGATAGCGGCGCGCGAACGCGCTTGTCACTTGATTGTTTTATGTATTTCGTGGGCTTTTTTTTGAGCTCGGAAAGGACACGTAGGCGAACTTCTTTATCGCATATAAATGGAATAGGAGTTTCTGAAGGAGCTCACCAATTTGGCAAGCCATATTTACTGTCTAACGTCAATACTAAGTAAAAAAAGAAAATTATCCTAATGACTAGTTAATTATTTCAGAAACGATATTATCTGGGGCGCGTAAGAGGGCCAGCACCTCTATGAAACTGGTTTTCTTGGCCTATATCAAAAATTTAGGATTTTTAACCCTTGGCAAACTTAGCTGGGATACTTGGTACATATTTGGAGCATGTTGTGGGAACTCGCGCTTTCACTTGTATATGCCCATAATCATCATCATCCTCATTACTTACCTCTGTTCCCAAAATATGGCTTAAAGTAGGCTCACAAAACTATGCACTTGAGGATATGATGCCACTGCAGGGACATGACCACATGCAGGTGCTGGACAAGTCGGTGGAGTGAAGTGCGTTAGTGCGAATAGGCTAATATCAGCGAGGACGCCCTCATTACTTGTGTCCTGCTCAAGGCAGCATGGCTGAATTTCGCCCAGGCGTTGGCAAGTAGAGCACAAGTTTTAGAACATGGTAGTGAGTGGTTATTAGTGATTAACTGAGTCGATTAGAAATTATAATTGCACATGTATTTGTACATATGCCACGGATGCGTATATGTGCACGAATTATTGTGTATGGTAAATAGTGATCATTAGTGATTGCCTGAAATAAATTCAAACGTTATATAAATAATTGCTTTGAAATTATTTGAGTGCATTCAGTTCAGTTCAGTTCAGTCGTTCAGTCATGTCCGACTCTTCGTGACCCTATGAACCATATCACGCCGCACTTTCCGGTCTCTCACTATCTTCCTAACATCACATAACTTCATCTGCAGCGCCTCGAGGATGCCATCTAATCATCGCGTTCACTGCCTACCCCTTCTCCGGTGACCCTCAACCCTTCCCAACATATAATCTTTCTCCAGTGACTGCTCTCTTCTCATCAGATGACCAAAGTAGCTGAGCTTTAGGTTTAGAATTTGACCCTCCAATTTCATCCGCATAGAATTAACTTGTGTGGTTTTATTCATGGTGCTTGAATTTATGAAATGGCAATTAGTTATCATAAGTGATCGAAAAAATTAATTGAAATTGCCAATTTCACTCCGAATGAAGCCACAATGCATTTTTCTGTGTGTGGGAGTGCATGGTTGTGAAGGTGAAGAAACGCAGTGGACTATGTGCCCTCTTGCATTACTTCTTCTTATCTGCCGATGCAAGTAGTTCACGCTCCAGAGACGTGACATTCGTGCAGTATTAGACTTCATATTGAAGACAATCAACAGGCCAGAACTGCGTTTTCACACCCACCTCGGCTGTGTCTCGGCTCCCTTGTACAAAGGAAGGAATATTCTGAAGCAATTTTGTCAACGAATTATCGTGATGTGAATTTTTACGTGCTTTCTCCGTTAATCTATGGAGCCCTCACGATATTGAAACCAACGTTAAGTATTATTCTACTATGCAATGAAATGCAAGAGCGTATGCAGTGTTCATCCACTCGCTGTGTTCGATAATCATACATGTGTAACGATCTCATATGCGAAATCCGCAAGCCCCTTTCCTCTCGCTGTGTTAGATAAAGTTGTCTTCACTTGCCTTCATTCGCTTGTCACCGTATTTATGTCCTAATACTTACAGTGAAGAGATTGTTTATAGTTAGCCCACTGGGTTGTGGGTTTATCTATAAATAGCACGCGCGTTAGCAATAAAAAAAAGGTGTTTCTTGTTCTTGTATGAATTAATGATTCGTATGGAACAGCCAGGTCTGGTAGTTCTATTCTTTATCTGAAAAAGGTTTACCACCGCAAACTTTTAAAATGTGCCGTAGGCCATGTCCCATGTAGCAGTTCTCTTTTGTCACAAAAAGGACACGCTTGAACTGATTCTTAACATTAGATTCTGCAGGAAGGGGCTACGGTGGCGAGTGTTCATGAGCGTATACGATCATCCAGATTGGTACGACACAATTTTATAACAGTACGGACAACAAAGATAATTAAATATGTAGTTATCTCTGCATGCAGGTCATACTTACCACAATATTTAGCAAAAACCGCAGCTCAACATTACTAAAAACAAGCGCTTGAATATGTACACAAGTTTCTGAGTGGACTGTCTTCCTGAGGTCTAGTAATCCCTTGAGCACCGGCTCATCGACATTTTGTCAGAACATTTTCATTAGACCTCGATAGACCGTATTTCAGGTCATGGAAACTTTTTTGCACGCGGTTATGTTTTTTTTTTTTGTTTTTCGTTTTTGCGCGATTTTGAATGCGTGGTTTGATTTTTGGCGCAATTGTTTCCTTGCTCATTTTGCTTTTTGATTAGAACGCGCTAGCTTGTACTTTGACGAATAGAATTTCGGTGAATTGCCGGTCGGAATGTAGAGTCATGTTGTAGTTTTCTTGTTGTTTCTTTGTTCCTTGTTCCCGCGCAGCTGTACGTTTTCACGACGAAGAAATTCTTCCTATGGGGTAGTCAGGCCGATCAGTTTGAGGAGAAGACCGCAGTGGATTGACAATCTAAGTTGCTGTTCAGTGTTCTGTGGTCTTGTACGTGCCGGGAAGAAATTTGGGTGAGAGAAACATTTTATCGCCATCAGAATTCGCGGTCGCCTCTGAGAATCAACGACTGCATTCTCGTTCCACATCTCGCTGGACAAAGAACTTTGCGGCATTTCATTTCGGTGTGTAAGCAGTGAGAAGTATAAGTGAGAGCAAATGACGGCTTTGTTACGCGCCACAAGAGGAAACGAGCGGCTGATGTTAGTTCTGGCTCCTGCGACGCAGCTACGCAGAGAGCAGCAGATGGTTTGCAGATTAGCCTACGCTCGAGGCGAAACGAAGAAGCTTACCACCGCGGTCAGTCTTGTGGAGAGAAGAAAACGTCCCGCACTTGTTTGTCTAGAAGGCATTGGTTTATCGCGACGCAAGTTACTCACGGGAGTAGGTTTATTGCAAAAGAAGTACTGCGCCAGATCTAACCGCTCGTCGCTGTGTGCCGTGTCCGTACCCGTGGTTTCCCGGAAGGGACTGCCAACTTGGTTCTGTCGTTTCACGTGGGACGAATATGTCAGAATCAGCCTGCTAGGACCTTGGCATTCACGTTATCCTATAGGCCCCTAAGGCACGTTCATACGGCTTGGTTAAAGCGGGGCTTTATATGTGTGCTGAGGAAGAAGAAGAAGAGAAGAAGAACGCTCGGTCACCCGCAGCTAAGGCTTTCGCTCAATATTTGGTTAAGTAGCGATCAACCCTCCTCATTTTATTCGTTCGAACAGCTGTAACTGCACCTGCCCGGTGCAGACTCCCTACAAATAGTACAAGCTTAATGCGAAAGTAGCCATAAGATATTTGCATAATATTCGACTTAAGACAACAGCCGTCTTGAAATATTGTTTTTACTTTGAGCGGAAAGAACACACTTAGGCTGAGAAACTGCAAAAATGCAGCAATCGACGAACAGACTTAGAATTCAAATTGAAATTCATCCCATAAAATTAACTTTACCGTCTTTATCTAGCGCAATCACTGCGTAACTGAATGCGTTTATTTGCACATGGGTTGTAACAACCAATATATACTGTCGTAAAATTCGGTGCAAACAGGTCTGCAGTGATGGCTAATTCTTTGTCGATGCTCAGCAATGTGACATGTAAAACGTCCCTTCAGTGCCACTGCCTATATTGCGAGCGACGATGGGAAATCAGTCCGGTGTTCAGAGCAATTTTAATTTTTTTGGCAAAATCAGATGTCCGAGACAATGCGCCATTTCATGGCGGTTGTGCACACTAATGGATTTGCCAGAAGATCCCTGATTTGCAGCAGTTACACCACCCACAGGCCTCAAGCCCTTTCATTTCCATCCTAGCGGCTCCTGTAAGCGCAGCTCAAAGTTATCCCCTTTGAAGAGACTTACACTGCTCGTAACTATGCAAGCTATTAATTTTAAAACAGAAAAAATAGTACCAAAGAACGAACTCTCTGCCGCGGCAGAAATATATGCCGCAAGATTCCTCAAATTGACCGGCTAACTAACATTTATCTATTGCATTTGTGTGGCAGGTCGCAATGACGAGTTCGAAGCCATGAACAAGGGAAGCGATGACAGGTTTTGAAAGGAAGAAAAATTTATTTTCTGAAACACTTCGGACCGAGAAAATCCGACGCTTTTCTTCGGCACGAAACCCAAACTTGAGCGCAAGAGATGCGCAGGAAGCTCGGCACACAAGCCACGTCAGAATATGACCTGTGCAGTAGTAACGACGCCGAATTCGAATTGCCTGTTGCGCTGCGACGGCAAATGCACTTTATTTCACTAGGCGCCCATAAAAATAACGGCCACAGAGATGAATGGCCTTTCGCGCCAAAAGAATGTAGATAACACAATGGCGCTCATGAATGTGTATGTCGTCAAATGTCGCTTCTGCAACGAGCTTTCTGCGCATTTGTGACGGTCAGTTTCGGTTTCACTCTCAGAAAATAAGCGTTGGATTTTAGAAAATGAGAAAATGAGAAAATGAAGGCTTCGAACTCGCAATTGGGACTGCTAACCACACACCTGCGATGATTAAAAGCGAATTACTTGGTTTTCGCTATTAAGATGGATAATTAAAAGACTTCTGAACCATAGTTGGTCTGGCCCGACAGGGAGTTTGTGCCTCCATATACATTTTTTTATTTTGAGCGCACTATTTCTTAAAATTACGCAATATTCATGAAACACCCTGCACGTACAACACATGGTAAAAAAAATTCTTGCAACTGGAAGCGAGCAGAAGTTGAGAGAAAATATAGATCAGCTGCTTTTTTTAAATAAAAAAAAATACATCAACTGAATCGGTAGCCTAGTCGCGTAGACCTTAAAAAATCCGCTTTGTTCGCGGTAGGTGACTTCGTCGTCTGCCGCGTGCACATTGATTTTTGAAGGGTGCTAGGTTTTTCTTGGTCTCGCATTCGGCTTCTTTTCCGCCAAATGGTCCAAAACGATAGACCATTTACCCCACCTCAAAAAGACAAAACAAGATAGGTATCACAGTCATTCGTCAAGTGCTGCGAATGCGTCTACTGAAATTACTACAGTACAAGTTTTCCGCTTCTTCGAGCGTGATCAGTTAGTAGTTATCGAAAGCAGCCACACCGGACACGAGGGTACTAAGGCTGATTGTACTGATTTTAATCCGCATTACTTTTAACGCATCTTTATCTCAAAGACCACAATTTCCAGACTTCTTTTTGTTTTCCTCCAGATCTTGCTACGCCTTTTCGGCCAGCGACGGTCGAGGATTTAAGGAGTTACATTGAACATGAAGTTTCCATCAATGCCATCGCTGATGGCAGGGGTGAGCGGCACACTTTTGCCGCTGGTGGGCCTCCAGTGTATGGTTGAATTGCGATAATAAAAGCACTGAAGTGGTCGTTAGAGGTGGGGGCGGTTTCTTCGCATCTAACTTACCCTTGCAACGGCAGTGGGCTTGGCAGCACTGGAAAAAACAGCCTGGTGAAACCGCTTATCCTTGTCGTTCAGGTTTGAGGAAAAATGATTCTGCAGTTGTCTCAGAGATGCTGTCCTAGTCTGAGAGCGTTTCCAGGTCAAAGTACTCATCAGAAAATGGCTGTAGATCGTTTGGACGTTGTTCCATTTCTCCTGGAATATTTTCAGGGCATAGAAAGGAACTGATGTCATATTATTAAAGAACTCTTCGAAAACGTTTCCAGTCGAAAAAACGCAATGAAAGCGTACCTATCGGCCATGAAGAAGACGTTGGCTAGTGCGCAGAAATCAATATGAAAAAGTTAAAAAGAGCAAAAAAATATTTAAAGATACTGTAGGAGCAATGGCGGTTAATACACATCGTGGCCGAAGGCATTCAAAGGAAAATTAATTATCTCAAACACCATTGTAGGCGATGTACTCTTGCATTAGGGGTATCGAGGAAACTCCAATTGAAACATAACAATTAGTTTGTCTTATTTTCAGAGGCGTGTTCAAGAAAAAAACGGTGTACCTGTCCTAGCTGACAGCTCACTCAGAGCGGCAAAGCCTGAGGAGAAAAATATCAGCCAGGTTATTTCATGCTTTACATTAGTCAAAAGTAGCAAGTACTCTTAATGCGAATGTGTTTAAGGGCACACACTTTTTCCTCACTGAAGATATAATGAACCTCGAGAGAAGAGGTGATAGAAAATGTGTAACACTTCCGTATTAACAATTGAGAGTTTCTTGGACATGATGAAGCTTATCCCGGCAATCAGGTAAACAAGCTTCACAGAACAACAGGACGAAGACCGCCATACGAAAATAATCTCACTAGCGCCCTCGAATCAGTTCAGAACAGAGCAACACGATTTATTTGGTCAAAATATTCCTATTACTTCATTATCTGAGCCCTGAAAGCACAAATAAACTTAACCTTTCTAGCCTCAAGGCGTATACTTGCGCGTCCTAAACTTTTTCCTAAACGTTTCCATTCTTTGCCATCTGATAACCCGTAGATAAAAAGGGCCCACCGAATCGCCCGCACCTGCCACATTAATGCAGTGTATCCCTCACAGGCGCATACTACTACTTTTCAGCAGTAATTTTTCCTGTGCCAAGCACAGAACTGGAATGGTCTGGCCACTGAAGTCGCCACCAATTATCGACCCCAAAATATTCAAGCGGCTCATCGTAAACACTTGATTGCGATTTTAGTTATACTTGTTTTTCCTGCAGCGCCCGCTCCCTCGTGTAATGTCTCACAGAAGACGTTTGAAGAATGAATAAATAAATAAATAGATGCACACGACAAGACACGTGCGCAAAGTTAAATTCTAATGTCCGAAGGGAACGAATGTAGCGTATATAATATCATCGGCGACTTTGAACGTACTTTTATCGAGGGAACGCCGAATGTCTTGGTAATGACCGAAACTTGGCTTTACACTGCAATCTTAGATTCAGAAATTTATCCATCTGGTTAGTGTATTCAAAAATGACAGCCAATTTTGAGGATGTGGTGCGGCATTTTTTCTTGAACACTAGGACAGATATTCGCAACTGCAGAATTTGTTATGTCTGGCCCGCTACAAAACATAAAACATGGATAGCCAACCATCTATCTTCTCTTAGACACTTCCGTTTAGTGCTGTGCTTCAATTTCTAAGACATGGTGTAATTTTTTGCCGTTTGTCGATGGCGAGAAGATTAAGCGGACTGACAATTCTGCCTGATCGAACTCGATACTCATAATTTCGAAACAGTCACCCCAATGCGGTCCTGTTCGTAGATGCGTTCGATTTGTAGAGTGTAGCACATCAGATTACCCTCACAATGAAATTCTGCGTCTAAGAGGCCAGCCTGCTGGGAGGCAAGTGCACACATATTACCGAGTTTGTGTGTACTATTTATGCCGTGCTGCAGGCAAGTGGCTTTGAAGTTTTCACTCAACTAACTACGGAAGTTCACCTTCATTTCTTCTCAGCCACGTATTGGTGAAACGCGGCATTTCTGTACAGCCGGCTGTGGTTGCATCATTTGAGCAACATCAAACGACTGCATGAGAAGCGACGTGCGTACTGGCTGCGCTTGATGACACACCGCGTTTCCATAAACACCCTCTGACGGCTGGCATTCAGAAACAACGTGTTGACGCCATCAGGAGGGATCGAGCCGCATCATCATTGAACTACACGATATTCTGTGTAGCTATCAGCCTTCGTAAAGCTTTCTTAGAATCAAAATAAAGTGAATGAGTGTTTATCGACGGGAGCTTGCGAAAAAGTACTTTTTCACTCGCACTGATTTGCACGGAGTTCGATTCACAGTCTTGGTTCAACAAGCGACAGCTGAATACTGTGTGAGTAAGGTCAGCTTGAGAAAAGCCGACAGCATAAGAATATGGAGAGGGTAGGTTGATGGCCTTCTTTCACAGGTTCCAAGCAAGTGAGGATTCAAAGGGAAATAGGCGGCGGAGTGGGATTGAGGGGAGCGAATGGAGTTGGAGAAAATAAGGCAAAGCTAAATCGTGGACATAGGAGCAATTTACGCTTTCCCTACTTTCCAACTTATCGTCTACTTGTCCTCTAAATAACAGACTGTCAGCCGCTAAAGCACACTGAAATGTAAACCGCATGGCTAAGTTCACGAGGGCAGTCGTCAACTGCAACAATGTAAAAGCAGCTGGAGACTGTACTGCACGCTTAGAAACAAATTCAGTCTTTAGTGGCAGGTGGCCTATAAAGCGAAACCGCATAACCACAGCCCGATCATGTGGAATGAAATTAGTAACAGACCTTATGCAAAATTCCTGCTATTTATCGGACATTAAGTGAAGGACACCCCGCGACGCCATGTTGAAGGGTTGAGTGAGTTGAGGTTGCTGCCGTCGCACTAGCTGCGTGATTTTAGGGCTTTAGTGTTCGTGCAATTTTCTCGCATTTAGAGCAAAAAAAAGGACGAAAGAATTCACGAATGACGCACGCTGGCTACATTCCCGTTTTACTTCGTAAAGCGGTAATACGCTCTCAAAGCTTCTTGTGAACGGCAACATCAGCGTAGTTACAGAGGGCAAAACCCGCGTTGCCGCTTCTAATTTCTCTCTCTGCTCCAACGGATTCCTTAATACACTGCTGAAATACGCGTCTATAATGAGTTTTATGTTAGAGTCAGGTGTAAACGCGTCTGCGATGTGCTTGCACTCTGTGGGCCTTTTCAGGAGGCTTTCGAGTCCAGCGCGGGCCAGGTACGACGCGTGCCTGGCGCTCGGCTTCGATCGTTGTCGTTCCTTAATACGTTGTGCGAATACGCGTACACGTAAGAGCTTGATACTGTTTTTTTTTAAATATTGGTGAGGTACGCATTAAACACCGCGCTGCGGTGAACCTGAAAGCATTCAAAATGCAGCGCCCGGACCACTGTTCCCATGCGCTCTCTGGACCTTTAGCGGCCCGCGTATCTCGTTAGCGTGCAAGCAAACTCCCAACAACGCGAATTTGTGAAAGAAACGCAACTGGTTAACGACTTGATTCCGAACGCGCCGATCCTCTTCAAATAGTGCGATCCTTTCACCGTCATAATCGCGGTTCCATTTCGTGAAAATCGATACACTGCCAGATGCGTTATCGACAGAAAATCGATACATTAGCCAACGTAAACACACCGCCTTATACCCAGGCGCAATGTCAAGCGTGAACGCGTATTCGAGCAGTGCTGTGTGAATATAAAATGTTGTGTTCCAAATAAACAAAAAAATCTCTAGACAGCTTGCATGCACCAAGCAGTAAGCTCGGTGATGAGTTGGCGTAAAAAGCCTTGCAAATCAAGAGCAACAGTCTTGCAGATATTTTACGCGAAAACGCTATGTGAAATCCTTTGGCCGAAACTGTAACACACTGCGGGCGATATATTTCGTCTGCCCTGGTACCGAGTATGAACTTGAAAACTTTGAAAACAGGCTTCATAGTACACCATTTTACAATTTTATCGTGCCGTTTAACGAAAGAGTGCCTACAGCGTGAGAACCGCGGAACAGCAGATTAAGACAGGGCCACAAGCAGAAAAAAAAAAAAAACTGAATGGACACAACTTGCTGCTTCTTTTCTATGGCAAACTTATTTTAGTTTTGCGTGCCGCAGGGAATAAAACAGTATGTCGGCATTATCGGCAAGAACGAGCATTAACCCAGGGCCACGCAACCACCACATTATTCCGCTTGCCGCTCCTCGGTTCAGCTACCCTCAAACATGGCGGAAACGAGCGCACCGGTCGCTAGATGGCCGCACTTTTGCATGAGATCTATGAGAAGAGCAGGTGACAAATTCTGAGAAGGAAGAAGTTCGCCCGGAGTGGTCACGGTTACTTTTTTTTCGAGTCATTTTTTTACCCATGACGTACTCCTAGGCGCGGGTTAGTTTGCTTGGGAAAACGACAAAATACACTGTGCGGACTTCCTAGTGAGAAGGGAGGTAAAATGGAACACAGAAAGGGTTTCGACGTTATCTTTCTGGTTTTTCGCAATTTCAATCTACGAAATTACGACTATAGGTATGAACAGAGATGTAATTTGGAGTGCGCCGGCAACGGGAAACCAAAGCGCTTTACTGTGCTTGACACGAATCAGCGGTTTCTCGCGCAGGCAGCTAGATGTCGAGCAATGATCTGTAGTTGAGAATTGACCTATGCAACGTCTATTCGGCGTAGAAACCGTATAGCATAGGTTTTATCTTGGGACGTAAGAAATGGTTACATGTGCAGTTACCTACCCCTTGGAGATATCTCGTTTATTGACACAATAGATAACTTCCTTGGGGGAATGTAAGAGGAGGTCAAGAACGTAACTGTGGAGGGAAATGTTTTTTTTTCGAGATTTTGGCTGCGAGTAATAATGCCTGGGTTATGCGAACGTGAAATTGTTCGAGTTCATTGTTTTGCGCTTTATTCAATCGGTTAACCTAAAGAGTTCTGACGTGTATTCGAATCAAGTCAATAGCACGTCGTTCCTTTACATGGCTTGAACTGAAAGAATGTGCATCGAGATCGCCTGAGATAAACGTTGCAACCGGCATCTTGGACCATTCATTAGTCACCGTGGTCATCATGACGGTGCCGGGTTGGCCACCTGGCCGATCCGACCACTTTTTTCGTTTTGAGACTACTGTTTGGCAGGTGATAACGCAACTCTAAATGAAGCTGATTTCAGTTTTAAATGCTTTAAAGAGAAAAGTAATAATCATAGTGTTAGTGGTAACGTGGAATAGCTGCAATTTACACAACAGTCCAAAACTATATGCCAAATTTTTTACCACTCAAAACGGAAACTAATATATATTTTCTCGATGCCATGGATATTCTCGAATTAAAAGAGGAAATCGGCTAGACATATGTTCAGCTGCCATCGTACACAAAGTTTTGAAATTTGGAATTACGCCTTGTTCTTAAACGTTCCGCTGTCAAGACACTGATAAAGAATGAAAAACTGGGAGCCTACTTGAGCACATGCTTAACGAACGAATGTGGTCGCATACGGGAATGCAAGAGTAACTGCTCTCAAATATTCTGGTGGCTTGCATTAGTATAACTTGACAGATAATAATAATCCGACCCTTTATCTCATTCATTTACTATCTGTATGCGAGCCCAAATATTTAGGGTAAATTGGCGGAATATACAAATCTGACTCCTGCAGATTGGCACTGATCCATCCCGGTGCCAATTTTTATAAAGGAAAGGGGCGATATCTGTCTCGCTTATCGGAAGACGTATACACTTACAACAGCATAAAATTGGAGGTGCATAAGTAGTTGGTTCAAATTTTATACGTAAGCTAGCCTCCAACTTGACCAGCATAGTGATGCTGAATGGGAAGTGGAATGATTCGGCACCACCCTTAACACTACACACACACGCACACACACACACGCACGCACACACACACACACACATACACATATACATACACACACACGCACACACACACACACACACACGCACACACGCACACACGCATACACGCACACACGCACACACACACACGCACACGCACGCACACACACACACATACACGTACACACACACACGCGCGCACACACGCACACAGACACACACACATATACGCACACGCGCACACACGCACACACACACACATACAAGCACACGCACACGCACACACACGCACACACACGTACACGCACACAGACACACACACATACATGCACACTCATACACGCCCATACACACACGCACGCACGCACACGCGCGCAGACACACACACACACGCACACGCACACACACATACACATACACACACACGCACACACACATACATGCACACGCACACACACACGCACACACAGACACGCACGCGCACACACACAAACACCCACACACACATGCGATAGCGTCATTTACAACTTTGATGTGAACTCACGCTGTCTTATCGTTGTCACTTCGTGTCCAAACATTTTGCCCATATATCATGCCACAACTGACGTAAAGGAGGCTTGCGCCTTAAAATATATGTTCTCTGAATTTGTAATGTGGTCTCTCGAACGAGACCTTGACCGCGATGAACGGCATGAGCGCAAACTAAAAGTAAGTTACCAAGTGTTGCGCATCGTTTTTGCATCAATTACTGTGAGCCTCACTAGGCAGTTGCTGGCACTGGAGTGCTGCACTAAGTTACCTGGTCAGGATAATTTTCTGTTGGTCTACCACTTGCTCCCTCTTCTTTGTTGTGTGATGAGAATATTTTACACGAAATAACACGCCTGTGAGCTTCGCACAAAATGTGGCATTTCTGTCATCCCCATTTGTTTGCATATTTTGACATTACTTTCAGCTTCGTATAAAGCGCAACTTGCATGAAGTAGCAGCTAACCTCGCCACCCTTTTTCTGCTTTATCTTCTGGTTTGCTCTTTTCTGAGTGCATAACGGGGTGTAAGTTGTATGTAAAAATGTGGGCAACGAAAAACTCCGTCGCTATAAACATTGGGTTATATTTTGCATCAACGTAGTGCGATATATCTTGATATTTCTTACCAGCGCGAGTCATCTTGTTGTTTCGATACACCTGAATGAAGAGCATGACATTTTCTGCCAGAAATACAGCACTGTACATCGTAGGCGAAAAATGTGTTTATTTACAGAAAGATGTTTTGTTATAAAACAGAATTTTTTAAAGAAGAGAATGACTGTGATATTCGGCGAGTTAAATGTATATTTCTACAATTGGTAGCTGCACGAGTGTCCGTTGTCTCGCAAAAATCCTATGTGACTGCGAACGCCATTGGATCTTGTCTGCGCTTCCAGTTCGCCAAGGTTGTTCGTGACGCAGCTGGCATCGGCCGGCTTCCCTGACGGGCTTGCCAGGACGTCAGGCGCGGAGTCAGCAGGAATCTTAGGTTTACTTTGGCCACGTCTCTCGAAGGCAAGTTTGTCCAACTTCGCGGTAGGCGCCTCGCAGAAGATGAACATGATGTAGCTGAGAATGAAGCTCCACACGAGAACGATGAAAACTATTGAAATCTGAAAGGGGACAAGAGAAATAAAAAGCTATCAACAACGGAAGCTTTCTAAAGAAGCAAGTGAATCTGTGGGTTGCAATAGTGCCTCTATTCTCCTCATCAGCGGAAGGAGAGAGATTTGCTGTACAAATTGCAGCCCACGTTCTTTTATTAGACACTGTCACAAGCATATTATATATCATCTTCAATACCAAATTTCTTCATTAAAAACCACGAAACAAAACAGGATATTCATGCTGCCATCGTCTGCTGTTATCCATATAGCTGGGGCGCAATAACCAAATTGAGAGGAATGGAAAGCGTAATTTCTTTAAAGAAACTTTCAGATGTATCGCTAAAAAAAAAAAAAAACACACATTTCCCGACTGGCGCTTCTGGCTGAACATTGAAAAGCCTAGTGAAGAATACACTAGATCCACTTTTTTAAAATGATGTATTTGGTTGCTTGAATTCTTATTCAATTTGTCGGTATGTTTTTTTATCAATTCCCTGTTAATCCCCCCATCTCTTATAAATTACGGACAGGTGTGGAGAGCCTTTAGAGGTATTTTAAATAATTAAATAAAGAAATAAATAAATAAAAATATATACATATAAAATAGACGAAAAGGAAACAATGCTGTCTGAACAAGCATTTTCGTCCCACGCATCACGATTACAGAAATAATATTTAAAAAAGTTTCCATTGTTCCACTGCGGCGTTTACGTTTACTTCAGGTAGAGTAGGCCATTACGAGAATACTTCCGTAAAAATAAACCTTTTTGGTAAAAAAACAAAGATGGACCAATATGTGATTTTCTATAAAGGACGGAAGACACGTTCTGTTTCTTTGTATTTCGATTTGTGAAGTCTGTTTCTTGTTGGGAGAGTGCCATAATGTGGATGTTTTGCTTATGATTGGTTAGTTTGGTTGGTTTGTGGGGTTTAACGTCCCCAAGCGACTCCGGCTATGAGAGATGCCGTAGTGGAGGACTCCGGAAATTTCGACTACCTAAGGTTCTTTAACGTGCACTGACATCGCACAGCACACGGGCGCCTTGCTTTTCGCCTCCACAGAAAAGCGGCCGCCTAGGCCGGGATTCGATCCCGTGTCGTTTGGCGCAATAGTCGAGCGCCGTAACCACTGCGCCACCCCGGCGGGGTATGTTTTGCTTATGAATCGAATACTATTCATTTCTCACTTGTATATAATTGAAAAGTTTAGATCGCTGCCTGTGTTCTACATTTGAAAAAACGTTTGAGATCACTGCGGCACCCGCACTGGGGGAAGGCTTTTGGAAGAAATAAGAGACACGGAAGAAAAAGAAAAGGCTTCCGGTTTGTGACATCACACTATAACGTAACACCGCATGAACGTTTGTTACCACGCGAGCGCCGGTGGGTGTTGACATTACCCCCTTGGCTATTTCGACGTCTGGTTGACATAATTGGCTTTAAATAAATAATAATTACTCCGCATACACCAAATTTTCCCCCAGCGATATCTTTTCATCCTCTATCTAGTGCAACCATTAGTTTTTTATCGCTCGTTTCGTTCGAACGTAATCCTGCCGACAACCTTCAGGTGACGCGACATGCACTACGTTTGTTTGAGCGAATTGGCTCTAATTAGTTAAACAATTACTCTACATGCACCACCAAATTTTTCCCCAGCGAGATTTGTTCAGTCTCTATCTAGTGCAACCACTAAATGTTTTATCACTTTTTCGTTCGAACATATTCCTGCCGACAAACTTCTGATGTCCCAACCTTGAAAACTTAATGCTTACGCTATAAAAAGCACAACCATTTGAGACAAACCGAAAATCGGGGAATGCATTCAGGAGCTAATTGCTTTTTTTATTGTTATTGTTGCTCGTGGCCAAGATCAATAGAGCAGATTGATTTTTCTCTGCTAGCTCTTCCATGCATCTTTAAGCCAATAACCCTGGCAGCCATTAGGATAGGCAGTGACCTTGGGTTCAGTTTTGAGCCAGTCCACCGTTTGATGGCATGGTCGTCGGCACAGATAGCGCGGCATCGTTGGCGAAGCCACAAAAAAGAAATATTGCGGATGATTTCTTCGCCGGCGGCACCAACAACAAAATGCATGAATTGCATGATAGCTTACGTAGCTGAGAATGACAAAATTCTACATGAGAGATTAGGAATAAACTACCTTTACAATGGCGCCTTGTCGCGAAGCTTACGGTATCGTCGGATACCTCGCTTTAGCGGAGCGCATAACAAAAGCTCTTTTGAAGACTAACGACACCTGTTTGGGTGCATGTGAAAAAAAAATAACGAAAATAAATAGCGCCACTTGAGGCGACCAGAGCCTATTGCCTTAACCAGCGCTATGCTAATGTCCTATAACAAAGAATTGTTTGTGAGTTTTAGGGGTCTGACTTCCACTCAACGGTAGTAAAATATTTCACTTTGAACTTTACTTCAACGTGAAATATTGAAGTCTCATCATCATCATCATCATCAGCCAGACTATACTTACTGCAGGGCGAAGGCCCCTCCCATATTTCTCCACTTAACCCGGTTCTGTGCTAGCTGCATCCACTTGACCCCCGCGAACTTCTTAACCTCATCCGCCCACCTAACTTTCTGCCGCCCCCTGCTACGCTTTCCTTCCCTTGGAATCCAGTTTGTTACCCTAAGCGACCGTCGGTTATCCTCTTTTCGCACTACATGTCCTGCCCATGCCCATTTCTTCTTCTTAATTTCCACTAGAATGTCGGTAACTTGAGTTATTTCTCTGAACCACCTTGTACGCTGCCTATCTCTGAATGTTACCCCTACCATTTTTCGTTCCATTGCCCTCTGGGTTGTCCTCAACTTAAGTAGAACTCTCTTGGTTAGCCTCCACGTTTCAGCCCCATAGGTGAGTACAGGTAAGATGCATCCTATTACTACTAAGTCTACTAAGTCATTATGTTTTAAAAGCGGTTCTTCCTGAGGTAAAAGAATCATTCAGAAGTTTTTTTTTTTTGACAAACAAAAGTGGAGCAGCTTTTACGCTTTAATAGCGATAAAGAACTCAAAAAGATAAAATTTAAAAATTCCTAAATTGTGTGCCGGCGTGTTTGTTTCGAGATAGGTTGTTATCAAAAACTTATTTAGGCTTCGTTTAGCTTATCGAGAACAATTATTTACTCGCGCCTATAATAAAACAGAGCGACAGATTAAACTATATATTCTCGTTGTGAAACAGCAGACACAGGCCTGTATGTAAAACGCTGCATATATGTACATTAAATACATGCCGCTAGCTACTCCAAGCAGCCGGGAAGAAATACCATCACTTACGTCTCCGAACTACAGCGACTGAATAATCGAGTACGATCTAATAGAGGCATGCGACTCATAGACTTTTGAATTAAAGATGTAGGATACGTATTTTCGGAACGGCGAATTAAAACCAGAGTAATTGCTTGCAGCCTAAATGCTCAAGATTAGAAGGGCAGTTTTTCGCACTGATCCAGAAATGCTGGTGCAGTGGTGCAGACGCATACAGTTATTTATGGCCCCATACGAGTTTAATTGCTTCGTTGATTGGGATGCTTCGAATTCGCTTGGCTTCAAGGCGCACGGCAGCCTTTACTGCGTACTTTTCAGAGGTATGGCTTCTCGAAACTGTACGCTGAGTCTAAGATGTGAATAAATGATTTAATACTAATGTGCTGCATAGAACGGCTTCACGCGACAATATCGGTTATTGCCAACCGCGAATGAAAATTATAGTCTTTCAAGCGGCGAGAAGTATATCTAGCCGTCACGGTTTCTGTCAATCGTAGTGGTCGGTGCTGTCTTTTTCTTTGTTTTATTCTGTGTTATCTATTATATACTGTCTACATTTTGAGCAAGTACCTTATCTGCGTAAAGTAAGTGGGCGACAGTGTTTACCCTCTTAACCGTACGTATAGTGGAGCCCTCATGACCCGTTTGAAGCTAAACAGGTTTCGAAAAATGAGGACAATTATTTCGCAGCATACTCTGTTTGAGAACTTAATGAGCGTTATGAGAGCTCCGCTAGAAGGGTAAGAAGCAACCCTCGATGGCTATATACTTTTTGACGAAGACTGTATTGCCTAACATAACTGTCATGAGGCAAAAAAAGAAATGGAAAATGCACGCGGTACACGTAACTCTTCTTTACACGCTCGTGTCTTTGGTGTGAAGTTCTAACTGAACCTGCGTAGAAACATTATCTTACCAGGACGAAGTGAAAGAAGAATATCCGCTCCCGAGATATGTGTATGAAGAGCTGGAGGAATGGCAAGTGAATCAAGTAGACTCCGAAGGTGAGGCGGCTGAGTGGCACAAAAGCATCCCATGCTAGGAGCTTGCACATGAAACCTGTTTGGGTCAGAAAGGCGAAAGAATGCTTCAACAATTATAATAAAAAAAATATGGCGTTGTAAAATTTGCCTCAATGAATTTTGTAGCTGGCGGAAACACAAGTAAACGTCTTACTATCGGGATAATTGGAGCATTTGCTTCGTGGACAATAAAACAAAATAACAGAGGAAGATAAATGAATGCTTTCGCACCATTAACAGGAAGTAAATATTTTCACCATCGCTTATACCTCTGGTCAGCTTTTAGGAACTCAGGAATTCGACATACTGAAAATTTGCAAACTTTCATTCTATAAATAAAGGTGGGGAATAAAACTGTTGTGTGCAACCGTATATAAGACTTATGCAAATTTTAAAGGAAGTAGTATTTTATGGCTGCTTTTATATGCCCGAAAGTTTGGCGATAACACTCAAAATATATTCGCGTATGCTGCCTTGGCAGGTTTTTAGATTTTATCTTTTGACAACTATACCTGGGGGGTTTTCATTTACCAGCATAAATTACTAGTTTTGAGAGCGACAAAAAGATCATAAGCTAAATTATTTCACGGGTCCGAAGGCTTGATCGTTGCTACAAATGTGTAAGTAAAGAACTCCTACATTATTTTACAATTACTGCAGAATTAATTAAAACGCTTCATTTGTTGTCTATGGCAGCTTTATATACACCCTTGTTAGCACAAGAGAAACTTCAGAACACGGTATTTGCTGCTCATCTGAAGTTGCTTTAAAAGCTAAGGCTATTGGTTTTCTATTGCAGCTTATCTACTAAGTACGAATGCAAGTAAAACTCTGAAAGCAAATTTCTTTCAAGCATCTGAATCTTATATTTTTTCCATGAACTTGAGCATAAGACAATATTGTAGTATCCCGTAATTGCGGTAATTTGAAGTATGTTCCTGATTGGTGACTTGAGTTGAACACAGGTAAGTGGTCATGTTTTTTGAATGCCTATCGCATCCAGAACGTTCTCACTGCCAATCATATCTTACTGCCCCTAATTAAGCACACCCATGTAGTGTAGTGAGGAAAGTTGCGGAAACATTGCCAGAGTGCCGAGGCTGGGGAAGGAAATTTGTTTTTCTCTTTCTTAAGTGCTATGCCTGACGCCTGCAACTTCATGTCATTTTACTACGGTCTACAATGAGGGAATCATTTGGTATTCCCGTGCAAGGATACACTTCAGCACAACACACTTCAGTGCTTGTGGAGATATGAAAAAAGAAACTGTATCAAATTGAACTAGTTTCTGCAAGAACAGTAAGTGGAGCAAACGAGATCAGTGTACTATACAAAATAAAAGGATGTAGCATGGGAACCAAAAGAACAAAAAAGGCATTTCTGCAGTTTTCATATTAGTCTTTTGTGACTTGTGAGATTTGTGGGATTTGATGATAAAACGTGCGATATTCGGAGGTTCTTCGTTTCGCTCTCTGCGCTGTGGTCGAATTGATAATTATGACAAAAAGATGTCTCACCCCCTCGCCCTGTAGCGCAGGCAAGGGTAATCCAGACGAGAAAGATGCACCACAGAACTCGATCAAAGAAAGCGGCGGACAGATTTCCAAACTGCGTGAAAGTCTGGTTCTCCTGGTACCACACAAGCTTCACAAATATGCAGCACAATCCACTAGCGATAGCCGCGAGCCACCCTGCTGCTT
Organism: Amblyomma maculatum; assembly: GCF_055883805.1. Taxonomy (NCBI): domain Eukaryota; kingdom Metazoa; phylum Arthropoda; class Arachnida; order Ixodida; family Ixodidae; genus Amblyomma; species Amblyomma maculatum. The sequence continues at coordinate 34,010,373 of NW_028146738.1, forward strand.
GGAATACCTGTAATAAATAGAGAAAAGATGCTAAATTTGACATACACCACAAGTGACGGTTAGTCAGAGCGAAGTGCTTAGTCCTCGCGAGTAGGCAGTGATTATATTTTTTTAATTAGGGGTCTCCAACATGAACAAATGTGAGAGCATGTTATCGACATTGATTGTTGATCCACGCCGTTTAGATTACTGAGCGTCGTTATATATTTTGGACGTAATTTCACGGCTGTGATACCCACACTGATTGGCGGTAGAGTTTGTTTAATGCCATGGAAATAAGTAAATACATCACTGTTAATTTGCGTAAAGAGTTCATTTGCGAGCCCTACAAGACAAGGAAGGTTTTATTGATGGTTGCCCATGGCAATACTTGCTTTGTCTCCGTGGAATGGAATATACAAAAAGACACCATGGTTAAAAGTAATGCAAGCGATTTCAATTTTCACATAAAGTCAGGCTTTAACTGCACATCTTCAAATGTTGTCTACCTTCTAGAATGCTCCTTCTGTCATAAACAGTGCATCGGAGAGACAAGGCAACCAATGAACTTAAGGCTTAATGGCCATCGGGTAGACACAGGCAAAAACCTCCCGAAAGCAGTTTCCCAGCATTTCAATCAGAAAGACCATATGTTCGAAAAAATTAAATTATATATTCTCTAGTCATGTTTTAAATCTCAAGGGACAGAAAATATAGAGAAGCATATCTAATTCATAAATTTAGAACATTGGAACCAGCAGAAATAAATATCTCCAAAGGAACCTTAGAATCCCTTAAGTATATTCCCTCTGCACCATACCTATTCGGGAAAACAATCCCGCGTAGCGTTAATTGTACACTTTATTCACAGCACATGTACACTCTATTCCCCTCCGCAGTAGCATAAGCTGCACATGTTTCTCCAAACACATTTCCTCCTTATCACTTATAACTTGAATTTGCCCTCGAACTTTTTTTTTTCAAGTCAGTTGTGGTTCACTGTGCGGTTATTATTCTGTTTCTTTGTCGTTCTCTCTCTCCCCCCCCCCACACCCTTAGATATATTCCTTATCCGGACCCTTTGCAAAGCCTGTTCCTTTGTAAGGTGTAATTTCACCAAACCTGCTTAAATGGTGACTATAATCATCTACCCTCTGTAGTAGTTTTTCCTGGTACTGCCACTTTTATTTCTGTTGTAGGCCACAGGATCCCTGGTTCCAGGCTGAGAAATACATACTGAAGAAACATTTTTTTTCCACTTCATAACCAACTTTCTTCTCACCCATCCTCCCCCTCCCCACTCCTTCACCTACTTTCTTCTCGCCCTCTTTCCCCTCCCCAGCTTTTCTACTTCGGAAGCAAAAGCGTGTTTAAACCCCTGCCAGTGTTGATCGCTTTGCCCAGACGAAAGCAAGTCCACTTGTTGAAACGTTGGCTCGACCTGCGAACTGAGGCGCACCCCCTTTACCCCTGTTCAGTGCTCCTTCATACCGTGTAAGCCATCTTCTTCCTCTCGTTCTACCTGGAATGTTATTAGCCACTTTTGCCATTTATTGCCATTTCCCCTCACTATCATGACACCTTTGGACAGGCTTCCACCTATAGCGTGCAAACATGTGCCAATAATATGGCGATGAAATGCATTGCGCCTGAACGAAAACGGTTAAAAAAACAATGAAAATCTTTCAGAGCAGTTTGCACCCTGAAATAGCGCACCCTTGGCAGACAGCGACAACTATTTTCGACCTTTATTCCTAGCCTCACTACATAAAAAGATTTTTGTTGGGGAGCTGAAGAATCGCAACGGTAAACGCTGACAACTTGCGCCCCGCAGACGTCAATGGTTGTTGCCTTCTAACATTATTTTATTTCATCTCACTAATTTTCATGTTTGACTTCCTTCTCAAGACATTAAAGAAATATACACCCCAGGTTGACAGCGCTTGTTTAGCAGCATTCTGTCCATGAGTGCTTATAGTAGTATATTCATGCGGACCAGCTCTGTACAGCGCTTTTACGCTTAACCGACAGGAGCACTATCTAAAAAGTTTGGAAGCGTGTGAAAAAAAAATGGCACGCAAGAGACAAAGGTGTTTTACTTTTATTTGCCTCTGGTTTTTGATCGATATTGCATTCTTCTGGACATGCGTTAACGAGCCAAAACAAACTTCGTATCTTGATGATTCTCCATAGCTGAACGCAAAGCCAAGGAGAAACGCAGATTCAAGGAAAGAGAAAGTTTCAAATTTGCTTTATAACTTTATCCAGAAAAGAAGGTTTTAGTTTCTGATAGCCAGTCGATGCCTCTGCTGCTAAATCATCGTCCTTCCTTTGTGACGGTATCATTGCAGCATTGAAGAATGTCTTTGCTACAACAGCCTTTTGCCTTCGCGCTGTTTAGCGTAGCAGCCCTCGTCACCTAAGAGCGCACCCACATCATCACAATCTCTACATCGTTTGCGCCTTTACACAGTCCATAAAATGAGTACTGGTCGATTTAATTTGAAAGTAAACCTCAACACTCCGCTTGCCAGAAATCCACAGAAGGGAATTCTTTATGGCAAAGAAATTAATCTAACAAGCCTGATATACTGAACCTTATTTCTTAACTTTACGCCTCATGGGAAAGTAGAAATTTCCAACAATGATATTAGTCGATGAATAATGTGCTAAGATGCGTCTTCTGAAAATAAAGTCGAAAGTTTTCATTGCGCTCCAATAAACAATAAGAAACCATTCGAAGACAGTTTACAAATCACCATTTTTTCCTTGTTTAATTACCTCGTTTAGTACACCTGCGCGGTGTAGCCGTACCACACCCAAGAACCATTGTAGCGCGCTATTCGGGAGCGTATATCAAACGAAAGGAAGGGCATATAAAAAACTTTAAACAAAATTACCGCGACCGCACTGCAATATGCAAAATGGACTTGGTGCATAATATAAAGGGTCAGCTGGTCTACTCTTCAGAGTGTCCTTCCTAATTCGCTTAGTCAAAGTATTTAATACCTAATTAGGGTACGAAAGCATAATATTATAAACCATAATGAATATTATGGCGAGTACTATAGTAAGCTTGCGCTATGATACGTGACACTGCGGCTTCATTTTCTTTGTCTTATATTTTGCCTATGCTTCATGTATCATGAATGTGTTTTTGCCATTAAATTGTTGCCCCTGAGCTGCATGATCCTCTGCTGCGTATGTTGTAGGGGTCAGGGCTTCTCAAGCTGTTTTCAGAGCTTTTCTTCCTGTCCTCCAAATAAACTTTTGTTTGCGGAATAAATTTGGTTTGATTTGATGTAGTCGTGCGACGTAGCTATAGCTTAATCCCGAAGGATGACGATCACAGACGTTTTAGTCAAGTACGTTAAAAATCATCATGGAGGTACGTGTGGGCTGTGCTGAGAAGTTATCGGTTTTCCCGCTAAATTCATCTGATTTTTGACTGCCTTGCGAGCAAACATTTCGTACTGCGGGAGGTGAAAATTGCAGCGTTCTTTAGCGTTCTTTAGGTCATTTTGACTTTTTTCTAGCGCTTTGTGGTCGTCCTATGTATTTCCTTAGGAACATTCCAAATCTTAAACAATATTTTCATTGCTGAAAGAGAAATTCGCTGTCAGCGCATCGCGTCAGTAATATTTCAGGGTGGGGAATATTTGCACACGGGCACACGCCGAAGTTGAGCTGATCTATGCGGCATTTGTTAATGCAATCATCGTGCTTGCTGTTGCCGAGCATGCCGCCCGGCGGTGTTGGAACCGTGAAGCAGTTTAAGAAAGAGTGGCTGCAGGACCTCAAGTTTCTAGGCTGAGTGCTGGAATATAGAAATGAAAATGAACGCCTTTTGTGCAGTTAAAGAATCGTCTATTATCCTTCTCAAAATCAGGACTGGCACGAGAAATAATCCGGCCATTTATATGCAATGAATTAAGCCCACTTTCGTCAGTTGCAACAACCGCGGGATCCTACCTACGCCCTGAGATGAATTTAATTAGTACAGAGATGCTTTCAGCAAAAAATGCTTCCTCGAGCTAACCAGGTTCCCTATCTTAATGCTGATGCTGCCCTGTTAGAACTCAGTGGTTGGACACATGTTCAGTACTAAAATATATCAGATGTAAGCAGGCAACCTGTGAACCGATATCACACATTCATCTTAATTATTGAAGCCGGGCTCCTATGGCGCAGTAAATGCAGCTTCAACTACGAAGTTCTCGAAAATCTAATCCAAAAAAACGACCCGATATAAAGTTGTACGATAGAGGCTGTCCTGGAATCCAGCCTGGGACCGGCGGTACGAAAGCACAGTCGCGCCGCACTGCGCTCGGAAAACCAACATGAAGCAAACGACGTCTTTTTGCGAGTGATAGTGCCTGCAGTCGGCCGTCTGAAGTTATAAAAGAAAGAAATGCTTTTAGAACTTTATTTAAATTTAAAAAAGGCAGGTGGGATGTTTCTGTGGACGAAAGTATGCGTAATCCCAAGTTTCTAGTGAAAGAGGAATATGCTTTCTGTCATATTTCTAATATTCCTTACATACTTTGCTTGCCATATATAACAAATAAAATGCTAAAAAGATGTTTTCTTTTTACTTCAAATATTGAAACCAGTTGTTTTAAGCTGGCTTTGGGCCTTCTTGTATCGGGTGTTGTTATTATTTTTCTCTAGGTTACACTTCGTGTGTGGTTAAACGCAGTTATTGCATTGCGTTTAAAAAAGAACAGCCATCGTCTGTCGCCAAGGGGCGTATGACTACTATTTGTGCCATCTGCTTCCTCCTACTTTGGGCTCTGTTGTGTTTTGTGCTACGTGTGCCATGGAAAATATAATGTGGAACACTCGCTTCTTTGCCTGCTGACTGTCGCCAGCACTATGAAAAAATTGCTCTATTATCACGTAAAATTATTTTATGCCGAAGCGAATGAGACTCAGTGAAAGAGGAGAAAAATCATTCAGTCGATGGAATTCATCCAGCACGTTTCGAAATGTCACCCAATGAAATATTAAGTAGGACAAGCATACCGGAGAAATCTTCTGGCGCTGGAACCATCCCAAAGAGAGGAAAGTAATGCAGCCCATGAAGTAGCACATAACATGGTAGAAAGGGTAAAAGTAGTAGCCGTAAGCCGTGTCGAAGAACACCCTGTGAAAACAAAGCAAGAAGACAAAATAATTTTTACTTGCGCAAGGATAGCTTGGCCAAAGACAGCCATCGCAGAGCATAGTTTTGGCCTTGGATGCACCTTAGGGATTGTCCACCCATCGTTTTACATGTTACAAGGGTGCCAAAGTCATAAAGCCCCCGCTTTATTGAAGACTAATAAAATTTTGCCTGCATCATTTTGTTTGATTTACATCCAACACAACCTGACAACTTCATCAAAAGGTAAACAGGGTCCAAAATACCTGTCGTGTATCGCTTTTTGGCTGAGGGAAATTAGCTTCATGTGTGCTTCTAACGACGTTAAATCTTGCCGAGCATTTCTATGCCTGTCATACGCTCCTATATATTAGATGCACTACTGGAGCACTGAAAGGATGACAGTTCTAAACACAGCGTTGGCAATTCTGCAGTGGAGAAACCACGTCATGGAGCGCTCCCGCTTTTGCGTACAAAATTCTCATTGCCAAACTGCTGGGGACAAACCTCGAGGCAACGCTCCATAGTAAAAAAACATCCCGCAGTGCGGCTGTAACAGACACAACAGGCTCTAAAAGTAGGTGCATGGAATTAACTACTGAAACTTGAGTTGCAGGCAAGATCGTCGAGCGAAACAGTTACGTGCAGGCGTGATGGGTTCTAGTACACAACTTCGAGAATGTGGCACGGTCTTGGGGTTGACGCTTTTATGCTGAAGGCTATTGATATCATAAGATTTGACTGCAATATTCATCAAGGAACAAGCATTCTGACTCATTCGATATTCGCCGCACCATAGGAGTGTGATTACGGCGAGGGCTATCGCGGCTTCTGCTCCATAGTCAGGGTCCGTGGTATTGATTGAGGACTACCGGAGTAGGAGGTCCACCCATCAGGGCTCTAAAATAGCTCTTTGGTACTTAATAAAGAGTTGTATCCATCCATTCATCGAAGTGCGATAGAGCAGATATTGCGATGTTAAGCTGTAGCGTCATAATTACAGAGAATTATGTCATTGCCAAGGATTATTCTCAAAGAATAAAACAGTATACCACGCTGCACGATTAAAAACTCGGCAGATCACAGTGCACCAATGGAAAGCTGCGAAAACGAGCAGAATCGGTAGAAGTAAAGTGGCCAGCAGGGGTTGAAATATATGTAGAGCGACTCCCACGAACTTACATTCGCAGGAAAAAATGTGGAACAGTGTAAGAGTTGTGCGTGATTATGTTTTGATGTACATCAGTCGGAATGATACCACAACTATTAAATACTTCCCCGTGCCATGATAGTGTTTATTTCGAATGGACGTCGTATTCTGAGGATGTCTATATTAAAGAGATAACTCAGTGACGGGTAGAAGGAGGCAAGAGATAAGTCGAGATACATTTGAAACATATCAGAAATTAAGATTATAAACAGTGCAAGCTGATAAAATAGAATTCGTGCGTTTCTTTTCTACTGCTCACGTAAACCTCCAGCACCTCATTATCACCTTTGAATATTTACAGTGATATATGTGCTCCAGACCCGCTCTGCGTTTAACGTTTGTCACAAATAAAATTTTGTTCCAGTCGAAAAGACACAGCTGGTACAACACATCACAATTTGTGGTCGAGGCCTTCCACCTCGCATCCACTCTATAATTTCCAATATTGAAAAGGTTTCTAAAACACGCATACCTGAATTGTAAACAGTTCGATCAATTACCGGCAGGATACTAAATGTCAATCATACTGCCACTTGAGAAGATGTAACCATTAAAGTGATCATAATATATTTTTGAAAACTTCAATAGAGGTGAGATGATTCTCGCGCAACAAACACTTCAGAAAAAATCATAGCTTTATTGCATTCAACTCTGCGTGGTAATGGATCTCATCATGATCATCGAAGGTGGAAGTTGGTCTCTTATTCTATAATCAAAGTTTTGTTTACTTACTTGAGGGACTCCACAATCACCACCACGAAAGGTGTGATGTTGTTACTGGCCACCTGCCATGCGGATAACGCTGCTCCAAGTAGGCACAAAAATGCGAACATGCTAATCGCAAGTCGTGGACGCCTGCAAAAGAATGACGCATTGATGAGTTATTAGTACAGCACCTCTTATATTCTGGCCACACCATATATTCACGGTGCACGTAATCTTCAGGACATAATTGCCAGTCATACTTCCTCATTCAGACATAGAGGAATGGAAATTTATAGTGTGAAAAAGTGGCGTTTAAAAATATGGCCTTAGGCTATAAGTTTTCGTAAACTGTTGCAGTACACATAAATGATGAAAGCGTAAACGCGATTGACGCCTTTAAAAGGTGCAGCATATATTCCACACAAGTTCTGCCAAGAATAGATGCGTTGGAAAGGATTCTTATCCCCCGAGGCAATAAACATCGCAAAAAAAAAGATTCCTTTAAAGCATCTGTATTTGAATGTGTGAACTGCTTTAGACTAATAGGACCATGTCTGGATGCTGCTACGTGTGATCAAAAAGAATTTTGTGTCGGGCTCTTTGTTGTTAGAAGTACGCAGCTAACGCCAATAACTAACAAAGTATTCACAAGAAGGCTGTATGATATTATAATATCCTCTATCGTTTCATCATCGTTATCATCCACTTGAGCACAGCGAACTTCTTAGTCTCATCCGTCCACCTAAATTTCTGCCGCCTCCAGCTACGCTTTCCATCCCTTGGAATCGAGTTTGTTACCTTAATTGGCCATCGGTCATCCGCTCTTCACACGAGATGGCTTGCCCATGCCCATTTCTTCTTCCTGATTTCCACTAGAATGTCAGTGACTTGAGTTATTTCTCTGCTCTGACCCCCTCTGCACGCCTACTAAATCTTAACGTTACCCCTACTATTTTCCGTTCCGTAGCCCTCTGCGTTGTCCTCAACTTAAGTAGAACCCTCTTCGTTATAGGCGCCACGTTTTAGCCCAATAGGTGAGCACAGGTAAGATGCAACTGTCGTTTGGTTTCCTCTTGAGCAATACCAGTGAGCTGCTAGTCATAATCTGCGAGTGTTTGCCAAATGTGCTCCATCCCAATCTTATTCTCCTTGTTATTTCCCTTTCATGGTCCGGATCAGCGGTCACTACCTGTTCTAAGTAGACATATTCGCCTACTACTTCCTGTTCTTCGCTACCTAACGTAGACTGCTGTTCCATTCCGAGGCTGTTGAACATTACCATTATATTCTGCATATTGATTTTCACGCCTACCTTTCTACTTTCCCTGTCTAGGTCATAAATCATTCATTTCAGTTCATCCCCTGAGTTACTCAGCAGGGCAATATCATCAGTGAGCCGCAGATTACGTAGGTAGACTCCATCTACCCTTATCCTTAACTGCTCCCATTCCAAGTCTCTGAATACTTCCTCTAAGCAAGCTGTGAATAGTGCTGGGGAGATCGTGTCTTCTTGCCTAACATCTTTCTTTATAGGTATTTTGTTCCTTTATTTGTACAAAACTATGGTTGCTGTGCAGGCACTATATATATATATATATATATATATATATCTTCCAGTACGTTCATGCACAGCTCTTCTACACCCTGATTTCACAATGGCTGCATGACTGCCGGTGTTTCTGCTGAGTCAAATGCTTTTTCGTAATCAATGAATGCCAAATATAAGGGCTGGTTATATTTTGAGAATTTTTCTATGGTAAGTCAAATAGCAGGAAACCCGAGCAGAAACGTTTTGCGACCTGTTCATATAATGGCGACCACTACAAAGTGTTAACATCTTTAAGCTTAACAGTTAATATATTTAAAAAGTCTGCCTGTGTAAGGTTCACAAGGAAAAATGTTTTAATGGCACACAAACACATATGCATCATCCTCGCAGGCAGTAACCACGCTGCATAGTTTGCTTCTAAGTTGTCCATTGGAAAGCTTAAGCCGCATGTCTTCCTCTAAATCTACTAGCTAAAAAGAGAAACCTTGTCGTCCCCTTTAGAGCGTTAATATATTCAGGGAAGCCGTAATGGCTTCTCAAAGGAAGTGAAAACAAAACCTGGCTGCCTTACTTTAGTGAAGGCAGTATCTACTTTTCGAAATACTCAAATAACCTTTTGCGAATCAATTCTTGCAAACAGACAACCTGAGTGAGCAAATTTAGGAGAACGCTTCTTAAGCAAACATTCAGAGTCAAAATTTACTATTGTTTTGTCTGTAACGCTTCTACACTATCTGCTTATGCATATTAATGGCGGATGTGTAGCGCCCGCAGCAGCTAGTGCGTTAAATTCAAAATAGCTGTAGCAGAAAAGTAAGGAATTCTGGTAAGCGAAATGCCCACACAAGACACATGCGAATGCTACAATCAGTCGTGGAACATTCATAAGCCTAAATGTAATATTCGTTATTAGATTTGGTGTGGAAGAAAGTGATGCCTTTTTAGCGCAAATATGCTTTAACGAAAGGGCACCAAATTAGGTCATTTTCTTTGCTACACTTTGGGTCAGAAACTCATTTCGCAAGCATTATACCTGAGAAAAAGAGAGTACTAGGCCCGACCAAAAAGATTGTACCCATTTTGCCACCGCTGGACACAGAGAGATACCAGGAAGTGAATCCCGCACTTCTCGCATTATTTACCAACTGTGTGTAACGTCAGCGTAGACCCAGGACAATCTTTACCTCGCACTTGTAAGAAACAGTTTGTGCTGCGATTCACACATCCTCATTTAGCCAAGTTTTTGAGAAGGAGGATAAAGTTTACTGTTCAATATTTTATGAAAGAAACACCTCTTTGTAAACGAAGAAAAGTTCTTATGTTTCTGTTTCCTGTTTCGAAAGGATTTACAGCAACAATAATCTCCTAACTTAACTTGGCTCCTTCAGGGGCGGATATTATTGGCCACTCCTTGAAATGTCAACTATAGGGTTTTGTTAGCCTACAAGCCTTTTCCTAGACTTTGCATTATGCTCTCCGCTGTCTTCTTTGGGTGTGAAATGTCGCAGCGGAAAGGGTTTTATTTGAGCGCGAAGGAAGTTTAGATGTTAATGTTTACCGGCCTCAGCTGGGCGCTTTGCAAGGGGAGCCTTATGCGTATGTCGTGCCGAGCTGTATTTTCGTCGATATTCAAGCCCTATGGATGGGAGGAAATTATTTCGACCTTGGTTTTAAACATTTCAACGAATAATGATGTTCCGGTTGTCACTTAGGAAGGCGAAACACCCAATAATTAGAGCAACCTCCTAGTGAATGGCACAAAACTCTTACAAAATAAGCAGGTAATTTCAGCGTAAACAATGCATCGCTGCTATCATCGGTGACGATATCACCTCCTGGCTGAATAATTTGATGGCATTGTCAACTCAGAGAGGTCGCAAATTCTCCAAAGTTTGCAATTAAGTTCGCTCTCATTCCGCTTCAAGAAAAAATAACGGAAGAATTTTTTTTAAAATTCAAATCACCCTTTTGATACTTAGTAGAACTCTCAAGCTGGGTTAGCACTTGTCAAGAACTGATTACATTTATTTATACATTAGTTTTTTCCTTTGAGAGCCGCAAACCATGAAAGTTTGTATATTATATGGTTCTGCAAAATCGTTGTTTTTACGAGAAAATCAGTTTATATTCTTTTGATGCGTGCAGCAACTGAACGAATAGTGCCTTAAAGCGTTCGTCAGAATAGCCGCAGGAAGTTCCGCATACTCACTTTTTGCACACGAGCAGGATAGGCAGCGCCACCAGGAAGAATTGGAAGTCCAATGACAAGTACCACAGATGAGGCAGCAGTGGCTGAAACAGCGATACACAAGTATTAGCTTCCCATTTGTTCTTAAAATAAGTTTTTTCTTTAAAGCAGCTGTACAGGCGACGTGCTACAAAAAAAAATTAATTTTAATGCCGAGGGCAAATCATTTCAAGCAGTTGGACTGCATTGAGAAACACCAAGGCAATAGAGGTTTTTTTCCTTTTCGACCTCGGTGAGCTGAAGCTACCAGCATTAATTCTTGAGGTCAAATTGAAAACATTACAGAAAGCAATAAATGTATTTTCTCTCGTTTACCCGGAGAAAGAAGATAAAATTGCATCATCCGCGCTTGTAAATGGCGCAGTGAATTTCTTTGGTGCTGAGATATATGAACATTTATATGTAAGCACACTAACAGATTTTCCATGTTCTTGCGTTTTTGGTCATTGTAGCGTTTTCTCGAACGGCTGCGACTGCTTGGCCAGGAGATAATGTCTTAACCCATGATTGCAGCAATGAAGGGTTTACGCGGAAATTAAATGCTTATTTCGTAAGAGTTTTTCGCCATGCACTAGGAGGTTGCTCAAATTATTGGGTATTTCCAGCATGTAACAACGGCTCTGGAACTGGAAAGGTTTTATTCGGCCTACCTCTTATCAGATCATAATGTCGAATTTGAGGGCATGGGTAATTGAGGGACACGGGTAATTTGAGGACGGCGGTAAGAATATCCGCCTCATACGGACAAGGAGAACCATAGTCGCCTGAGCTCTACTGTAACAGACAAACAACTCTGTGGTCATAAGCGCCAATTCAATGCTCATTTACTCAGACTGAGCTCATGACACAGAAAGAACAAAAGCCTATCATGCAAATGGGCTTCTCACCACATCGCTGTCGTCGTAGAAGTAGTTCCGGACCTGCGCCAGCAGCTGCCACCAGTGGTTGTCGATTTCATCGGACAGCTTGCGCATAAATTCGGGAATACCGGGGCCGGTTGTAATGAGAGGAATCAGATGCATGCACATCAGCATGAAAAACAGCGGCACCGCCGTTCTGCGTGGAAGCAACGGAAGCACTTGCTATGAACGGCCTTGCGTAATGAGGCACCATAAAAATCCATCAAGCATGAGCGTCAGCTCTCACAATGCCAGGCTGCATTATTACTTTCGAAGTATAGAACAAGCACGATACTGCTAGGGTAATTTTAATTTCAATATATGTACATAGCATGGAGGTAAGGCATTTCGTATAATTGTTTTGCTTCTTTTGAATTACATGCAGAAAATGTGAGGCGTTACATTTCCCTTTTTGAGGTTAAGGTAAATGCCGCTTATCCTGGAACCATTCAGTGGTTGCAAATGTTGTAATGATATCCGAGGTTGCAATGATATCCGAAATTGTTAGTAAACCGTACTGAAAATATTGGTTTTCACGTTGTGAATGTTGAATAGGTCGCTTTTTTTTTTAGCGGCAAACATTGGGTAGTGTATATGGTCATCCGAATTCAGAATGTCATCGTGTCCATGATATAGTCCTATTTTGACGAACATCTTTGCAAGCACTGCGGCTGCGATTTGCGACTCACGCATATACTAACAGGTGGGAACGTAACACAAAGTATTAAACGCGCTGCAGCGTTTGCAGTTCGGGCTGCGACTTCAACGATCATATTAACCTACGTTTTAGCATGTACTACATTTTACTGCATTCTCCATACTTGCATAAAGATGTTTCCCTATGGCAAAGCGATGTAGTACAGTGCTCTTATTACTTACATCTAGATGAAAGGCACGGTGTGAATGTAACTAATTTGAAGAAATTTGCAGTCGGTACCGGCTAATTGCTAAGCGCAGTGTTCGGAGGTCTCAGACAATAGAGTTCTGTGCAGTGTCTCTAAGTTCTGCTTGTAAAAGAACTGCCCACTAAGTCATGACCTACCAACTGTGCCAGAAGTCCACTTTGCACATTTTTTAAACACCGTCATAATGGCAGAAATTGAAATAACATCATTTTTTATGAAAATTCAAGACTTACGAAACGGATCAGAAGATTTACTATTCAACCCAAAAAACTAAAGGTTCATATAATGGAATTATGTAGGTTAAAATTCGCTTTCTGTCGCGAACTCACCTGATCAGTCTTCGGATCACCGCAAAAAGGAACACGATGATGCCAGAATTCTTCTGTTTAGAAACTACGCACGTCAGAAGAAAAGCGCTGGAATGGAAAGTACAAACTTTTATAACTGGCCTCACATGGCAATAAATACTACTAAATGCAGGCCTAGAGGAAAGTCTAAATGCGGTATGTAATTCCATGTAAGTTTTGTTTGGTGCGTGTTGGGTTTTAAGCAAAGAGTAATGTTAATGAAACTAAAAAAATCAGCAAAGTCAAGCGACAACAAACAGACATCTGTAAGCACAGAAGATGAAAATTTCACTTAACTACCTGGAAACGTGAAACTTCAAGAAAGTCAAATATGCAGAAGTTTTCAGTTTCTGGATTACTTACCAAACGATCTGAAAAGAATTCTTTTAAAATAACTGGCAGGAAAAAAATGCTTTAATTTTCATTCTATGCGCTATTCTATCCGAACAGATATGGACCACATGTTGGTCAGTATTCTGTTCTAACTCCTGCCGACGAAAGCATTGGTAAATGGAGCTTACTCTACCATATGTCTGCCCTCAAGCCGTTTTTCTCCGCATTCGCTGCTTTGTAATATGACGGCAAATGGCAATATTTTTATGTATTTGTTCTCACCTGAGAAAAAAGAATGTGTCAACGCTGATGAACCCAGCAGAGATGATCATGATGTCCCACCTGGACCCAAGAGCGACGTTATTCGAGAAGCGGGCTGAAATGATAATGTCAAAAGCGCATTCACACAACGGTCACCGCAGTGTAATACTGAAGCTACAGCTGTTCCTGGTGTCGTCCTTAGGTTTATTATTAGCTTCTTCTCTTGTATTACGCACTTGACCAACTATATTAAAATTTGTGATGACCCAGGTTTGAAATACTTAGTCTACTACATCGCACTGACGTGAAGCGTGACGTCACTGCATGGGAACAAGCAACATAGTGCGCCGTGCGCTGCTACTGTGCTTGGCCACGGCGCCTTGCTTGACGTCAGTGCACGCTGATCTGTCGGTCTGAATCAGGATTAGATCAATACCAGATCAAACCAAGCGTTTCCAGTGCTTGCATGAACATTTGTTACCTCTGAGCTTCGACGTTTTCATAGGAACAGAGGAGTTTGTAACGGATGGGTTAAGCTATACTTTAAGCCTCCTCCCATCAAAGCCGCCTGTGTGGCCTGCAAAGCGAGGCGCCCGATGACAACTTAGCCGAGCTTAATCTGCATGCGTCTCATTTCGCTGGTAAAACAAGTTGATGAATATCTGTATTGTCCGCACGTGCGGTAATATAACTATTTTTGTAAACTCATGATATCTGGGGCGACCACAGTAGTTGTAACTGAAGATTTCGCCAACAAGTCGAGTTTAAAGGAAGCGAAGTATAATTTGTATTCTCGATTGCTGAGCTTATTTGTAAATGCTAAACTCACTCAAAAAGCCGCATGATTTCACATCTACACACAGAGAGACTTGCAGGATATTGAAAGGAGCAGGTACGGTGGGGTACTGGGTGTCTGCGGCACAAATTTTAAACTACGTTTCAGCTCCTACGCTTCGATGAGTGAATAATAAAGAGAACGTACTTCAGCGCTAAAAGAAAACTGCAATACAGCTCTGTCGAGTTCAGTAGGAAATTATGCATTGGTAGAGCAACAAACTGGATTCTAAGTGACGGAAAGCGTAGCAGGGGGCGGCAGAGAGTTAGGTGGGTGGATGAGGTTAAGAAGTTCGCAGGGGTCAAGTGGATACAGCTAGCAAAGGACCGGGTTAATTGGAGGAATATTGGAGAGGCCTTCGCCCTGCAGTGGGTATAGTCAACTGAGGATGGTGATGACGAGAATATTCCTAATAGACTTGTGCGCCAACGCATTATAATTGAAAAGTACTAGCACTCATACATTAGTGCAGTTAAATCCCGTGACAGCGTCAGACTGAATTTTGTTAAGACTCATATACAAAAAAAAAAAAAAAGAAACGGCCCGCCAGCTAGTTCGCTCTGTCCTCCAGCCGCGTATAATCTACCAGGCACAGTTTCAACGTCTCACCCGCAGACAGTGGGACTCCCTTGAGGCCATCAATCGTGAGGCTATGCGTGCAATAACATATCTTCCCCGCCTAACACCCATACCAGTACTTCAGGAGTATGCCCAGCTAAATACGCTCACTGAACTCGTTTATCAGCGGATGGCAAACAGAGCTCGCAAACAGTCTTTACAACTACACCATTTAAAGACACTACCTCCATGGTCGTACTGCCAGCTCACGGACAATCGCCCCTCTGCTTCCCCGTCGGTATCATCCACACATCTGCCTGAAGGGTGCATATTATATACCGATGCATCACATACTGCAGAGCGAGGAGTTACTTCTGTGTATAGTCCCTCTCATCCGCATCTCAACACACACGTGACATATACCGCGGATACGTGCACCCCTCTGGCACTGGAACTTCAAGCAATTTACAATGCCATACATTCCCTTCCACCAGTTCCTACATTCAATGCAGTTCATCTTTACACACACTCTCTCACTGCCCTTAAACAGCTTAAGGCCATTCGACGCCCATTCCAAATAACACAGTCCATACATTTGCTCTGTTCAAAGTACCCATGTCCTGTGCGCATACACTGGATTCGCGGCCATGCTCGAGATCCACATAATATTCAAGCGGATGCTATGACGCATATAAACACATCAGGCGATCCACCACCTTCCCCTCATCCCCCAGATCCGTTCCTGTCCCACGTTTCCGATTCGCAAGCTCTGCGCCAGAGAACACGTGCTCTCATTCCTCCGTGTTCGCACCCTCTCCCCCGTAGTCTTACTCGGCAGGAGGAGGTGACAGTGCGCCGGATCAGGGCAGGGGCGGCTCTGACCCCATCTGTTCGACATCGATGGAGGGAAAAAGAGCTGCCAGTGACTGACAGGTGCCCTCACTGTGACGCTCCACCTGACGTCTGCGATGTGCGTCACTTGTTGTGGACGTATCCATCAACGACTCACATTAGGCAACGGATAATCATGAAGGTGGGCCTGCGGTGGAATCGCGATAGTGATTATGAGAAATGGACAATGAACAATCGCTATACTGACCTTCTCGAATACATAAGCGCAACTGGACTTGACTCCTTCTTTTAACTTTCTATCTCCTGCATCCCATTCCCCCTTTCTCAACTTGTGCCTTATGGCAAACTCTTCGAAAAAAAAAAAAGAAAACAGCTGCTAACTGGAAGATAGCAAATCAAAAGGTGACCAAAGAATCTAACCCAGGACCCTGGAAGTCCGAATAAGACATGAAACCCGTAGGCAACGCCGGGATTTTCATATGGCTTCAATAAATCTGGGCTTCAATTTACATCATATGTTTCTAAGTACATTGTGGCAGCTTACTAATGTATGCGCGTTTCTTTCAGTTGACGCCCAGCAGAATAAATGAAGGGAAACAGATATCAGACGGAAACCAGTAACGTGGTCACGTCGTGCATATAAATGCGGAGCTTAAGGAGTGCGCAGATAACCGTGGTGTAACAAGGTTTCGCTTATGAGTAGCGCTCTCGCGTCGCCACTCTCTCCTAAAGGAGGCGAGGTCACTGAAACACGGCGGCGACGGCGCCACCGGCTGGTGGCATGAAAGCGCCTGTTTTATAACAGTCAAGTACTGAGTAACAATTGAGTTTCATTTGAAGGATTAATATAGGAGACAGTACAGAGTATGTTAAATCTACACACGAATAGAAGCGCACCTCTCAAATTCTATACCTAAGACTATGGCAAAACTTAGATACCTAGATGGCTGTGCTCAAATTTCGCACTATCGAGTACCGTAATCATGGGCCAACGTTTTACACCCAGTGTCTTGCTTTGTTGCGCTAGTTTCTCAGTCATGCTATGCGCTTTGGCCCCTCAATTACTTAGCGAATCAACTCTATCTGTACTTCTTTATTTAAAGTATGCCCACAGTTCTACGCAATGTACTTCCGTGCTCGCCTCCCTTAAACACGATCTGCCTAGTAACGTCAACATCATGACCCATGTCCAATACGCTTCCTAAATGAAATTTCGTTACCGTCTCTAGGGAAGAATGTGGTGGTGTCGCAGCTCGTATAAGTATTTTCCACTGCGGCCATACAGAGTGACCTTTTACTGTCTACAGATTTGCATCTCAAAAACTTCGAAAAATGTCTCGGTGTATGATGCAGGTGGGCTGCACTGAAAGGCGAACTTTATGAGTTTTACAAAGCTCTATTCTGAAATATTTTCTAAACTAAGTTAACGTAATGAAAGTTTTCAGGCGCGCGAAGCCGACGAAAGGCATCAGCAGATGGTCGCCCAATCGGTCCTCCGCAGATCGGCGAGCGAGCGGAAAAGTAATGCCGACGAACGACGTGCAGTGCATAGCTGCGCTTCTCTCTGCCGTATGCATGCTAAAATTAAGCAAGGGAGGGTGGCGTTTGATATGTTAGCACTTCGACACTCGCGGGTGATGCTTTTTTATTTGTTGGATGTGAGTCGACGCTGGACCATTCTACGGTGAATAGACCTAACGAGCCCCCAGGATTCGTGTGTGTGATTTCAGCGATAGTGGAGGGTAAATTACCATGTTTTAGCAAGTGCAAATGGTCATCGAGGGTAGTTTTGGTTGTAGTGACCTGATATCGACGTTTGCTTTTATTACAGGACGCCAGTAAAGAGAACGGTAAGCGCCGGTGTGACCCGGTCTGCCGGGCAATGTTCAAGGCGGCTGGTAGCAGTCGGCGGCCGCACTCGTGGGACACCAATAACACCATTTTAATTCGTGCCAACGGTAGCCGAACATATACTTCCCGGTAAAGCAAATCAGAATCAAGAATTGATGACATCGAAGAAAGCAAATACAATTAGCAGGAAGCGCCGGACTCGTGCGATATTAACAGCCAAAACCCAATCCTTTCTCATGCGGCGCGTCGCATCGTCGGCGTTTCTTGTGGAGTTATCGTATGGCGTAAATGCGTAATGTTGCAGCTGCAGTGCGAGAAGAGAAAATACCTAAGTAGGGGGGAGCCCGGCATGTGCGTTTTTTTTTGCAATGAAAACGAGCTGTGTGTGTGTGCATGCAGGTGTACACTGCAGCACTGATGACATGCACTCGTCGTCATCGGCGTAATCTAGGAAGAATTGCTCGCTCACACGGGAAATAGAGCGTTTTCCATTGTCTTGAAGTATTTTGTATCAGCCTAAATCAGTAGCCCCGGAGTCTGCAGCAGACGTGCGGCAACGCTGTAGGCGGGGAGAAGTGAAGGCGGTGACAGCTATTGGTCGGCGGTGATAGTGAGGCACCGCGTCGTCGTAATGTGACTGGTGTGACTGGTAAATCGGCGGACGACAGCCCGACCGCATCGCTCTCGGCGTCGGGCGACTGACAACCTTGTCGGCCGACTATCGGCGCACTGTCAGCGTCAAAGCAGTGTGACAAGCACGACGACCACGCAAAAACGCGTCTGGCGATGGTCTGCCGACCTATGTCGGCTTAATGTGAACGCGCCTTCAGCAATTGAGCCATGATGCCTAATCGAATCAGGTAGGTTACCTTTTCACCTGAGTGGCTTATAAAGCAGCCGAAAACTTGGGTATGGATATTTCAATGGGTGACTAATGTGAATTTCGAGGTTAGAATTATTTTCCTCCTTTAAAATATGTAAAGTAGGCTCCTATTCGGTGCTTTTTCTTCAAGTTTTGTTATCTTTCACATCTTTCTTAAGATTGGACTGGTACTAATTCTACCATATGTACGAATAAATACCGATATCGTCAGCTTTTAAAGAAATAAAATACATTATTTGCTGGAAAAGCGTAACACGCTTCGTCCCTTGTTAAATGTCCGATAAAAAAATAGGTTGGGAAATGGACTGCCAAGGACCAAGAAAAAGGAAAAGTGTGCGATGAAAAACAATCCTACGCAGACATATTCGCACCAATGAAAAAACGACCTATAATTGGAGTGTGCGAGCATGCATTTCTTTTTTACTCTGGAATAGGAGTAGAAGAGGCTGTTTTGGATGCTCGAGGCAAGGCTAATGAGGGCCAGCGCTGGTGCGGAACCTGGCACCGTTTCAAGGCATCCGCTTTCCTCGTCTCAATATAAGCAGCGGCGCTTCGAGCACTGACGGAAGTGGGAGCAACCACTTTGGCGAGGTCTACAACATGGCCGACCGGTTTCTATCTGTTGCAAAAGCGGGAAAGTACGCATTACGGACGTATTTTGTTGCTTGAAAATTGTGCATTGCCAGTTACGTAAAAGTTTAAATATAAATGAGGCTTTGATTTTCTTTGCGGGATGCAAAATATAGTAAATGAATGCAGTACGCTTTTGGAATAATTCTTACGTCAAAGTTACTGCGCTTGCGTCCTTATTAAAAATTGCAACACACAGATCAAGTGTGACAGATACTGCGCCTTTCCCTTCCTGTGAACCAATTATTATTATTATTATTATTAATTTTTACCTAGGGACCAACTGTGGTAAGATAGTTTGAGCGTGTTTTCCAGAAACTTCACAATGAAGTGGACTCAAAGAACTGACCGCGCTCAAATATGTGGCCAAGGCTATCCTACGAGCTACATGGATGACTATATGGTACTATGGAAAGCAGGCTTGAAGGCAATGCGCGATGAAGCAATGTGAACCACTTTTTGTTGATTTATAATAATAATAATAATAATAATAATAATAATAATAATAATAATAATAATAATAATAATAATAATAATAATAATAATAATAATAATAATAATAATAATAATAATAATAATAATAATAATAATAATAATAATAATAATAAGATTATAGGATTAAAAAAATAGGATTTCTTAAAGCCATACTGCGAATCTGCACCGAAATACATTATCGAGCTAACCTTGTTTTACTTTGGATCAGTGCAATGAAAACCATGTTAGCTCCACGTTTGCAATTTTACACATTCTGCTATAGGCAACGGGCATTCGCTAGCAGCCGCCGCGATCGCCCGATCGCAGAGCAAACCAGCGCCACCCAGCGAGCAGCGGTGAGAGCATTGCAGGATCACTGGCAATGCTCTCTGGAAAGCGGAACGAGAGCGATCAATTTTTTATAGAACTGTCGAACCTAATTTCTGGCGAAATATTACACTTTCATGACTAGTCAACCTACAATGTAATGTTTAATGTTTAAAAGCAGCCATCTCAGCAAAATGAGACACATGAGACACAGCTCATGTGTCTGTCTCGCCTTCCTACACGTCCCGTCCGTTTGAGCTGTTCCTTCCTTGCAATCAGCAATAGTACCCGCGGGGCAATCGGAATGCATCCGTTAAGGATGCCTGGGGGACAGTTTATAGTGCAGCAGGTGCTCTTCTCACTGCGAGCGGTACTGCCATCGGCGCTGGAGTAGCGTTTTCGCCCGCTGTCCTACGTCTTGTGAACAGCACGAAACATTTCGATAGCGGTGATAGAGAAATAATCTGATATCTTGTATGCTGCAAAAACAAAGGTGGCCTGGGAAACAGATTCAGACCAGGCGATGCGATAAGGCCCACGCTAGTCAGAGCAACGATACCAGGAAGTGCCGGGAAGCCTAAAACAAGTTATATTATCACCTGCATCTAAACAAAATTACATTATCGTGAATATTTTGCGCACGTATCCACAAAACAAATCAAGTTGAAAATAAAATGTGATTTTCAAAACCCAAGACCTGTTATTGGTAGACATTTCGTGGCCTTCAAGAGCAAAAGCTGATACTGCCTTGATTTACATTGGATAGGGTTGGAAACAATTATTTTCTGCCGACTGCGGTGGCTCAGATCCTGTGCGTTTTTCTTGTGATACAGAGGACCCGCGTTCGGTACCGATAGTATTGGTTGTATTTTGATGTAAGTAACACGGAAGAACACCTGCGCGGTGTGCAATGGCAGTGCGCGAAACCAAGGCGTTTCAAATTTTGCCGGGGTTCTGCATTGGGGCATTCCTCGTAGCTCGTGTGTCATTCGGGGGGTTACACTCCATAAATGACATCTTTGGTTTGGCTTGGTTTATCGGGTTTAACGTCCCAAAGCGAATCAGGCTATGAGAGACGCATATTACAACTTTGGAAGTGCCTTCCTTTTCTTGCCCAATGACAGTCAAGAAATAGGGTTCTCGAGAAACTTGTATCATCTGCAAACTTTTACATGAGTGTAATTTACGTGATGTAAACTTCAACCCGTTTTAGTCCATGTAAATTATTTCGCAAACTAAACTAACAAGAAAATAGGAGGCAATTCCAAGCGAATGTTGTTGGGGATCCTGAGCATTAACAAATGCTTGTATACGCTTATTCCAAACATAAAAACACTGGGATAAAATTTTACTGAACTAGCTAGGCTTCATAGGATAAAGAGTGCATTTGCTCAATGGGGCATTAAAGTCGGCAGTCTTAGCATTTGCATAGGATTGGCAGATAGGCAGGCTGTTCATTACGTGAATCTGGTAAGCACATTAGTGCATCGAATGATTATTAAACAAAGTGAGGCAGGACGTATAATTGATAAACGGTGTTAATGTCCGCTATAGATAATGACCGCTAAGGATAGCGGTCAAGTGTTCCATCTCTTCCCAAGAGCGTTCTGAACGTGCTCGCTGATGATACTGAGCATTAAAATTGCGGTCGCAATAGCAGTTCTTTATTGGATGTACAGGAACCGGTTCTTCATTTTGTGTATATGGAGACTTGGCGAGTGGGGTAAGGGAAGGCATAATTAACCAGACTGCATTCGGAACCAGGAGATGTACTATACAAGTGGGATTTGTTTACAGCAGTGTCAAAGGCCCCTTTTGGTGTAGAATTCACGGCGGATGGTCATAGTCGAGTGCCAAGAAGAAATCGGTTGAGGCTATTCCGCTGACAAGCGCACCACTTTGGGTTGTGATAATACAGAGAGCGACTTGGCTTTATTTCTTTGCTGGTGAAACGATACACCACCTTACCATGTACCTTAGGGTATGTGAATAAGGCTAGGGATCTGGAATACCACAGTATAACTTAAGCACGGTTAAGCCCGTGCCTCTGGTGACACCGATAACATCACGATGGCATGTGGTTATTTACCGCATGCCATGGCGATATTACAGGTTGCTATTATCAGCGTTGTGACATGTATAGTTGCAGCGATGGTTCGGCAATACAAAATAAATAGCACGAACTGAAACGCTTTCAGCCTCATCTTGTTTAATGTGTGCATCTCGTTGTGCACATAGATTTTTATGGCTGACTGCGTACACAATGGCTTCGATATCCGTTATTGCGGCCTGAACAAACCGGTCGCAAAAAATTCTTGGAAATGCAAACTATGAAGCTAAATAAACGCAGTTGTAAAATTTAAACACCTGGATAAAATAGATTATCAATACAATACTGAAGAAATCACGCTATGTGGCACAGAAAGACGTGAACACACAAATATTATAAGTGAATGAGTTGAAAATCTGTCTTTCAACTCATTCAATAATATTTCACTCTTTTCAGGAAACACCAACTAGGCACCGCTCTGGCCTTGCTATCAATATTGCTCCACCGCTGACACTGTTTGGGCGCCACCGTGTGGCCGAATCCCTATATCTCGGTGCGTGGAATGAGCTCAGCGGTTCGGCGAGCTCGACCTCTTTAAACGGCTGAGCTGTTCTACTTCTCCGTTTGTCGGTGACAGCGTAATGTTAATTAAGGCAACAAAGTAGTAAAGCTCCCGAAACGATGGTTTGATTTTTATATGTTGTTTGAAGATGTAAGCGCTTACATTAGCCTCGTAGCTGCCACTTTTACAGCATACTCACAGTCCTTGCATCACCTCTCACGCTAACTGCGCTCTTTTCAGGTTGGGCTTAAGACCGTAGCAACTTCCGAGAAACACCTCTTAAGAAATCCTGAAGGGAGTTAAGGTTACGACAGCTTCAGCTCTTGCGACATAACGGCCGCCGCAGTTACGACTGCACCTGAACTACGATGCAACATATTAGATACCTTGAAAGAATGCGGTGGATGCCGTGCTGGGAACCCTGCACATATGCGCGAGGTCGCACGGCCGCAAACGTGCGGAGCATCGAGCATATGGACGAACTGCGCAGGTATACGCTCTCCGTAAGCGGGCTGTATGGCAAATAGTGAAGTACATGCCTGCGCTTTTATCACATCACGCATCACTCACTTTAGCCACCACAGATACAACCCCATGCATGTGTGGAAGGATCATTGCGTTAACGATTTTCTGCACTGGCAAGCCCTAATAACACATTCTACCATTCAAGGCAGCGGCTGTAATCTTTATTCAAGCTACTACTACCTGGTAGCGAACTCGAGGTTATCGTTTGCCGGAATGGCTGTTTTAGCGTCTTCCTTTAATTACCTTCCAATTTAACGCCTTTGGCACGTGCTGCAGAAGGCTGTTAATTCACTTTGCAGGAGCTTCTTTCGAAGGCGCTGCATTATTCATGTTTAGAGGGCCAGTCTTTGCGTGCTTAATCTTGTCGTAACTTGCAACCACTTTCGTGCAGTTGCATTGTTCGCATATATTTGTGTTAAATTTGGTTTACTGAAGTGCAAAAAAAAAGTAAAATGCGTTTTAGACGACGCGGGCGACAAGTATACTCAAGCTTAATAATTAAACCAAGTGAGAGGAAAATCGTGCAGCGATTGCAAGAACATAATTTTTCAACTACCACCCCTTCGTGCTCTGGAAGTACTCACAGTAGATCTCTGAAGGTGTTCCGTAGCAGTGGCCCAGTACGATCCAGATGATGCTGAGGAAACGAAGTCCGTGCAGGAATTTGAACCTGTACGCATCCGTGCTCTTGTCTTTCGAGGTGCTTAGCATAGAGCGCGTGTTCGCCAACAGCGAGAAGCACAGCGCCAGCCGAGCTAGGGAACCTGTTGTGGGAGAGTATTACAAAATTTTAACACTTTAAGTGATATACTCCTGTTAAGGTGGTGTGAGACTTTCGAAGTAGTATGTATGCACTATATTATAGCAATGCAATAACTAAAGCTGTCTCAACGGATTTCAGCGCCAATTGGACGCAAGCTTTAATTATTCATAACAATGAAATTGGACGAGAAAGTGCTCGCAATATATTCCATTCTTTTTTCTAGCTTTGAGAACTTGTATTATTTTCTCAAGAATGGCCGCCCACTCAGCAATGAAATTAGTTGTACGAGGATGCAGGCATATTTATTAGAATAGTGGCATCAGAATTGTAAACCATGAGTAAAATAATTTTTAGACATTTTTTTTTCTCACGGAGCCAATTACCAAGCTGGAACCAAAGAAAGAAAAATAATGTCCCCATAATAAAATAGGTAAACACAAAATTAGCTTAAGCAGAAGTTTACTGCACTCAGTAAGAAAGTTACGAGTCGTTGTTTTGCTCCAGTTGCAAGGAAAGAAATTGCACTTATCGGCAGGTATCTACTTCTCTGGAGCCAAAGCCAGTGTGAACATTTTAGACAACTTATACTTACTGTTACAAAACTTGGGTGATTTTATCTCTTTATAGATGTCTAATCCGGTCCCAACAATCACCAGGAAAGCGATCGTCGCAAGGAAAGCACTACAAATAAAGAAAAGGAAGTAGAAGCAGGGATATTTCAAGTTTATTGGCGTTTTCAACGACCAAAGAAGCGGAAATGCGAAGGACACAATCAAGAAAACCTTTTACCACAATTGCAGCACAATAACTATCGGTTCCCCATAATTTGACTAATATAATAACGATATAATATAATACAGGATCAAATTACGACGCCGTCGTGCGCAATGCAAGCGATAATCAATTTGCCTGAGATGTATTTGTGAATCATTTCTAGCTGACTATTTTATCGTTTGTACAACCGTTTCGGCAGTTATATGATATACCGGACATCCCGGCAAAAAGGTACCCAAAGTTTTAAAGACGAGAATTGGGTAGCCCAGAAAAATTAACTCCCCGTTATGCATTTGAGAATTGCTTTACATAGACCGCAGTCTGTTTCTTGGCTCTTTACACATGGAAACTTACAAAAGTTTATTGAGCTATGTTTAATGTTTACTGCATAGTATGAAACGTTGGCTATTGGAACTGTTGGAACAACGCTATTGGAACAGCGCATACACAGCTCCACAAACTCGTTTAATAAATCTTCCCCACCCATCATCATTGCAATATTGAACGAGCTGCCCGATTTCATTGTCACAGAAAGAGAACCTAACAAATTCAGGTAGTTATTAACAGTGTATTTCAGGTACGGAATTATTTTCCGCGGTTCATGTGCGTGTACGTGCATTTTAATCTCTCCGGGTTGTTCTTGAGCCGCTGTGTGTTTTATGTTAATGCGTTGATTTTCTTTTTTTCATGTATCTCTTGTATTTTACCACGATATGTATACATGTATATTTTATTCTGCTCCATATCACTGGCCGTGTATTATGTCATGTTTGTCCCCCCCCCCCCCTTATGTAATGCCCTAACCTAAGGGCCTTTAAGGTAAATAAATTATGATGTTCACACGACGCCACCATTTACGGCGCTTAACTCTCTAGCCTCAAAATAAAGGTACCGCCTAACAGCTGATGATGCATACCTGTGGCCTGATGCGATTTGAAAGCTCCGTCGGAGAGCGCGCTTTAACAGAAATCAAAATTTGGTCGAATATTTAGGGGAATCCCTCGAAGTGGAGTAGATTTGCAATAAGGGAGTAATTGCACATTTATCCCTGACAGAGGCAAATTTTTCTTTACCTACGAAGTTTCTGAAAAAGCTTTATAGCTTTCCTTTGTAGCCGTATGGCTACGCTTGGGTGGACGTCAGTGAGTATTTACACCCTTAATAAAAATCAGGTTTTTCGACTGGCACGAGTTTTGGCTAGCTGAAGCAGCACTGCAGTGGTGTGAAAGGTTCCGTATGGTGAGGATTATCTCCTAAGACTGGCAGAAAATTTGATTCGCGCTCATGGCGCCTTTGTGAAAACAATTAGTCGACGACTGTTCTTCAAGACAATGTACATTTGCGTTCACGGTACACTTCTGAAGTCAGTAACAAAAAAGTTAGTTGTTACTTTCGGATAAATTATTTGTAAGAACTAAACACCACTGAACATATAAGCAACAGTATTACTTTGTTTCATGGGGGTACGGCACATTTTTTTAACAGTGCTACCTTTAGATGCGACACCAGGTCCGTGGAATATATAAATATGTTTTGCGACGTAAGACAATGCTATATTTGGTAATATATTATTGTTTAAAAAATGAACGAAAAACCGTGTTTTTGAATGCGCTTCGAAGGTGTAAACAGAACTTTGATGCTTTATTTGATTGTTCTTCCAAAGTTAATGACTAATGGAACTCACATGATAATGACCTGCCCCGTGGTCGGGCGAGGAAACTCGTTAGTGATGCAGTTTGTCACCTTGAGTTTCACAACTGGTGGAATGACTGTGGGGCAAAGACAATACACATTAAGGGTTAGGTTTTGGTTTATGGTGGTTAATCTCTCAAAAGGAATCAGGCTTTGGGAGATGCCGTATATAGTAGAAGGCTCCAGATAATTTCGACCACCTGGCGTTGCTTAAAATGCACTGACAACACACAGTAGGCGGTCGGATTCCGTCTCGCCGTCATGGACACCTGGATTCAGCGCCTGGTATCCAAGACACGTCGTCTGGTTCAGTAATCCAATGCTCTAACCGCGAAGCTACCGCAGTGCATGGTCACTCAGGGTTAGTATCACCATTCCGCAGAACGGTCACAGAAGCATGCCGGAGTTGTTATTCGAGGTATAGGGCTATACGGAATGCTTCAGTGACTGTGGAGCCTTAGTTATTGCTAAAAACTATAAAATACTCTGCATTTGTGCAATAAATTTTATTTCAGTGCTGGCACTTAGTGGTGAAAATCAGGAATGGAATCAGAGAATAATGATATAATTTCTGTGTGCGAGTGGACAATATTGAGACAGGCGCCTAGTTTGCATGCATGTCTGCAGTTTTAATCAGTGAGGATGCCAGCAGAAGAAAAAGGTAAAACACATGCATGCGAAAGTCTTCGCAGCATAAGCACTAAACTGCCATATGAAGCACCTTAGCTGCGATTATCCTTGAAAATGATTCTTGGCATGGTATTGTGGCTGAATATATTAATGACTTAGGCGATGTCTCAACCATAGTCATGGCAAACCTTAAGGAGCTACCATAGAAATACTAGAATTGTGTTCTATTGCGGCCGTTACGACTGATGAATTGTATAACAACCACCTAAGTAGCGCATCCATTTCGTGATGTGAATAAGGTATTACAACTATAATGTTTTTACATGAAGGAAAGTGCGGCATGCCATTTGTCTCCCTATTGAGTTGAGAAAATCTAATTCTCTATATTGCATTTAAGATATCCAGTTAATTATTCCTTGCTGCCTGAAGACTGCTCAGAGACCCATGAACGCCAGATCTCATGGTCTCATAAAATATCTCGTGAACGCCATATAAAGTGTACACCACGGTCAACTGCCAAGAATTAGACATTTCTCCTCGCTTGTAAATTGCCGCTGATGTTTTTTTTTTTTTTCATGCAGGACGACAAAAACAGAGCTAAATTGGTTATTTTCTTCATTTCAATACGGTCCAGTTTGTGGTCTCGCGGGAGATTCTTTGAAGGCTTTATGATAAAATACAGTGCTTTGTTTTTCTTTTTTATATGTACTCCTCTGCTCAAACGTTACGCAAGAGAAGATAGCTTGGCATTGAGGGCTTAACAGGCAGATAAAAGCATTGATGGCGTCCTGGTTTATGAGTTTTCTGATTGGAAGCGGTGTGTGTTAGTTTTGTACTGCCTCAGGTACAGGTTAGAGAGTAGAAAAGCAGACAGAAAAAAATGTTTACTATCTTTACCAGGACGCACACACAAGAAAGAACTAAAAAGTGATCGTCATGTCTGCATTTGTTCCATTTCGAATGTTAACAGGTAAAATAAATTTCATAAATGCCGCCATCAGCGCCAATATAATAAGCTTCTCAGCCTAGTATACGAAGATTCCTAACCATCACTATTAGTTCATTAACCATACTGTGGCAACAAATTCAAAACACAGTGCATCGTAGCAAGGGGCTCCAGACTCGCAGTGTGCTGGAACTTTTTCAACTTGAATATTTTGTACCGAAGGCGCACATACCTGCGTTGATTAGCTCTTGTAATTCCTGCTGGTTACAGTAGCTAATTGCACAGATTCCAAGCCGAAACATTGGGAATCTTTCATCGAAGAAATAGTTCCTGAACTTTTTTATCTGTAACATAAGGAAAAAAGTGATGAAGGTTGCGAGACAAGTACAAAAGCAATGACAGGCAGTACTCAGATTTGCATGGCCCTGCATCAGAAAAACGCAAACGTTTTTCATGCAAGCGCAAAATTCACATATCAACTTGTGCTTCACTTTCGGCACACCCTTGGTGAAAAGTCCTGAAGCCAAGCGATTTTCGCCTCAGCCGCATAATGAAGCCGTCACGGCTCATTAAAGGCTAAATGGCTGTGAAATGCTATGAGATGGTTTTGTGATGTAATAAGAAAGTGTTTCCTGGCCTTTTAAACGCTCTTTGGCCTTTAATGGCGGTGTGACATGTCCATTTTGCAGCAGAGACGAAAATTATTTGGCTTCAGGACTTTTGACCAAGGCTGTACGTTTCACATACGACCTCTGAGTGCTCATTGAAGATTTTATCTCTGCTTCTGGAAGATACATACGACAGACCGCGATAGTAGCGTTTTCTCATGAAACAGTGTCATATAACGACCTGTTCCGGTCTGTACGGTTCCTCTCCCTTCATTGTCGTTTCCTTTCATGCAGCAGGGCAGAAGACCTCGTGCATGCCTAATCCGCTAATCATTCCCGGGAAAGATTAGGGTTTGTGCAGGTTTTGATATGCAAGCTGGGAATGGGAATGACATTTCGACGGGCTATTCGCCATTATAGAGTGATGTTGATCTACATAACTGCGTGGTAGGCGGCGATAAGAAGACAGATGTCACGTGATACTTATTTGACTATTCTGTCGTCAGCGTCCGCTTTTACAGTAAGTAGAAAGTAGCGAAGTTGAATGTAAATGTATTTCTGACTCTTCACCCATGCGGGTGTCATACTGTATCGAATGCGTCTTGTGCCCAGAACAAAGTCAGAGTCCGGCTTATATTTTGCTCACATATTCGTGCCTCTGCACATAGCTTGCATTATTTGGCTTCAAAACTACCAAAAACTTTTTATAAGGAGCGTTTTCTCTTTTCTGCATAGTGGCAAAACAGAGAATCGGTACAGAATATTTCAAAATAAAAGAATGTCAACACATTAGCGACCTCAGGGTTCATTGTTCTTACCCTAGGATGCGTCATCTCAATGGCTGGCAAGATGTATTTTTCAGCGTCGGTGCTATTCTTGGCGTACGCGAGGAGGCTGCAGTACTGTCCTCGGGCCGACACTTCACCAGCGTTGTCTCGCACCACGGTTTCAAGGCATTCATCGAATGCGCCCAAGTCCGCGCGGGTTGCTTGAAACATTCCCGTTGGGTACTTGCCAGAAGCATCAAACACTGTAACGTGAAGAAATCATGCCCAGAAAATAAAGCATGACTGCGTCTGGTGATCGTTGATAATTAAGCAAGCTGATAATTAGGCAAGCAAGAGCACAAACCACAGCCTCTGACAGCCTGCGTTCTGCTCCTTAAATTACTCTGTCTTTCGAATAATTTGCACTGACACACAATAAGCAGGCTGCCCTTGATGAGCTTCGAACGTGGTTGGGTGGCTTTACAAAGGAGTACGTTTTAATGCTTCCGAGTAATCCTCTTTTGCGTAAATATACTCAGTAATGGTGGAACGCCAAAGCCAACGTGATGTTGTGAAAGCAGGCACCGGTAGAAATATTTGCATTTGGTTAAACCCCTTGGAGAAGATTCTTCTTGAAAAAACGCACAAAGGAATAGGCTTGTTAGTTTCTACTATACTGGTTTTCGCGAGCGTCATGACCTATCAGCACGTTGCCGGTTTAAAACGAATGCGAACGCTTTGAAGTTATGTCTGGTGGGATCTTTCAGCAGTTGTTGACATCGCTTATGTAAAGGAATGTGATGTGAGCGGTGAGTGCATCTACAGCTGGAAACTTCAGATGTGTATTTCCGCGGCTGAACATAGATGGCAGCGAAAGCTGATTTAGACATAGACAGGTCAGGTCCCCTTTAGCTAGACACGTGCTATTAGGGCGGAGAGGCGTGCTGTGTTATCAATACGGGTTTTCATATAGAAAAGCCAGCTGTGGAATCTGCTACCTTAGTATAAACTAAATTTCTTGTCTCGCATAAGTTGCGCATTAGTAAACTGTACTTCATTGAATTAGCTACATTTAATTACTTCTGTTTACGCGAACCGGCAGCGAAGGTATGCCCAGATGGCGATAAAACAGTTTAATTTTTTTTGTTTTGCAATGCAGTCGTAATTAATATTGCCTGCTTAAAAACAAATAGTAGACAAAGCTCCAGAAAGAAATGCTACAGTGTGGTTAAAACTGAAGGGCTAGTGCTTGCTTTCCTGCTGGCAGGCTAATTTCACCAAATATCATGGGAGAGGACATGGGAAGTGAATTCCTGTTTTGTTACTCGCTACTCCCTCCTGAAGTTTGTTTCTTTGTTCCTAACAGTATGATGACAGTAAAATCAAATAGATGTCGGCGTTCTAAACGTCGGAATATTTAGGCTGATTAGCTAAATCTAGGGCGTTCTGCATAACAACATCCTGCATGGTTTTCAATAGCGCAAGTGTATGCTTTTCTGCCTCGCTCTTGATACCCTACGAAGGCAGTGAGAAAGTAATGGGCATAAGATATAATTAGGGCAAAAACAACTCTGCCACAACGAGTAATCAAGAACAGGCCGGGAGAGACGTTGCGCCATTCTTCCACCCTGTTTAACCCTTTTATTTTTCAAGAGTAGTGATAAACTTCATTTATAAAATAAGCCTTGCTACGCGTGTTAGCTAGCTTCACAACGACAACTCATCTCTGCTGAGATAGTGACCACGGCAGTGGAGACAAGTGCCCAAATGTTTTCCCATTACCGACTTTGAGGACATAACAATGGAGTTCATTATCATAAATGCATTGCAAACAGTTCCTTTGGAAGCACTTTCAATGCCGGAACATTATCGCGAAAATACAAAGTGTGTAGATTTAGCATAACCTATAAATAACCTGGGGCGGAAGGTTCTTTGGCTAGGTGACAAAAATTCTTCACGTTTGCCGCTCCTTTCCGAATGGAATTTCCTCCTAGTAAGCATACGGTAAACAGCCCTTTGCTGCTCTTGTTGTTGGGAGTAACCACGATTATAGATAACTTAGAGCTTGTTTAGAAAATGCCCCTGAGTAAAACCCTTGTTTCTGACTCTGAGAGTTACGCTACGATGATATGAATAATTAAGATCCGCTTTGGGGGGGGGGGGGGGGGGGAGGTTGTGCCAAATACGCGCCATTTCTTCCATCAATGATCCTACCTTCCGCGCGTGTTTGTGCGCGGAAGCCTTGAAGATGCACCTACGTTGGTACAGGCAAACGAATTGACCAGAGACGATTTTCTTGCGCTCGGTAATTCTAAGCTCGGCAAGTTACCTTTCTGGTTTCTGGCGGAGCTCGTGGCTGCTAGCCATGCGTCACTGTGTGGAAAATAAATGGGGCCTCAATTTTCCAAACTTGCTTTTTTCTTTTCAGAGACAAGGTAAGGGACAACTATCTCATCATTCACTCCACTTTCCTGGTATAAATGGTGCTCATTTATACCCCTGTTGTCAGTTATAATTGTTTGTGCTAGCGAAACGCTATTGCTTGTCGGTTTATTGAACCGCCGCACGGAAATCTGATACGTGGAAGAGTGCCACGGCTTTTACAAGGGGAAATTCGTCACGGCAGATGCGCTCAGGCGGAATCCATTGTGGCTACCATGCGTGAACTTAATAAGGACCCGTCTCTATACCCTTAGTTCCGTGACTTGCATTTAAGTATAGTTTTCTGAATTGGCATTTTCTTCTCACGTGCTTCTCTGTTCACCTCGCTGAAAATGTATGACAGCAGGAGTTTGACGTCAATGAAAATTCCGCTTCCATTTATATCTCATGTCAGGGTTTAAAAATGTCGCCGACGTCAGCGCCACTCGCTAAAATGGGAAATTCAGGATGTCTCAGTTTTTTTTTCCCGTCTATGAGCTTTTCGCATGTGCCGCTTATTAGGCGCGCTGCATGACACTGGGAAGCCTCAGTTAACAACTTTTGTTGTGACGACCAAACGTTGTTTACGCGCATCCAATGCAGCAAAATTATTATTTATTTACCAGAACAGCTTTTATTTTGCTTAGTTTCCATTCTACGCGTGTGATTCTACGTCGCACTTCCTTTTGTGCGGCTATGTGAATTTTACTGCTTAGATTTATATAAGATAGAGATGAAAATAAACGCAACAAGAAATAACCTGTACGAATTATGCGGTCACAGCTCGGAAACCGGTTAGGTAAGCTTTCTGTGCCCGGCTAGACAATACCGCAATTAATCATTTTTGTGGGAAAAAGAAACGGCTTAGCTGGAGCAGATTCGAGAATATGAAACTAACCCTGCATGTGTCTTTTTCTTATACAAATCATGAGGCCTAAGCGAGGACTATTGTGCGGAGAGTGATACATGTAAACACGGTCAATTGGCGACACACAAGCGAGACTCTACGTGTATCTTACTCTGACTGTAATTTAGTGAAGGGGTAATGGGTTGTTAGGAAACGACTGATGCAGTAGCCTGTGAAAATGCATCGCTTTCTTTCGTAGCACTATGATTGTGTTTAAGGGAATGCTAATGGGAAAGACCCCGCTTATTTCTACTTACATGCTTCAATTAAAACATTTCGAATGTAGTTACGTTTTCTAAAAACTTTGCTTCAAATGTTTATTGAAGGCAGTATAATGAGTTACTCAGTGTGCCGAGGTTTTGTGCTCATGTGGAAGAAGGAAATCTGATCTCCTGTTGGAAGTCAAACTCGCGTCACTGCTACGTAAAGTTTTGTGTAACCTTTATGCAAAGTAACGGGTCAAAATCTCATTTCCGCATATTGTAAGGGATCTTATCGGGTGCCATTCTTCATGGCACTCATTGTCCAACGTAACGAGTGACAGCGTACATCAATTCCGCGTTCGCAGGTAGTGTTAGCGGGTGTCATTTTCGATGGCGCTCATTTTGTAATGAGCTCCCAAAAATTATTGATCAAAAATAAAGGCAGATAACGAGTACTAATTACATATCTCTTAGAATAAAATACTCAATAGATGTTTTCTTCCTATACTTTCGCATAAAAAACAACATAAAAAAAAACATTTCACAGGCTGCAAGTTTAGAGTCTTGTGTACATGCCTTATTTTTTAATTTTCTTCCTCTTTCATCACCAGGAATACTTGCAAAAACTGTCGAGAGCACTTCGGAGTCTGCAATCGAGAAATGCGAAAGCCAGTGCGTTGCTACTGCACGCGGAACATAGCACGCGCCCCCTGTGTAGCTTTTGCTGGCAAGGCCATGGCTCGTGCCGCAGAGTGGAAATTAGCTTTCCTTGGCGCGCGTTCTTTGGAGTGCGCCCGCAAGTGTGGGATTAGCGGTAAGGCGTTGCTCGTCGTCGTGGTCGCTAAGTTGTTATGCAGACGGCAAGAATCCTATAGGGCGTCGCTCGTCGTCGTGGTCGCTAAGTTGTTATGCAGACGACAAGAATCCTATAGAGGGAGAATACACCTAGCGGAATATGGCGGACATATCTCACGAACAAATATCGCTCACACGAGATGTTTATCGTGATCCAAAAAAGGCTTTCAACTTATAATAGGAGGGGATGCAAACGTAAGCAGATGCAGATCGTCAAAACACGCAACCGTGTTTGAATCTGGGGTAGATCAATAAATAAGCGACGTTTGCCATTTTTTTAGCGTTCCAAAGCATTCGTTTTTAACAAGTTTGTCATGTCCATTATTTTTGGAACTTACGCTGCGCGCGCCACATTTCGTTTGCAAGAGGTGTATAATACTGCAACAAACATTTTTCTTTTTAATGATAGCGAACAGATAATCGCGATCGTTACGCAGGACTAGTAACTGTTTAATGCCGCATTCGCTTTTCGGGAACCGGTACTTGCGCCTCAGGCACTGGCCTAGTTAATTAGAATTTGAGCAACTGCTTGACAAGAAGTAAAATATCAGTAAGGAGGATTCATACCCTTCATTGCGTATTGCTAGAATGGGAGCATACTCCCTAAGCTCTGTGTCGTTTAATTTTCCGAGGCTGCATGTTAACTACGAGGGACGCCGTAGTGCCAAGTTCGGGAAAATTTTCGCTCCTCTGAGATTCTATAACTAAAGTCTTGTACTTAACTTTTTCACAGTTTCATTAGGTGCCACATCTACTTCTCTGCCTTTTACTATCAATCAGTATGGCCCATATTGAGTTATATTGAACTTTCCAGCTCTTTCAGTTATGTTTCCAATTTATTAACAGCTTTTTAGCTCAGCATGTGTATCATGAGTTATAAATTCAAGGTAATTGCAGGTGGTCTTATCGTCAGGGCTGTAAAGAATTTTTTTTAAATCTTTTTTTACCTGCCAAATCAACACTGCGCAGCAGAAGAGGGAATGTAGTCACGCCCACAAGCGCGCGTTACTCAACAGCATGAGTATCATGAGATCTTTTTCTTAATGGAGGAGCAGGTGAACTAAAAAGAATTTTGAAAAGGAATGATTGTAAATACCAGGTACTCCTCGTTGATTTTACTGATTTATGTAATATTTCCTGCCATGAAAATTACCACAGTGCACGCGGCTGGTAAGCAACTCACAAGCAATAAACCTATGCATGACGGTAGTGGATGGCCTAAATATTTGTGCCAACTGCGTTAGTAAAGAGTGAATAAAATCACGAGCCACCCAATGGTCTATCAGCAGAGCCTCGATTCTCACTTAATAAGAGCTATGAGATACTTGCAACTTTCACCCGACACAACTTTTCTATTTTTCCGCATTTTGATTCGCGAACACAGCTCAGCTCTCTCTTTGTGCCCGTCATTTGCGTCCACCAATTGTGCATTGCCAAGTCCTTGAACCTGCCAACAATTTTACTACAGAGGAAATCATATTCTACACCGTTACTAATTCCCTAACTTCGTTCCGGATGGTTTGCGGCTGCAAGGTCGTGAGCGGTGCTAACCGGCCTAACAAGATAGGAAACAAGCAACAGCGAAGCCAGACAAACTCCGACATTAAATGTTCGGAGTATATCAACCTTCGTTATTGCTTGCATTAAAAAAAGGGAGAGTAAACTTACGTCTTAGCGCCCAAGGCTCCAGGTTCCTGATTGCCCGCACCAACTTGAGTAGGCCAAGGCTGCACTCTGGGGACACCTCGGCTGTCAGAAGTTTTCGAGCAAATGTTGGAGAAGATTCGTCGATGGCTTTGCCGATCCAATCTTTGAGCATGTCCATGTAGCTGATCTCGGGCTCGGCTGACGCTGTTGTCATCACCGCAGTCTCTGTAGGCGCTGACACCTCGCTGAGAGAGCATCGGCACAGATTGGGGCCTGCCAATAAGCTGGCCACAAGAACGAAAAGCAATTTGGCGGGCTGAGGTTCAACGCTCAACGACAGTCTCGAAGCCATGACTAGAAAGCAGCAGCCGGCAAAGCTGCAATGGCGTGCGCCCACTCTCGTTCTTCGGACTCAAAGCAAGCCTCTGTTTGAGAGTGGTGGTGAACAAATTCGTTTCAAGGCACTCTTCTAGTCTTTTTAGCGCCACCACATCTGTCTAACTGGAAAAGTGGTAATGCGAAATGCGACAGTGACTTTTCACTGACTTTTTGGCGAATATTAGCTGTGCGTCGGACGTTACTTGCTACTTCTTAGCGGTTTCTCTGAATGAGCGGAACAAGAGTGCGACGCCGCTTTTCGAAAGGGCCGAAAGGTGCGCGCTCACGACAACCTCTCTTTGTTGACGAAAATGCGTTTACGTTTTGGGGGAGAGTATTGGGAAAGCCCACCTCTGGGACACTCTTATCCTAAGATTCGTTAATTCAAGCTAAGCCGGACCAGCGGAGATCTCGGAGAAGCCAAGTGTCAAGCGGCGGTGGAAGTGATCAAGTGTTTCCCTCTATCTCCACGCTCACTCGTCCCCCTCACCCGACTGCAAACGTAGCGCATTCGTTGACGCTCTCACGCCGATGCCGCAGAACCGCTTTACGATGTGGGCAGCCCCGATCGCCCCCCTTTCAAATAGAGGCGCACGCTTGAGTCACTTGGCCGTTGTCCAGCCAACGACGTCAAGGGGACGGCTTAGGCGTGGGCTGGATGTATTTCTTCAGGCGAAATACTCGATCGCAGAAAGCCGGCTGCGCAAAAGGGTTGTACGCGAGGGGTAAAAATAATGAATAAAATATAAAAGTTACTCTGCGAGATACTTTCAAAACAAGATAATTTGCCTTTATCGCTTCATTTGTCGACAACGCGATAGGCGCAAAGTATTGCGCAAGGAGTAATATAAATTCAACAACTGTACTATATCGTGTAGCCCAATGGTCATAAGAGATCCTGTTATCGTTTACTACAGACATGGGGATTCTGCTTCATTCGTTAATAGTTTTTGTGAAACCTTTGGGGATTCTTTTTAAACAAAGCTATGATAGAGTGTTGTGCGCACTAATCGGTTTTCAGCGAACTTGCCACATTTCGAAATAAGAAAGACTATGCAGAATCTTGTAGTTCTTCTTTTTCCTGGAGTATACAGTTCACGGCCTGTCACTAAGCTCTAAGCTATCTTGCAGGCTTTAAATGGCCAATATGGATACCTTGATTCAACAGGTTCTTTTGCGAAAGTCTACCCTTTTTACTCCAATCGGTTATTTTTATGTTCAGAGGTAAAAAAAAAAAGAACTTTTTCTCGACGCTTAATTCACGCTTAGAGGTTGAAAATATACTCTCACCAAAGAATGAAAAATGTTTTTAAAATATGACGTTTCGTGGACCACACGAATCGCTTGATAACAATTTTTGCACTTTGAAATAGGCACTCGTGCATGTCCAAAAATGTGATGTTTTAAAGCGTTTTTCATTATTTTGGCGGGTATGTGTTCTCTTCGACCACTACTCTTCCCCCTCGTCAGGCAGGATACTGCCGAAATCTTGGCTATCACATCATGCTTGTAAA
Organism: Amblyomma maculatum; assembly: GCF_055883805.1. Lineage (NCBI taxonomy): Eukaryota > Metazoa > Arthropoda > Arachnida > Ixodida > Ixodidae > Amblyomma > Amblyomma maculatum. Next base: position 34,047,604 of record NW_028146738.1, read on the forward strand.
GTGGAGGTTAAAAAGTAGCTTTCGTCAGGCATGAAATTGGAGCGGTAGACGGTAGGTGCACTTTAGAAAGAATTCAAGCTCAATGATTAAGTTTCTTGTACAACGAGGAGCAATTATATTGGAGATTCAATGCTTTGTATTTAGCGCCACAATGAATAAAAACAAACAGCAGTGAATTTCTCATGCTACGCCGAAAGCAACAATCAAACACTATTGGGCAGCTGATGTCGCTTGAGTTCTAACTCATAAATCTGGGCTTGTGCTTGCTCGTGCTCATAAACAAGGCGGTTTTTAATATTTAAAGAATTATAAATTCAAGACTCGGAGGGGTACGTATGTGTGGTTTGTGGAAGTGGGTTGTAAATAAAAAAGGACCTTAAATACGCAATCACGCTTAATGGTTATAGAAATATTTACCTGGAATCTTTACTAGCTTCTTATTTTTGGGTTCCAGAGGGCCATAATAAATAAATATTGAAGGCTGTGAATAAAAAAAAAAAAACTAAGAAAGCTTTTTAACTTTTCTGAAAAGACAGTCCTGTCCTAAATATCAAACATCTGAAATGGACATTTGTAAGCCTAATGAATCGGCTTACCAACATTGCATATTTAACAGACTACATCGCCTCGATTCTTGTGCATCATATACGGACACCTATTGTATATTTGATGAAATATAAAATGTGACATGATGTTGTCTACAGTACCACACACGGCAACCACACTTTGTATACAAGCACGGTCATCGAATATTCTGGCGTATCAGAACTGCGTTCTTTTCCGCTCGTAGCGATGCTACCTTGAAACTGTCATTTGAACGCATTGCTGCAAGCGGTACTGACATCTTGGAAGGGTCAAATATACTGAGACAAGCAGAAGTGTGTTCGGTTTAATAGCCAGCACGGTATCAAGTCGCTCTTTTGCTCCCAACTTATCGCGAGGGGCGCTTACTGGAATAGTGTTTAAAGAAATGTAGAGTAGAGCTGCACTCCCTTTTTAGAGTACTGAGTATAGCGAAAATACTACAAGTATTCACTCACACGAAAAGAAAAATTAGAAGGATTCAACGCTGCTGAACCGAATATAGAGCGAAAGCATTAGCTGCGGCTGACCGAGCGTTCTTATACTTCTTCTTCTTCTTCATCTTCGCGGCTATTCAAGGTCATTCGTGACTGCGGCCACGGACTACGTGACGGACCGAAACCTGGCGTTGTATTGCTTTCGCAATAAAAATCTAGAAGAAAAACTTTCACATAGGGTTCAGTTCTGAGTGTTCTTACCTTCTTTAATTAATTTTCAACTCACAGCTCCTGGTTAATTTTACAGCTCATGGACCGACACAATAAAGGCGTTTATGTCATTCCCTAACACAAAAAGATACCCAATGTATATAAATGAGGTTTTTACTGTTAGAAACAGTGAAGGTTGTGCATATATAACAGTTGCGGAAATCAGCCTCTACAGTGATATGACACAGCGTTTCTTAGAGGGTGAACAAAATTAACTCCTTGAGCAGCAGGCTTATGTACAAGCAGACACTGAGGGTACTGTTAGAAAGCTTTGCAGAAAAGATTACTTTAGAAATTCATAGCGCCCTAAAAGAGCACACGGAGGCTCACTTAATGGCTCCAAATGAGCAGCTATCAAGCACGATATATGACAAAGAAGTGTTATTCAAGCTAGGTGTAGTTTCCACTACTGAGTAGGCTGAGAGGGCAGATTTGCAAACCAACCTGAGAGAAGTAACTATCAGTCTAATGCTGAAAAAAACCTATCCGGTCCTTATTTAAAAAAAAACAATAGAAATGTCCAAACCATTATAAAAAATATCCATACATTATATAGTCTTCCTTGATCCCGTGGAATAAATGCGGTTGCCGTGTGTCAAAGACACGAAATTCTAACAATTTCTTCCTTCCGTACACAGAGTTTCAAGGAAAAGTAGGATGTGGCAATTGCTTCGGTTCTGGCTCCTAAGGCCGCAGAGATGGCTGCTACGGGCTCCAACACTGCAGCCTGCGACCACGCCAAGGTTCAAATTTGCTACTCCCATGCGATTCTTTTTTTTTTTTTTGACGAAGGCAAGTGGCACGAGCAACTACGGTTGTTTCTTCTCCTGCTCACTATCCCCTACCAGGTAATGATATCGGACACTCTGCTCCTCGTGGTTTCACCGGCCAAGCTCTTGGCGACGAAGAGATGGAGATAAACAACAGCATTTATTCACATTGCAGGCTATTGCGGCACTTCAGGCTGCAAAGAACTCAACACATGCCACATACAAAACTCTCTCCAAGGCTGGGGAAAGAAATAAAAAGCAAGTCAGAAACAACATTCTTTCCAAGGCTGTGAAAGTTGCACGAAAACAGCTTTCAGCTAATAGTTTCCCACACTCGACACTTCAGAGTTATATATCATTTACTTTTCACATCGCCACTTACAATACTTCTGTGGGGAATTTTATCCGATAACATATCATTTTCCCATACCAGTGCAGTTCAGAAGCAACAGCATTACTCGAGCAGGGAGAGGTTGTTCGAAATTTAGGCCCCGCAGTCCAGACGTGTGTATAGAAAGCAAGATCGTGGCTGCAGCTAATGCCTGCAGTTCACCTAAGACCAAACCACACCAAGAATCCCAATAAAATGTCTTCCCCCTCTCTCTCTTTCTTTTTTTTTTCATCTCTCTATGTGATAGGCCTGCGACAATTTTACAGCTAAGGAAAGAGGTCGCTTAGTCTATTATTTATTCTGGCTCATTTTTGCGGGAAGTTATAAGGGTGCCCATGCCTTTTCTTATTTTCCTGCGCTTTTTTAGCATGCCGAAAGAGAGATGCTCTTTGTGTGACATGTATAAAACTTTTATGTTCTTGAAAGAGCGTCTAAATCTCTACGCTGTAACATGTGTTTTAGACGAAAATACAAACGCCTCATTTATTAAGACTGCTTTTACAAGACCCTCTAGAGTCAAATATGTTTGGTACACAGCGAATGAGTTAGCACCAAAACAAATCTACAGATAGGTTTTTCGGAGTTTGGGAACCGAAACAAAAGGCAATGTAGCGTGTAATGTATGTTCGTGATTACTTTTTCTGCAGTTCTCTATTTTACATCCAAGCCTTTTTCTTGCGTATCAGTGAGTTCGTATCTAAAGATGTTTTTGTTTTCAGGTTATAATCACATTTAGGTAAAAGTTTATCTCTGAATCACCAACTAAATAGCTACATTTTGGTGCGTGTTTTGGCAAGCTGGTCGAAATACATCGTTTAATTAAAACATTTTTCGGAAATCCGAAAGAATAGCTTCCACGAGTTCCATGATGATCAGTTTTAGTCATAATATGCAAGGTATTGTGCCTGCTCATGTGCAGCACAAATTTTGTAGGGCATTTGGTTTTCTCCAAAATATACAAGTCGACACGCGCTGACCTACCAAAGCCATCTGGTATTGAGGACAGATGCCATCGCATTCGAATATAAATGATTTTTCAAAAGACAGTTTTGAAAGCACCAGTGCAGAAAGCTTTTTGCATCATTTTTCCGCTTCGAAAGCATTATTCGGGAATGACATTTTCATGTGATGTCACCGCTTGGAATAAAGCTCATTGTTTCTTTTCGTGTCCGGAAATTTGTAGCAAAATACAGTTTTCCCGTGAGACCAAGGCTAAAGGCGACAGACAAGTTACCAGAATGGGCCTTCGGACGCACAGCTCCCCTTCGCTGACTTTTATGTGCGTTTATAGTGCAAAGTAGTCACAGGAAAAAGATTAAACTTCCGCCGAGCAGTTGCCGTCGCGGGTTAGTAAAAATCAGTAAGGCAAGACAATGTTTGCACACAGTGTTATTAATCACAGTGAGACTGACAGATTACAATATGAAATCTACCACTCCACAAGTCACTGGGCATATCAAACCCCCCTCCCCCTACCGAAAGAAAGAAAATTCAACGCATGTAAACTTCACTCGACATCAAAGAAATAAAGTCAAATTGTGCCGCATGTTGATAAACGGTCCGGATAGTCGGAAAAGCAGAACGGAAGCATAACGCCCAAATGCCCTTCCAAATCCCACGCCAGCTGGCCAAGGTGGGAGTAATGACGGTGGGGGAAAACTTAAGATGTCCTGAAAATACAAAAAAAAAAAAAAAACACACATATATACGTAACACTGCACGCGTCACACGCCCAGTAAAGCAGACTGCGCCAAAGCGTGGAAAGTACTGCATGCGTGAGGGTGCGGGTATCGTAATGAGATGGCAAATATCTACACAAGCTTATCGACTAAAAACAGGTCGACAGGGCACATACAGGCAGAACACTGCGAGGCTGATGGCTAAGGTCGCGGAAGAATGCGTGACGTCATGTCACTCTAGCGGGCCACCCGTATGCCAAAAGCACTCACATGACAGATAAAAGCAGTAGATACAAAAGCAAAAAAGCGCCCCGTTTCATATCAAGTTCTCACAGTCCATGGACACGAGGTGAGCGGTTTGAATCAGTGGCGTGGAGCCACGTGATGCGTGTTTTGTTTTCCAAATGTCTGATCGGGTCAATCGTGCGTACCCAAATTCAGGAGTGTACAAAATAAAGAAGGCCAGGGAGCATGAGCAGTGAGAGCATGCACTGCGTCAATTGTTTTGTGCATTAAGGAAAATAATCTTTAGACAGACCTTGCATTCTTTTTCTGATGTTTATTGAGTAAACCAATGGATATTGCAGTTCCAAGCGCTAATGAAGTTTGCTTTTTGTTGAGAATGAATTTGAGCCGGAAATAAGTACTTCTATCTTTCAATTTTCTCTCGTATCTAGCTTGATACACTAGAACAATGATCTCTGAAATAAATTTCATCTCATGCTTTAGTCCTTTCATTTCTAGGGACTAATTAAATCCGCAATAACATCGCTGGAATGTAGGTCATACAAAAAGGAGATGGTATTAGTGCTTAAATTTCTGCTCGTTTCAGTATCCGTCATCACCACTTGAGGATGGTGGTTTACGTAATTTCGATATGAATTTTACTGCTCCCAACGCCTTTAACTGTGATGCTAAAGAAGCCGACTAGTTTTCATGTGAAACAAACCAAAATGAGAAGCATAATCCGGCTAGCTGTCGGAACTCAAAGGGGCCACTAAGTCCTTAATACAGCAGCTCACTTCCTGAAATTCGAAGCCCTTTGAAGTACCATCTGCCTTCATTTTGAGGTCTCTACAGCCCCTTTCCAGAAGCACATCAACATTATTTAATAAATGAAGCTTATCGAGGCCAGGGTCTATGCGGCTAAACGCGTTAGGCTATGAGAGATGACCGAACGTCACCGACACAACATGGGTGCGAGCAGCTGCACCCCGTTACCATACCACAGTACATGTTAGAAAAATTCATCGCCGGAAAAGTGGCGAGCATTTATGTGATCGGGGAGGAATTTGAAGTCGCAAGGAGAATAATTTGCAGATCAACGAGCGAAATTCAATTAAAATTGTACAGACAAAAACGAAACCACTCCTCGGAGGGCGTCCAAGCGAGAGGGGTGCCACTCCGGTACCGCACAATGTGTGCTGCTCGCCCTCGAAGCTAAAGTCGTTCTCTCCGCGCATCAACCTCGACTCACCAATCACTGCCACACCCCGCACAGCCATCCATTGAGAGGAGTAATCTGCAATTTCTAGCTGTTCTTTGGGTGGACCAGAGTGTCCTTTCGTCGGAGACAGTGGGAGAGTCCTTGCGTTCAGCTGTAACAACATCTTGACGGATGTTGAATGCAAGGAACTCTCAAAATATTTAACGTCCTTCCTACCGAATGAGTGCCAGTTCATAAATTTTGTGTTTTACGGATACAGGAGAGCCGAACGGGAATTCCTACGGCACTTCCCCCTCACAACCATATCATGCAAGACCCCGCTCTTCCGTTATGTCCAGGAACCACCACAATGACGATGCCAGTTTTCTATGTTAATCGAACGTAAACACCTTCTCGAAGAAATACAAAAAGCGTCTACTTGCAAGTCAATTGATGCTGCTGGAGTGAAATGTTATTATTACCTCAGTAAGTAGACGTATTTGGTTGATCACCTATTTAACAGGCGTTTCAGTAAGGTACTGCTGTTAATTCCAACTACGCCTGAGTTCGCTACAATTGGCACTTGGCACCTGTGGGATATCTTCCACTGCCAGAAGGTAAAAGGTCAAGCGCTTCCGGAGAAGAACGTGTGCTCCTCTGTCTCACTCGAGCCCCAACACTCTTGTCTGATTTTGCATTTACAGTGACAGCGTAGGGGTATCTAATATTAGCACATTCAATCCGTTGCTGTTGGCGACCATGGCTGGAGCTCCATTAATGCAGTTTCAATCATGTTGATCTCATTATTCGCTCTTACTCATCGTGAAATTTCGTCGCCTCTTCTTGTGTTGCTGATTTCAGTTATTCAATTGTCGATGTGCAGGCTAACTCCAAGAATTTGTGTTGAGTTAGAGGGGTCCCCAAATATGCTAGACAGGTAATGCATTGTGGCCGCCAGCATTAAATGGGCACTTGGGGCACCATGTCAAGCTTATTGATGCGTCAGACTTCTCTGTAACCATTTGCTGAGTTTTCAGATTGCACAGATGAATGCCAGATAAATGAATCTTTGCTGCGGAAATCAGTTTGATATCAGATGTAAATATGACCATCTTGCATGAATCCCGCCTAATGGCAGTCACAATTGACAACAAATCGAAACTCATTAGGGTTTAGATTCGGGCAGGTAGAGAGAGCACCGTTAAATGACGAGAAGCCTTATGCTTTCGATGCCACATCAAACATGGTGTGAACATTGGTAGTTAGCTTCCTTAGCGGAATACTGCACGATGAGTTACACGGCACAGTCCATGAGAAACACCCTCGATCTCCTCTGCTGGAAACTTTTCCGTGAAGTCTTGATCCGTGAATTGCAGATTGATGCTTTAAAGGCCATCAGTCTGCTTTCGTTGCGTCGCAGGCACCGCACCTTTCCCAGGCGTTTTTTGATGCAGCTACTTTCTTTGCTAGCCGTAAGTCAGGTGCATTGAACGGGAAGCGTGACTTGTTTATAAACGTCAAAGAACGAGTAAAATCTTTTTTCACCTGTTGTCCCTCTTTTCAACGAAGGAAGCTGCATGAAGAGTATCGAAGCTCTAAAGCTACCAGAACGGTCGAAGTTGGCCTGACAGGCTAGTGTCTTTGTAGCAGACGTCAATGCACTGAACGAGCATGGCAGATTACACAACACTGGAAAGAGGAAAGGGGTTCCCGTCATAGCAAAGCCCAACAGAAGACTATTCAACTCAACCAAGGCCATTTGCACTTCTTTCGGTTCTCTGTGGTCTACAGGCCAGCAGTTATCTTCGCAAATTTGAATTTCCATTTCTAGTGCAACCTGCTGAACTGGAGAGACGAGGATACTCTTGAATTTGAAATCAGTCACCTGGCTTATCCCTATAGCGTATTCTGGGAAAAGCAGCTAGTCGAAAACCGCAACTTCAATTACTAGTGTTTCAATGTGGTTCCCCGGGATTTGAGTTAGGTTTTCTGCCAGAGCTTTTCTCTATGCCGTCTTTCCTTCACAGTGCTGGCCAAGCCACCGAAAGGATAGACCGACACCTCTTCTTCAGCTGTTTCCTCTAAATTTCGCTCTCGAGAAAACATCTTGTTGAAAAAAAAGTCCATGGCTGCCACAGTCAAAGAGAGGTCGAGCAAGGCACTTTATTTAGGGCCTGTGCACGCACACCTCCGTCATCTGCAGCAGCACGGCGTTCTTGCTGGTGCTGAATGACGTTGTAGAATGCAACTCAGCAGCGATATCGCTGTCGGGATTCGAAGCAGGAGTTTCACAATCAAGGTAATGTGAGTGCCCCACCCTTGGCGAAAAGTAGCGAACAATATGCACCCTTTCGTCATGCGGTCTTCTTTGCGTACTGGTAGCATCCCTGCGATTATCAGTTTTCTTTCCTTCAGCTCTGTTGGGATCGGGGCTTTCTCGCCGAATTCTCGACAAAGGCACACGTAAGCATGGCGTCGTTTAAAGTATTGAAATTGAGTGGGCCTATCGCCAACAAAATGCATGAACGCAGAGGGATCTATAGAAGCGAAGCACCTGAATAGGTTAGATAGTGGTGTACCTTAAGTAGCATACCCTTCAGCAAGCCTAGTGTGTTATTATTTTGTAGTCGATCGTTTGCATTGTGCTCGTTTAAAGAGCCGTCACGCATGTTCGGCGCGTAAAAGCGGTTGTAGCGTGCCTGTTTTTGTGTAGCCGGGCAAATAGGGGCAGTGTCTGTTGTTGCTCGGCTAGCCAGGAGCATATTAGTTTTAGACAGCCGCGGGACTTCAGCCATTATACATAATAAGGGCTCGAACTTTAGCAGCGCGTAGTCCTCGCATTGCTTTCAAAATGTCGTGCTGCTAAACAGTTTCTCTCGTACAGTGGTGTTCAGTATGCTTAGTTTGTAATAAACGGTGTGGCATTTGTTGTTACTGGTCAGTTAGTTACTTGCTAGGGGATAACATTTCTAGGAGGTCCCGTAAGGGACGGAAATTTTATCTTACTCTGTATTGTCAATCGTGCACGTAAACACACAAGCAATCATGGCAAGGAGAGTCTGATAAACCAGACCTTAGAACAAATTTTAAGCAGAACTTAAGCTCCGCCGTTGTGATAGTGTTTTACAGACACGGATCACGTTTCTCCGCTTTTAGATTTTTATTTTTATCATTTTCACGTCGGGACGCCGCTTCTTCAAACTTGATGCTTCCCAGAGGGCATTCAGAGGAAAGCGTGCTCCACCATTAAAGGTATTAAGCGACATCGTTACACACACACACACACACACACACACACACACACACACACACACACACACACACACACACACACACACACACACACACACACACACACACACACACACACACACACACACACACACACACACACACACACACACACACACACACACACACACACACACACACACACACACACACACACACACACACACACACACACACACACACACACACACACACACACACACACACACACACACACACACACACACACACACACACACACACACACACACACACACACACACACACACACACACACACACACACACACACACACACACACACACACACACACACACACACACACACACACACACACACACACACACACACACACACACACACACACACACACACACACACACACACACACACACACACACACACACACACACACACACACACACACACACACACACACACACACACACACACACACACACACACACACACACACACACACACACACACACACACACACACACACACACACACACACACACACACACACACACACACACACACACACACACACACACACACACACACACACACACACACACACACACACACACACACACACACACACACACACACACACACACACACACACACACACACACACACACACACACACACACACACACACACACACACACACACACACACACACACACACACACACACACACACACACACACACACACACACACACACACACACACACACACACACACACACACACACACACACACACACACACACACACACACACACACACACACACACACACACACACACACACACACACACACACACACACACACACACACACACACACACACACACACACACACACACACACACACACACACACACACACACACACACACACGCGCGCACACACACACACACGCACACGCGCACACGCACACGCACGCACGCACACACGCACGCACACACGCACGCACACACATACACACACACACACACAGATGATGTGTTTTCTGATTTCTTGTTTGGCTTTTATATTTCAACGTTTTCATGTTGTATACAACGATGCTTCAGAAAACATTGCTTTTGCCTTCTGAGCATTTTGACACCTTTTAACGCTCCTTTTTCAAAAGTTTCATTTTCAATTATTTCAACTAGTTAATTGATCAGGCACACACTCTAAATTTTCTTAATTAGTTTACATATGTTGAACACAAAAATACATTAAGCACTAAAACGTTTTGTATACTCTGCCGAAGTGTTTCAAATGTGCGCTTTTATGCAAATACAAAAGTGCCGATATATATAGCTTTAAAAGAGTTTTTATTACTAACATGTAAGAGGGCAATGTAGTTAATTCACTACTGTGTAGATTATTCTTCGTGTTACTCGAAAACATCGGCTTAGTTCCCGCACACATACGCACAAACACACACTCTAGCTCAAACACATACCCGCAGCCACACGCACGCATATGCGAACACAAACAAACAAGAGAAATGTGAAATATCATAATGCCTCCCTGTCTAGCGTAGACCTAAATCTCTATATGTCTAGCCTGTTTGCCAAGTATTTTTTATTTCTGTTTTTTAAGTTTCGTGGGTTAGGAATGTAATATTTATAGCGGCCACGGCATCTGAAGGCGCCTTTGTGGCTACTCACAGATGCACGCCCTTTATTTTTTTATCTTCTACAAAGGCGCGAAACAGCTGAATATGTAAAGAACATTGTTCGGCTTCTTTCTCAGATCACAGGGTCGTGCACACCGAGCCTTCGGCGCTTCATTTTTGAAATTTGCCTCTATGTGAATAGCAGGCGTATAGCATGATATGCATTGCCAGCATATCGTGGTGGGCTGTATTTTGGACAAACCAATATTTGGATGATAACCGGTAACCAGTATAAGTTGTGGGCGCCGCTATAAAAAACAGCTTTTACCAACCGAGAAAGGCGACGTAACTGCAAAATGAGCATCATTCTGACATACGCGTTTGTAGCTTTTCGTAAACGATTTGAAGCTTCGTGCCACTGACGACACTGAATTGTTGAAACCAGATATGCGGGGAATACTAGCGTTTTAAGAATGAGGCACTCAAAGGTAATTGATCACTCGTCATGACATATATGCTACCATGCGCATGACTGTTATCAAACAAGAATCACCGCGCTAAGTCAAGGACGCGAAATGGGTATGTGTGTGCGTGCGTGTGTGCACGCGTGCGTGCGTGCGTGTGTGTGTTCGTTTGTGCAGACAGTTCGCAAGCAGCGGCGCGCAAATTATCTCAGGTGTCATTACTATGCGAGGTTTGATGTAAGAAAGCGCCGACGGGTATTGAGGTTCATTTATGATGCGAAGCGATTAGCTAAGCAAGCTGAGTTCGTACATTGCATCACTCGTAATTGAAGCCAGAAACCGCAACTGATTGTACAAGGTAACTTTTTTTTTCGTGCGCGCATGAGCTGTGATGTCTGCTGCGACAAAAAGGAAGACCAGACAAGGCGTGTTTTCGCAAGCTATATCCTGGGCAGTCTGGAGAGCCGCGCATAGGACAGAATATAAACTTAGCACCAAAAATTTGCCCTGAAAATGTTTGCAATTGTGAGAGCTAAGCAGCTGTTTATTGTGCAAGATTTCATGTCTGACAGACGATAGGATTGAACAGGAGCAACCCTTGATGGTCTTTCTTAATGGTTCCTATTGAAGTAAGGCCACATAACTCAATAAATATTTCTAGACCCTTAGGACCGGCTAAATGAATGGAGGGTAGAGCTGACTCGTGTAGCGCTGCTTCGATAGCTCGTATACAACCGGCATCACAGTTGCTATGGCAGCTAGTTGTCACTCATGCGAACTACTCTTACCATCTACCTTATGTACGGCATCACAACTGCTGTGACGCGAGCTAGGGACTCAGAGACTTTCATTGGTTCTCGAACCCAGTACCTTCTCTGGTCCTGGAACCAACGACCTTTTCTGGCACTGCAACTCATAACCTTCTCTGCGATATGAATCCAGTTTCTGAGAATCGAACTCATGATAATAACTGGAATTCAAGCTCTTGACCACACTTAACTCGAGACCTTTTTGGAGACTCGATGTCACGACTTTCCTCCCAGTCGAAAAAGCTACATAAATTTCTGTAGTTACTACAGATATTTCTGTCGCAACAACTGAATTTTTGTTGTTACGTCAGAACTTCGCGTCGTTACGACAAAACATTGTGTTGTGACGACAGAACGTTGTGTTGTTACGTCAGAACCTTGTGTTGTTACGTCGAAACTTTTTGTTGTCGCAAGAAACAACACAATGTTCTGACGTAACAACACGACGGTCTGTCGCAACAACGAAATTTTCTAACGTCAGGGGCCTGTCACACTAGCGCGACACGGCGCCGATTTGGTCTGCCAACAGAGCGTCTTCCTGATGTCTGCGTCTATGTCACACTGCACCGATGGAAACAGTCGGCCGACAGTTGGTGTCGGCGCCGCGTCGCTCGCAAGACGGTTGTCGGCTGACGGTCGCCCAACTCCTATGTCACACCAGCGAGACAACGCGCGAAACATACTCACCGACTAAGCCCTCCCATTCTCAGTCTCTTATTGTGTCATTATACAATTCGTTTTCTTAATCCTTTTATTTTTTCTGCCATGCCAGATTCTCTTTTCTACACCTACTCCCGTTTTTATTTTACTTGGTTTATTCTCATAAAATTAAGGGACTCTTTTGTTAATTCTATTTCATATATTCAACTATATCAAAACAAGCGCCTCACCAGTCATGATTTTGCGCCGAGACTGAATACTGCCCAGTATTTTACGGTTTTGGTTGCCGGATCAGAACGGCAGTGTTCGAAAAATAAAAGCTTTCCACGGCGAACAAGAGACAGTATATTAAAAGCAGAATACGACTTACGACCTCGTGTACAATAGCTAGCTGCACTAACCACTGCACCACCGAAGTTAGGCCTAACCGGTGCTTTCAGAGGTTGAGATGTTGTTTTAGTTGATATGCTGTCGTGCTATGTGAAAAGCGCAAAGGTAGTAGTAGCGTTTACCGCTTAACTGACTGCTCAGTTTGCTGAGAGTGAACTGCAGATAGTTTGAATCATTGCCGTGTAGTGCGAAAAACCTTCGGTGGATTTCGTAAAACCTTAGGCGTATTTCACAGTGCCGGCAGCGGGACCACAGCTGCTGTTGGTTCTGTTGAAAAGTTTAAACGCTAGTTCTTCGTTTTTTTGCGCTCACAATTCTTGAATCACATTGCACTATAGAAGAAACATTTATTGCGTGATGCGTAACGTAGCGTTGAAATTGGCTTGCGAAGTAGCGACGCAGCAACTAGACGTTATGACTGTAAACACAACGATCGAAGTGCGCATGAGGATCGGCAGCTCAGCTGGCTTCAGGAAAATAATCGCTTCTTTTGATAATTTATTTGTCACGCACTATGTTCATTTTGCACTATTCTGTGCAGTTCGGAAACGCTGAAAGATTGCTCACGGTCCCGACGCGCGCCGCAAATCTATGCGCTCCGAATTCCCTCGCCCCGAAAAGAAAACGCTGCCGTTGATATTCCACACGCATTCGGCGGCCCCGAGTATTTTGGCGGCTCACGCTCGCGTTTTGGTCAGGGATCATGCAATGATTCTATTTTTTTTACGTATATTAGTGCTGAAAGGTATTCGCCGTCGACGTGGTACACTGAGTCGGCTTTGCGTTTTGAGAAAGTTTTTGCTCGGCGGCCGATCTCGGGAAGACTCGGTCATCGACAATCGGCAGACTGGGTTTGTCGGTGTCCCCGGCCTCCAAGCCTGTCACACTGGGAAGACATTTGGTTTTCGGTCGTGTTGGTGTCGTCGTCGGCCTAGTGTGACAGCTTGGTCGGCCGCAGACACGGTGGCCGACGAGTTGGCCGACCGTCGGTGTCGTTGTCGGGTCTGCGTCGTGTCGTGCTAGTGTGACAGGCCCTTAACACAAGCTTCTGGCGTAATTGTCGCGACAACCGAAGGTACGTAGGTATGTAGAGACGTCAGATGGTTCTTTAGCGAGGTCACAAGAAAATTTTTTTTATTGTGTTCTGTAGTGGCAAGAAAACAAACATTTTTCGTTCATGTAGGCCCACCCTATTTTTTTTGTCAGAAATAAAACATCAGGTAATTCTTTTGTTGCGTATACACATATTTATTTCAGTTCAAAATACAAACTTCATAAAAAGACAATTAACAGTGTTAGAGACCGTTCCATATAGAGGCTAATTTTTACGAGTCGTTTTTTTTTTTTTGCGCGACGACCTCTCTGCCCTCAGCCGCCTTCGAACAACCTTAAAACCAACTCATTGTGCCAAAACAAACTGTGCCTCGCGTGTCTATCTGCTGACATGCATGCTTACCGCTAATTGTGCCAATCGCGCGGACGTCAAGTAGCATCATGGGCTATTGCCGGTACCGACGCGACCGCAGCACGCAAGTTTTGTTCCGTGCAGGGATTATCTTCTCGATGAGTGCCAATGATTTTCATAGAAGCAATCGCAAAGCTGCTTCTGTTTTATCTCAATTCTTAAGACAACCGGACGAATAAATCTTTTTCACCTGTGAAATATTCCCCCATACTTGTAGCGATCTCTTCAAATAATCTATTCTTGTTCTTACGTCGATGATATATTCCATCATTTCCGCACCACAGAAGAGTTCACTATCGTTGAGCATCCGGATATCACACGTTCTTGGCCGAAAAGGAGGGCGGCGCATGCTAGCAAAAGCAACATCCCCGCACATCTCCAGCACTCGCGCAGTCGTTTGCTCGGCGGGACCGACGCTACAGACACGGCAGATGCACGGGCAGTATCAGGGAAAAAAAGGGGCTTTCTGGAAATTTTAGTGTGGTAGAAGGGCATGCTAATTTCAGCACGATAATGATACGGAGTTTTACCAGAAATGATTCTCCACGGCAACCTGCCCAGTTACATGCATCAGCTCGCTACGAGGCGCCCATTACTCCGTGGTGGACAACGGGACGAAGAGAAACGTTTTTCAAGTTTGGGAGCACTTGCAGGCAAACCGCCTCTCTGGAGGATCGGATTCGGGAACTGGCCAGCAACCGGTTTCCGCCCGTCTCACGCGCGCGCCTCCACGCACTTCCCCTTCCGCTTAGCTGGCTGCATGAGAACTCTTGCTGCGAGGAGAGAGGGTGCTTCTTTGCTCCGCATGGTGTTCCTGTATCCGGCAGCCTGTGTGGCGTTCGTGGCGGCCCCCATTCGACGCCTATCCGTAAAGGCAAGCTGTGATATGCTGAGACAATGGTTGCGGGCATCGTGCTATTGTACACTTTTCATGTGACTTACTTAATGCCATTATAACCTACCGCGTCCTTTCTTTCGTATGTCCCTTCTTTTCTTTCCTATCCTTGTCTTCTCGCTGTTCTTTCTATTCCGTGCCGCAGCTCGTGATCCGCTGTATTTAATGGCAGATGCTGCGGCTTGCAGAAGTCGTTTTCTTTTTGTACTATTTAATAGTTAACTATGGACTCGCGACAAGCAGTGCGTGTGATGGTTACATGCGGTGCTGTGGAAACGGTGAACCGCTTGCTCCTCCACCCTAGCGCGTTCGTCGAACCACGTTGATAGTGAAAATTTGATATTTTCTATCGAAATTTACTATCTGGAGCCTTCTCTGCGTGTTATGATTTAAAATGATTTGATATTGCATCTTTATATCGGTTCAGAGCCTCAGATTCTGATTGAACTTCGAGACTGTGCTGTCAAAAACTTTCTTTCTGGCCAAATAATAAAGCGATGTATTGATATGAAGAAGTAAATTATGATTAAGGTGTGATGAATGATCGTCGCAGATTTGCACACTCGGCGAAAGTGAACCATGATCGATAGGACAGCAGAAACGGCACTAAATCTGATTAACATCGTCATCCGTCGTGTAACGAGACGCTGCCGGTTGAGGCAGCAGACCTCGTCATTCTAAAAGAAAAAAATTAACTATTCGCTACAAGAGACGATAAGCATGCAAGAGACAAGGCAGCATACAAGCAACAGTAGGCCACACATAGACAGGGCCTAGAACCACATACCTCATAAAGAAAATATGTCCCTAAACATCACGAGGCACAAAATACCCTATGGATTCGTATTAAATTAGCGTTAAGTGCATGTACGCTGATGCATTTCACCCTTACCCACCACGGCTTGAAAACAAAACACTCAGCCGAGTAGGGAGGGCGTCTTAAGCGCTTTGCCTCTATCTGCGAGTCAACCCTAACTCTCATACGCGCTCACGTTCAAAGGCCATTTGCGACATTTGCGAACAATGATAGTAGAACTCATAGAAGCGCGCGTTTAGCCCCTGTTGGCAGAAACCATGCGGCGGCACAGCTCAATGAATCCATAAACCATCCATCTTAAGGACCACAACATGCGGTGCACGTGACTCGGTGGCTGTGTGAGCACTCATCGCGGCACCCCTCGCGCGTTTACAATATTTGCTTTAAAGAGGCAGCTCAAATAGGAAAAAAAAAAAGCAAAGAATAAGCCACCGGCATTCCAAGCCACATTTACTGCAGACAAGGATGTTCGGTAGAGGACTGCAAGACAGCACGGCGACAAGGTCATCTGCGGGCGCTCTGAAGAAGATGAGGACCTTTTCGGCGCTGCATCAAAGTAAAAAAAAAAAAAAAGTCAGCTTGTTCGAACGAAGCAATGTGCGCTGACTAAAAGCTGATCGCTTATTCCGCATAGAGCAAAATGGAAGGGTTAAAGGTGGCTGAAAAAGAGCAAAAAAGGGAGAAAAACTTTAAAAGGAACCAAATGGCCGAAGCCAGTACGGACACGGAGGTCAATGACACAAGACACCAGCCAACCCGACACGCAGCAACTCCGGGCCTGCTCAAAGCAAGCGTCGACGGCGGCGTCATTCATAAAGACGCTGCCGGCCGAGTCAAGGCTGGGGAACATGACAAACGAGGTAAGGACCTGGAAGGGAACTGATGGCGCCACAGGAAGGAAAGGAAAAGCATACTTGCGGGGCGGCACACAATGCTGTTTTATGTTGTGTATTTGCTTTATGTAGGCGCCCGCACAAGCGTTGCTTATGAAGTGGGCCCGAAGAAACTGGCCGGAGCTCGAGCGAACTAGGCGGAGGATAAAAAAAAAGGGCGAAATAAAGCCAGAAGGAGAAAAAATGAGAGTTGTAGCTAAGGCCTGGAAGCTTCATACGTCCAGATATAAAACGTCGCTGTGAGCAAGGTTGATGAAATGGTCGCTACACTTTGTGGAAGTTCCGTTGTGCCTTCATCATGGTCGCCCAGAGAATGAACATTGTGACCCGCGAAGCCCATGCGAAAATAAATGTTGTTGAACAAACGATCACCCAACAAGGTCAAGGCAACGTGCGCTTAGAATTATCCTCAGGCAATAACGGAACTTATAGCTTTCCTCGGGTGCCCTTACACGAAATCGATCGTTCACGTGCCACCTAATCAGCTCCTTCATTATAAGATTTCTATAGCTTATACATGTATCTATCCTGTTGATCCCACTGAGGTCAAAGGGCTCTGATGTGTCGGGGAGGGGGGGGGGGGGGGGCACTTGTCTAGCGGCATTTGATTTAAATATACCTTCCTTTAAAGACCTTTGTGGCAGTCTTGTCCAGGAAGGAAATTTTCACTCTGTTTGTTGTTTGATTGAGTCATTGGCATAGCCCACAAAAGTAGGAAAGGGGCTGCTTCCGAAGTATCGCGGAATAAATTGGTGCAAAAATGAGGTTTCAAAGAATAAGACATGACGGCGGAAAAACCAGACTAAAAGCACAATGACTTTTTATAAAAAGATAAATTATAAATTAAAACCTCTTTTGCTGACGCACTTCACTCGAAAGGATCGCAGTTTCACACTTTGCTGGCACAATTCACACTTTCAACTAGTTATTACGGTCACACTGTCGCTACTGCAGACGCTACGCGAGAAGGCTCAAAAACACCACATGCCAAAAAAAGAAAAAGATAGTGCCTGAACGGCGCCGGGAAGAGAGGGAGGATGTCCGATTCCTCTGGACGCGCACATACTCACGGCTGGCGGAGGGTCTCAGACGAACACCGCGATCGAGATCTAATGTCGAGATAATCGATGCGCATGATAAAAAGATGCCCGCTGGTATGCGGGAACTAGCGCCGAAATTAAATAAGACAAGCGCTACCTCATAGCCTTAACGATTTTTTTTCGGTTTCAGTCACACTAGAAATAATAACGTTATAGGATTTGTTTTACACATTCCTAGTCGTTAATTTAAACTTAAGTCATTTAAAGACAGCATGACCTGAAGGCGGACCTCCTAAGCACAGCAATACTGAGAGCTTTTTTAGCAGAGAGAAAGAAAGAGCCTCTACCTTTTCAATTTCAATAAGGTATAAGAGTTTATAATATTGCATACCAGCATCTTCGAGGTACTGCGAAGGAAGGATAAACTAGGCGGTAAAAATTCGATTTCCTTGAAATGACGGATGAAGCGGTTCACTTCCTTAAGATAAGCAAGTAAACATCAGTACTCCGGAAAGCACTAAATGCCCTGGCAGGCTGTGGTGGACAATGAGCTCCTGTCGTTAAAGGTCAGCACTAAATTAGTGCAGGCTTGACCGAGACAGATGCCGATGCATACGCCTTCTCCTCTATGCAAATTCCCTGGGCCAATTCCCTTAGGGTAGACAATAGGTAAAAGATGCAAATATAGATCGATATTTGCCACCCTTGAGATTGTTTTCATCCCGGCTTTGTGTGGACTTAATTTCGTCCATGTTTTTGAATGACATTCCCCTGCACTGCCATGGGTTTCGGTAAGCAGATTTTTTTTTTTTTTTCAAGGATGTTGAATTCTGTTGTGACACTTTTCGGGAAAGGAAACCACTTTGAATCATAACCAGGAACTTTCTCCGGTTCATCTCGTTGTTTCGTCAAATTGGTTGTTTCTACTTCACGATGTTGTACGCTGAATTCGGATTATTTGATCTTGTAAAAAAGCACACTAAAACGTTTTACCTCAAAATCTTTGTCAGAAAAACGACCCGGCCCCTTTTACCGAAAAGTTAAATTGAGGAATCTTCACGCATAAAAATATCGATTGACGCGTCGATACAAGGGAGGTAAGATTCCATATAGAATGGTAAGTAGCAGCTTTCGGCAGTTTTGAGATGAAAGTGTACATCACGAACGGTGAGGAAAACGTTAAAGACAAATGTGTGTCAGCACCTGCAGGCGATAACATAACGTTTGTGTACAAGTGCTGCAAAGACGTTGACTGAATTTCCTTTATATCTGAGCTGGGCACCTGTCATTTCGAAGGTTTAGTGACGTCACCTCATCGCAATACCAGCGGCAGAATTTGCAGGAGGAGGAAGATGAGGAGGAAAGGCAGGGAGGTTAACCGGTAAAGGAACCGGTTTGCTACCCTGCACTGGGGAAGAGGGGTAGGTGGGTATAAAAGTTGTGGATGAGAGAGGGATGGGTGAAGACAGTACAGACACAACAGACATGTCACATGACATCACGTCACAGTCATATCACGTAACATAAAAAATCATAGCCTTTCGATTAGTACTGTGCTTTTCATAAAGCGGAGAAGTGCTTGGGAGGCCTTCCCCGCAGACGATCGCCGTGACCAGGGACCTAGGATCTTAATTTCAGTCAGCGGGCGTCCATCTAGACGCTCCAGCGCACGGCATAGACACTGTCTTTCCTCGCTGTATTTAAGGCATTCACAAAGAATGTGGCCTATAGTCTCGTCGCACCCGCAGTTTGTACATACAGGGCTATTTGCCATACCTATCACAAAAGAATAAGAGTTTTTAAATGCTACACCAACCCACAGGCGGCACAGCAAAGTTTCTTCACATCGGGGTAGGCCAGGTGGAAGCTGGAGCTTCAGGTCAGGGTCCTGAGATTTTAGGCGGCAGTTCACAAACTGCTCAGAATTCCACAAGGAGAGCGTGTGTTCCCGCGCAAGTGTGCGAAGCCTGCCCGCTGCGTCTGCCCTGGAAAATGGAGTCAACACACAATCGCTGTCTTGGTGAGCGGTTCGTGCGACCTCGTCCGCCCGGAGATTGGCCGCTATGCCGCTGTGTCTTGGAAGACATTGGTAGATGATGTCATGTCCTCCATTTATGGCATAGTGATGAAGTTGTCGTATTTCCGCGGCGAGTTGCTCACGGGCTCCACTGCGAATAGCCGCTTTTAAGGCTTGCAGAGCTGCTTTTGAATCGGTGAAAATAGGCCATCGTTGAGGGCTTTGCTGACTAATATGCCTAATAGCGACACGTAGAGCGGTTAGTTCTGCGGCTGTTGAAGAAGTACGGTGAATTGTCCTAACTTTTATTTCTGTAGTAATTGCGGGTATGACTATGGAGCCTGAATAACTCACGGCATTCACTGAACCGTCGGTGTAGACGTGCATACGATTTGCATGGTATTCATGAAAGTATTCAAGAGTGATTTGTTTTAGTTCTGTCGGCGATAACTCGACCTTCTTCCTGATGCCGGGTATTGAAAGAAGCACGTGTGGTTGATGCAGGCTCCATAGTGGAGAGGACGGTCTAGATGCGGGTGTAAACTGGGACAGCAGAATAGCGCGATGCGCATCAACGGTCTCTGTAAACGATGTACGCGGTCTGGTAATAGGAAGACTGGCCAAATGATGACAGGGAACCCGCGTGATGTGTCGGAAATGTGCCCCCAGGGCGTCAACTGTTAGGTAGGTAGATATTGGATGCTCCTGAGCAATCAAGATGGTAGCAGCCGTAGAGGCACTTTTCGGCAATCCCAGGCAGGTTCGCAGAGCTTGAGCTTGAACCCTCTGTAGAATTACTAAGTTGGTTTTCCTGACATTTCCAAGTGCAGGTAAACTGTACCGAAGAAATCCCATAAATAATGCATGGTACAGCTGGAGCATCGCCCGCACGGACGCTCCCCATGACTTTCCACCAATAAAGGCAAGTATGTGAGCAATTGCTGTCAGCCTCTTTTTCATGAATGAAATATGGGGAGTCCACGAAAGATTTCTGTCGATGATCACTCCCAGAAAGCGATGGCTGCTTTCGGAGGTTATTGCTTTTCCATCAATCCGTACGGTATAGGGTGACATGTTCTTGCGCGTAAATGCAATTAGCGAACACTTTTCAGTTGATATCTGCAGACCTTGCAGGTGGAGGTAAGACGCAACTATACTTGCCGCATTTTGAAGCCTCGCTTTAACCTGTGGGCGCGTAACTCCTGATGCCCAGATACAGATCTCATCCGCATATATTGAAAGCTGCGCCGACTGTGGTATTAAGTCAACAAGCCCGTCAAGAGTAAGATTGAAGAGTGTTGGGCATAGTACTCCACCCTGTGGGACTCCACGGGAAGTGAAATGGGAAGATGTTGGGCCATCCTCAGTCTGCATAAAGTGAGATCTGTGGGATAAATAACTGCGTATCCAGCAAAAAACACGACCGCCGAGCTCGGCAGCTTCAAGAGCGTCCAAAATGGCCTGGTGAGTGACGTTGCCATATGCGCTCTTTATATCCAGGAACAGCGCCGCGGGTAAGCGCTTCAAAATTTTTTGGCGTTGTACAGATGATACCAGGTCCACCACGTTGTCAATTGAAGAGCGTCCAAATCAAAACCCTGACATTATATCTGGATATATGCGGTAGTGTTCTAGGTACCACTCAATACGTGTAAGCCGCATTCTTTCCATTACTTTAACAACGCAACTAGAAAGTGCAATTGGACGGTATGATGTCAAGCCCAGAGGTGATGTGCCAGGTTTTAGGAGCGGAACTAAACGACTGCACTTCCACTCGTCTGGAACTGTAACTTCACTCCATGATTTGTTGTAATATTCCAAAAGAGCGTGCCTAGCTTCTTGTCCAAGATTTCCAAGCGTAGTGTATGTTACACCGTCGGGACCCGGCGATCATGACCGCCTGCAAGAAGCCAGCGCAGCGTCAAGTTCTTCCACGGAGAAAGGAAGGTCCATTCGTGAATCCCGTGAAGCTGGAACATCGTTAAAATGTAGCGTTGCCGTTGGAGTCGATTGGCCTGCTACACTAGCGCAGAAATATTCTGCTACCTCGACCTCACTACGTCCTTGATAGAGTGCGAGAGATTTGAATGGGTAGAGCTGTTTAAGGGATGTTCGGAGACCACGAACGACATTCCAGATGCGTGATAAAGGCTTGCGGGGATCAAGCGTTTCACAGAATGAACGCCAACGTTTTTCCTGGAGGGCTTGAATTCGGCGCTGAATTTTCTTTTGCAGGCGCCTCGCATCTCTGAGGTCAAGGCGCGACTTCGTGAATCGGTATCTACGCTCTGCCCTCCGTTGCAGTGCTCGCAGGCGCTGTAATTCCGCATCAAACTCTGTGTAGATAGGCACTGGGGGAAAGTAAGACGTCGCGTTTATCATGGCCTCCTTAATTTTCTCTTCAATACTTGCAGAGAGACCTGCTGTGCAAGCATCTTCCATAAGTGCTTGAAATGCTGACCAAGCGATGTGGCGTATTCGTGGGACAGACGTGGATGTGGAAAGGCCATTAATGATCACATATGTAGGAATGTGGTCACTTCCGTGTGTTTCTATACCTGCAAACCATTGGACGTTGTTGGTAAAACATCGAGACACGAAAGCTAAGTCAAGACAGCTGCTGTAATTTGCCCGTCGAATAAAAGTCGCTGTACCGTCATTAAGACACTGCAGGTCATGATCAGAGGCGAAGGACACAAGCTTTCTTCCCTTGCGGTTCATTCGAACACTTCCCCACAGCATGTGGTGAGCGTTAAAGTCTCCTATAATGATCCAAGGGCCAGGTGTAATCGCCATCAAGTCGCTCAATCGTGTGGCGTCAAAACGACTTGATGGCGACATATACGCACCCACAAGTGTAAACGTGAGATTGCGCTTCTTCACTGTCAGGCAAACGTAGTGGTTGTCGTTGCTGGGAGTAACCGGATGGATTACATATGTGAGTTCTCGCCGAATATAAATGATGACCTTGCTGTTTCCCTGGTGCGTTGGAGATTCAAATGCCTCGTAGCCTGGCAGTCGTAAGATCTTTGGTACATTCGGCTCACAAACAACAAGGATGTGGATGCGATTTGCATGAACATATTGTCGAATATCTGCAATTCGGGACTGAAGCCCACGGGCATTCCATTGAAAAATAGAGGCGTCCCTGAGGGTTTTTCCAAAAGTTAATGCTGGGAGAGCCATTGTGTCTGCTACTGTAGAGCCGCTAGAACTGGTGTTAACGCGTCCAGAACCTGTAGCGCATTCTGTGCTGCTGGTGTGTGCAGACTAGATAGCACAGCGCGGATTTCATTCATCATGGACGTGAGAATGGCAATTACCTGTAGGGCTTGGCCATGTCCCACATCATGACTTTTCTCTAGCTCGGCAGTAGGTGTAGGACATTCGGTTTTGCGGCAAGTTTCCTGGCCCAGCGGACGTGGAAGGTTTTGGTAGCGGTGGCCAGTTAACGTCTGAGGCACCACCTCCAGATTCACCGCCCGTCGAGGTCCCTTGATTTAAAACTGCAGGCATAGGAGTATGACAAGATGCGGAAGTGCTTGAGGCCTTGCTATGAAAATTAACTGCTTTCTTAGATGATCTTCGGCGACGCGAACGACACCGTCGCACCTTAACAGCGGCCTCTCTATGTGTAGATTGATCACGCACCAATTGCTTCAGCACTGCCCGTTCAGTCTTTAAGCGGGGGCAGTCCTTTGAGGAGGAGTCATGAGAGCCATGGCAGTTGGCGCACTTCAGAACAATCGCGCGGCAAATGTCGCCGCTATGTGACTCTGAGCATCTAAGACACACGATGGAATTTTTGCAGACCGCACTTACGTGCTCGATCTTCATACACTTTCTGAATTGAAGTCTTGGGCACGAAAGGCCGGACCGAATGTCGGAAATGTCCAACCTTCACATGCGATGGCATGCAGTCTCCCTTGAAAGTGAGCTTGATACATTTCGATCTCCCGAAGTGCTGCACTTGCAGTATGGAGATGCGATTTGATGCTGGTTTGATTAAGACTGGTAGATCGGTGTCAGCGATGGTCTCGTCAACATTGTAGATGACGCCGGCCATAGCGCCACTGTCGTGAAGAATATGGGAGCGCACACTGATGTCGCCGAGTTTGTTGATGGCGGTCAATCTCTCCAATGCGCTCCGCTCCATGACATCAATGGCAATTATGGTTTTGTAGAGATTCACTCTAACGTCTTTAATATTTCCAGGGACGAGGCTTTCAAGGAACACAGACGTGACTTGCCTGTTGAGTTGGTTCAGATTGTCTGTAGTCGTCTCTGACACAAACAAGACAGTGTGTGTCGGAGGGCCTCGCGTAGTGATGACCGTGGACGTGCTTGATGAGGACGTGAGGATGAGGATGAGGAGAATTTGCAAGTTCCTGATAGTAGATGATACCATGAGAAAGCACTGTTTAAATTATCCACGCCAGGACACATGGCAGTATTCAGGCGCAAGCAGGATTTCTGCTCGATTCTGACGATCGCACTTACAGACAGTATTGCAACAAAATGGATATTAGACACCTCTAGCAGACAGTGCAGCTTTTCCGTCTACGTTACTTGAATTGCACGATCCCTTCCAAAGGCAGTACTCCCGCAGTGAGTGGTCCCGACCATGTGTTCTTGTTACAAGCTGACGGGCAACTAGCACCATCTGGCGCCCTCAAGGCCAGCAGCCACGCGTCGGGACCAATGAAGCGCGTGCGCACTACCAGTGGGAGGAATCCAGCTACCCCTGTAACGCAGACGGCAGCACGCAACAGGGTGTCCTAAATATGTCTAATGATCGCAGGTTTCTGGGAGGACTTAGCCCAGGATTCATCTATCTATCACCTCGCCCCTGGCCCGTTTCAACAACCTGAGCTGGTCAAAGCGTTTTTCCAGTAGGGGCAGGAAAAAGAGGACATATAAGTGGCACAGCAATGGGCTGTAGACAGGCCTGTTACAGTGGAATAAGCTCGCGTGAGGTGAGGCGCATGGCATGGGGTACGGTGGAGCTGGTAGATGATGGGGCATATTTTGTATAGGATAGATGCCAATGTGAATGAGTGGGGTCGCAGTCGTCTCCGGACAGTTCTTTGGATCTCGTAAAGTGAGCTGTGGGGAGGCGGGTGTGTGGTCGGACTCGTGCTATAGTATATTTTGTAAAGAAAACTATAGGGCCACTGACCAAGTCAAAGTTTAATGAAAACGTAATGGCGTTTCAAGCCCTGCGGCTTCCTGTTCACAATAGGAAACCAGACAGAAAGCACGCGTTTATAGCGTCTTCAAAATACCTCATAATGAGCTTGCGTAATCAGATGGCAGATTCTCTTGCATCCGATTTAGTGTGCCATGAGTGGTCTGAATCATCAAACTCTAGATACAAGCGTCTAGAAGCGATCCGTTCTCTGGCAAGCACACGTGCCTCATCCAAGTTGATGGCGTGTCCAGTTCCTTGCACGTGTTCGGCCAGAGCGTTAGTAGCACTATGTCCTTTTGCCACATCTTTTTGTGCTGCTGTGACCTGCGAAAGGGACGGGACCTGCGAAAGGGCGAAATGGCGAAAGCAGTGGGGAGCAAATAAAAGCAGCCGGCGGCCGCGGAGACCGGTCAACCCGTGAAAAGGAGGCACAGCAATGGAGCGAAATGGCTTAAAAGAAGAGGCGAAAGGGAGCGCAGGGAGTAGAATCGCAGGCAGGTGACGAGACTGGCGAACGAATGGCGAGCAGTGCAGAAGAATACGATCTGGCAGCCCAGGGTCTACCCGCCGTTCAAGTTCGGTCCCTCTCATCTCACTTCCCCGCCTGGCAGCTCATCCCACCGCCAGCTGAACGAAGGCAGCAGCGGCAGCATTCAGCACTCCACTACCTGGCCTTGATGAAAGCCCAGCCCTTCTTTGGAGCCCGTGCCACGCCACGCCGACGCAGCGACGCAGCCCAGTGATGGCGAGCCGTACGCGAAACTGAGCCACTTGTTGTGATTAAATATGTTAAAAACTATATCCCGAGTCGATTTCCTCATGCCCAGTTATGGATGTAAAATTTACCGGAAATTTTGAAGGTTGGAAAAAAACAAGAAAAAAAAACATTTTTTTCCTGAAATATTGGAAAGATCTGAAAAATATCAATATTTTGTATTAATCAAGAAGTGTAGCTGCATTAAAATAGCAAACAGTCTATTTTTTAGCAGAGTGCTGCTCGTGCAAATGTCGAGCTGCTTTAAGGCAATATCATCATCAGCCTGACTATACCCACTGCATGGCGAATGCCTCTCCCATATTTCTCCAATTAATCCGGTTCTGTGCTAGCTGCATCCACTTGGTCCCTGCGAACGTCTTAATCTAATCCGCCCATCTAACGTTCTGCCGTCCCCTGCTATGCTTTCCTTCCCTTGAAATCCAGTTTGTTAACCTGAGCGACCATCGTTTATCCTCTCTTCGCACTACATGTCCTGTCCATGCCCATTTCTTCTTAATTTCCACTAGAATGTCAGTAACTTGAGTTATTTCTCTGACCCACTCTGCACGCTTCCTATCTCTTAATGCTACCCCTACCATTTTTCGTTCCATAGCCCTCTGAGTTGTCCTCAACTTCAGTAGAATCCTCTTGGTTAGCCTCCACATTTCATCTCCATAGGTGAGTACAGGTAAGATGCAACTGTTGTATACTTTCCTCTTTAGCGGTACCGGTAAGCTGCTAGTCATAATCTGTGAGTGCTTGCCAAATGCGCTCCATCCCAATCTTATTCTTCTTGTTATATAAAAAAATATATATAAAAAGCCAAATGACACCTTTGTTGGTTCTAGAAGATTGTTGTCATAGGTGTTGTAGCCTCCACTATTGCGTTTCAGAAGTAGTGGCCAAATTTAGTCTTTGTGCAGACCTAGGGCAGGCATAAAGCCTCGGCACATAAATTACAGAAGCTGTGTTCCAACATACAGCTTAAAGTGTCTAATTTGATGAGCGGAGCCGGTAATGAGAGAAGCAGCAATTCGTAGTAGTGCGGATAGGTGAAGTCCTGTGTTTGTTTCCGTACCTCCCTTTCCTTAGCGCGTTTTTTCTCGTCTCATATATATTTCATTTGGGATTTGTTGTTTGTATGTCCTCAGTATGTTCTAGTGAATACATTATACGCCCGTGAACTGCCAGTTGATTTTTTTGTAATATTTGGCAGGCAGATTAAAGTTCATCGCATTTTTGATTAGATCATTGACATACCAAGGCGCTCTAGTACTGGCGATGTGTTTGTGCTCGCTTCTTCCTAGATTGTGCTAATCTGTTCATGTTGAGTATCAGACATTTTGTTTTTTCGCTTCAGCTTGTGTGCAAGCATATTTTATCACGCTATTCTTGAAGGGTTTGCGACACCAAGTTTTGATGGTTTATAAGCATGTTATGTGTTTTCTTTGTGTGTGTGTGTGAGGTCACCCAGAGCCAATATCGGGACACAGCAAACCTTTTACATATATCTATCTTAAATTAGCTCCAAAAATCCTTTAAATACTCTGTCGCCCGACCGAGCTGCATTGTTAGCACCATTTAATTTATTGACATATGAAACCCATAAGTGTATTAATGAATACTAGTAATGTCACATCACAGTAACGTGATGTGCAATCAAGGGCGCAACGACGCGCGACAGCTGCCAGCTGCTGCGTTGGTGGTCGATGGGCTGATCGTCAGGCGGCTCTGCTGGTTGATCGGCATCGTCGCCAGAACAAAATCTTCTCACCAATGAGGCTAGATTTTATTTGTTCTTTATTGGAAATACGAATAAGCATGTCAAGACTGCATTTCATATGATCGCGTTTAGACACCCAGCCGAAGAGGGAGAAACAAAAAATGCAGCATTTCGGCATCTGAAATAGTTTTAAATAGCATTTATGACGTGCGTTCTGAGGTAAGCATAATTTGGGCAACCAAAACTGAATAAGAGCAAGGTAATTCTTTTCTTTCTGCAGACTTTTCAGTGCTCTTTCTTACTTACAAGCAGCCATCTATCAATAAGTGCAAATTATCATGTTTCTTTAAGGAAATCATATTTTGTGGTTTTTGCCGGTTTTCCAGGCCTCGGGAAAAAACGAGAAAAAACAGCTCTCTTTCCAAAATTTTCATTTTTTTTCCGAACCTTCCCATCCTATTGAAAGGTGGGAAAGCTGGGCCAGTGGTGCGAACACGCTCCACGAAAGGAATCGATTAAGAAATCCGGCAAAATTTTCAAGAAGAGAATATAAGTATTCAACTCATGACACAAGAAAACACGACAAACTTTTCTTTTGGAAGAAAGTTTTGCGAAGCTTCACGTGAATACCCGAGTAGGCTATATCTGCATCTGTGTCTCCGGAGAAATCAGTAGACTTCCTTTCGTATTCTCACGTTGTCTACCATTCACGAGAAATCTGCAGGATGGCAAGCAAGCAAGTCAGACAATGAATAAACAGAACAACACTCATGTAAGGCGTCTTTGAAGATATAACAGTCGCTATGCCTCCCACATGCTCGTATTCCGATTAGGCGAAGTCAGGATGCCAGATAGATATTCACTGTCAATCCAATACTTTGCCGGTGCTTGGGACAGTTTCCACTTCAGCGCGAGGCAATACTGAGACACGTTATTTGCGTAGAGCCGTGTGAAATAGCGCGTTTAGAGTGCGAATAGGGATCTAGAAGAATAGAGTCAAAGGTAATGAACCTCAATTCCAGTTCCGGAAAAGGCAAGAATTGCAGCCTGGTTTGGGTACCGCCGCATGAACCCGCTACTGTAAACGCGTCATCTCTCTTCCCTCAGGTTCATTGGTCGTACTACTCAGGAAGACTTCTTCAATATAGAGGAATCCAGCTAGTCATGCATGCCAGATCCAAGAGAGCGTATTCAATAGCTTTAGGGAAAGTGCATACATGAATGAATAGAATGTAGGCAACTTAATTTGAGGTTTGAAAGCATCCCACCTATCACACATTTCCAGGCGACACGGTCTGCAATATCGCGCTGCAGAAATGTGAAAATACGCACCCTGCAGCTGCCATAACGATCGTAATGGCGTTCTTCACGGTGTAGGGGCGGAAAACTGACAATAAAAAGTTCACGTGCACAAAACCTCTGCCGCGGAAACTAAAATGAATAGCTTCATCGCAGCAGCAGTACGCGTGCTTCGGCTAGGCAACGAATGTGCATCATTTCTACTGTTCTAGCCAAAACCATGATATATGGTTGCCGAAGATGCCAAGCGATACGCTTTGTAATAAAACCTACTAACCCCGCTCCCCTCCCCTGAATAAAAAGAATATTGAGGTGATGAGGTAAAAGAGCCCGTTCAAAGGTGACTAATAATATCTGTCTCTGAAAATTACGAAGCGCTTATGTACTTTTTCCCGCTCAGTGTGCAAACTGTGTGACTGTATGCACGAAAACAAGCAAATGTTCTGGTGGCAGTGAACAATCATTGCTGAGATTTTACGCTGTCCAGAAGACAACGAGCACACAACCCCATGGGAGAAACCCCTGTGACCTTGAATTTCTTGATGCAAGTTACGCTCAACAAAGAAATTTCCGGATTAGTGCACTGCGCCTTTGGTGCACATAAACGTGTTCAGTCGAACATCGCTGCAGTAAACGCCGCTGCAAAAAGATATTTTTCTTAGCATGGAATAGGAATTAATGGAACAAACTTCTCGACACAGTGAACCACTTTGAAAATCCGTTTCTGCTTCAACAAAACTATCGTTAAGTCGAACTGGGTTTAAAAATGCATTTGGCATTAAAATAAGCATAGCACTAACACTTTCTGCATTTCCGTTGGCTCATCCTGGTTTGTTTTACCAAGAACATTCGTTGAAATTGATATCCGCACCAACTGGTCCATGCGTTTAATCTAAGTATAGGCTCTAGAACGTTGCACATACAGTATGTGCACACCAACACATGAAGGCCAGCATGGCTGTGTGGGGATGACCATTGCTGTGCTGGGACAAGTCGCGCGTGCCAGCTTTCTTCCTATCCGCGTCAGAGCCTCAATCAGTCCACATCTTGTAGCACCACTAGTTGCACAATATGTGACTGAAACATTTGGTTTGTCTTCGGTTTTATTGATGCCCATGCCAACGGCATTGCGATGCAATTGCTTATCGAATTTTAAAATCGCACTTCAGCGTCCATGACAAACAAACAAGCAACAGCAGAAGCAGCTGACGTACATTTTTGTAATAAAAATAATTTTTTTAGAGAGAATGGTGTAATCTTAAAGTCATTTGTGGCTTATTTTCGCTCAAAATAATTGAATTTTAACCAAATATTTTGCCTCTCCGTCAGCTTCGTTGTAGCGAGGTTTAAATGCAGAAGCATTGAATTAGTAACAAAGCGCCTTTGCGATTATTGATATAAAGTCGTTCCAACATAGACCGCTGCTTTCTCTTTCTGGGTTGCCTGAAACTGCTTTAGTGCAGTGAACTTAGGCTGCATTATTTATCATGATCGCAATTTAGATCTGAAGAATGGCAGAATTGAAATATCAACGCTGAGTGATCTAAGAGTTTTCAGGTTTGATTATATCAGTACTTTTTTGTTTGCCTTGTACATAAAGTGTCTGTCTGAAGCAGCATCGCTCTATGCGAAAATAATAAAACATCGTCATGCACTCTAACTAGCTGATGGAGCTATGACGAAATCACTGGGAGATTCCCTCTACCTCCTCGGCCGGTGAAGGTTACCCACAAGGGGAAGATGGTCCAGAGTATGCGGACGACGAAGGAGAAGAACATTCGTTTCGCTAGGTGTGGAGTGTCGTCACTGCGGTACCACCTGTGCTTCATGAATATACAGTAAAGGCCACATAACAGGGAGACGCCCAAAAGCGCAGTCTGCACAGTCTGCACAAATAAAGAAGCCCAGAGCGATCAGAATGGAAGGAGCGCGGAGGAAAACAACTCTCACGGTTGCATTCTGCTCGGTGAATACTTTGTGTGTTGTGAAAAGTGAAGAAGGTAAAAATTTATACTGCATGCTCATCTGTGACATGAATTTTTTAATAGTCTTCACGGCCATTTCGCGGAAAGAATGGAGAGGGGATATATATATATATATATATATATATATATATATATATATATATATATATATATATATATATATATATATATATATATATATATATATATATATATATATATATATATATATATATATATATGTATGTCTTTTGAGTCGAGATATATTTTCAAAGCACGTCGAATGTGTTATTGCCCGAGAGGATGTTTGGAAGGGAGAGGCCTCAAGGGAGAGGTCAATTCCTGCCTTACAATGCCGACTGCTTTACGCCACAACGCCACAAAGTTCTGCTTGTGAGCTTAGACAAGCTGAATCGACTCTGTATAAAACCTAACACAGATGTAAAGATGGTTAGGTTTGTGGTTTTTAACGTCTCAGAGCGACTCAGACTATGACAGATGCCGTAGTGGAAGACTCCGGACATTTAAACCACCTAAGGTTCTTCAAAGTGCACTGACATCGCACAGTACATGGGCGCCTCGCTTTTCGCCTCCATCAAAAAGGGGCCGCCGACAGACGGAAATACGTTCTGATGACACATCAGTTGCACTTAAGCTTCGCTTCAGAAGTTAGCAACACCACGAAAGGACAGGCCGTTCTGGTCCAGTCAGGATGTCGCGCACTACATGATTGTGCTTCCCTTTTGTGCCGCCGTCGGCATCAGGAGCACTAGAGGGGCACAGTCGTGTAATGGTTTCCACTCTGATTGGCTAAGATAGGCCTTGCCTTTTGCAGTGTTGCCGGCAGCTTGTGAAAATAGTTGCTATCAGAATATTCAGAATATTGTCTCGCTTTCATCGCAACCCAAGCGGCAAAAGAAAGTAGTTTCCAGACGCTCATGTGAACAATTGCAGTGCCTGCTGGCCACTCCTTGCCTGTCTAGTTGCATGCTGTCCGTGCAATTGGTCTATTCAGAGCGAAGAAAACACGCGCTGTGATCTTAAATACATATCCAGTAAAAATAAATAAATGCTAGCCCCAACAAATTAATGCGTTTAGGTACGGCTATACAGTCATGAACAAGTCATAACCGACATCATACCTCCGAGCTCCAGATATTGAGAAAGACATTGGAATATTGGTGGCCTGAAGTTGCGGTTATATTTTTGCCACGCGGAATGAGAACAGCCTAATCATATAATGTCCACTATGAAACACTGTGCTTATTAAAAAACCATGAAAGCTAGATTACTTGTCTTCGAGATTTCAGCGTTTCTGTATTTCTGCACCAGGAGAGAAGAATACAAACGTAGAAGAAACAGACCCCATGATAGTAGGGGCAGAAATAGTAGCACCTCGTAGTGTCCATGATCAATCTGTCAAGAAACTGAGGACAAACATTAAAAGGCAGTTGATGATTCGAAATATTCGAGAAGGTTTGTGGTAAAGACAACTGTTCATGTTTAGGTAGTCCTCCATGTTCGCGGTATTTATTTTTCATCAAATCCGGCGATAATTTTTGAACATTTATTTATTCCGTTTCACTGGTTTTTCTAGGGTGTCCAATTTCAATGCCAAAGATGAATCGACTTATATCAGGGCTTGTGTTGTAAAATGAATATATAACTCTGGAGAAAATAAAAACATGATTGACAATTCACGTTGTTATTAAACACATACTAAAACTGGATACAGTGAAGTAACGTAGCTGCGTGTAAAAATAATAACTCAGATGTTATTTGCTCAAGGGTATGAAATATTGCCTAAACTCATTAAAAGCATGAAATGTAGTTTATGAGGTAATTACCAGCCGTCGCTACACATTCCTTGCTGCTCAGCAAGAAAAACACATTCTACATTTGCTTTAGCACCGAGATGGGAAGAAGAACAATGGAACCTTTTTACAATACTGATGATTTTCCCTACACAAATTCTGCAGATAAAATTTTATGCAGGGATTATATTGAGACTTTCTTTCACTAGAAGCACTAGTGCACTTTCAGAAGAAAGGACTAGAAACTATGAAAAGGGGGAAATCAGCTGGAGAGGATCAGATAACTACAGACTTGCTGAAGGACGGGGGGGGGGGGATATCGTGCTAGAAAAACTGGCCACCCTGTATACGCAGTGCCTGGTGTCATCGACGGTACCGGAACCATGGAAGAATGCAAACATTATCCTCATTCACAAGAAAGGGGACTCTAAGGACCTTAAAAATTACAGACCAATCAGCTTACTGTCTGTTACGTATAAAGTATTTACTAAGGTAATCGCTAATAGAATCAGGACAACCTTAGACTGCAATCAAGCAAAGGATCAAGCAGGTGTTTCGGAAACGGTACTCTACTATCGATCATATCCATACCATCAATCAGGTGATAGAAAAATACTCGGAATATAACCAGCCCTTATACATAGCAGTCATTGATTACAAAACAGCATTTGACTCAGTTGAAACCTCGGCGGTGATGCAGGCGTTGCGAAATCAGGGGGTAGACGAGCCGTACGTGAAAGTGCTGGAAGATATATATAGTGGCTGCACAGCAACCATAGTTCTGCATAAAGAAAGTAACAAAATTCCCATAAAGAAAGGTGTTAGGCAAGGAGACACAATCTCTCCAGTACTATTCACAGCTTGTTTAGAGGAAGTATTCAGAGATTTGGAACGGGAGCAGTTAGAGATAAGGGTAGATGGAGAATACCTCAGTAATCTGCGATTTGCTGATGACATTGCCTTGCTAAGCAACTCGGGGGATGAACTGCAAATAATGATTGATGACCTGGACAGAAAAAGTAGAAAGGTAGGCTTTAAAATCAATATGCAGAAAACTAAGGTAATGTTCAACAGCCTCGGGAAGGAAAAGCAGTTTACATTAGGTAGCGAAATACTGGAAGTAGTAGGCGAATATGTCTACTTGGGACAGGTAGTAAACGCAGATCCGGACCATGAAAAGGAAATAACAAGAAGAATAAGATTGGGATTGAGCGCATTTGGCAAGCACTCGCAGATTATGACTAGCAGCTTACCGGTATCGCTCAAGAGGAAAGTATACAACAGTTGCATCTTGCCTGTACTCACCTATGGGGCTGAAACGTGGAGGCTAACCAAGAGAGTTCTACTTAAGTTGAGGACAACCCAGAGGGCTATGGAACGAAAAATGGGAGGGGTAACATTAAGAGATAGAAAGAGTGCAGAGTGGGTCAGAGAAATAACTCAAGTTACCGGCATTCTAGTGGAAATTAGGAAGAAGAAATGGACATGGGCGGGACATGTAGTGCGAAGAGAGGATAACCGATGGTCGCTGAGGGTAACAAACTGGATTCCAAGGGAAGGAAAGCGTAGCAGAGGGCGGCAGAAAGTTAGGTGGGCGGATGAGATTAAGAAGTTCGCAGGGGTCAAGTGGAGGCTGCTAGCACAGAACCGGGTTAAGTGGAGAAATATGGGAGAGGCCTTCGCCCTGCAGTGGGTATAATCAGGCTGATGATGATGATGATGATGATGATGATGATGACGATATTGAGACTAACTCTTCCGAAAATAATGAATCGGGGGCTCTCGAAACGCGAAAACAATTTTCTCGTCTTTTTATGTTGCCATTAATTTTCGTTTCTTCGCCCAGTACATATAAAATTTGCGCCTAATGCTTTGAGTTATTTCACCAGAACTGGCCGTAATGTTGCTTTCTTCAATGAACTTCCAATTCGAATCTCAAGTGAGCGTTTATGGAAGTTCAACGTCAGTGCTTATCGTGTGCAAGAGTATGTCGGTGTTGGCATTAAACACTTGCTGTTCGTAAAGGTACTGACTAGCGACGGCAGGGGGTTAACCATGACGAAGCACACGGGACAGGCAAGCACGAAGAGAATGGACCCTCCTCCACCTCTCATTTCCAATGTTTTTGCACATCTTCCCGGATATCCGTTTTAGGGCTTTCACGAAGAAAAAATGAAAACAGTTTCCTACGGGCTCCGAAGCAACACACTCAGCGGAACCGATCAGGGAAAAGATTGGGCGTTCGTCGTAATAATGCTGTCTGATGTTATTCAGTCAACTCAGTCGACAATCGGCCTCATGTCTCATTGTATTTTCTGGTTCAGGATGGGAGCGGAGCACGGCAGACCTTCGAGGAAAGACTTTCTTCGGTCGTCCTTTGTATGTCTGGCTCGGGAGGACCGAGAGGGAAACGAGAAAAAAGATATGCCTGTGTCGCTTACTTTTTACTTACAGTTATTTTTGCGCTTCATGACTGCTATTATCATTCAAGCTATACGGTCTTGTAAAACAAACGTGGAGTGATTGTTATGAATAATGCTCACCTAGTCGTTGATAATAAAAATATGTGTTGAGTTAAAGCATGTTTTTGCTATTTAATGTTCAAATACAAGTCACACAAAAATTTGGTGCGCAAATGAAAAGTTAACAAAATTCTTTCTAACATCATTTTTGTCACTTAAGGAACGGGACAAGGACTATGTTTTCGCCAGAAGAATACAGCCCCAAGAACAGTTCAACGCGCCGTTGTGCCCAGTCGCCAAGAGAAAATAGGTAAGGTAGACGACTCCTTCACATGAAACCGGCATTCTTATTGCGGACAGATCAAATTCTGGATTGATCTGTTTTCGCTGATACGATGAAATTCACGTCGGCTCTTATTTTTCAAGGTTTCTTGGTATACGTTGAAACATAAAATCCTCTTTTTGGCGACAAGGAACGCCGTAGTGGAGGTCTAAGAATAATTTCTACCACCAGGTGTTTTCCAAAAGTGAAAGTTCAGGAGAGGTGGTAGTACGCTGTGAGAATCGGTCGAAACAAGGACAAGAAAACAAGGCGCTGAGCTCGCTCTTGATTTTTCGTCCGAGGTTTCGTCCTTCGTCTCCGTTTCATTTCTCTGCGGGTTTCTAAAGTGACCAGCAAATGTTATTTACCAAGGTCAGTTTAAGCAAATGAGTCATTGATATTTCATAATCGTACCATAGCCTCTTGTGTTATTCATGCCCTATCACAGGCACCGAAATGAACAGTTCAAGACCGTAGAGGAACAAGGAAAAGTTTTCCGTCGGCGCACCCGTGCTGTGTTGAAATAGCGGCCACTAGTGCGCGCCGCTGATTCCGCTGGCGTTTCTTAGGAAGAGTGGTGACAAGGTTGCAATTTCACGACCTGTCTGAGTAATAAAATTATGTAACATTCAAGCTATGGTTTCGCACATTTGCAAAAAATGTAGAAGTTTGCAAGAACTTCCGGTATATCAGTTTTGCTTTCTCCAAATTAATTTTTGACAAGTGTACCGCGTGATGATCGCACCTCATGGGTTCTGGCTGGGAGGGGTAAAACAGGATATCCGACAGCTTGGGCAAGCGTTGGGCATATTTGTGCTGCATCATAGGTGTATTTTGTTCACGATATTATCCCGCTCAATATGGTTATCATCATCATCATCATCATCATCTTCGTCGTCGTCAGCCGGACGATACCCACTGCATGGCGAAGGCCTCTGCCATTTTCCTCTAATTAACCCCGTTCTGTGACCGCTACATCTACTTTACCCCTGCGAGCTTCTTAACCACATCCGCCCACCTAATTTTCTGCCGTCCCCTGCTATGCTTTCCTTCCCTTGCAATCAAATTGGTTACTTTTAACGACCATAGGTTGTCCTCTCTTCACAGCACATGTCCCGTCCATGCCCATTTCTTCTTTTTGATTTTGTCTAGAATATCACCCTACTGAAAAACCAAAAGTTCTACGGGGCAATAACCTCAAAAATCTCATTTAATCGCATAGACTCTCATACGGTGCACATCATTATCATAAAATATTGTGAACAATTTATGAGAATGTACAAGAAACTATGAGACCTTATGCAATTATATGCGACTTGTATGTGATTTTGTATGTGAATTGAGTGAGATTGTGTGAGAAAATGTGGGGTTATTGGCTCATGCAACTTTTTCAGTAGGGCAGTAACTAAATTTATTCCTCTGATCCACTTTATTATCGTGATGCGCCTCATCTTTTTTGTTTCTTACAGCGACTATGTACTCTACGAAATGCTGAACAAGCGGAACATGAACGATGCTGTCGTAGCCGCTATGGTACTCTTCAGACGATTGATTAGGTAAGGTCACTTGGAAAATGAGTGTCCATGATTTATACGTGTTCTTTTTTTCTACAGTGCTCTGAATGGGGGGGGGGGGGGGGGGGGTATGGAGCACGCGCAGGTCTTAGCATTTCATTCGTCCTTGTTGTTTTGAGTTTAAAATGACGTAGTAATTCCTTCCTACACCGGGTATACGCTACTTCGTTCCGCTCAATAGTCCAGGTTGCCGGGATACCTCTACAGAGATTTTCGGCATAATAGTGAGGTAACTATGGGATATTGTCAGATACTTTTACTCGCATGTTGATATGAACGACCTAATTTGCAGGTTTTCCTTTCAAGTTCGATATGTATCCACGAATGATTAAGACTGAGGTACAAAACCAATAGGCTGCGTTTCTGAAAATAAATAGCAAGAAAAACTGAGCCTGCCGAGGAAGGATCTATGGATACATTTATTGCTATGGTGCAGTTCCACATAAGTGAAAAATCAAGTTCAGTAGATCTCCTAGTACTTGTGCAAAATGTTTTTATAATGTGCGCAAGTTCCGTGAATGGCCTCGGTGAAAAGGCATTCTGTGTTTAGCAGTTCAAACAAAGCCGCCAAACATGATCGAATCTTCACTGCATATAACATTGCATTTCGCTCGGTTTTGGCAAGCAGAAGCAACTTATATTTTTGAATACTAGCATATTTTGGGCTGCAGTGCGCTCTAAACTTCACGCGTGTCTGATATGCTGCCAGAAGCAGAAAGCTAGGACAGTTGCTTTCCCTAAGGGTATACGAGGAGGGATGTGATATTGGTTAGTTAAAGAAATGATTAAGGCAATACAATTGCCTCCAATAACTATACAGCGATTGTGTTTAGTTTATATGGGGATAGGGGGACTACACTGAGAGCCTTATGATGTAATAAATGTGTACAGGCAGTCGCGAGCATCTGGTTGGAAAATGCGTTTGTAGGTAGCGTCGCCTCGCGTTAGTCTTCTGTTTGGCTCGCCACACATCTATACCTATGGCCTCGCGCATATGTGCATCATTCCGTGCACCCGAAGCCGCCTTGGCTGCATCCACGGCCTTCCCCCAACGGGACTTGTGTGCCCCGTGGCTTCGCACTCGTAAGCATAAGTGCAGCAGCGCTACTGCGCGAACGCTGAGGGTGGCGCACCTGCAATCATTGAAAGATGTTTTGTTGCGTTGGCAATACTACTTCAGGTTTCGCCTCGTCTCGTAGCACTGGCCGTAGCCACGAGCAGCCGAGCAGGTGGTGCGTCGTAGTCTAGCAACCGCTCCAGCCGAGCTTCGCCAGATGGCCGCACCGCCGCGCGCTGCAGCGCCGCCGCTGCCACGCCGAACAGATGGTGCGCCATTGCTTCGGCCTCGCCGCCATTTCTTTGCTATGCAGGCTGCGAAAGACAGGTGTCGGCGGCAAGCTGTGGCAAGAAAGCGTGGGAAAGAATAAAATGGGGAGCAGTTTGCACCTCGGGATGCAAATAACATCTGTACAGACTGAACATACTATAAATCAAGTAGAATCCAAATCGCATTACTTCACGGACCATCGTAGCGTATTCATTGGCATAAATAAAAGCAAACGAGTACAGTCATAACCATTGTGTGCCATGTGTTACTCTACAGGCTAACTATCGAACTACAGCAGAAGCTACACCACAAGCGAACACACAAGCGAACACACAAGCGTAACCATGCGGCCATTGATAACGCAATTTACCAGGCCTAATTAAACGTAAGCCACTGCCAATTTTTTCTTTTTGTTTTGAAAATGCGCTTCAATTATTTCGGTGTCTTCTTGTTACAATGGAAGCTGCACTGTGAAGAAACCTTAGTTAATGTACAGTAGTTTTCTAAATTAAAAAAAGGCAGTCACTGCCAACTGCATGTAGTGTAGCTCAGCCATTTCATGACAAAAATGTGATAAACTTGTACAACGTTTCTTTCGAGCCATATACAGCGGGCGTGGGGCTTCCTTTATTTGTATTTTGTCTACACGCGCTGCAGCACTGACCGCGACCAGTGCCTCGCTCTCCCTCTCTTCTATAAAAAAAACGGAGAATTGAGCTAGTTGGTACATGTTTAAGAAATAACAGCGCGGAGACGAAGAACAAGGAAGAAGACAACACCTGCGCTGATGTTGTCTTCTTCCTTGTCCTTCGTCTCCGCGCTGTTATTCCTTAAATCTCTCTACTATTAACGACTCTCTGTCTGGACGCGTCTCTCGGCCGCTATTACAGCAAACAGTGGGAGCTGAAATCGTAACAGCGAGGACAGACCGGCGCCTTCGCAGCAACTATTGTGGAGGCCCGCCCGCGGAGCGGAGGGCTTTGACAGATTGAGAAATTTGCGGGCGAGCCTCAAACAACCTACCGTATTATTTGTATCAAAGTGTGTATGTTTTGATTCCGTTGTAACCCACACTGTCCTTTCTTCCTGTCGCTCAGCACATTGATTTCCTCATCTTGTTTAGGCACCGATGACTAGATGGCACATACCCGGACTGGCAAACATTATATTTTACTTCCGTTTTTGCTTACTTCAATACAAACCACATCTTACTACTACTTTTATAGCCATCGGCAATGGCTCTGGCCCTCTGCCTCCCTAATAGCTCGGCTCCCATCGGGTGGATATTATAAAGTATAGGGCGCTGCATACCATGTATTGTAGCAACCATTTGGAAACTTCTAAATATAGGTACCTCGGGAGAGAAATATTATTTTTCAAAATAAACTGCGAGCTGTGGTAAATGTCAGTCATTATTTCTTTCACCATATTTAGCCAGTCAGTCACCAAGATTCATTATTTAACGTTTTAATCGGCAATTTGAAGGAGTGCAAATATTGAACATGATGTCATTATAGTTTTTGAAACGAAGGAATGGCAATTCAGTAAAAATGTTTCTAACGTACTATTTAATATATTTGGTTCTGCCTAACTAAATAACTAGTCTACTTACCGAAAACACTTTTTTAGTGTCGCTGTATGCTCACAGGTGTTCACGGGAATTTTGTTAAGCGGCATAAAATCGTCCTTTTCACATGTTTCCGAAGACGTAGCCGTTACATCGCCCCATCATGTCCGCGAAGTTAAAAACATTTCAAGCGACACAAACTCCGTGCTCCCGACTGCGACGTGATCGTAACGCTTTTATCCGCCAGTTGGCAAAGCGCTGCCAGATTTGTGCTTTATGTGCTGCTGAGGACAGAGCTTCGCTTTTCTGCTGGTTAGAGGTAAGTGTGAACGGCTGCTGTCAGCGCGCTGTTACGTTGTGTCGGCTGTAGCTGCTGGAGGTTATCTCCGAGCCAGCACAAGCACATGCTCTGTTGTGGGTATCGCAGAATGCCCGGATATGGCCGCGCTTTATCAAGTTACGGATGACAGCGCTGTAATCACGGATAATTCGGGCACGTCCAGCAAGCTGTTACGAAGTATTTTTAAATTTCGCCAGCTTTCATTTGTGCGAAATAAAAAGGGCCATGCTAAGGCTACCAGTGAGGAAGCATCTGGGTTAGATTCTTCGCGGCACTTGAAGTCGCTCTTATTCAGACTTGAGCAATTGCGCGATTTATAAGGTCAATGAATTATAGTTGGCTAATTATTCAAATAGACGGATCAAGTTATATAGCCGGTGTCTTACTTAACATGTAACAGCAAATTCAATTGATTTTGTTTGCAAAGAACGCTTTCATCTTTTCTTTTTTTATAATCTGCAGTGTGTCCACCTAGCTCATATAACCTGCACATAGCCGCACTGAGGTCAATGCCACATAGGGGCATCTCCTTTCCCAGAGCAATATCTCATGATCTACTGCATCGCCGTTTACATATATGCAACATCATGATAGTTTTGCGTCGTTAAAGTGGCGCCACGTGCTGTCACATATCTGCGACCGAGAGCGTTCAAAGCACGCAATAGGGGTCAGCCAGTCATATAGTGCGCCTTGTGCCTTTTCCGAAACAACTTAATCATGAAGCGGCATACGACAATAAAATGACCTTCACCAAACTATGGCTACAACACAATGATCATTGAGGTTACAGTCAATAACCTTGCATCCGCTTAGTTTACCATGAGCTAGTAGGCCACCGCCCAGTTGTAATAGTTCTCTGAAAAAAAAAAAGAAAGTAACGGGAGGGTATGCCTGGACCACTATTACCTGTCATGCTTAATGCAGATGTCAGGCTAAGGCGACAAACGCTGAAAGCAGATAAAAAATAAGAGCATTCAGCAAAAAAAAAAAGCACGATGTCAAGAGCAGCTATTCGTAGTGAAACTGAGGGTGAATAGCACGACGATGATGACGAAAAGAATATGAATCTTGAAAACAAATTAGAAGGTAGGCGTCGAGAAGGAAACACATGAAAGACATGAACGTACGTGAAAGAGCGTACACTGAAAAGAAATAAAGTAAACACAAATCCCGGAAAATGTGCCCAGAAAATTATAGGAGTGTGTTCAAAAATTGCTTTGTGCTGTCCCTGCCCAAAGCAATGCATTATGCAAAGAAAAAGAATGCAGCAAAAAGACAGTAGGCGAAAATAAATATAATAAAAAAGAAAGGAAAGAACAGAAAAGTAACATGAGCAGGGAGGGAAGAGGCAAAGTATTCATATTTTGGTTTGAGGACGCCAAGCATTGAGGAAGAGGATTGGCAAGCGTATTTCTGATGCAACCAGAACTTGTCTTTAATTTTTTTTTTAGGTCTGAAGAACAGAAGAAAAGGGCTGATTATGTATATAGGTTGAATGAGTAATAAAGGTAGTAGCAATAAAGTTATCAAGAACTAGATAAAAGACACCTAGGCATGAAAGTGGAAGCTCTTGGGTTGGCACAGGAAAAAAGCAAAAAAAAAGTTGTTTTAACACAGAAAATGAGAATAAGCATCCAATGTAGAGTGGGAGGAAGGTTGAGGTAGATTACGCTTCGTTCTGGTATATTATCCGATTATGCCGGTAAGGGGAGAGTTGCGGTCAGCATATGGGGAAGATACACCCCAATGCTCCGCACAATCCGATCTGTGACGCCTCACCCTCACCCTACCGAAGGAGCCATATCTCAAAGTGAAATGCACTACGCTAATGTGCTAACTGTGCGATGTAAGCTCAGGAACACCCTCGCCTATTTACCTCATTCATCTGGAGCCTGCAATTATGAATATTGTCACGTAGTGGTGACAAGGCCGTACACTCCAAAAGAAGACACAGGCGTGATGGTACTGAAATAACTCTTTATTGGGGCTGACTTGCGCCCGCAAAAGAACTCGGCGGCGGCGATAGCAACAAACGTGCACGTCGGTCGTCGGATAAAGAATGCTCGTCACACTCGTCAACGCTCAATTTAAAGGCTGCACAGAACAATCTAGATAACGTCGCAAACAGCTACTAGCACAGGCTGGAACATTGCGGAAAAACACACGAGTGGCCGGAATCTTCGAGACAGATCTCGGTGCATCTTGCGCTACAACGAAACTGATAAAGGTGTGACTCGCGACATCGAGCATCAACAAGCAAAGATTACGGAACTGATACGCGATCTAGAATCAGAGTGATAAGCCTGTATGCCGGCGGCTGTTGACAAACAACAAATACAGTTTTGAACGTTTCGCGATAATATCCTGACATGTCATTGACTGTCCTTGACCCTTCTAAGCCATTGAAGGTCGCATATCCCAAATATATTTTTGAGATAATACGCAGGCGCCGATTTGTTTTTCCCTTCGATCGCACATATCACCGTTCGAGCCTGTTCGCTTCGGCTTTCGTGAGAGCACGGCTGGCGTAAGCGACTATGTATTCACCGAAGCCAGAGGGGCGCAGAATAAGCACAGCACGGAGGTCGACACCATTGGCGTCTGTGTGCACTTCAGTGGGCTCTTCAGGGTACAAATGGCGCAGGATGAGCAGGCCTGTGAGGAGGCGGCGCAATGCGTTGCAGGCGTTGACGCATGCTGGTGACCACAGCGAAATATTTGAGGTAGTGCCGAGAAGCTGAGTCAGCGGGGTGACAATGGAAGCAAAGTTCTGTATAAAACGCCGAAAGTATGAGCACAGGCCGGAAAAACTCCTTAGTTGCTTCATGGCAGTAGGTTTCGGAAAAGCAACCACAGCTTGAAGTTTCGCGGGATCAGGACGGATATTCTCGTTTTTACAAAACGAGGCCTAAAATGGTCAGCTCACGAGCAGCGAAACGACACTTCTTCAAGTTGAGCTGCCGACCAGTGTTCGCAAGACATGTCAAGACTTGCTTTAGGTGAGAGAGGTGGGACGGAAAGTCTGGCGAGAACACCACGATGTCGTCGAGGTAACAGAGGCACGTCTTCCACTTCAGGCCAAGCAGAATCGTATCCATTATACGCTCGAATATAGCAAGGGCATTACAGACACTGAAAGGCCTGACGGTTAATTCAAAGAGGCGATCGGCGTTGACAAAGGCGGTTTTAGGGCAGTCTTCCGCACCCATGGGCACCTGCCAGTAAATCGAGCGAAGAAAAAAGTTCAGCACCTTGTAAGCAGTCAAATGCATCATCTATACGCGAAAGAGGACAGACGTCTTTCCTCGTGATTTTGTTTAGGCGACGGTAGACGACGCAGAAACGAATAGAACCGTCTTTCTTTCTCACTAGGACAACAGGGGAAGACCACGGACTGTTAGAAGGCTCAATCACGCCAGTCTAAAGCATAGTATTAACTCGGGCTTCAATAACTCGGCGCTCGGTGGCAGAAACTCGATAGGGGCGCTGGAGCAGAGGAGCATGGGAACTGATATCAATGTGGTGGGCAACAGTTGATGTGCGGCTCAAAGTAGGATGATGAGAGCCAAATGAAGAACAGAACAGGTGAAGCAGTTGCGAGAAGCCCTGAGAGTTGAATCCCAGGAAGACTGACATCGACGGAGCGAAGGAAAACGTCGACAAAAGCCTGGTCCAGCACAAGAATGGGCGGTGTGAGGGCTGACAAGTCAGCGGACTGCGATGCGGTTGTTGCGTCAGAGGTGAGAATAGAATCAATGAGCTGATGTGCCGAGACATTCACCACGACACAGGGACACGAGAAATGAGAACGGATATGAAATCCAGAGCGCAGTGAGGCCAGCTGATATAGAAAGTACGTCATAAGGCAGGGGAAGAGTTTTGCGGTTTAGGAAGATAGGCGATGGTGAGAAAAGGGCATCGGTACTGCGGGAAAAATCACAAGCGGTGGACACAAGAACGAAAGAGTACGCAGGGAGGTCACTCTCTTCGGCAACGACGGGTTTGGGAAAAACACGTCCGGCGACGGTTCGTCAAGCGCAAAAAACTCCAGTTAGGCACTAGCACAGGTTGCCACCGCATTATGACGCGACAGAAAATCCCCGCCTAAGATACGATCGCAGGAGCAGGAAGGCAAAGACGAATTCTATTGCGTACACAACTTCCTGAATTATGACTCGTGGGGTGCACACCGCTATAGGCTCTACAGACTGAGCATTTACCGTGCACAGCGAGAATCCTGAAATAGGTGTCGTCACTTTGCGCAGTGAAGGGCAAATACATGCAGCCATGGCAGAAGCAGCAGCGCTGGTGTCAACCAGAGCCACTACTGCAACGCCCTCCACAGAAACTTCAAGCAGGTTTGTGGGAGATACGTGAGGCCTTTGACAGTTCACTCGTTGCGCAGTTCTCGCCTCAGGAACTGAGGAATTCAGTTTTCCTCTTGCACAAGATTGAGACGCCGTCGCAGAGAAGATGGAGTGGCGACACAGCGAGGGTCAGCGGCGAGGAGAGAAGGTAGCACCGTCATTCGCGACGAAACTTGCAGACGGATCCGCGGCTGCTTACAGATTTCG
The DNA here is from genome assembly GCF_055883805.1 of Amblyomma maculatum. Taxonomy (NCBI): domain Eukaryota; kingdom Metazoa; phylum Arthropoda; class Arachnida; order Ixodida; family Ixodidae; genus Amblyomma; species Amblyomma maculatum. Next base: position 34,092,436 of record NW_028146738.1, read on the forward strand.
GGCCGGCTGCCAGGAAGATCACATTTGGTGCGGTAGAACATCGTTGGGAGTGCGATGTCGGCAGTACCGAGCAATTTGGCCAGGAAATCCGCAGGAATAACAGATGGGACGGTTATTACTTGGCCGCGTGTTGTGGACAGGAATTACGTGTTAAGTCGGTTGGTGTGGACCAAACTGGATTATGGGTTGATTAAGGAGGATTAGGTGGACAAAGTTGAATTCCTTGAAAGTTGAGAAAGTCCGAGATAATTTTCTGGTATGTTCACAGCGGCTGATGATACCTGGTGCGCGGCTCATTTTGACTGCTTTTTCGACTGTGCCTGATAACCGCGAGATAACCGCGTAGACAGCATGCTCAATGCGTAGGCGTGTATCCGCGTTTTGCTCGCGTATACGGTCTAGCACACCCGGGAAAAGCGTCGCAGGGTTCTGTGGAACTGTAAATTGTACGCTGCAGCAACTCAAGCGCCTTGCGGTAAATGTGGGACATGATTTCATGCGGCAGTTTCATTTGTTAAAACCTTACCGAAGGCTTCAGCTGGCTTTTTTCTTGCTGCTTGTTCTTGTCCTTCCTTGATTACGGCGCAATACGCGTAACTTCCTCAGGAATTCGGTTGGAAGCCCACGACAGTGGCCAAAGCATTTATTTTGATACATCCCAGGCATCGAGACAAAATTTGAGAGAGCTCGAGCTCGGGAACCTCAGGGCGCAATTTCAATTTCCCGAGGTAACAAAACTCGACGCGCTGCCGGACTTGCGAGACCGCATCCTTGATCAGAACGTGGAAAAACGCCCACGTAATGAACGCGCTGTCTGCGTGCTGATCGGGCAGAGTCGAAAAAGCAGTCAAAGCGAGCTTCTCACCAGCGGTCGTCAGCCGCCGTAAACACATCGAGAGCATTATCTGACACAAGGTGACTAACGCTTCGTGGCGCTGGGTATACAGTCCAAGCTACGCTTTCCGCCATTCATGTTAAGCCTGTTGGCGACGGTACTTGCTCAGTGACCGGAGTATGCCCTGATATCCTCTGTCTCTTGCTATTAATACCGCACTTGATTACTTTGTCGACCTAAGCAATGGCGACTGTAGCTGCAAGGAGCCGAAGGCTTCGTAAGTCGACCTAAGCAATGGCGACTTACGAAGCCTTCGGCTCCTTGCAGCTATAATGCTCAAAAATATACTATATTCTATGCACTATACCACGGCCATGGCGGGGATGGACGATGGAAAATTTGGGAGACGCCTAAGGTACACCTCAAGATTGGCACAAGATATTAATCAACCTTGTCGTTGCCTTTTCTGGTTGCCCGCTACATCCCTAACAACTACATATCATGCCATGTATAGCGAGATATTTTAAACATTTTCTCAAACAGATGCCTTGAAAGTATTTTTTAACACAATGTTTAAGATCACGGCTAGAATAAATATATATACAGACCTTCCCTCAGCTAGTTTCTAAATTTTTCTATTAATTTGAAAAGCATGCAACATTAGCTTTTTTGTGGCAATCTGATCTAGTTGTAAGCGTTGGACAAAGTTCAGAAGTTGTTTTGCTGCACATCGGAAGCTTTTAACATTCCTATCAATGTGCTCATAAATAATATCTCAATATTTTCTACAGTTCACTTAAAACTCAACTAAGAACGCACGCCTTTGGATTAATATGCAGAGTCTTAATTACTCATTGCCAGTGTAAACCAACCAAAGCGAAACCTTGCTACGTATTGGAAGCTTATGTCATTTTTAACATCGTGCAACATTCTACAGTTGCCTCAAAATATTTTTTAAAAACTACTGATTGGTTTTCATGGAGTTTTAACTGCTCAGTGCGAGCCTAGTATATATTTATGATATTTTGACTACCCACCAGAAGCTCAGGTCATTCCAATAACCATGTATATGACAGGATCTCCCGCAGTTCTCAGATAAGAAGCATGTTCCGAATTCTGGGCCTGACTCTGTGACTTGCATTGGGCTGAACGTTTAGTCACCATTGGTTTTGGTTTACACGATGTCACCGATTAGTACGTACTGCTAATCAGTGTGCTCTTCATGACTGTTAGTGTCAGGATATGTCTTCAAGACTCTCCAGCAAGTAAGACTACAAAACAGTCTCACTGGGCTCCCTTCTATCTAGTCTGAACCAAAGAGCCTTCGTGGCCAATGGGTTTGTACCACAACCAAAGAGATTGATTTGCACCCAAATACCGCGCTAATAAACTGCGATTTGTGTCTCGACATTCATTTTTGCCCAGGTGACACTCAGCTTCTCACCTTATTTTGGCTTCTTTTTGACTGCTTCTTCATGGTTCCTAGAATTTTTCGGTCCTGAACAGCGCACTGTCAACGCCGACGACGCCGGGGTTTCTGGAACATGGAGCCCTTACACTATCAAGAAATATTAATAGGGTGGCATGAGCGACTGTGCAGAACAGCTGCCATTTGCAGCAATAGCTGCAGCGATTATCTGGCAATTATATTGATTGCTGTTTATTTTTCACTTTCCGCCTACAGCCCAAAGGGTGCCAAGCCAGCACTATACTTTTGATCTGCGCGTAGAAGCACTGAATGGGGAAGACCGAAGAAAATCTAAGGAATACAGTCGTTACGCTGAAATTATCCGCCAGTGATTAATTAGTCCTCTCGACAGCTCTACACAAACTGAGCACTTTACCAGATGTTTTAAAAGAAAAGAAAGAATTTTTAACGTTGTTCAAGCGTAACTTGATCAGAAACACACACAAAAAAAAAACGGTTTAGTTGTTAAAAAAGCTTCAGCAATAGTCTACTTCGAAGCTATAGCCGGTCGCCACATTTAAGAGGTGAAGAGGCTCCAGGCATCGATCAGTGGGGTAGACCCTCTATAAGTTTTAACAGTGTTCTGGATGTCAGTGATACTGACCTGAACACGATAGTGCTTATCTTCAGGGCAACAGATCTCCAGACATGTTAGCAAGCATCACAAATGCGTTGGACTTCGATTTCTGCAGCTTAAACAAAGCCTTGTTTTGCTGCCATGGAAAGTACAGCGACGGACAAAAACGCTTTCTTTTTGTTGAGGTCGCTGGTTTCCCTGCTTTACCCGAGCGGGCGAAAATACGCTCAGAGTGAAGTGTATACGAGGCTCCGCGTTGGCTATCAAATGCGAGTTGTGCAACGTTGGTGGTCCAAGAGTGATGGGGCCACCCACTACAATGACGTCGCTTAGCTGGAGAGCGTCTCGAGGAGAAAAAACCCCTGAAACACGAGGCAAAGTAACACCCTTATTTTAATGAGAACGACCCTGCGCCACTGCAGTGATTTCATTAGCATCCAGCGCAGTTTCCCCGGTTACGTCATGGAGTATGAATGCCGCCGTTTGGCGCCCTTTGTGCAATTGCTCGTGCCCTTGAGGAATCTATATACTAGGTTTCCCAGCTATATGTATCCAAGAAGCATTTAAAGAGGACAAGGTTTCCTAGCCCCGTGGAATCACCTGAGATGTGTTGAGAGTGGCCTGGCCCATCCGAAGTAATTCTTTCGTTGGCCAATGTTAAAAAAATTACTGAGAACTAATTTAGCCAGTTTTTTTAACTATTGCTTTTAAGAACAGCAGCTCAATAAAAAGCTGTATAACTTATCAAGGAACGGCAAGCGCCGTTTCTAGGAAGTCCCAATTTACGTGGGTTTATTTATTGCCTGTTCAAGAAGTCTATAACGTAATCTCGCTTGCATCTCTCGCTCAGTGCGGAAAAAAGGTTTATCGGAGCCAGTGCTCCGGAGGAAAGCAGAGTTTGTTCCCTAAAAGGCCGCTAGGGACGCCGAAGTGACAAAGCACTCATGTGCATTTTTTTTTTCGCGGCGAGCTATCTTTTTAAGTCGGTAAAGAAACAACCGTGCTAAGCGATGGCTTGGAATAAACATTACTGTAAGAACGTCATGGAATCGCAGCACTTTCAGACGAGGATAAAGGGACGAGATACATACACCCAACTGCGCTGAACTTTCAACTTTATTCTGGACACGTTTTGATCCGCTCTTGATATTGACACAGAAGGGTATCAGTGCGCAAGTGCACCTACAACACAGATATGAAAGTCACAGTAGCCACGGTTTTTTTTTTGTATATCACAACAAAGGCAGCAAAATATGGCAAAAGCCGGCCCACAATACCAACGCCGCGCAAAAACGCTAACGAGGCTAAAAACGAGGCATAGAGGCAAGTAAAAAGACAAGGCATGATAACAAGTGAAAAATGGAAAGAATGAGACAACACTTAACAAGGCAGAACTCATGAAAGGGTGAAGACACATAAAAAAAATGAAAAGGTAAAGACGCATGAACAATAATGTAGGCCAACAAATAACAGGCCAAAAAACTTCAATGACGCTAGAATAAAAGCAGGTAAAAAAATTCATAAATAAGGCAACAATTAACAGCGAAAATTTTAATAATTACCTAAAATCAGGTAAAAAGAGGACGCAAGTGAGACGACAATAGGCCAGAAAAATTCGGAGAGGTAAGAAAGAGGTCTTTATCATGACTTGGGATGCAGAGCAATCCTAATTGATCCGCACAAGAATGGGATTTATTTTGCTAGGAGGGCTATAGAAGGCACGCTGACGCAGTCTGCTTTCACGTTATCAATGATAGCAACTTCAATTATTTCCCGCGTCAGTTAGTACTTGTTTTCTTTCAAGAACCTGGTATTAGTAAAGTTTGGAGGGCGGCTCATGCAGGGTGAGCAGTGCCGACAGTGGATGGCCAAGTTTTTTTATTTTTTGTCTTTTACGTCCAAGTTACGCTCTTGTAATCACTAATTTACACAGCGACCTGTCTGCCCAACGTATTCTTTGCCGCAGGATTAATTGAAGTTTTGGCCCAATTGTTCCATTTTTCACTTGTTATCATGCCTTGTGTTTCTGCTTGCTTCTATGCCTCGTTTTTAGTCTCTTTAGCGTTTTTTCGCGGCGTTGGTATTGTGGGCCGGCCTTTGCCTTTTCTTCCTGCCTTTGTCCGTGATATAAGAAAAAAAAAAAAAAAACCCGCGGCTTCTGATATTGTCTTATTTGCCTTTGATGCGCGCTTGTGCGGTTATGCCCTTCTACTAAATATAAATCGCGGATCGAAACTTGTCCAAACTAAAGTTTGAAATTTCAGTGGAGCTGTGTGCATGTATCTCGTACATTCGTCCTCGTCTGCCAGCGGTGCGATTCCATGATGTTGGACAAGTACGAACTAGCCCAGCAGCACACCCTGCATTACTGTAAGCTATTTTCCAACAGAATCTGCAACTTTCTTTCATACACTTTGTTCCTTAATGTAATTACTAAAATGTTTCTAACTTCTCATTATTAATAAATTAAGTTTGGAGAACGAAACAATACTCAAGACGAGGTCACGTGAACTTAAAAGCCGATACGCTAGGATACGCCATCATTAAGAAGGGCTTAGTTTTGTTTAGCGCCATCACCCGGCATATAAACGGTGCTCTGAGTACCACTCTTTCTCTGATCTCTGGCAGTTCTCTGAAAATTACTTTCCAGTGACTGGGCGAAGCAGAACTGTTTCCGTCAGACGAGGAGCTTGCTATCGGAGGTCTCCCTGTTTCATGCTAGAACAGCTGACGTGGTAAAGTCAGATATGACACTAACCCATTTTAGCTACATAGGAGTTGCCAGTAACGAGTGGCGACCGCGCGCTGAAGCCTCTTCTTTTTGCTGCCCCTTAGATTTCTCCTTCGCGCTATTTGTTTTCAGAGGACACTATAAAGAGGTAAGTGTAGGCCACAGATCACATCATTTAAACTCTCACTGCCGTTGTTACCGGGGAAGAATATTTGAGCTGCAGGAAATGTTTTTTAATGTTTGCATGCTCTAATGCAACTGAGTGCGTACTGATTGAAAAGCTCTTGCGGCGGTACTTCGACCTATAAAAATTTCTTCGCGCATCGGACAGCTTAAATTTGAAGTCATTCCCGACGGCACGACCGCATCACAGCAACGCCGGGCGCGCCCAGAAATAGTGCATGTTGTGCGCCTAAAGTCTTATTACGCGCGCTAAAGGCCCTAATTATTTTAATTTCTCGTATTTTGTTTACCTTTCTGTGTTTACTGAATTGGGGCGATGCCTTTTTAGGAGGGGAGTAATTCCGCGAACGATTCAACTCTCTATTCTTTTTTGACAGCCGCCGGCGTGCCGCCTTATCACAGTGATTCAAGTGCGACGATTGATTCTGTCTTCTTTTTGTTCGTGCTCTTTGTCGCGAGACACGACTTTATCATTTTCTGTGCTGCGGCAGATGATTCGATATGTATCTCCAAGGATTACAGCCAGTGCTTGTATTTCTGCTATATTCCCGTTATGCTAGTCACTCTTCGCGGTTTTATCTAGATGTTCCTACGCCGCTTTTAAATTGAACGCTGACGACTGAAACGGACATTCTTAGATGACCGCCAAGCCCGATTTTTGCTATCGCCGCAGCCGAATAGCTTAGTTCTTTTGCGGGTGCAGGTTAGTCCAATAAACAGTTTCTTCAGTGAACTAAAATGGCCCGACTCCATAGAAACCTCTGCGTCCTACGCGCCGGGCGCTGTGCGCGCCTGCGCAGTGAGCGTCGTGATCCGGCGCGCAAAAAAAAAAAAAAAAAAAAAGCCGTACACAACTCCAAGCACAAGGCGCAGTACGCGCCTGGTCGCGTGCTCCATAATCGGCAGAACTTGTCGCGGAGTCTCTTCCATCGCTTCTGGAGCATTTTTACGGCCTCTGTGATGAAAGCACAAGAACTACACTTGAAAGTTTTGACATACACGACATGAATAACGAACATACACGCATGAATAACGAACAAACAGGTTCAGCATCTTACCTTCGCGCGGGAACCCCGGAACAAATTCTGTGGCCACCGCTGTCCATATAGCCGCCGTTACCAGCTCGTTCTTATGAAGCGCGTAGCTCGCAAGCCATAGCGGCTGCCATCATTTGATGGCGGCGATTAGCAGCTCGTTGTTCATTTCATTTATTTGGTTGCAAGTGCAGGACAACGCGCTTCCACTGAGGTGGAGATCCGCCATTTTGCTGAAAACATGCTTGTAAGGCCCGCCAGACCCGCTCCGGAAGACGCAGAGCGCCCAATGATTGGTCGATGCTTGCACGCCGGAAATAGGACGCGTGCTGTCGCGAGCAGTGCGCGCGCCGAATATCTGGCACTGTCGGATCCGAGCATCGTGAATGCGCTCGGTGGTTGGCGACGCTTCGCGCACGCGCATCCAAGCGTGCAGGACGCGCGCTTCGAGGGTTCATGGAGTTGAGGCTATAGACTCTTCATTTGTGTCATCAGACTTGTCCCTATTACGTGAAAATATAATTTCTACCCAGCGGCACTTCATGCTTAGGCTAGCCTTTGTTTTAAAAATTGTTTTTGGCGAACTTTGCCTACGTGACACCAATGAAAGTTAATCTTCCATTCACATTTAACTTACACCAAGTGGAATGGCTCATTGAGGCTCTGGCCCATTTGGAGCATTTCATTTCGATTCGCGCAGCATTTGGAAGGGCCTTTAGCAGGACTCTTTACGAAACTATGGCTTAAGAACGGCACATGAGATTGTAACGTAAGATACAAGCTGTGCAATGTGTCAAGAGGCAAACGCGACACAGATCCTGTGAATTCGTGCTGTTGTAAACATTACAGCTAGTCACAAAGTACCAATGCTCGAGATGTTCAGCAAGTTGCTCTCAAAAGCGTCTGAAAGCGAAAGCTGTTTGAGGGACAGCTCTGAGGGTTCAGAATTTAACCGAGATTATGATAGCGGCAGGGGCGTGCAAATCTTGCAGTCACTGCAGAGGAATTGTCAATGCTAGCCTATATCATTAAGTTACAAGCAGCATCGTCACTTCAAATATGTTCCCACATTTATAGCAGAAGTGTTAACGGTTACGCTTGCATACAGTGATCTCAGCTTGCTATTTCAGGTATGTAAAGCCTAAGTTGGGGTGCTAACAGAGCGGCACTATACATGCTGCAATGTTTGAATTATTTTTTGTCACAAAAGTTTGAGCAATAAATGTTCACAAAAACTTCGCCACCGATTACGATATTCGGTAATGCCAAATTTGAGCGCAGCAGTTCAACTATTTTAACTTCTGATACGCTGAGGTAAAGTACTGTGTCGAAGAAGAATTGAGAGTTATTGCAGTGAGACGACAACGCTGAATTCTGTGCGGTTAACTGGGCGGTATTGTATTTCCCGCTCTGCTAACTGCGCTGTGCTGTGTTAACTGACCATATCAAATCCAACGTAACGTATTTGTGGTGGCTGTAATTTGATCCCAGTACCCACGTTGGATCCCCGCAGCGGTCGCCACATTTTACCCATCAACTGCCGCCTCTACTACTGCCGCCGACGACCCAGCAGCTACCGCCTCCTCTTCAAAGGCCCCACAAGCCGCCGTCATAGTCCCGCCCCGCGACCTTGACCCATTTTATGGCACTGGCGACAACTTAGACGTAGGCGACTGGCTCGACCTGTATGAACACGCAAGCGCGAATAATCCTTGGGATGACAATATGATGGAAACCAACCTTATCTTTTTTCTGAATGGCCCGGCACGCAAGTGGTACGTCACACACGAGCCAGAACTAACTCCATGGGAAGTTTGTAAGCAAAAGATGCATGATCGTTCTGGTAAGCATATCGAGGCTCGTCGCCAAGAAAGACCTGGCGTCACGCGCACAAACGGCCACGGAACCATACGCTGCCTGCAAGTTGTTCTCGCCTTGTGCCGCAAGGCTGACAACGACATGACCGAAAAAAGTGAAAATGGGCCATATCTTCAAACGCATTGTCGACTACCCCTTCAAACTTCTACTCTGCAAAACTGCAACCGTCGAGGCCTTGTTAGAGACCTATCGCCTCTTTGAACAAGTTAAACTTCGCCGAATATGGCCGCGACTTGACCGGCTACCATACACCGCTGCTAGTGCCAACTGCGCGGATTTAGAGTCTTTAAGGCAGCCGTCTTGCGCCAAATAACTGCACCAGCATCGTGCGCCGAGAATTAGCAGCACTGGCACCTCTGGTCCCCACAGCTGCTCCATTATTTTCTGACTACGCTCTACAGTTTCCTTGACCAAAGATGTCGCCCGCCAAGAGGTGTTTAACATGGGGATCTCCACAAGCCACACCATGGACGAACAGCGCACTATTGTGTAAAACTGCAACACACCTCCGTGCTCTGACGTAAACATCATCGTCTTCATCATGTTCCAACTGCAAAACACTCTCGGCCTGTGTAGTGATTATCGCCATGAAGTTTTATATGCGCTGCTCGTTCATTTAGTCTAGATAAATTCGCCATCTCGCTAAAGACCTAAATCGTGCCAGATAGCATCCCGAGACCGTGGAACGACGAGATGCTAGATTGGCCTGTCAAAGAGAAGCTTACCAAGTGCGGAATGGGGCAGTGTCAAAGCGGCAGTAGTGACTGCGACTATAGCTGATGGCTAACGCTCGCGTAACGTTATTCACGAATAGTTAACCTCTAATACTTGTTGAATGCGGTCAGCAAATCGAACCTCAACTTCACGCGTAAGTTTGCGGTTATCTGTAGCCATAACCCAGTAGTGCGGAAAGTACATAACTCAAGGTGTCCAGCGGCAGCTTTGTCTTAATTCGCACCTTATTCCGCCCTTGACGCGTGGAACGAAGTAAAGGCCACTGAGAATCCGGACATCCAATCCCGAGCCGTGGCATGGGAATGTGTCGCCCGGGATCTTTATGGTCTCGGAGACACGTGCTGACCAACTTCCCTAACCCCCATTTTTTTCACAGCAACATTGTGCTTCACTTCCTTTCTAATTCCACAAACAAAGACGCAACAACCAAGAAATTCATCTTTGCGCGGAAGGCGCCAAGTAGTACTCTTTGCTGTGTTCATGTCCATTTCCAGGTGCTGACATCAAGGTTACTGCCTTACAATCAAGTTGGGTCCCGTGCTGTATTACGCGGCAGCTAAACGGAAACTAATGCAAACGTGTTTTTAAAGAACGTGATGCTGGGAGAACGAAAAAAATAACGAAGAAATGCGAAAAACCACCATGAGACTGTCTGAGATTTTTATCGGGACCCTTAGCTTTCAATTTTATGCTATCTGTCTATATTATCGTTCCGTAAATAAACTCTTATATTCTCTAGAATTATCGGTCTTTAGTCTCATGTACTTCGTTCCTTCTCAAATAGTCGTAAGTGACCCGAAAACCTGCAACGCCGAAAAATCACCCAAGGGATGGACGTAGTAGCGTTTTTGCATAATTAGCATAGCGATAAAAATCTGAAGGGATGAGACGATCGGTACAAATTATATGACGTGGCTATCATACAGGAAAGCTACCTGAGATGCTAAACAATACAAGCGTTCACTAAGAGTGAAGGGGCTAACATTTAACAGTGACTTATGCAGTACAGCCCAATGAAAAAAAAAAAAAAAAACTCTTGTTCCCCTCAGGTCTATTGCTCACCGGCCAAATCAGAGAGAATCCGAGCAATGCAGCATAAAGGAGGAGGGTAAGGGATTCGCTAATTTGACGGTGTCAGGTCTCTGGCGGTCATTTGATTTCAGGCCTCTTATTTAAACGCACTAAAAGCGAATTCAAAATGCTTTCTCGAACGTGATTGTAGCGGTAAAAATTATGGGTGGTATGTTTATGGCACTACAATTTTTGCTGTACAGCTAGACCAATAGGACGAAAACGTTTTGGGGTTTTTGTCTCAGTGATATATTAAATTTTTTTTTCTTTTTCAATAAAAATAGGTGAATGGAATATGTGACATGCTAGTGCTGTGGAATGCTGTAGTAAGTCGTTGTTTCAAGGCTTATAATCTTACGATCTGGAGTGTGTACTTGTTCTTTTCGGTTTTTGGTGTGCGACATTTCTTTATATGTTCGTTAGCATTGCTCTCTTGTATTTATTTTCCTGAATGGCATCAGTTAGGTTCGCGTGCTGCCCACCAGAGGACCGGCCATACCCTCACAGTTAGTTTTTTCTTTGGCAGATTTAGCGAGGGTAAGAGAACTTGCCCCTGGGCGAGCTGGTTACATTACAATCTTGATTGCAAAGGCGCTAATAACACGGGACAAACACAGTGAAGTTTACGGGACAAAGCGCCACTTCCAACTAGTTTATTGAACACACGAAACGTGCATATATAGGCTTTATTGTCCCTTGCCCAGACACGTCACCTAAGATCAAATTTAACGTGATAACCCACGCTCAAGAAATTTCTCTTCCGCCGTGTACAAAGTAATTGAAATATCACTTATGCACGAGCTGGCTTTCTTTTTGATATAAAATGCTTTAGGCAGCTACCTAACTGCAATGTCTTTACTTTTACCAAGAATGCTCACGACCGATTAACATGGCTCACAAATACAGGACGAGCACTCTGGAATGTGCTTCGGCAAATGCGTGCCTTCTTTCATTTGTACATATTCCGTTCATGCTCTCTTGTTCATTCATTGATACGCTGGCCAGTCTGTCCTATGTAGGAGTAGCCACAACACGCGGGGATTTCGTAGACCACACCTTCAGCGCATTTCACTTAGTGTCTCCTGTGCCTCGTTCCTCAGCCTCGTTCTTTTGCTTTCTTTCTCAGTACGGGAGCGAAGCCCTCCAAGCTTCCTCGGTGCTGAAAAAAAACCGCCGTCACTGTGTTTGTCCCGTATTATTCGCTCCTTTGAATATTTGGCTCATTCATAGCTGAATACCTCTTTGGTTCTTTATTGTTTTTACCAGGCAATGCTATCGACGGTGTAGTCTCCCAGATAAGAAACTACACACGGGTGCCACTGCGGCTAAGGTGCGCTGATCACAATCACAGTTCGGCAACACCATATGCCTTTATAGAGGGACTGCGAAGGGGTGAGCGCGTCCACAGCAGGCGTGGCCCCTCGGGGCTGCTTGCTCACCTCGTTTCTGTTGTTTCTGTCCCTGTTTACGTGTATGTGCTGTAGCTACTGTGCGTGGGGCTTTGGAGCCTTGAAAACACCAGCGTGTCATATTTTCTATTTTTGTTTCAAAGAAGTGAATGACCCGATGAAGCTCGTCTGAGAATAGTTGGCGAAATGATACCCAGAATTCTGTTCGGGAGTACCGGTTATGCAGTATTTTTTATTTATCGCAAGGATGAGACTCGGACAATGATTTCGGTCAGGCGAAATGCGACGGGCGAGCCAGTGTTCGCGACGGGCAAATTGGTTCACGCTTTACCACCTTATTCAGCCTTTCAACCACTGTCGTGACGTTCGAAGCCATAATTTAGCCTATTCATGCAATATGTCATGGAGTCACAAAGTACTCGAAGAACACCAAGGATTTCAAGTCGCCGCCACCGCCTCCTGGAGGGAAGCCGCAAAAAGTGAGGACGGGATTGTAATGTTCAGGCCTTTCAAAATCATCAGCATCCATAAATAAAGCGTTTTAAAATTATTACTGCATTTTCCTCATATACCGTCATCAGTAACAAGATAATTTATAATTCAACCTTTGTGACCATAAATCTTATTTCTTTCTCGGACTCAAACGAATGCGCAATCACGGCCATCGTCATCTTCTCTAGGGTGAACAGCATTTGCCTTTCCATTATAATAGTACGAATTGGCTTGTTTTTCTTATATAGAGTGGAAATTTCATTCAACTTCTTGGGCCGGAAAGCGAGAAATCTTTGTATTGTACATGCATGAACACATATTTAGTTATGTGGTACTCATGTGGACCATGAATAGAGCTGTTTTGGCTTGCCTATATATCGCATGATTATCGTGGAATGCATTTTTACATTGAGTTATGGTTAGATTTATTATTTCATTATTCTTAATTTTCTTTCAGATCGAGCGGCTGACCTCAACCTGACAATTTGATTTTGGGGTGAGGTTGAGTGTGGTCGCCAGGGGTCACCGGAAAGGTGACTTCATGTCTCCTGAGGGGACCTCAGTCTCAATTGCTGAGGTTAAGATTGAGTGAAGTCGCAATGTTTTTTTCAATTTGAGCGTAGGTCGAGATTTTTGAGATCAAAAACCTTCTCGGCCTTCTACACTCCAGTGCCGCTCGATCGTCGGCGTGCTCGGCGGCGTCAGGCTCGGTCCGACAGCGCCCGGCGCTAAATGCAACCGCCCGCATATCACGCGCGCCGCGCTGAGGACATCCGCAAGCTTGCACTCTCGTCGTTGCTTCTCTCGCTCTGTATTCAGTTCTCCAGATGCGGCCTCTGCGCCCCATCGGAACCGGTTTCTCTTTAGGAGGTCGGCTTTCTTCGATATAGACGCAAGGACAGGTCTGATCATCTGGTCGACATTGGACCCCGGGCGAGTGTTATGAGAATCAACTTAACGCAGCTCTCCCTCGTACGCTAGATTTAACCGTAGTCAAACCTCTGCCATTTTTATTAATTTACCATCGACGACTTTGCCGCCTTTTTTTTTTTTTTGCCAATCGTGGCGAGAACTTCAGGTAGCGGGTCGCGTAAGTGCAGCTTTGTTCACATTTTTTGTCGCCCATGTATGGTTAAATTTATTTCTGGCGGAAAGACAGACTCAAAAGACCATGTCAGTGCCAAACCAACGAGGCGTACAAGGACACAAAATCTTGCATGCCAGAGTAATAGTTCGACCCCTTCGTGGAATCTTAAATGAAATCGAGACTTGGCAATGCTCGAATCGTTTTGCCAGTTTTAATTATTTCTTCATACCTCAAATGCCCCTGAGTAAGAGTTTTACACAGTAGTTTTCATGAAGGTTCTCATTCTCATGCCCCTAATTAAACTTCCGTCAATTTAACTGAAGTTCTCCGAGGTTGTGGATTTTGACAACGCTGGCTTTAAAGCAAAAAATAGACTACTAAGGGGGATTGCTCTATCAACTTGACACTCATGAAATGTGGAAAAGCTAGCTATCGGGTTTCCTTTCATTTTTCTGAGTATATGTGAATGACTATAATATTATTTTTTGAAGTTTAACAGTTAGAAATAGGATCTTTGTAAAGTACATCCCATAATTTCCCGGCTGCCTTGTAGCGGTAACTCTTAAGTAGATAAGGTAGCTGTGAATTTATGTCTCGACATGTATTGAACTGTCTCACCGACGTAGCCGACGATACCATCTAGGGCTGTGGACGCAGGGCAGAAATAGCTCAGGAAAAGGGCAGAACTATATAAATACTGTCGTGCGAGATTTTCATTGCTTATATGTAACTTTAAGAAGTCGCAATGGCCCTAATACCATCTGGGTTGGGGATATTCGTCACCATTCTGCGGGTCTCTGCTTGTCATGCTTGACGTCACTTCAATCTATATAACATCACGCACGCAGATGGCATTCGGACCGCTTTCACCGCTTATAATGATGTTTGTATTCAAAAGAAAGTCGTCAGCTCAGCCTTGGCCACCCTCCTTAATCTTATATTAGAGCTGAGCAATATCGAATTTGACAGAAAACATTTTGCCCGAATAAGCGGAACTTCAGTGGGCGCAGGAATACGTCCTTATTACGCCAAAATGTCTTGGGTATACTGGAGAACTTTTGTTTTAGGATGCCGCTCCTAGGTGCGTTTTTACTACAAACTCTTGATTCATATGTCCCTAATTTTACCCCACGGCGAAGCCGAGTTAATGTAATTTATGGCCAATTTTATAACGCACATCCTTATATACGATTTTCTCATTACAACTCTAAAAGTACAATCAATTTTTGCGACGCCGCACTTTCGCTTCACGAGAATACCTTAACATATATTAGCAATATACCGAAAGTCGACTGATCACCAGTTGTATCTGCACTTTGATAGAAGCCATGTAATGCATATAAAAATCACCTTACCCTACAGTCAAGCAGTTCTTTCAAGACGAATTTCCTCAGAACTATCAGATTTCGAAAGCAACGGCGCTGCCTAATAAACCAAGATATTCACCTCACCTAATTGATGATGCAATAAAGGGCGCTAATGATCCAGTCTGAAGATTACTGCTAGCTACAGAAAAATCAAAACTCCATCTTGCATACTAACCTTGTTTTATTCTCCCTCTGCATCCGCACCGAACGTCTCGACAATCTTAATTAGGAACACCAGAATATCATCATGCAAAGCGAAT
The DNA here is from genome assembly GCF_055883805.1 of Amblyomma maculatum. Classification (NCBI taxonomy): domain Eukaryota; kingdom Metazoa; phylum Arthropoda; class Arachnida; order Ixodida; family Ixodidae; genus Amblyomma; species Amblyomma maculatum. The sequence continues at coordinate 34,107,563 of NW_028146738.1, forward strand.
GCCTAAAGCACTTACTCACAGAAACACCAATAGAGCCGTTTACAGAAGATCTCTAAGCAACGAGATATGCTAACATCGTCATAAACCAATTTTTGCGATTCCATTGGCTGCCATCCATGCCCCAAGAATCGCTGTAAAGTTATGTTCGCATTGACCAGAGCTCGGAGCGTTATAGTATAGCACTAGTTCAAAATTAGTTAAGCTTCCTCGTAAACTTCACCAGCGATACAGCAAACTTCGTTTGTTAATTGAAAAGTACCGTATGTAACCAGCAATATCCAGGCCAAACTGAAACCTCCTTTAGATTGCGTTTCAGCTGCTATCTGTCTCATGTTCAGAAGTGTTTAGAAGCACGGGTAATGTTGAAGAATTAAGTGAATTACACGATAGCGCCAACGGGCCCCGTCAACTTAATCTATTTACGGTACAGACGAGGACACTATTACCTCTTTCAAATGAGACATTGCTTAGTACTCCCCTACTGACAGCGCAGTCACTATACCTCTTTTATTCCTAATGTTCGTCGTAATCGTGTATAACACACAGTCTTTCACGCACACTTACTTTTCACAAACATACACTATGGTACAGGTTTAATCACTGCTCCCTTAATTTGTGCCCTTCAAGTCTCTCGCACTCTTTAGCATAAGTGGGCAAGTTTCCATGGTCAAATGGATGATGATACCACATTATCAGGTTAGTTGGAGTAATAAGGAAGAGGTCTTCGCAGTGCAGTGGGTATTATTCGCTTGATGATGATGATGATGATGACCAAGGTATATCAAACGCAACATGCCATAAATATCGTGAGGGTAAGTTGAGTTCATTGACAGATGAATGCTGGATGAACCAAGGGCGGTGTGCGCAGCTAGACGAACATCTTTCGCGCTTCCTCAGATTCCCCTTCTTCCAACCCAGTGGATCGCTTCCTCTTCTCGGTTGCTGTGCGGCACGTGACGATATAAAGCCCAGCTTTTACCCAGCCTGGCGAACGTGTTTCGATGTGATCTTTTGGTGCTCTTGGGGCTGGTTAACCCGTGGAAGAACCGCACGGTGCATCTACATGCAAAGCTCCCACGCTCACCGAAGCCTTCATTCAGACAGCGTGCCCTTTGTGCAGGTGGTGTGCGCTCCTCATGGTCGACCTCCTGACTGGCTTTTTTACTCGTTGCATGTGTGTGCTTCCCGGATACGTAATAAGAAAGTTACCTGCGTGAATACAGCTATGCGGCATAATTGCAAGCCAAGGCTCATGTGTTCGATTCCCGGTTAATGAGCCAATTCTGTTTACAGCGCATTTTGTTTTACTCACATGTGTTTGACTTAAGTTACTAGCTAGTGACGAGGTTTCAACGTTTTAATATCTTCGCATGCATTCCCTAGCTCCGTCGGTGACTTGACCACCTTAGCACCAATCCGAATTTTCTCAATACGCCATCAGCGCCGCCGGTGCCTGTGCTGAGCGAGTTCGCTTTAATATTGGTTGCCAGCTCGACCACTAGTCTGAGCCGCGCTTACATCGTCTTGCTCCGCAACATAGATCACGTGACTTTTCTTGATGAGCGAGCAGAGATTACTAGAAAGAATTTTCGCGTTATGAAAGACAACACCCGTTCAACACCTAATGCTTTTGTGTCCCCGAGGGTAAGCGCAGCGCCTTGTGTTCACGTGTTGTAGCAGTAGCAGTGGCACATTGTTTACGATTCTATAACGGTGATCGTTTTTCGCCTCACATCAAGACTTACGTACCCGACCTCGGTGCAAGCTGCACTCTCAATCCGAAAGCGAGGATGCTGCAGCAGCCATGATTATTACAGCGTGAGCCGTTTGTTTACGTTAAGAATGTGCAGAAAAGCGAGCAAGACTAGCTTGACAAATTTGTTTCTTAACTGCTCAGTCACCACAAACCGACGCCTAAAGAGCCACATGAAACACATCTGCACAGTTTGTGCCTCTAAAAACTGATCTGTGTTGTTTGTCCAAGACTTGAAGTCCTCCCCACGATCGTAAAAGCCGACTGCAAGAATTTTCAAAAGAGCAGTTGCACGGCGCCGCATCCGCCGGTGAAAACCGAAACCGACTGACGGGATTTGACTTCTAATGAATCGATTCAACTTGAAGTTTCACTCAGCACCACACATCACCGCAGATATTCTTTTTTTCAGCGAAATTATCTGCCGACTGACCAGATGCTGCCCACGTACCAGCTTCAGTGTTGTTGATAACAGCGGCGAAACATGCGCTGAAACATTGACAGCTGCGGATTCTGCTCACTGCAGCACCGTCTTAACGGAGGGAGAAGTCGCCATGCTGAACATATCATTAGCTCGGTAAGCTCCTTTGTTGCTGAAGAAGTAGATTACGTGACTCAGATGAAGTGTAAACAGAATGACAAAACCAGAAAAGGAGAAACTAAACGTCTTCGGACACAATGCAGACTAGGAGAGCGACACAAGTTACTGCCCTTCTTACGTCCCGCCGGTGACCCCTAGAGGTGGTTCCAGGGTATGTCCGTGCACGCTGTATGCATTATCGATATTGTGCGACGTCAATCTAACACCAGCTATATTTGCTTTTCTAGGGTTATAATTATATTATTGTTAACAATGCCATTAATATTGCTATTATTATTACAATTAGTGTTGGTTCATTATTTATTATCAGACTACAGTCCTGAAATAGCACACAGCGTAACATTAACGACGATAGCTTTCCCGTTTTTTTTTTTACGAATCATTGATTCACTTGCATTTTATTAGTTTCGTTTGCACCAATAGCAAGCCGAGTTCGTAGCAGCATGAGCAGAAGTAAAAACCGCCTCCCAAAATGCGTCACGAACTGCGGTTGTGCGCGAATAGCTGTGGAATGGCTGCCGAGTCACGTATTTTTTGCCTCACATTGCCAACACTCTTCCTGGGACGCCTCGGTCGCCACCGTTCGTTGACGTTTCCGGGGCCACTGTGGTGACGACACGCGCGCCTAGCGATAACTTTTATTTACGCTACTTTCTCGGCCGTTGAGTCATTACGAAATGCGGCTCTCACGGCCGTTGAAAGAGTGTGCGCAACGGGCATCGTCTGAGGCATTTTGTTTTCAAGGTTGTTGCACGCCTCCCCCCCCCCCCCCCCCCCCCGCCCGAAACTGGAATACAGCATGGCGTCGTGACCTCTTTTGGACGCCAAGGGGGAAATCCCGCTGGCAAGGGCAAAAGCGCCGCCGGCCGGTTTCCACAGCGCCCACCCGTTCCCTCTCCCTCCCTGAGTGTTTTCTTTGGTGGCAATGAGTCGCCCTCTCTCGGTCGCAGTGGCGTTTTCCGTTGCTCCCAGCGGCTCTTACACACGGCGCTGTTGTCCCACTGGCCCGCGACTCGGCGTGTAGAACATGATCTCATTGCATACAGACACAGGGTATCGGTTTTGTGGTATTTGCACCCAGCTAAGGAATACTTGATCACTTGAATTTACAAAAAAAAAAACCAAAAACAAAAAGAAACAATATAACTTTGATTCTAATGCTTACGGCATTTATTGCGCGCAATGCGTTCTTCAGGCATCAAGAATTAAACCAATTATGCTTCCTATTTTTCCCTCCGACATTCCTACCTTTACACTAACCTGCACTAGCGTTTAGGGTGTATAACACTAGGAAAGTCAGCAATGAAAAATAGGGGCATTTCCTGGTACCCTTTGGTTTATGCGGCCTTAAAGGAGAAGAGTCAACAACCTCCCTATGAGTTTTTTCCACCGCGTAGAAATATTACTCGCGCGCTCTGCGGAATTGTTACGTGCCAAACCCCACCCTTTCGCCTTCCCGTCTTCTGGGTATTCACCGATGCTATTGTAGAGACCTTCAGTCATGAAAACTGTGCAGGTTGTTTTTACTTGCGGCTGAGTCACACAGCTCAAGGGAGGCAGAATAAGAAAGGCCTTGAATTCAATACCGCGATGGTAGAAGATTTTGGGATAAGGATTCCAAGCCCGGGACTTTCCGGAATATTGTCGTAACCGCCAGAATGCGCGTCAATTTTAAATATTTATTTAAACATAGATGCTCTTTTCTTCGAAGACAAATAAAAAATAAACCTAGACGAATCGCCATTCACGCAAACACTATACACATTGTGCAAACATCTACTGTCTACTATGTAATGCAATGGCAAGCAAGCATGTTAACAGCCATAACTACAGAAATGCATTTCAGAGAAAACGTCGAAATTAACACAACCGAAATCAGGACGAAGAAAATATACCTGCCCCCCCCCCCTCCCCCCCCCCATCTCGAATAAGCAAAAGGAATATAACTGAAGCTGCAGCACTTCGAAAGTCTTATTTATGGTTCATTTTTCTCGGTAAAGATGGCGTGCGACAGAAATGTTTGAATTATTAGACTGCAATGCTACATTGTTTAAAGCTCCTTCAAAACTGATTTTACGTAAATATATTGTGGGATATTTTATTAAACGTTACATTAGGGCTTTAATTAACATAAACAATATATTTTACTGAAAGGTTCTGTTCCTTCTTTTAAACCACATCTTTACGTAATTTCACTTCGAAGGGATTACCATTTTTGCCCGTCTCATGTCCTAACAATATATATCTGTGTGCAATCACATCAAATCCTGCCATAAACGTTCTTATATATAAATTAATACTGTTTTAAATACAAGTACACGACCACCAGCACTGCAAAGTTTAACTGCCCAAATGAATAATCAAGCCTTTATCGGAAGAAAACAAGTGGCTCGCGATTGCTGTTTGGTAAATTAGGAAGTCAGGAGGGACAGCGTTGTAGCTGCGTCTTCATCCTTACACCTTTTCATTTGTCTCGGTTCTTATTCTTGGTCCGTCACTTCTTTGTTCTTCCCATGCTGCAGACCTGCGCGTAGATATATAATCAACCACTCTTGCACTACTCGAAGCAAGCCGCTACGGCGGACATATTGCATGTGAAATGTGCTGAAGTTTCGGTCTTCTTTGTGAAACGTGTGTGATGCCGGAAAAATTGTGTTAGGTCCGATGTCCACCTGTTGTTTTTGAGTGTTCCGTGCCTGCCAAGAATCCACTTGTACAGTATGTGCGGTGTGTATGCTGCGTTTGCTATTATTTTGTTTAGAAGGGTCTGTTGCGGTCGAGCTACTTTTCTCGCCCTATGAAACACCGGCTCGTGCTGTTTCAGGTAACCTACGCTTCCTGTCGTGTTTTTATTGGTTGGGACGTAGTGCGCCACTGTTCTTCCAGGGGAGTCTCCACAGAGCATTTTTTGGTTGGGATTTCAGCCCATCGATATTTGGATCAGCACTGAGAGATGGCAACAGCGCCAAGACAGCTGAAAAGCTGCAAGAAGCGCTTACAATTTTTCAGGCAGGCCACTGAATTGCATTCAATTCTTATTTGGCAAATATTTCTTTATGGTGTTAATTCGTGGACAAAAGCTGCTAGAACATCGTGAGTAGGTTTGGAAAACTTCAAGACAGCGCCCGGGGCAATATCAATCACCATCTGGAGTCTGAACAAACATAACGAACTCGCAATGGGCCTTCAAGGTGAACGCCACCGATTTTTCAGTCGTACTAATTTAATAGTTGATTTATATATATATTTCTTCGTTTATTATGCATGTAATACAAATAAAACAACTTAAGAATTGTTTGGACCGATAGCCAGAAGGCTAGTGTTGGGTCCAATACAAATTACGATACAATATAAGCAGACGAAACAGCAACGATTAATAAACAACTATAGATAACACAAAGAAAAGTGCAACAATTCACATAGGATTTCTACTGGTCGAGGAGGAACGCTTTAAGTGGTGACACAAAATTACTTTTAACCTTCATACATTAAGAATTCCATTCCAAATTTGGGCATCATTAAATTCGATTAGTCTTCGCCCATAAGTATTGTGGCATGGTGGTAGGTTAAAACTGAGAGGAGTTGCTGCTCTTGTGGTTCTGCTGGCAAGTCGGAAGAGGTCTAGTGGAAGCGGGTCTTTAGATATTAGAATACTACGCACTATAACTGCAGTTTTTAGTAGATATATTGAGTTCAGGGGTAGCAATCTCAGTGGTTTGAATAAAGGCTTTGTTGAGTCAGTGCACTTTGAAAACGTCACAATCCTATCCGCTCGTTTTTGCATGCGAAAAATTCGGTCTAGATATGCCATATAAGTGCTGCTCCAAGATTCTATACAGTACACCACCTGGCTATGAACAAAAGCAAAATAAAGAATACGCAGGATAGGGAGACCAAAACACTCACGAGCCTTTCGCAATAAATAGCAGGCATAAGCAAGTTTTGAGCATATACTCTGCGTGTCTATTGTTTCCAGTGCATGTCGGTTTCAAAAATAATCCCAAGGTAAGGCTTGTTCACGATGAAAAATAGCGCAAAACGTAGACGAAGGACGGAAGGACGACATGGACAAGCGCTAACTCGCAACTGGGGTTTATTGCTGAAGCACGCAATAAATACTGGTCATTTGGAAAAAAAAAAAAAAAAAGAAGCAGCCTCCCATTTGGGAAGCTAGGTCATAACATAGGCAGTAACACACAGTAACATGTGCCACTCATTGCTGGGGAGGGAAGAAGGAAAAGGGAAGAGAAACCTAAGTAGATAACTAAAATCAAGGTAAAGTAGAGGCTAAGAAATCAAATTAGCAATCTACCAAGTTGACCGATGGCTCGCTGACGCACAAATTTTGACATTTTTAGTATGGTAAGCCTCCATAATTTCACGAACCAGGTTGTCACGATGTCTAAAAAGAACGGTGGCCTTAGAAAAAAGCGGTGTGCACTTTCTTTTGTGCGGCTTATGGTCCTCTTTAATGCTACAAGCGCGGCAATGCTCCTGAAGATTCCCAGACTGTTCTTTTAAAAAGTTGTGGTGTTTTCCTAGCCTAACGTTGAGACACCGCCCGTTTGCCCTATGTAAACGCCTCCGCAAGACAAAGGCAGATTGTACACCACACGACCCCACACGGTACAAACGGCGAGCGGTGCTTAACGGAGCAACCACGCCTTTTTATCTTGTCGCTGCCGGTTTCCTGCTGGTTTAGAATATGTGAGCACAAACTGCTAAATTTTTTTCAGCCCAGAAAAAACCATGGAAACGCCATAGCGGCTTCCCACCTTCTTTACTCCATGTGCCATTCTATGTATATACGGCACGACGCCAACTTTTTGACGCTCCCGTGTAACAAGTTTCGACTTATGGCCCGCCTTAATCCATTGCACCAGTTTTCCACAAGTCATCTTTTTAACATGCATGGGGTAGCCAGATTCCTTCAACCTGTTGACCTGTGCAAAGACGCTCTTTTGTAAGGCTTGGATAGATGATTTAGTGATGGCTGCTTTGAGACAAGACGTCGCGATACCATTCTTAATAATTTTGGATGTCCAGAGGCAAAATTAAGAAGTGCTTGACAGACCGGGGGCTGTAAGCCCAACAAACGTGATCCCGGAACACGGACAACGATAAGTCTAAGAACCGAAGTGCCAAATCTTCAGGCTGCTCAACGGTGAACTTCAAGCCTGAGCTGCAATCTATAAAAACCTTCAAAATGTGAGGCATGCTATTATTTAGATCAGACTGAACAGAAAACAATAAGTAGTCATCCACATACCTGCAAATATTATAAACCAATCCAACTGAATTACGAAGAATGTTCCTGTCCACCTGCGCGAGAAAAATATTGCTTAGTACGGGGGCAACGCACGAACCAATACAAACACCAGTGCGTTGAATGTAGCAGCTTCCTTTCAAACCGATAACTGTACAAGATAGATAGAGGGACAAAATTTCCATGAAGAAGTCTACAGACACACCGCATCTGTTCACAAAGGCAAAATCATTGCTATCATTCATGATACAACCCTTAACACTTTTCATTAACTCATCATGAGGCATAGAATAATACAAACCTTCGACATCTATGCTAAAAACACCACACTGCCCTGGGTTCCTGGCCCTCAAAAGGTCAACCAGCGCTTCCGAATTTGGGATGACGAAAGGATCCAGCACATCAAATGATGTAAGATGCTTCTGCAGGTGAAGGGTGACCGAGTGTTGCGAATTGTGACGCTCAGAAACAATTGAACGGAAAGGTATGCCGGTTTTATGAGTCTTAGCTGTGAAAAACACCATCAACTGCCCAGCGTCTGCCTTCTTCACGGAGTTCGCCAGCTTTTCCAAGTTGTGGCTTTGGAGCAAGGAAACAGCGTTTTCTTGAACTCTCTTGCCCTTGAACATGATCATTTTAAAGTTCTTATCGATGGCATCGGTAGTCTTTTCCTCAAAAGTGCTATCTGGCATCACCACAAAACAACCCTCCTTGTCAGCGCATATTACTCTAAGATCATTCGAAACAAGGAAATCGACGAGAGGGCTGGTGGTCTTTACCTTTCTTTGCCTGCCTTTCGTCTTATCGAGGACGCCGACGCATTCTTCCACGCACCTAGGGCGAACATCAACGCGGGCAAGACGGGATAAAGACTTGGCTGCTGCCAATTTTTCGGCAGGCTTGAAGACGGTCTCAAAGCCTAATTTCGGTCCAAGTGCTCGTTCGGAATTTCCATTTCTCCAAGGATGATGACATTTCCTCGGGTTTCGTTGTGCGTTCTCCTTGGTAGTGTCGGAATTAGGGAATTCCACAACAGTTCCGTGATGTCAGACGAAGAAGCGCACCAGTCCCTGAAGATCCTGTCTTTCTTGGTTTGCCCGCACGCCACTCGGAGCTGATCCTTGAAGGACCTCTCCTATCGCCACCACTCGGACCACAAAAGTCTGCATTACCTTCTGCGGTGGCCCGCCGAAGGCTCGAAAAAAACGCAAACAGAATGAACGTAGGCTGGACGCAGTCCGTAGCGAAGGTGCCAAGAAAACGTCCTAGCCTTACAGACACAAACAGCAATGAGTGCCACGATCACTGCGGAGTCATGGAAGTTGAAGTTGTTACAAGGAAAAGAGCCCACTGAACTAGAAATCGCGTTAAGTAATGCCGAAAGTTGGGCGAGTTGGTGAACGTTCATGATGAAAAACAGCGCAAAAAGTACACGAAGGACGGAAGGGCGACACGGACAAGCGCTAACTCGCAGCTGGGGTTTATTATTTATTATATTCAAGGCTTGTTGGTCACAGTAGGCGATTTCATTTTATTTTTGCAACACACAAGAAGTAATTTTACAGAAGCAAAAAAACTTGAACCAAAATTGAAGCTTCTCGGAGCCCGAAGAGTGCTGCTTTGAGTGGTGTCTCATGGTGACGACATAGGTTTGAGGCAAAGCGCTTGATGAAGACACTGGATTCCAGCCGAGCCGCACGCGCGCTCTACCGTTCTGTCGTTGTGAGCGAATATCAACCGCTGTACCGCAGCACGTGGAGAGTGCCTTTTGATATCCATGAATCGTCCGCGATATAATCGGCCAGTGACAGTTGGGACTTGTCATTCAATTTCAGTTGAAACAAAGAAACAAAAACGTAAGAAATATTCTACGTGCATGGTCAATGAAGGCAGAACGAGCGAGCGATCTCGAATGCGGCAAAATTACTGCCAAATGAATTAAGTCTTCGCTAGCATTTATAAGCCATTTATGCAGTCAGGCACCTTAAGGCAGTGGCCGGGACATATTTCCTGAAGCAACCATGCAACGATTATGAGCGTGGCCGAATGTTAGTGCAAGTCCAAATTCCCATCCATGCCTCGATGTAGACTCAAAAAGCGGCATCGTTGCGAGCGAGGTTAATGCTCCACAGGCACAATTATTTTTGTGACAGGCTGGCTCATTAAAGTAGTTTCAGGAAAGTTGATCTATACCAAGCTCTGCTCGTTTCCACTTCCCTACTGACCGTCTGTATATTAGTGGTTTGGCAGTTGCCGCGTGCAGCAAGATCGTCCGGACAACATCTGATTTCTTCAACCACGGCCTGCTACTCACGAGCCCTAACACCCCCATCACAAGCATCCTGCGTAGGTAGAAGTCCACACGTGCGTTCTCCGATTCGGGAACCAGTTGAGGCTGCGGTAGCAAGAATCCAATTTTCTCGAAGCTCCTTGGCCGCAGGGAATCCGTGGTAAAAAATTGTGTTGTTTTTGGTTGAATAATTGGTGGATGCTAACACGCAACACTCGCCACCATCTATTACTGCAAGCAATGCGTTGAGTGCGAGCTATACCTAAAAGGCGGTGATCCCAGGATCGATTCTGCTTGAAAACGAGCTGCCGTTAGTGTATGCGTTGGTCCAAGCTTATTCGTCTATCTGCGGCGCACGGCAACTGGACGTTGAAGCTATGCGCGCCTGTTATGGTGCCTTTGTTCGCCTAGAGACTTGCAGCGAACTAGGGAGTTGTAGTTGTGTGAGTGTTTTAGGCATGCCATGTACTGGTCCTCGTCGTGTAAATGAAAAATGTTGTGCGTGAGTACGGCCTGTTTTCTGCCTGTGGCTTCTGAAGGGACCTGGCCCCACGATTACATTTCAGCTAGTTTACCTCGAAATCCTATTTTTTGAATTTGTTAGTCTTCCCTGTAACATCATGTACGATCACAAATAACACAAGACGAAATGCCGCATAGTTGGCTCTCAGTACAAGACAAATCGCTTGTAAGGTACGACGAGTTTTATAGAATACAACATATGTCTAGTAATTCCAAACAATTACCGTTTAAAATGGAGAAAGACCAAAAGAACACTTGGGTAACCCGAGAATAACTCTTCGTTAAACCTCTATAACACAATGATAAATCCTAATTTTTATTTTTGCACCTGGTCCAAGAAATCACTTCAGCATTCCAAATAGTATGCAGAAGGATCATCGACACCAATTTTCATGTCCACGAAAGTTTATCGTCAGCCGTAGTAAAAAAATTAAAGGGGTTCGACGCTGTTGAACCGAAATTTAAGCGAAAGCTTTCGCTGCGAGCGACCGAGCGCTGCATGGAACCGAACCAGCCTTTCGTTGAACGCATAAAGTTCGCCGGCGTTCTAGGCATAATCCACGTTCATGTCCTGCGCATTCGATGCCGGGAGACGCATTCCTGTTCAATCTGTCAGTTCTCCGCGCCTGCGCGCTCATGCGCAGTGCAGAAACTACCATCCTCTTCCTCTCCACGACGGCGCGCACATCTGCTGGGATGACGCCACTATCCTCCTCCTCTCTGTAGCGTGTGGAACATCTGTTGAACGCAGCAACTGGTTGGCATGGTATGGGCGCATGCGCACTGCCGCTCTTTTTCAGGCAGCGCGAAATGCGCGAAGGCTAGCGTAGTGTAGCTTTCGCTACAAAAACCGTGGTGGAAAGCTCTCAACAAGCTTTATCAATATAGGAACAGCCCAGTTTCTTGCCGGCCTGCTGGCAGCACTTTGAGAATTGAATAGCAAGGAAATGCCTTAGTTGCTTATGTAAGAAATATATACTTGTCCTGATAATAGCTTACAAGAAATAAAATTGTTTCCAGAAATTGTCTGCATGCAAAAAACTACATTTTGCTTAACGTTACCAAGCAAGCTAAAGCTCATACCCATCGTCATCGCAGTTTATTATGCTGTCTGCACTTAAATGGTGATGATATAAAGTACAGTACATTGTAAATGAACGTCACACAACAGTACTTGGTTTTAGCGCGCAAAGATAATACGCATGGTGGAAATAGCAATGAAAAGAAACATTGAAGTTGTCAACTGACCGCTGAAAATAGGGAGGTGACAACAGCGTTGATGAATAGAAAAATTGCTAGCCAAAAATTTTGTTCAATGTCAGTGGTCGCAGAGTGAACGTTTTGCAGATCAGTTAGGGTAATAACTGAAGATCTAGTTAGTTCAACGGTATGAAGTGTTGTAAAGACGTCTGCGTAAACATTTACAGAATGCATGCCGCACGCTTTTGAAACGTGTAGCCGTATAGTATATGGCATCTAACGGCCCATAGCGGCATAGGCTATGAGAAAATCTGTAATGGGGGCTCCTGTAATTTTGACTTGTTGATAAGGAATTATTTTTATTGCCCGGAGTTCGTTAACCAGCACTAGAAAACGCGGTCGCTGTGGCAGGGATCGTGACCGAGTTTTGCAAGTGAGCAGTGTAGTGGGCTAACAAATGTGACACCGCAGCGTGATTTCTAAAATTTGGAAAGTGTTTTATTGGTTCAATAAATCAAATTTGTAAGGGCAAAGATGTCTTATTTTGACATTATTACTAGAGGACAACCACTACCACTCAGTCAGTAATAATGTTAAAAATGATTGTCTAAGCAAAGAAAAAAATAAACTGTCCATTTTGGTCAAGTTTGAATGTTTCTCGAATATATTCCATTCTCTTCACAAAGCTTGACTCGTCACATTCTGAATTTGCACTTATTCTACGCAGTCTAGCATTTCTCTTGCTGTTTTTATACTTATAGTTGCAAGATGAATTGCTTCGCTGGTAACTTTCCATCGGTTGGTTAAAAATCCCCCGTCTTGCCGTCGGCGAGCAAACTCCTCGTTCTTTCTAGAATTGCGCTTAATTAAAAACATCAGTTAAAACCTGAATCGTGATCTCGGCTGTCAGCTAGCAGCCCTCCAGTGCCCGGGTAGATGTCAATGGTATCTACTACCTGGCGCATGTGCGCAATATGAGTGACAATCACTTTATGAGCATTCTCATTATCAGTGGAAGTAAAGATGATATCTACCGGTGCCAACAGAAGGTATAAAATTTTAAATTCGTGCCAGCTGGTTTCACTCACCTGAAAACTCTTAAAGTACTGTTTTGTTATTGCAAGACGACTCCACTGCATAAAACTAATGGTAGTTTGTTTTTTGCTTTTTTTAAGGGAAGCTTACTTTTCCGTCCTGTGTCTGCACATCACAGTCTTTCAAGCGAAAAGGGAGGCCGGCGCTGCGGTTGCATTCAACGCCTGAGTGGAAAACATTAATTACCTTGAAGATTGCAACTGTATGTATTCCTGCTTGCTGTGCAGGTGGCAGTGGTAGCGATGAACGTTTTAATCAATAAAGGTCGTTCGGCCGCCGAACTGGAAGAGACCTTGGTCTATGGCTTTTGTGGACTTTAGAGTGTTTCGCATTCAGTCGAAAACACCTGCGGTTTCTGCCACCACGACATGAAAGCCAATTTCTAGCAACCACTTCTGCGCGACTGGCGAGAGCAACGAGTTTCCAAACATCGCATGTTCACGGTGCCGCTGCCGCTTCTTTCAGGCTTCACTCGGTAGCTTATACATTGTGAACTAGCCCATAGCTGTTTGCTACCACCAGTGAACAAGCAGTTTTACCCCTCTGGAGTTGAGCAGGGCAGCGCAGGCTCGGCTCCTAATGGGCTGATTTTGCATTTAGACTGCCTGCTTATTTGTGTGCAAGCTATAAAACGGAGGTTCATAATCCAGCAAAATTGTCTAATATTTGCACGTATGTAATCTGGCCGAGCCGCGTTGCACGGCAGCGGCGCCCTCTCTACCTAAACTGGGCAAGTACACCTTTCCCACTTTTTTAAATTGAACGCACGAGCGGCGACCGCCGAGTCGATAAGCGCCGTACGACAGAACACAGCGGCGAAATAATCGAGAATACGCGCAGGCGCGCAATTTGCACACCGATGCAGCTGTCCTCTGCCAGGCTGTTACGGGAACCGGATCCAACCCCATCTGCGTTTCTGTGCGTTATCGCATTTCCTTCTGTTTTCTGCATGCCGCTGGGAAAATATTAGAAAAGGCCGAGATAGAAGTTCCTGTTCAGCAGGACTTCGAGTGGCAGGTAGCTTTGATTTGCCACCCCGCCGGGGTGGCGCAGTGGTTACGGCGCTAGACTACGGTTTCCAAGGAAGCGGGATGGAATCCCGGCCTCGGTGGCCGCTTTTCGATGGAGGCAAAAAGCAAGGCGCCGGAGTGCTGTGCGTTGTCAGTTCACGTTAAGAACCCCAGGTGGTCAAAATTTCTGGACTTTTTCACTACGGCGTCTATCATAGCCTGATTCGCTTTGGGACGTTAAACCCCACAAACCAAACCAAACCTTTAATTTGCCGCAGAAAAGTACTACGTGACCTATAGCAACAAGAAACAAAATGCTGATACGCATGTAGTATAAAAAGTGGGCGTATATCGCATTCCATCCAGCTCTAGCGTTACCACCTGACCGCTTAATTTGTAACTTGATAGAAGCTTTCAGAAAAGAAAAACGATGATGACGATAACGGTGCTGAAAAGAAGCAGGGGTGGGGTCCCGTTCCCAGAAAAGCCTGGCAGAGGACAGCTGCACTGGAGTGCTCATTGCGCGCAAGCGCGTATTCTCGCTTATTTCGCCGCTGTGCTCCGTCATATGGCGCTTATCGACTCAACGGTCGACGCTCGTACGTTCAGGTTAAAAGCGTGGGAGGGTGTACAGCGACTTCCTTTCCCCACCCATTCAACTTATATCTCGAAGGCAGCAGGCAAACACAGCAGTGGGCGCTTTCACTCGTTTGGTAAGCCTATGTAGTGTGACAAAGTATAGGTTTCCCGCAACGGCGAGCTCTTGCTTTAGTACAGTGTGCGGTGCATGTGGTGTGTAAGAGGCTGCAATGCGGGTGCGGGCATTGCTGTAGCTTCCCCTAAATTATTGATCTGGCGTCCCGTTGAGCAAAACTCGGTAAAACAATATTCACAACTGAGCGGAACTGTTTTCACTGCTTTCGGTAGCTTCGTTTAGAAACGAAGGTGACGTTCATTCCTTCCTTGAAAGGAACGTTGGGCTCAATCGGACTATAAGAAATAGCTTCGCGACTCATGTAGGAGACAAGCTTTACTTTGGACAGTGCTTATGAAATGAGCCAGCCAGCGCGATTCGATCTTCCATCACTTCAACCATCACACCTTTTACAACATTCTTACATTACAAGAACTTGACAGGCATTAAGCTTTACGCGTGCGGATGGAAGTTTGGTGTCACTGCATGCGGTGGCCTCTAGAATAGAACTAATAGAGCAACATGGACAGAAAATAAAAGTAATTGTATGGCCAATGCAAAATTTTTTGCAAGTACATTGCGGCTGGTTTCGCTTGCATACGTCACGAAATTTGAAGAGACATGAACGCGAGTTTCTTTTTTTTTTTTTTTTTCACAATGAAGGTATTTGGAACTCTGTAAATGCATATTGAGCCACGCAGAATAGCTGGAATGAAATATGGTGAGTAGGCTCTTTGCATTTCTAACTACGTGTGTAAGGTTAACCCGCATAAAAAGCAAACCGACTTGGCCTCCTGACAGAGCCTGCATGTTAGCACTACATGAACAGCTGTGAATGTGCAATTATGCCCTCATGCTTGTCACAGGCCGGCATCACCTTAGGCTTTCCAGTTCGAACGATGAGATAATGAAAAGTAGCGCAGTCTAAGTGCTTTCATGTACAGTGGAAATAAAGGTTTCTGCTAAATGTGTACACCGTGGCTTTGAGAATCGCACCTGCAAAGTACGTGGCACACTTGTGCTTAGCCCTAAGGGCATGACACGATAGCTTCAATGGGTCCTTTAGGCAGCCAAAGTAATCGGGGACTCACAATATTATTATACCAGCGCCACGTCGTACGCCGGTATGTTGCGAGACCACATGTCGTCACAGTTAACCGCTCTGGCATGTCTATACTTACGTTTTCCAACGTTCCATATTAGCGCCCTCCTCTAATAAGGGACGCTGATTAAGATACACAAGGAAGCATACTAGAACGCATAATGCACTTCAAGGTAGAAAGACTTTCTCTTAACAATGCCGAAAGAACGTGCATCAATTACCTAAAAGTAGCGCGTCTCACTCGCAAAACAAGGTCACAGCTTCTATACCCCACTAATTACCCTAATTTTACTTCCATCGTCATTAAGTATCTACCATTATATGCCATAGTAAAGTTGTAGTCGTGCTATAATATCATTATGAAAATTTAACTATTGGTTTCATCAGTTTCAATTCACATGTGGCACGACCCCCTCAACCTATCCCGATTTTCTCGGCTTGACAACTACGGCGGTTTTTACCTCGAGCAGGGGCCTTTAACGCTTTCCCGTAGAAATGCAAGCTATCCGAACGCCAGGCGTCCTAACCAAATAACTATTGATCGTCTAAATTTTTTTTTTCAGTTTCTTGTTTCTTTTTTTTTTTTTCGTTCACCAGAACGGTATGATATGTTAAGGAAAATGACGCTTTTGTCCGAAAACCAAGAAAGTACGAAGTCATAGCTTGAGGTGCTCGCTTCAGTCTTACTTTACTTGGTTTGGATGGATGTTTGTTTTGTTTTGCTTGCTATGCGCCAGCTAGATGTGTCTGAAGCCTTTTCCATTTTTTCACCGTACTGATGAGTTCATTCCACCATGCAGGTAGGTTTTGCTGATACCTTTATTTCACAGGAAGAGTATGGTTAAGATGGTAGGTTTCTTACCGCGGCAATTCGGGCGTTTTAAAGCTGCAATGAATCATGATTTAAAAATAAATGTTCTTACGAACTGAACTGAAGTGACTTTAGAAGTTATGTAGAATGTCGGCAAGAAGATATTTTTTCATCTCACCCAATTTATTAGATGGTCCGCATCAAATGATTAAGCCTTTTAAAAAATTGGCTGAGGCTTAGCTAAGGTTAAACCTGGATATCTCGAAGCGAAAAGCTTCAGTGATGATTCTGGTTTAACTTATGGTTATGCTTTATGATTTAGCTTATGGATATGCTTAAGGTTTAGC
The DNA here is from genome assembly GCF_055883805.1 of Amblyomma maculatum. Classification (NCBI taxonomy): domain Eukaryota; kingdom Metazoa; phylum Arthropoda; class Arachnida; order Ixodida; family Ixodidae; genus Amblyomma; species Amblyomma maculatum. The sequence continues at coordinate 34,124,254 of NW_028146738.1, forward strand.
TTATGGTTATGCTTTATGATTTAGGCTATGGGTATGCTTACGTTTAACTTACGGGTATGCTTATGGTTTAACTTATGGATATGCTTGCGGTTTAGCTTATGGTTATACTTAAGGCGTTTCAGGCTTAGCCTTGCTGCGTCGTTAAGCGAGACGCTCTTCTCGTTTCGTCGTCGTTTGTCCTTCAAAAATACGGCCTCTCTTTAATGTCTCTTAAGAGGAGAATAAAGGTGAATAAAGGTGAATAAAGTGAAGTGAAGTGAAGTGAAGTGAAGAATGACGAAACCTATCCTTAATCTCCTATCTTTAGCCTCACATCATTTGCCTCCTATTAGGGTTCGTCGCAGTGCTACATGTAATTAGGTAAGGCGCAGTACTGTCAAACGTTCTCCGGCAAGGGTGAGTTTGGACGGTACATCATCGCTCCTGTCGCGTGGCGTTCCTTAACGCGCGTTCAAGTGTTGGATCGCAGATGACGAGAACGCTAAACAAAAACTAATCTCACTACTGTGCCGGAGTATCAGGGTTCGAACCCGGCAGCGGCGGCGGGATGGATGGAGGCGAAACGAAGAGGCGTCCGTGTGCTGTGCTATGTCAGAGCACACTAAAAATCTCCAGGTGGTCGAAATTACTCCGTAGCCCTCCACTACCGGCTCCTCTTTCTCTCTTTCAACTTTCATTCCCACCTTCCTGCCATCCCTTAAGCGCGGTTGAGGTGTTCACAGAAACAAGTGCTACAGATAATTCGCCTTTCCCTTCCTGTGCGCCGTGCGTGACGTCACTCGCGCTCCGACATACGCCGGCTCACGCAAAGCGCGGTGTTGACTAGCGTAGTGAAGTTTTATGTTTCAATACTAGTGTAAGCACTCATGTAAAGATTGGGAAGTTGTCGAGCCCCATTAAAGGGGCCCGACTTTGTTGCTTTAAACGAGGTAGCCTTAGTGTAGCCTTTCTTTTCATTGGCAGAAAGGAAAATCAAAGAAGTTTAATAGATACCACATGAGATTACGTTCCGCGCTCCTAGATGTGCTAAATGCACCGCGTTGTTGGCACTCTCATCCGCGACTGGGTAAAGCGCTGTCAGATTCACGGCTTACAACCTCCCCCAACCTCGCTATCCACTCTTCTGTGTCGACACCCGGAGGCCTGCCGCAACTCCTGCCAAATATTTATCTCCGTTCACTTGCCTCCACAGTTCACCCTCTCACAAACACTACCTTTCTAACTGCTCAGAACTGTCCACTCTCTACCATATCACTGCCAGCCTCCATAACCCTGTCTTCCCGCTAACACCGTATCCCAACCTAGCCACTTGGGAAGCGGCGCTTCCTCGCCTAAAGGCTGGCCGACCAACATCACCTTGTTGCTTGGGCAACTGCTGCGACTGCACCGGCTTGGGCCCAGGACTAAGGGCTTTACACAACACTATTGAACACCACAAATTATCCGGGGCTTAACCTGGTTAGACCAATGATACCATGCGAACGCAGTTTTCGCATTACCCACGCCAGGACACATGGAGACAATGACGTCAAGATCTGGCGGGCCATTCAGAAGGAAGGCAAAGAAGTTGAAGGTTGTTGCTCAATTGTTAGCCCGTGTATTGGCGCTTTCGTACTAATAAAGATAATTTAACTATCACGCTCGCCTTGAGCGCTCTAGAGCTTCACTCTGTTAGCAGTTCTCAAATAAACACCACTGTATGCTGACAGCGCGATATTTTTTCGTGCTCTCAGTGTTTTCTGAAACACCAAGTAGGTGAATGTTAACCTATTATTGTGCGCGATTTGTGCTTTTGCTCAAATTTTAGCGCCAGTACGGTGGTGCATCCTTTTAAGGTACATAGTTGTTTGTGGTAAATAAAGCAAGTGTTACCTTATAACCTTGCATTTCCTCCAACCTGTGGCTGATTATCGAGTATTGCTGTATTAAAACAGGGTAGAGCCAGAACATTCCTCAGAATATTTATTCACATGCCTTGAAATACTGGACTAATTCGGGTAAGCAATTTTTGGGCGCAATTTTTTTCTCATGATCCATAATTGCACCATATCATTCGCTTATTGCACGGATCATTCTGCAGGTTTGTAGTTTTTCGCTATCTATTTTCAAAAATGTGAGAATGCTAGTCTCAATTACCCGCTGTGAGCGCTGAACAGACATCAGAAGCAAAGTTTTGTTGCCCTTAGACCATTTCTATCAATATGTTTATAAAATAATATTCAGTAATTACGTCCCAACTCAAACCTGTCGCTTAGAGCTAGACTGGGATATTTAGGCCAGCCAGTTCTAGTTTTGTTTTAGTGCTGAACAAAAGTGTAACGTCACATCATACGTGTTCCTAATTAGTGCAAGAATCACGTGTCTTGAAGGACCTTTTGAGTCAGATTTTGCCCAATCGCATTGAATATTCTCTTTGTAAAGGTTGTTTCTGAAAATGGAAGAAAGATTTTTCTTGAATAAAAATAAACTATAGATGATATAAAAGTGAGAGGACACTGGGTCGTGGTGGGAGGTATTGACACTGACGACGACGCATGAACTTTGTGTAGATATTGAACAAATCACGCCATCATGACTAGTTTCAAAGCGCTAGTTTATATTCAAAAACAATGTGTTGAACAAATATACCAATCCAAATAAATTCACTATGATATATAAAATAGCGCTTTATTCAAGTGCAACTACACTAAGGTGGCAGCTCGTTCCTTTACTTGGAGTTGCAAGCTCTGGTCACATTCCAAAAGGGTGTCTCACGTTGAAAGCGGTAGATGAAGATGGCACATCTTGTACAAAAAAAGCAAGGTCACAAAATCGCAAACTCTCGCATAAACTACAATACAAACACCGGTGTACTGATGCAGTAAGTCTGGATCTATCTGCCGGCAAGATGATGACAAAAAGCCTGGATGAGTAAAATAGAGCGAGGCTTACGATACAGACCCTGATGTCAATGAACCATGATTTTATCAGGCACGGCTATTGAGATAAAAGTCCTATACGCGGCTTTGAAGCAATGAGATCTACCTTCAAGAGTTGGTATACCTATAATGGTTTGCTCACTCTGCGACGTTGAGAATCGATTTCCTAACTTTGATCATGTCGATTCGAGATGTACTGCACACTGTGTATGGCTTCTGGTGACGAAAGCTCAGCTTGAAAAAACTGAGCTTGAATGATAAGTGTTTAACTAACCGGGCGCTCATGTGTTGTTACATTGTGCGCGCACCTATGCGATCACACTGAAAACCTGCAAAGAATTCGGCGACTTTGGGTGCAGTGATGAAACTGCAATTGAAAACATGCGGCCCGCTTTGAAGCGACATTTAAGAATGAGGCGAGTTGCAGAGACAACCAATGCATTAGGCGTTCAACTTATCTATCGATGACAGAGATAGTTCCGAATAATAAACCGAGATGTGTCGGCGGCACGAGAAGTGTATTTCGCATAATATAGCCTCATAATGCCCATAGCCTGTTCAGGCTAATTCACAAAATGTGGGAGCGCTAAAGCCAAAATCCTTAGGTACCATGCTTTTTAGACCGCGGCTAGTTACAAATACTTGCAAGGTCGTACGAGAATATTATTCTCTGCAGTCTATAAAAGACCTGCGGACTGCCTAGCTGTACCGGTCACTAGCATGAAAATCTGAAAGGAAAAGACAGATAATTGCATTTGAACATGTCTCTCGCCATGCAACATCCTTGGCACCTTTCTACACTGCGTTAGAGGTTCTCCAAACATTTTCTAAAGGACACCACTAAAGATCGTAATAATGTTGTATAACATTCACTTGTTCTCACGTTTCTGTTGCCGGTCACTACCAGGCGAAAAGGCACAAATGAATTAATTTCGTTGCCTCACGCAGGCAAACGTTGGCATGGCTTCTCATCACGTTTTTAGCTGGTTTAACCCTTGGCTACTTGCTACTGGTGTCCATTAAGTTTAGTTCACTCCGTTTTTGGTGTAACCACATACCGTGTTCCCAATTATCTTCCGTGAACACAGGATTAATGTATGATCTCCCCATCACAGAGATCTCGTTGTTTTTAGATGTGCATAAAGGAAAATTAAAAGCGCTGTAAGCACGGTTCAACAAGTGAAGAGTCAAGTCTGAAATAAATTCACTGCATCAGCAGTTCTGGGAAGCGCAGTGTGCCAAGTTTTAGTGCTTCTTTTTGTGTCACTCTTGTCCTTTGTCTTGTGTTGGTATAAGGCTGGGTTAACTTGCAGCAGTGTCCTCTGAGGCGCTCCCAGAACATCCTCAGTACGCACAAAGTAGATCGCAATAAGTAAAACTTGTCCGAAATTCACAGGCAGCTACTGGGCACTTTCACTTGGCAGGGAGGGAGTCACGTAACAACAATTTATCCACGGTATTTCAAAGCAGCAGCTGAATTCAAAGGCGGCAGCTGGATGCTTCGACGCACGATTTGGTGCCGTTTGACTGCAGCCCGAAGCTGTTCAGGCTCGTGGGCAGTTCGTAATTGTTGTTGTTTCTCTCATCAAAGCCGTGGATAGTTTGTTCTTTCTCTATGTCGATGTCGCTCTTCGTCGCCGTCCCTGTGTCTCCAGCCCTCTTAAGTGATTTTCTGCCTCGCAGACCTTCAAAGACAAGTTTTTCCAGTTTTCCTGTTGGCGCCTCGCAGAAGATGAAGAGAAAGTAGCTGATGATATAGCTCCAGGCCAGAGTCGAGAAACAGAAAGACGCCTGCAGAGATGTGGAAGATGCGCCACATTTGCAATGTCAGTTTGTTTTAGTATTTTGCTCCATGTTTTATATAGACTACTTTCCCCCACTCTATGCTCAGGGCAATTTGTCATTAGCAATCCTCTTCTTTGAAACCTTAATCGGGGAAGATATTGCTTGCCAGCTATCAACCTGAGATCACAGGTGTACAGCATCGACCAATGACAAAGCGGCCTAAACATGCGGCTGAAAATACATTTCAGCAACATTTTTGCCTCTCCCAAGTACAAACTTTATAATTTTTCTTAAAGGCAGATTGATGTAAAATACGATACCATGTAATATATACTGCGTGACTGATGATCCCCCAATTGCTCATAAGTGCTTTGTATGAAAAGCAGAGTGAAGATTATACAGGCTCCCCAAAATTAAAACGGAGCATGAGTGCTGCGATAATCTGCTCTGCCTCGTCAAGGCCACTCACTGATGAGCCGCCGGGCCTCAAATAGTGCAGCATTTGCCACCCGGATGTCCCACATGCACCCAGTCTTAATGCATGCGCATCCGTTTACAAACCGCGATACAATTTTTTTTTTGTCTGCCTGGTTTTCGGGTGCATCCACAAATGTCGGTAGGAATATAGTGGTTAACCCGCAAAGTGGTTCGGTGGAGACTAGCGGCAGCCGTTCCTACAATCGCAGTTCAGTACAAAAAGCAATTTGCCAATTTAGAAGTTCAGATTGGGAGACGTCCTTAAAATAACGCGGCTTTGCCATCTCGCATATCGAATCGCTAACGGGCCGGTCTTTTTTTTTTTTTTTTTTTTGTCACATTCAAGCAATGTACTGATCTGTCGATAACTACGAGAGCATCTGGAAAGAGGAAGATTTATTGGCAGATTTTTTTTTCAAGAATGGCAAGTTTTTTCGTATCATGCGTGGATTCGCATATAAATACGCAAAGTATGCATCAATTCATTATTCGCATGGCAGACTGCTTATGGCGGGCAGTTGCGCATATTTGACAACTGTTGAACATGACTATTACCGCGCGGCTAGGGAAAATCTGGAGTTTGCTTTTTTTTTTACTTCACTACCGATAACGATAACAATGCATGGTAGCTTTGAGTGCTAGTGTGCATTATACCCTGCAGGATCGACGTATGTTCGGTGCCAGGCTACTGCCGTATACGTACCACTACGAAGTGGGATAGGAACATCCTTTCTCGAGAAATATGCAGCGCCAGCTGGATAAATGGCAAATGGACGAGGTATACGCCAAAGGCCAGCCTGGCCATTGGCGCGAATGCGCCCCACGACAGGAACGTGCACAGGAAGCCTGAGAAAACAAAGAAGAGACGGCGTCGTCAGCACACTTCCGCTGTTTCATATTTCAAAAAAAAAAAGTGCCTAGTATTTTAACACGAATAAAAGCGACACGAATTCAAGGTGGTAGTATTTAACTAAAGTGAATTTTGTTCCACAGGTTAATTACAGAGGCAACTACAAGGGAGATGTGCTCCACTTACGCAGTTCAATGACATAACCGTGTAGGGTGATGCTACGAGCAGAAGAATTATGGACACGCTCGCAGAAACTCTGCGTAGAGTAACGATTAGCGCTCTTGGCTGTAGCGCGGAAGGATGGTGGCTTGAGTCCTGGCTTCGGAAAGACGTTTTATGTTAGCAATGAATTACAGCTCATGAGGACACGCCGTGGTGGCACGCTGATGTGACACGCTACATCCACAGGCTCTTGACACGCCATTGTGTATACGCCCTGCAGCTGGCGAGTGCTTCATGGTAAACTGAAACTGGAGGAATACGCTTCGTGTTTGTGAATTCATGAGTAACGACACTGTAATCACACGTCTCATCCTCTATGTATAGAAATTGTTTTATATATCCTGGATTTTTGGAACTTTTATGCGCCTGTTTGTTCCTCCTCATTGCGGTCAAATTGGAAAGAGTAAATGAGCCGTTGCTACCAAGCTTTCGATAATTCGACGCAACTGCAAAATAGGGACAACTCATTCGACTGTTGATTGCTAAACCAAGCCAAGTCGCTTCCATTGTGAATGGGCAACAATGTATAAGATATCACAATACACTTTGCCTCTGGCAATGGCGTACATTTCATCAAATGCTAAGCATGTATACGCATTTGAATGGCGTATTTAGATTTGGTTGGTTAGCCTGCACGCAGCTTTATAGGCATATTCCTTCCATGTCAACAATTAATTGACATTGATTTAGCATATTCTGGTAAAGAAATACCGATAGCCTATTTATTGTGCATGCGAAAGAATGAAACGTGGGAAAACAACGAGACGACAAAGCAGCACATGCAAAGCGCACGCAGCACGCGCTAGAAATAGAAACGCATATCGCAAAAAAAAAAAAAAGCGACAAGCCTGCGACCCGAAAAAACAGAAAGACGACAAAACAGCGCCGCTCAGTAATGCAAAACTGAGGAAGCAGTGGATTATTATAGCCATAATCGTAAAGGGTATAGGACAACTCATGCACAGTGACGTACAGAATTAGAGGTTGCTGTTTTTCTCGATTAATTAAAGGAAATCGGTTAAGATTAAATATTTCAGGCTTGTGAGTTGGGAGCCTTCTCAGAAAACTGAACCGTTTTCGTTGCCTAGTGAAAGAACCCCGGTAATGGTTTAATGTATAAATTGAATAGAAAGCTAAGTTAGGTAAGCTGGATGCTATTGTAGTCTAATGGGGTGTGTAGTCAAATGGGGTGGTCGGCAAAGTTGATCTGTTCACTTCAGCTTGCCTTCGAAACCCGCTCATGCCTGTGAAGTTTTTATTTCCATTCATTTCAATTAAAGTCAAACAGCCCTTAACCGCGCTAGCTCGCTGATAAAAAACGATTCTTTGGCTGATCGAAAGTCTTTGTGCTAGAGCAAAAAAACAAAAAAACAAAAACAAAATCTCTCCGCTGCTCGATTGTGCCACAGACCAATAAAACGCAGGCACTGCCATTTTCGTTTTTAAATTTACAGTTATGAGCATCATGTTTACTTCCAAAGCTTGCGCCTTCGCGTGGAAAATTTTCTTCCTCGATATTCACCTGTTTAGTTGCGATTTATTTTATACAAGCCCGGCCTCTTTGCGCGCATGTAGTTTTCTATTCGGACCAGAGCTGAGGTTTCCAAGACAAGAAACTTGTTGGCCAGTATCCGAGTTAGGTAAGTTAGATCAAGTTAGGTTATATTTTAATGGCATAGCGTTGCCCAGGTTATGCTTGTCTAATACAGATAAAACTGCACCACTAAATCCAAATAAGAGAGGACTGCGTAATCACTACTTCTGTGACGCACTTTGAGGAACACTACAGCGCACTGAAATACGCTATTCTGATGTCGCTGTGCTGCTTCCCGTGGTGTTATTTGGTCGTCATGCAGTTTTTCTGTGTGCTGTTTGGACACTGCGCTGTTTTTTGTGCGCTGTTCTTTAATATCGCCGTACGGTGGCCCCATTTGTTTCTTGCCTCAAAGAGACTGTTACAAAGAAACTGCAATGCTGAAAAAAACTGCCGCTAGGTTAGCGCGTTTTTATGTTTTTTCGGCGGGTGGATAAAGTAGTTTCTGTGCCTAGGAATTTTAAAGTACTGCTACACGGGTTCGCAAGAGCAATATCGGAAGCAAGTCGTAAAATGAAACGTCTTTTTTTGGGGTACTCAGGGCGCAGATAATTTAGCAAACCACTACTGCTACAAATCAGCCAAATATGTGCAGTACTTTCCACGTCCGCCGCTGTGGAGGAAGGTATCGAACGCTAGCGAAGCCTTCAAAACGGATTACATGCTAAATTAAATTTTTAAGAAAGGGGAAGATAAAACAGCTGTCGCCGTAACGTAGTGCTAGATCACAGGACGCGACATTTGGAAGTCGTAGATTGAAATCTTACTGAATATACCTTTTATTAAACATTCTGCTTAATTTCCTCTATGTTTAATTATTACTGTACCATTTGCAAAAAAAATATATATATATATATATATATATTTCTTTCGCTTAGATGCCGTTGGCGCCCTTCTCATGCATGCGACTGCTTGTAATATTTTGAATTATTACTTTTTATTTTTACAGTTTCGTCTGCATTTCCAACCCTTTCCGTCCCTTAGCAAAAGCACCATTGAATCAAAACATATCTGAGTAAACCTAAAGGCTAAAAAAAAGCATGACAATAAAATGAAAAAAAAAAAACGAGTGATAAAAGTCGCCACTAACGGGCGCAAATTGCTGGACAGCCATTATTAGTAAACAAATTTAGTTTTAGAGACTTTCTACAGAAGGTTAGTACGTCACATCCGATGCCACTCGCCTTACGCACATACGCGACGAGCTGCTAAGAACATACATTCCAGTTCTCGTTAGGTGAACACTGACGATCTAGCCTGTAAGGTAGCGCATATAATGGAGCGTGAGCCACAAATGCTTCTTATTTAAAGATAATTGCGTTGTTCCCTTACAATAACTTAATGAAAAATGTGAAAATGTTCAATTTTTTGAAGACTGTTGCAGTAATTGCCGAATACAAAATATGTGGTCTCCCAGAAAATTCATTACGTGATTTTTTTCGTGCTGTGTTGTGTTTTATGACACATAGGCAACTAAGGCCATCATCATAATCATCAGCCTGACTATAACCACTGCACAGCGAAGACCTCTCCCATATTTCTCCAATTAACCCGGTTCTGTGCTAGCTGCATCCACTTGACCCCTGCGAAATTCTTAACCTCATCCGCCCATCGAACATTCTGCCGCCCCCTGCTACCCTTTCCTTCCCTTGGAATCCAGTTTGTTACCCTAAGCGACCATCGGTTATCTTCTCTTCGCACTACATGTCCTGCCCATGCCCATTTCTTTTTCTTGATTTCCACTAGAATGTCAGTAACTTGAGTTATTTCTCTGACCCACTCTGCACGCTTCCTATCTCTTAATGTTACCCCTCCCATTTTTCGTTCCATAGCCCTCTGAGTTGTCCTCAACTTAAGTAGAACCCTCTTGGTTAGCCTCCTCGTGTCAGCCCCATAGGTGAGTACAGGTAAGATGCAACTGTTGTGTACTTTCCTCTTGAGCGATACCGGTAAGCTGCTAGTCCTGATATGCGAGTGCTTGCCAAACGCGATCATTCCCAATCTAATTCTTCTTATTTCCTTTTCATGGTCTGTATCTGCGGTTACTATCTGTCCTAAGTAGACATATTTGCCTACTAATTCCAGTGCTTTGCTCAGTTCAGTTCAGTAGTGCAGTCGTGTCCGACCATTCGTGACCCTATGGACCATATCAAGCCATGCTTTCCGGTCTCTCACTATCTTCCTAACATCACATAACTTCATAACTCGAGGATGCCACCTAACCATCGCGTTCGCGGCCTACCCCTTCTCCGGTGACCCTCAACCTTTCCCAGCATCAAATTTTTCTCCAGCGACTCCTCTCTTCTCATCAGATGACCAAAGTAGCTGAGATTTAACTTTAGCATTCTACCGCGGGTGCCAAAATCCGCTAGGTCACGAAGGATGCTGAACCTCCATGTCGTATAGTATGCCTTCTCCATATCAAAGAAGGCGTCAAGAGAGTGCTGCTTACGCATAAATGCTTCACGGACAGTGTTTTCATGGCAGACTAAATGGTACGTTGTAGAACATGCTTTTTTGAAACCACACTATTGGATGTCTAGAAGTTTCCGAGATTGAAGGACAAAGGTTAGCCTAATATTTAAAACACTTTCAAATAATTTTGCAACGCAACTTGTAAGGGCTATAGGTCTATAACTACCGGGGGCAGTGGATGGCTTTCCTGGCTTCAGGAAGGGCACAATAAATGCTTTCTTCTATGCCTATTGGATCTTTCCAGACACCCATATCTTATTTAAAAAATTCACAAGGGCTCCTATCGCAAGGTGTGGAGATATATGCTAGCATTTCATAGTGTATTTCGTCCAGGCCAGGCGCCGTCTTTTTGTCAGTAGCTAGAACGGTATTTATTTCTTGCACTGTAAGCAAAGAGTTGTAAGTTTCCTTTCCACTCCCACTTCTTAGAAGTATTTGTTTTTCAGCTGAAGTTTTGTATTTTAAGAAGGATTATGTGTAGTGTAATGAACTTGATACTGAAGAAAAGTGTTCGCCTAAAATGTTTGCCTGTTCTTCTATGCTTGTTTGCGTGCTGGGATCTGTAAGAAATAGAATTGTAAAAGAAGAGAAGCTTCCGTCAAGTTTACAAACTTGCTCCCACATTTTTTTTTTATGTGATTGAATTATTTGTGGCGGATATATATTTTTGCCAGGAAGACCTTTCCGCATTGCGGGGGAAATATTCTACTTTGGTTCTTGTCTGCTCGAAATTTATGAGAGTTTAATCCGTGGGGTGCCTGTGAAAATTTCCCCAGGCTTTGTTTTGTTTCCTTTTTGCTTCTTTACATTCTCGCGAAAACAAGACATCATTTTTTTTGCACAGCTGCTGAGTACTGCGGGGTAGCTAAGTATACTGCACCTATAATGCAAGTTGTAATCTTTTTGTTCAACTCATCTAAGCTGAGATAATGTGAATAATATTTTCAAGGTTAATTTTTGATTGAACTAATGGCGAGTTAGCTAGGTGCAGCTTCCACTGTCGTGGTTTGTTAAGTGTGATGGCTGGTGAAGGTGTTAAGCTGATTGTGACAGGGAAATGATCACTCCCCTACGTTTGTCCTGAACATCCCATTTAAAATCTGTAAAAATTGATGGTGAACTAAAAGACAGATCTAAGCAGGTCATTGCTCCAGTACTTGGCGGGCAGTAAGCAGGCTTACCAGTATTGAGTAGGCAAACATCGTTGCATAAAATAAAATCTATAATACGGCCCCTGCTATCGCTTTGTTTACTTCCTCAAAGAGTAGAATGTGCAATAAAATTTCCAACTACCAGATACGGCTCTGGTAGCTGTTTAAAACGTCAATCCAGGTTATGAAGTGTGACATTAAAATGAGGTTTAAGGTATACAGAACATAATGTTATTGTTTTGTAGTGCAGCATAGTGACCGCAATAGCCTCATAATGTTCTTTTTAGGTCAATTTAAGGAGTTGCAACTGAATTCTGAATGATAATAGCAACACCTCCGGATGACCCATATGTTTGCGGTCGATCTCAGCGATAGACTTTATACTTGTTTAGAATGTTTGTGGGTTTAGGCTTTAGGTTTGTCTCCTGTAAACATAGAGCAACCGGGGCAAGTGAATTTAAAAGATCGGTTACATCACTATAGTTCCTAATATGTCCACGGCAGTTCCAGTGGACCAGAAATCCCACGTTTAATGATTTGTGAGGATGGAACTAAATACTTAGGTTTCCGGATTATCCGGTCCTAATATTTTATTTCGCTCTCTTTTTTTTTCGTTCAAGAGAGTGCCGCCGCTGGAGCGGGGGCGAGTGAAGAGTAGTATCTATCGCCTGCTCGGAAGCGCTGGAGGTTCGCAGACGAGCTGTGGGAGAAGAGATTTCAGGCTACTCCTTCCGCGAAGAAGCCTTTTTGGCAGCCGGTGGAAGGGCCGGCGGACCCTGTTTCTTAGATGACAGGGCAGCTTTCGCTGTTCCTGTTTGAGGTGGAGGTGGTGCTGCTTGAGGCGTAGCCTGAGCAGGAACCAGATCCAAGTGTGCGTGTCACCCTACCACGCCACCTTGGAGTATTTTGCTTTCGCTGTGAAAACAAACGGGTTTTTATCTTTGATTTGTTGACGTGCTTTTTTGAAGCTGATGTTTTCTGTTGTTTTCAGTGTTATAATTTCCTTTTCTTTTTTGTATGACTGGCACGACCTAGAGTATGCGGAGTGGTCCCCCTCGCAGTTTGCACAATGCGGCGCAGCAGCACAGTCATCGGATACATGGTCCTTTGCAGCACATCTAGTATATGTTTTGCGGCTGCGGCAACTCTGTGAGCCGTGACCGAAACGTTAGCAGATAAATCAGCGTCTGAGGTAGTGTCGAACCTTTACTTTGATGTATCCTACTTCATTTGAATCAGGGAGTTTGGAGGTTGAAGAAGCCAGGACAGTGTGTTTGGTAGGTATTTCCTTGTTGTCTTTTCTTCTTTTGATTCGGTGCACATTAGACGCATTTTGGTTTTGTGGTCCCTCCAGCATTTCTTCCTCTGTGAGGTTCAAGAAATCATTTTAGGATATCACTCCATGAACAAAGTTCAGGGACCTGTGTGCGGATACTGTAATGGGCATTTCCCCAAATTTTCAAGCTGTGAAACTTTCGAGCATTGGACATTGTCTAGGACTTCCAGTAGAAGGTCTCTATTGGCTAGTTTAGATACTCTTTATCCTCGTCCTAGGGTTTGGGTAAGAGTCTTAGTCACAATAAATGGGGATATTGTACGAGCTGGTTTTTCACTATAGATTATGTGGAACTTGATGAATACATCTGTTTTTTTTTTTTTTTTTTTTTTTTTTTTTTTTGCAGCAAAAATGAGGTGCTGCATCGGTCCGCTTTTTTAAGGCGATCACCTGTTTTTTTTTTCGTTTTTTTTTTGGGGGGGGGGGGGGATCCATAAAAAGGTATGCTGTTCGGCCATGGTGCCAGCCACCCACCATGGAGCCCAACAAGGGGATGCGGGACAGGAAACGTCGAACAAGTCCTGCCTCCGCCAGCTGTATACCATAACTATAGCCTATAATGGGGCAACCCAGGGTATAGTTACTCCACACACCGTTAATCCTTGCCGCCAGAAAGTAAGAAAGATAGGAAAGTGAAAGATGGGGGGGGGGGGGGAGGATAGGCAAAGGCGATTGCCGATTTCCCCTGGGTGGGTCAGCCCGGAGGTGCCATCTGTGGGAAGCGTGGGCCAAAGTGGTGTGTTGCTTCCGCCGAGGGGCCTTAAAGGTCCAAACACTCGGCCTCGGCTCAACCACCAGGATTCCCTTTTCCCCAGGCACGGCGATGCCACGCACGGCTAAGCGTGGGTGCTCGGGGTCCCTGGTGTCGCACAGTACTCAAAAACACCTGCTTTAACAAGTGCCCCTGCGGGGATTACGTGACTTTTGAGGCTTTCATATATCCTTGTTGTGTCTAACAATGCTGTCTAGGCCTGAATATACCGTCGAGTCACTATTTTTGCGTGAAGCCATTTTTTAAACGAACCAGCTTATTTGAGGGTTTCGAAAGCTTGTGTACTTGCAGAAGAAGAACATAAAATCATGCGCTCATAAGAGGCGTAGTGATGAGGCCGCTCCCGTCAAAAAATACACCTCTCCCATAACTAATTAATCTGAGATGGTTCTAATCTATAGTTTAATTTGGTTAGACATAAACTGTCGAAATGGAGTTGAGATATAAGCTACATGCAGTCGCGGTCCATCAGAGCCCAAAAGCAACTGAAAACGGCAATAGAGAAGTTCTATGCAAACATGGTGATAGCGGGACCGAAGAGGAGACAGAGGCAGCTGCTTACCTCCCCTTCCTGAAGCGCAGGACAGCGTTATCCAAGCCATGAATATGGACCATAGGATTCGGTCGAAAAACGCCGTGGACAGCTTCCCGAATTCAGTTGTCGGGTATTTCGTGCTGTACCAACCAAGCTTCATAAAAATGCAGCAAAGCCCGCAGGCAATAGCGATGAACCATCCCGCTGTTTGCGCACTCTGAAACGTCAAAAAAGAAACGGCATCGATCAAAGTCAGCATTTGAAGGTCTAAATCAAGGTCGTGCAGAATGGTCTATTTTTGTCTCTAATGTTTCTCCAAAGGGTATCTTTCAATTTACATATCTTGCTGACAATAAATAAATTAGAAGCTCTTCAGTTTTCCTCAACTTTTCTAACCGCCGCTTTATTTTCCTCATTTTAAGATATCTTGACATCAAGGAGTAAGTGTACATTATTGCGAAAGCAATACCACACCAGGTCTAACCACTAGTCGTTGCGTGCCTTGTCCGTGGTCCCCGAGCCGGCGCTGCGCCTACCTTTATGCCACAGGGCAGGAGCTGCCAACTCGGGTCGCTGCTTTCATATGGGAGAGTGATATCAGAATCAGCCTGCCAGAACCGTTTGCATTCTCGTTACCCCTACGACACGCAGGCACATCCATACGGCTTGGTTGAAGCGTGACTTTATATGTGGGCTGGTAGCTAACGCTCTCGCGTCATACCCTTAAAGGATGAAGTGTCCCCAATAATGTAGCATCTTACACTGATAGGGCATGATAGGGGAATAACGGAGCAGGCAAAAGAAGCTTCCGCCGTCGCTTTCGCAATTCAACTAGGATTAACCAAAGCTAAGCCACAAATTGTTTTTTTTTTTTTATTTTTCCAGAAGCAACCAATTGTGCACGAACTACAAATAAGCACTCACAGGACAGAAGTTCTGAAACTTCTCTTCAAACTGCATTTTGCTTCGCCTGTTCATTTTTCTAATTTTTGGGACGAAGCAAGGAGTCGTTAAAGGTGTTTTGATCTTCATCATTTCTTTCTTCGAGAAAACCTCGCGATTCTTTTTGGCAGACAGCGATACAAAAATTATATATTGCACTTCACAGAAATCTACTGCATTGGCTCAGGCTCCAAATGTATTTAGTGCATTAGCACTGGGGTTCTCTGTCCAACGACAAGTCATAGTTTGTGAATTTGTAGGAAGACAGTTGGACTCGCAATAAGAAGTAAAAAATTGCCGGGCGGCGCTTAACACTGCTTAAGAGGGCAAATGGGAAAATACACATTACAGGACTGTTTTCACTACCTGCATCGCCATTGTCATCCCTGCTATTATCAGCATCACCACTTCTGCTGTCCTCATTATCAACTAAACGCACCGTAATTGCGATCGCTTTTACTGTGATTATTATCACTTTCACTGCCTGCATCATCTTGGTTAACACTACTATTGCACTCACTTAGACAAGAAGAGATCGGTTTCTCACGACCCCGGGTTAAAGAGGGGGTCTGGGCTTCGGGAAATTTTTTTGCGCCAGGAGGTCATTTCATTTTCTTTTTTTGCGACTTATACAATCATTTCTTGCGCACAGTCTGCAAAGTAAGGCTGCAGCTTCTGTAGCCGGAGTTTGTTGTTTCTACCGTAGAAGTTGCGCGTGGGATTTTTCATTGTAACAGGGAGGTTGTCGGAAGTGTTAGATTCCTTTCAGCGCATCTCTCTATGAATATTTGGTCGGTGTAAAGCGGATAAAGCTTTACTGCGACCTTTGTGTATTCTTTTCCCTGAACCCTTGTACAATGGGCTTGGCTAATACAGTGGAGGCCCAGGCAGAGACATTTTAAAAAATGCAGTTGCCGCTAGGAGCTAAGACCTTTTCTTTATACCGGAACGTTATCATTAAAGAAGTTTTTAGAGGGAAGAGCTTTCTTCTACCGTGGAGAAAGCATTCTTTAATCTGGAAGTCGAATTTATTTTCGAGAGAGTATGCGTTGGTTTATCGCCATTCAAAACGCGACTGCAGAACCTCCCGACTAGCTCGCAAGGGTAGAGCCTTTGTTCTCGTTGCGCGAGTTTTAATGTCACAAAGCCAGGCTAACACTGACTGATCACGATATTTCTATATGTACATAACCATATTCTTTTAATTCTGTGATTTGTTTTTTTTTTTTTTTTTTTGCAAGATATTGTGTGTCAAAGCCAGCCAATAAAGAAAACAAGGCCTAGTGGTTTGC
This sequence comes from Amblyomma maculatum, assembly GCF_055883805.1. Lineage (NCBI taxonomy): Eukaryota > Metazoa > Arthropoda > Arachnida > Ixodida > Ixodidae > Amblyomma > Amblyomma maculatum. Next base: position 34,140,603 of record NW_028146738.1, read on the forward strand.
GTGCTCGGCTTCCGATCAGGAGGATAGTGCTTCGATTGCCGGCGGCGACTTTTTTCTTAAATTTCAGTTCGTTCGAATACTTCCTGCCGACATTTCCGGCGCCCATTGGCACTAGAAAGGCTCTCTCCTTAATAAACATGGCCAAACATTTGGTTACATTAGACGCATTTTGGTTACCCCAAAAATGAACGTGCTAATTACCGGACCAGCATACATCCTTTCAATTTTAAAGAAAGCCTTTCCAGGCTCACGGGCTGCTGAAATGTCTATAAGAAATGCTTGTAAAACCGAAAACATGTGCGCACCGGGAATCGAACCACTATCCCTGGTAATAAAATTTTTGAAGGGTTTATTACTAGCAGGTGCTCAATGATTTATTTGGTTTTATATTGCGAACTGACACGGCTCAAACCAACTCATCAGATTAATGGTTTGTGTCATGGCCGCGCATACATGTTTTGCAAGCGGGAATGTATATTGTACCATTTCTTCTGACGAAGCTGCATTTTGCTAGTTCTGTTTACTGATCTCGTAGGGCACTTCAAGACATGTTTCTTGCTAACCCATCTTGTTAATATTTAGATTTTGTTTAATGTGTTATGGTAACTGGGCTAATGAATTTACGGAGTGTGCCTTTTTGTTCGTAAAGAAAATATGTGTATACTCACTTTCTTCTTTTCCTTTTGTCCCATAAACTATGTTGATGAATGGATTGTATTTACGATATTTTTGCAGTTTTTAGCTTGCACCTGTGCCACTTTGAACTCTCTTTGTAATATCGTTGATGCCGTAAAGGTTCTCTTGGCCTAGTTAAGTTGGGTCCACAGATTTTTGCAATGTATGGAGGACATCATTACCTGACTTTATTGATTAGGCCTACTGGGTAACAACTGTCGCAAAACGTGTTCCCTATATTTTATTTGAAATGGGCTAGCTCCACATCAAGAGGCACTGAAAAAACGTCAACGTTTGTCACCCGTCGAAGCACAGCGTTATTTGAGCTGTTAAGAAATGTGCTTTACTTGTAATTTAGAGGAAGAAAAGGCTACCATGCAGTAAAAAATTAAACAAATAACTGGAGCAATATTACAATGTACACGTTGCATTTGCCTCTCATTGATACGAAACTACATCTGGCTATACTTGGTTAAGAAAACCTGATTCCTAGAGTAAGGTAAGAAGCGAAAAAACATGGAATGTGCCCAATTAGGAGTCCTGTGGAACTTCACTGATATAATTGATTCATCAAACGTCAATACTAGGCTTCTGTCTCAAGCGCAGATGTGACAGTCCTTTCCTTTTGTTTCACGTTCCCGATCCGGGAACAGATAAACAAACTACCTAGGTTGTATGGGAGCTTAAATATATTCGATTGCATAGTAGTGTCCCAAATTACTAATTCGACTTCAAATAGTAGTTTAATGTCTGCGTAAGCCATTTATTCACTAATAATAAATTCAGGAAGTAAATGGTAACTGCACCAATAAAACACCTGAAAGCTAAATATAGCCGAGGCTTATTCTTGCTTCTAGGTGTAGGAGCTAATGATCCCTTCTATACCACTGCTTTCTGGATTCAGATCTTCGGCCGATATATTCTAATGTACAGTAGAGCAGCATATCGAATAAATCAAGCCATTATCGAAACAATGCAAGCTAGAAGTGTCAAGCTGACGAAGAACAAGCTGCCTGAAATAGCTTTGGCTCATATTAATCTATACATCTTTGACCTGGATAAATATGGAAATGGCATAAAATCTAAATGCAGATTTTCGAAGTCTTATGGGATAGCATTTGCCACAGGCACATTTCCATTGAAGTTTAGATAGGCTTGAAATTGTAGTAAAATTTCACTTGATTTCTGGTCCTGTATTTGGCTCAATTCAGTACAAATCGCAACACAACGATGTATCTGTTCATACAGATTCATTTTGCTGTTATTGTCATCGGCTGTAACTGCTAAATTGCCTGCGATAGCGGGAACGTGCTGTCACAAAACCTAATGGAAAAAATGAAAAGTCTTAACATTGAAAATGATTTAAAATCGTATATCTCGTACTCGACGGGTAGAGCTCTTCACATATAAGCTTATTCCTGATATCTCGGCACTCGCATTGCTCAGCCTGGTCGCGCAAAACGTGGACTTAGCTTGGGAACATTGTAATAGACGTTTATATTTGAAACACATCTGCGTGACCACTTCCTAGAACTGTCACCAAGAACTGGAACGGTATAAGCCTAGGAATGTCCAAGTTTTACTTCTTTCGTTCTTGGTCACTTCTTAAAAGTGAAGCCTGCGTGTTACAATTGCTACGACCTATCTATGGGCGCTATAGCCCAAACAATAAGATAAAATTGACCGAAAATTAATATATTGCATGGCTATAGTTTAGACTGCTTTGAATCGATGGTGTTGTCTACTATTACTGTGCTTATCACAGTCCACAAAGCTTTACTTTGGAACTTATATTATCCATTAATGATAAATTATTTCGAAACAAAAAGGTTTATTCCGAAAGCTTTTCCCAGATTCTGGTCTAAGACCAGCGCCTTGGTTTTCTGCCTCGCTGTCCATTTCATTAGCAAGGGACAGCTTCTGGACAAGTGACAAATGATTTGTGCTGTTCATAATAGTTTACGGAATTGAGAAAGGCATGAAAAATAAATTCTCGCCCACTAGCCCATCATCCTGCTTGCACTACACGACATTGTTTTTCAAAGATGGTACGTGCGTCATTCTTTTAACCGCTATCGTTCATTCTTATTTAATGGCGAAGCTTTAAAGTGAACATGGTTTGAGCCGCTGCCTGCAATATCCCCAAATACAGCTCTCTTATAAATGGTTTCCAAAGCATATATAGAATTCAACAGACGGGAACAGAACGTTTATAACGACATCTGCACGAATGAAAAACAGAGAACCACCTGCCTGCTGTAAAAATCTACTTTGTGCATTCGAGCAGCTTTGAACGTTAGAGATCCTGCGTGTTTTCACTCTATTTTTTTGCTTCAGTATTCGACCTCGGGAGGGCTTGTAATTAATATTTCTGAGCAACCCGAAATTTCGGACTGATGCTTTGCTATAGCTACAGTGAACTAAAAAATAAAACTAACACGCCTTCTACATACCTGAAATACACAACCGTTCACGCTATTCATATTCTCTCTTATAATTTCTCAGAACTCACCGCGGAGATCCGGCTCTTCTGAAAGCGCTCTAACAGGAGGAAGGTGATTGGCCCAGCGAAGTAGCAGGCGGCGTGGTATGGAGGGTAGAAGTAGTAGTGGTACATGGTGTGGAAGAAATTCCTGCAGTGGGAACAGCACGCCGACTCCGACTCAGTTCCATCCAAGTCCCTCAATGGCAGTAGTTTCTATACCGTGCTGTTTGCCCACTGTAACGCAAGGTCTTGGCTTGTTATTTCACCATGACGTTTTCTGTTTTTTGGTTTTATAGCTCGTCTGTCTTTTTGTCGTCTTTTGTTCTAACTTTTTACCATGAATTTTAACAGTATATATCTCTGGATTTATTTAAGCTTTTAATCAATCATTAGGCAAAGCAAAAAATGTGTTCTAATTCTTCTTCGCATCAGTAAAGTATATAAAGCAGAGTATATTTTAATTCTGCATAGTTCCCAAAGAGGACATTCAACTTTCTGTGTATCATGCTGTCTTGCCTTTCAACCAAAAATGAAAACAAACTTGTACAATTTTCCTAGCTTCTGAAGCCAGCTAGTAATGTCCACGAAACGAAAAACATTGTTGACTTACAAAAAGGTAAAATGCGAACTGAAAGAAAAACAAATGCTTAAATTCTTCAGAGACCAATTTAATGGCGTCTCTAAAATAGGTTTGATGCTGAGAAAATCAGTGTTCTGGCTCGAGTAACCTTTGCGGCTGAATGGCGAATGTTTGAACAAAGACGACTCAATTTTTAATGAGTTTTTGAATAATAAAGCTCAGGATAAGCATTTCTAAAATACCCTGATCCCTAGTGTTATTTGGTTTCGAATTAAAGTGAATTTGTTTGTGTTACATCGACCTGCACTAAATAGGTTAAGCGCTCATATCATTATTCAGTGCCATCCATAAATTTTGTTGAAATTTTGAAGCCAGGTGCTTGACGAAAGTAAATCAGGACACAGCCTTGTTTAAACTAGGAGAACCCCTGTATTTGCTATTGTAACGCTTATTTACAATTGGCAATTATACTGCTCAGAAGGCATATCTTTCTTATCATTCGTAAGTATCACTCATTTCATCACCAATTCATCAACCTAATTCTGACGTTTACGCATGCATTCATCACCTAACCCTTCCTCTCGCCCATAAAGTACGCAAACGTAATCAATATCCCACCTGTGTAAGCGCCACTTCCAATTCAACCCATCCTTATTTTCCATACCCCGGCGTTCTTTGTTATTATAATTAGAAAACTCTTGTTGAGTCTATGGAATTGTGAAGGCTTTTGTTAGTCTACTTACAGTTGATGATAGTTTGGACCCTACTCAAATTTCATTAGCATCATGAAACGCAAGGCATTTTTGCCTTCACGTCGACGATAATAAGGTACCCAGAAGGTTAGTAATTGATAAAGGCCAGACACCCGCCGAGCCGGATTGCAAAGTTATTCCACAATTTAATGCCAGTTTTTGAACCAGGAGAGCTTTAGATGAGGCAATATATAATATGCCAGGAAACGTTCAGACGTGAATGCGGTGGATGTACCCTTGAACAAGGTGTATGTACCACTCATAAGCGGCACTTGTTTTGTCCACTGCCGAATTCAGATTTCGGCATTCTGTTTTGAAACAATATATTAATTTATGGATTTGTTGACAGGGAATTTTATCCATTCTAATTATCCCTTGAAGCACTTGGATTAAATACGCGCGTGGAGCCCAAAGCCTTAGATGAAAAGTGCTGGCAGAAACTTACGCAACCGACTCGTCGACGACGACAATGAATGGTGGCATGTCATTCCCAGCCACTTGCCACGTCCCCACGGCGCTTCCCACGAGAGTTAAAATGGCGAAGATGGCTATGGTTAAACGAGGCTTACTGAAAGAGAAAAAGTAATGAGCCTAGTGGAAATATGCAACCCAAGAAGCAGCAGCAAGGGTAAGATGTAGGAAGTACAAAGGTGGCTGGATGTATTTCCTACCTTCAGAGAAAGACACAACAATCATTCGGATCAGTAGACCGTAAGGATACTCTTCTCCATTTCTTGCTATTTCGGAGTCATAAGATATATCGCTGATAAAAATCACCTTCCAAAGCAAAATAGAACCCGAACAATAAAAATAGAGCTTACTACTATCCGTCCACCAGCACGGCAGCTGCGGAACCCTCGTACTAAAGACAACAACGCGGTTGCTGCTCCAATTACAGATGCTCTATTCTCATTTGGATGAAATGATTATCCCCTTCTGGGCTCAAGCCTCAGAGCGTGTTAAACAACCCAGTAACCTTTTAAAATAGCGTTCAGCTCAGCCAATCTTGTAAAAATGTTGTCTCTCCCCCTCTACCAGCTCACGAAGCAATAAATATCAGGGATAATAGACAGCAAACTGTGGGCACGATCTACTGTAATTAAGTGACTTCGTCAGCCGTTGTAGAAGCACCGAAATTTATTTTAAAAAAAGAACAGCTCTTTCGCCCAGTGCTGCTATAAATTCCGGTTCTCTGCGTAAGAATTTGCTCAATAATTTGGTACTGTCGTGTTAACTTTTACGGAATATGGCAAATATTCCTGACACGACTTTACCATACGCGGTAAAGTAAACCAGGTAAAAATATTACCAGGTAAAATAACTTGCTGTTCACGAAAGTGATACTATTAAATAAATGCTTTCCTGACCTTGCCCATACACCATTCATTCTGTTTTCTTAAGTAAAGTTGTAAGAATGATTGCCGAAGGGATGCGAGCCAGTTAGTCAAGAACTCTTCGTACGAGTGATATGCTTCAAACTGTCTCTCAAACAGGAGGAGTCAGTGGTCGTTTACACAGTGGTGGTATATAAATATGAGGCAAAGTATGGTTCCCCTAGAGTCTTCACCGCATGTCCCTTCTTTTATACAGTAATTTCACAACAAAATTTTGATGGTCCAGTTGCAGGCCAAAAACCTCACCTTTTGAAAACAAGAAGTATGATTAGGGTGATAAGGAAGAACTGGAAATCCAGCGACAGGTACCAAAAATGTGGAAGTATAGGCTGCAAGAAAAGAAAATTTAAAATGACTGGTTGCACGAGATTACAATACTATCCGGCATGTGGCTCCTATGAATGAAGCGCAATCATTATGTCAAGGGAATGGAAATGTTCTTTATCCGCTATATCGCCCATCTATGAATACATAAAATTACGTTTATTTTGATACAGCTGTAGCTTAAACCGGAACATTGGGCCACAGCTTTTTCCGCCAAAGGGAAAAAAAAGAAAAAGGTATAAAATGCATTACGATTATTATTGGCCCGTTTAAATACACAAATAATTCGCTTTCATTATCTCTAGACATCATGCATTATTTAAAATCTCTGAAAAAAATTCTTTAGTCGGCACCACAAATAAAACTTACAAAGAAGACGTGAAAATCTCACCAGCTTCCCACTACCATTATCTTCGTGATTGTAGTTGTTCACTTGCAACAATAATGTCTTCCAGTGCCTTTTCACTTCGTAGTAAAAGTTGTCAAAGTACGTCTTTGCGTCCGGTCCAGACGTAATTGCAGGTAGCATGTACATACACATGATGAGGAAGAATGGCGGCAACATTGTCCTGCAGGCAATCATTTCTTTGCATTGTGCAATGTACGCCACAAATGCATCATAGGCGACAGTCTGTCATAATTCTTACCTTATATAACGCCGTACGACAGCGATGGCGAAAAGAAACGGCCCGGTTTTCGTTTGCTTTGACACGGCGTATGCTAAGAGAAAACCGCTGAAATGAACAAACGATTCACAACTTTATTGTACGGTGGAGTCAGACAGGGCAATATGCTAAGAGAAAACCGCTGAAATGAACAAACGATTCACAACTTTATTGTACGGTGGAGTCAGACAGGACAATATGCAGCCTCAAGAATTTAACCACGTGAAGCTGGTCACAGAAAGTGCCAAAACTTCCACGCGTATCGGGCAGAAAGGCATGCAAGCAGGAGTTTTCACATTACTGCTGTTTGAAGGCAAACTCCACTGCAGGAGAGTGCAATATACCTTCTATTAGCAATGATCGGACCCCACCTCTCTGGCGATCTTAGCGCCTATTTCACTGAATAATTTTGTACCTTTATAACAGCTTTGTGTGTTATGAATTTCTCCAATAACTTCCTTAAAATGTTCCCAACATCTGTCTAATAATTTTATTACCTGCTGCTTTTTCTCCTTCTGTGGTTCGTTTGTTCGCCCTGTACAAGGAGGAGGAGGAAGATGAGGAGGAAAGGCAGGGAGGTTAACCCGTTAAAGCAACCAGTTTGCTACCCTGCACTGGGGGAAGGGGGTGAGTGGATATAAAGGTTGTGAGAGAGGGATGTTTGAAGTTAGTACCGTCACATCTCAGACATGCCACATCACATCACCGTCACAGTCATATCACTTAACATAACAGCAAACTCATAGTCTTTCGATTAGGCCTGTGCTTTTCATAAAGCGGACCAGTGCCTGGGAGGCCTTCACCGCAGACAATCGCCGTGGCTAAAATCTTAATTTGAGTCAATGGGCGTCCATCTAGATGCTCCAGCGTACGGCACCCTCTACAAAATGATTCAACCCCCAAGGCCACTAAAGTCAGTTTGAGCAAAGCAATAAAATGACATCAAGATGTTATTACCACCTCTATAAACTTAAAACCAGTAGTGCGCAAAAAGCAGCGTCTTGTTTTGCGAAACTAAATGGTGATGGTTTGTGAGGTTTAACGTCCAAAGCAACTCAGGTATGAGAGACGCCGTAGTGGAGGCCTCCGGAAATTTCGACCACCTGGGGTTCCTTAACCTGCACTGGCATCGCACAGCACACGGGCGCCTTGCTTTTCGCTCCATCGAAAAGCGGCCGCCGTGGCCGGGGTTCGATCCCACGTCCTTGGGAACAGTAGTGGAGCGCCGTAACCACTGCGCCACCCCGGCGGGGCAAGAAACTAAATGGTTCACTGTGGCTGCAGCAAGTTGGCGAAATGACCGTGGGCTACACAGCATATGCTTCCTATCTGAAATTCGCAGGAACACATCGTGTTTGCTTTCTGCTTCATGAACAAGGCCATCATAGCCGCGCGAAGAAATTAGGATCTGTGGATGTAACTATTTATTTTGTCACATTCACTTTAGTGATGCGCACGAATAACGGACTATACCTAGCAAGAAGCGTTAGTCGTCGGTTTAAATATTAGAGCTGGTTGTAGCCAGGTGCATAAAAAGAGAGAGATTTGGCTATGAAATTGTAGAAACCATCGTCCATATCATTCGCCCTGCATATATTAACGCGTCTAAAAGCGTGCAACTAGCTGCGGCATTCTAGAAGCCCAGCATTCCAGTCAGCAGACCTTACCTTATAGACGTTACGTAAATAAAGAAAGAAAGCAAGCACGAAAGTAAAAAGAAAGCGAGTATAGAGGAAGAAAGAAGAGAAAGAAAGAGAGGGAAAGAAAGTAAGAATGAAGGATAGAAATGAACTAAAAGAAAGAAAGAAAGAGAGAAATGATGAAAGAAAGGAATAAAAAATAACGGAAAGAAGGTACGAAAACCCTTGCTTGCGCTTGTGCATCCTTTGTAATATTTACTCTTTAACTGCCGCGCCATTCCTTCCAGAATTCGTCGTATATTTCAGCAGAACTGCAACTGACGCTATTCTAACAAGGCATCTCATCATGCCAGATTCACACCAGTCTTAATATGTTAAATGTATTAAGCACAAAAAGCGCTTTGATTTATTTTAAATACTTGGATGCTTGTTTTGAACATGGTGAGGAATTCTTTGAAAGCTCTTAATTTTGTGATGTGCCATTACACATGAATTCATTTGGCAGCGCGCAACATTCACGCTCACCTTAAGAAGAAGAAAGTGTCCACACCGATGAATCCCGCCGGAACAATCATCGTGAACCAACGGTCGGCAAATACAATGTTGTTCACAACTCGAGCTGAAAAAAAACACAAATTGCCAGGTCACGTTGGAAACAAAAGTATGTCATGAGAATGCAAACTGCGTGCGCCAGTGCACACTTAGCAGCTTACCATAGCGCAGTGGTCTTTAAAAGAGGTCAACCATTTAAGACCCTCAACTCAACTAACCCTTCATGTCATTCAAAGTGTATAAGTACAGTCGAATTTGCACGGCTTTTTGCACCGACCCTGTGAGAAGACGGAAGATGGACCTCTTCTGCTACTAGCACAAGACCTTCCTAGAGAAACTAACGTATTTCCTATCCTACCCTATCTTCAAAGTTAGGAAATGTAACTCTTGTTTCAGATGTCGAATATTTTACATACGGAGTAATAATGACCTCGGGTTTCCTAATGCTGAAACTTTAGGGAGTAACTTCTGTGCTGACTCACAGAACAGCAGGGAGTAAGTGAAAAGTAGTCTATTCCAGTTAGAATTGATGCGATCGTGCACACAATACGCTTAGCAGTAAACGAGCACAGAGCGTTTCTGGTGTCCCCTATATGAAATGAAATAGTCATTCGCACAGGCCAGGTTTTTTATTATTTATCTGATAAAGCGGAGCTACCTGTTTAAGTATTCGGCAAGAAAACTATTTTGGAAGTAGGAGGAAACGTGTCGCACCAAAATATGCAGTAGTGTTTAACTATGTGTTGAAACTTCTTTACCTTTCGCATTAATAGAATCATGTGCTTGAGTGTGTACGCTTAGGTTGCAACTACGCAATTGCAAGCTACCTTCACAGCGTATACAAAAATCAAAACCTGTGAAGCTGATGGTCGAAATATTCCACTTCGAAATGTTTAACGGTTAAATCGTTTTAGAAGGGACGACAAGAACTTCTGTGCCAACATCTATGCTAAAACATTTACAACTTCAGATTCAATCTAAAGTGTTATAGAATTATGATTTACCCTGATTGATATATTAAGAAAGAAATTATATCCAAAATAATTTTCTCTAAATTTCACCTGATGCTGTCCCCGCTGTCATCTATAAGATTTTAAAACTGAGTACAGCGCCTCACTCTAAGCAGGGGTATTCGCGTATGTCTACGGATGTCGAGTTGAAAATTGCAATGCCATAATATCATGGAACATAGTGGAACCCTCGAGATCGTCAACCGAGAAAAATAGCACTGAGCACCCGTCATAGCACTGTCATCCCAGTCGGAAAGAACTACAGAAAATTTTCTGCTGTTAAGACAGAATTTCTGTGCGGTTTTTGGCGGGAAACGTGTTGTGACAGCAGAACACTCTGTAGTAACATCAGAAATTTCTGTATTCACAACAGAACAGTGCTACTGAACTACAAACAACAAGCATATACTACAGAAAGTCTACAGAACTACAGAAAAGTACCACAGAACTACAAAAAAATCTGACGTTTACGACAGAATTACAGAATATTGCGTCGTATTTTTGACACGGTTCTGTAGTTTTTTCGACTGGGATGCAGCGTCATAAGAGTGAGCGCATGGCCGCACTCAAGTGGGTGATAAGCAATTACATTCTCAACTTGTAGGAGTTATTGGAGACAGCATATATTGCAATTCTCGTTTAATCAGCCACGCCGAAGGTGTATAAATAGACGGGTGCCAAGAGCAAATGCTAAACGCCTGGTAGGCTGTTAACGCTGCCAGGTCATTTTTGTCAGTTAAAAATGATGCCTCCAGGGCACGTTGGCATAGAAGAGGCAACCATATAGTATTAAGCACATATATCTTCACATACAATAAACAATATAGAAAATAGGCAAAATTTGCTAATTTTCCTATATACAAAGTCTTCGTGCTAGAATACAAATCTCTAGCGGAAACGACAGGAGAATAAGAGTCAGGACATACTCATCCTCTCGCTTTTCTTCTCTGCGCCGCCCATTAACGCTTCATAAGATCGCAGCGATGCTTATCTTACCCGTTTCACAACGATAGCCTTTAGGCTGGTCCCGACAAAGCTACATCTGCATTTCACACAGGGTCATAGCGGTATGTTGGGAATCAAGGTATTAGTGAACATGGAGGCTGCTGCATTCACTCACACCAGGTATCTGAAGGCGAACCGTAGCAGTGGCCCACCACGACCCATGCGATGCTCAGAAATCGAATCCCGTGCAGGAAGCGGTAACGGCGGGAGTCGGAGCCTTTCTCTTTCGCGATGCTCAGCAGCATTCTGGTGTTCGATATCACGGAGAAGGACTTCAGCGACTCGACAAGAATTTCGCTGCCTTTTGAATGTTCTGGAAGAAAGAAAACGCGGTTTGATTGCTTACAACTAAAAGAACGCGAAATTCGAGCATAGTTCGCTGCAGCCGAGAAGTTATATAACTTTACCTGAGATTTTGAACTGAATGGTGCCCCAGAGAATGTCTTATACATAACATCAGTTATGAAGGCGGCAATTTCTCACGTGGGCAAACAATGTTGGCTAGTTAAGATTACAAGTTCACCAGAACCGCCAAAATCTTCTCAAGAGAGCAAATTTTTGTTGAAACTGAAACTGTGTAAACAAGGCCTCTGCTAAACATCGCTGTACAAAATGACTACATGCGATGACAACACAATGCTTTATATCGTAAAATTAATACCCCCAAAAATAGTATTTGGGGTAAAGCAACAAATAAGAAAAAAACTCTCTCCGCTCATAGAAAACAAAAAAGCCCCTTTCTCCACAAATTATAATATCGGCAACTTCATCCTCTAAAAAAGAGAATATCGTGGCACCTATCTCTAGCCTCTCATGGGCGCTTACTGACGTAGTACAGAACAGCCTCCTTGTGTCTGCGCGGTCACGCCCCATTTTTCCTTTACAATGATGACACTGAAGTTCCTCTTGGACTCCTCGCAACATGCTATGCTGGCATCGCAGCTTTGCCCGCTTAGGAGTTTTATGACGGAGACGACCGAGATGTCGGTCACAACAGCGGCAAAAAGCAAACTTTAGGTGCGCCGAAGCCTTCAAGCGACCATGTGTCAGCTCACGTTTCTCTTAAAAATGAGAACCAAACCTACTTTATTAGGTTGATAAGACTATATGAATGATGTTTCATTTATCGACTCGGATGGTGCTCCCTTTTTGAACACTGTGCTACAGGCATTGCGTGCACTACTGTTTGAGATAATTTTATTATGTTATAATATTTCGGATGCAAATTTATGAACGTTTGAACTCGCAAAAAAACAGTGTTGTTTCCGTCTGGATAAAATACACCGTGCAGTGAGGTCGTTTCAGTAACAACATACCGTTGCTAGCTGGCTTCGTTTTTCTTGACGTGAACGCGTCCGTAACTGTACCAATGATGATGGTGAAAGTGATAACGCCCAAAACAGATCTGTAAAAATTGAAGAGACAGTAAGGAGTCTGGAAGTGGCCACACTGGAAAAAAATTGATTTGTTTCTTTTTTGTATCTCCTTTATGCGAAACCGCAGTGTCGCACTTACATCAAACCTGTCTGTCGTACTCACGTGATGGTGACCTGTGTTCGACTTAGTGGAGGGAAGTCGCCGTCGACGCAGTTTTCCACACGGAGGCGCACTTGGTTCGGAACCACTGAAACATGGCCACGTGGACCGATTGAACAATATAGATATTGCCAGTTTCAATCGGAGCCTAGTATGCTTTATTCAACTAACGAGATAAAAATAAAACTCAACAGCGTTTGTCTCACAGCGCTACAGCTTGATTGAAAGTGCGCCTGTAAGATTTCTTGGTCATGAAAGTCTGAAAGTCATTATTAACCAGGAACAATCCACCGCATAGAATACTCCAACTGATGCTCACGCGTGTGATGAGTCAGTAGGGAATATAATATCAGAAAAGGAGCACACGACAACCGCAGTCGTTCGAATGTGCTGGTAGCACAAGCTTACGCTGTTTACAGCCCAGATCAGTGATTATTACACGTTGGGCGATGTGTGATGCTGCCTACCGATGACAAGCACTGGGGGACAACATTACACGAAAATGATAATGTGACAAAAGTAACAAAATAATTTCGACATTCCCTGCATTATCTTCACTATACAGCCAGCGAGAAATAGAGGCCTCGCTATATATACCCTCAAGGAGTCGTATTTATACTGTCAGTAGAAAGAGATATGAAAAACTGCATAGATGCGTCCGAAGAAGCAATGCTTTATTACTGAAGTAAGAAAATGAACATCAGTGATCAACCAAAAATTGGGCAACTAAGCAGCGGCTATTATTAGACTTCACGTTGTTATCTATTACCAAGTCATTTACAAGCATTTTGTTTGATGTTATATTTAGGCCCAATAAAACTACTGCATTTTATATGCGTACACGTTTAAATGCAAAATGCCAAACCATTGATTGACATATTTTTCTGATTGTCTCCTGCATAATTTGGCCGGGCTACATTTTTGTCACATTAAAGCCATGTACCCTTGAACACACAGTGAATAACTCACATGCGGTGATCAATTCTTGAAGCTCTTGCTCCGTGCAGTAATTGAGCACACATATTCCCAGCCGTAACGTCGGTATCTTGGAATTGAACACGTGCTCCTTGAAGTCTTTCACCTGCAAGAAGAAACGCAAGCCTCATGAACGTGATTTAAATAGCTAAAGCTTACCCTGCAGTGGCTGAGTGTAGAGGAATACGTCCCATTGTTTATTTTTACTCTTTCTTGGCTTTCTTGTTGCCTTGCACCCTTCTCTAGTTTGTACTGGCCAACATTAATATAACTTTACGATATATTGGTAAACCTTTGCGGTAATTTTTTTTTCTACCCGAGGAAACGAGAATCATTATGAAATATTATTAGCCTAGATGTCCTGTTGTACATAATTTAAATTTCCTGTTACTTATTCACATTTCTCTCTTGCACAGGTCTCCATTCGTCATTACCTTAATATGTGTGCCAGAGAAAGCAACTGTGGTTTTCCGTGATAATCAGGATTAGAACTGACCTCATAATCACGGGGCACACTTAAGCTTCGCCTTTAAGGGCGTGAGGAGATAGCGTGGGCTACCAGCTCACATATAAAGGCCTGCTTTAACCAAGCCGTATGAACGCACCTGCGTTCATACGGCTGCGTTCAGAAGGGTAACATAAATGCAAGGGTCCTAGTAGGCTGATTCAGATATCGCTCTCCCGATAATGGAGAGCTCCGTGTTTGCGGCTTCTGCCAGATGTAATCGTCCAGTCGGTGCGCGGTCATGTTAGCTGCTAGCATCATTCTCGGGATTTTTTGCTCAAAACACCAACGCCGGGGCTTCAGTGAACGGCGCCTTTAACAGTATCGCGTTTATAAACTTTAACGTTTAGAGTTAATTAAAAGCGGAAAATTACAAATCTTTTATAACTTTATGAAGGATCTTTTTTAAACAGAATAAACCAAGAAAAAAGTGTTTTTAAAAATCCGACGCTTTAGGAAGTAACCGGTCGTAGCAAATGCCGGTTCATTGCTTTACATCACGAAATATTCCGAACAATATAAAGATTCTACACGAGAGCAGCAAAACAAAACTTTGCCGGTGGCGCCAGTGCTAACTGCTGCTCGCAGAAGGAATGCAATCACCGACATAGATTTGAGTGGCGCAGTATCCTTCCTGTGGTTATATTACCAAGTATGCAGCTTAAATGGCGCCTTTACATCCGGAACTCTAAATGCGCGCGCACTGTTCGCTAGTTCCTGTCGACGTTTTTAGGTTTCAGCGCGATTGAGCTTGGTGGTTGGTCACGCACTCCGTATCCATCTAGGCAGGCCTCTACGTTTTTCTGGCGCTGTTATGTCAATATAGGGGACGATAATGACGATGGTCAATGGGAAGATACAACGCAGTCCATCCAGCGGATGCAATATGTGTGGCTCTCCGTCACCGCGTATGCAGTATCAAACCATAGCTTTTCTTCACTGGGGAGGGTGCGTCAGTCACTCCTTTTTTTTTTTCGAAACGTTTGCCACAAGGCATAAGTTGAGAAAGGGGGAATGGGATGCAGGAGATAGAAAGTTAAAAGAAGGAGTGCAGTCCAGTTGTGCTTATGAATTCGAGAAGGTTGGCAGTATAGCGATTGTCCATTGTCCACTTCTCGTAATCACAATCGCGATTCCACCGCAGGTCCACCTTCATGAGTATCATTTGTCTAATGTGAGTAGTTGATGGACCCGTCCACAACAAGTGACGCACATCGCAGACCTCAGGTGCAGTGTCACAGTGAGGGCACCTGTCAGTCACTGGCAGATTTTTATGACGCCAGCAATGTCGTACAGATGGGGTCAGAGCCACCCATGCCCCAATCCGGCGCACTGTTACCTCCTCCTGCCGAGTAAGACTACGGGGGAGAGGGTGCGAACACGGAGGAATGAGAGCGCGTGTTCGCGCGTGTCACTACTTGGATTAGAATAGCTTAAGCGAAACAGTAGATGCACGCGATCTGTCAATGGCAGTCGTAAGTTGATAGCTAGGGTCACGCAAAATATTTAAAATACAGGCTCCCGCGAAAGGCGCGTGTGTTAGTAAGCTTGTTCCGGTTGGCACGTATCTGGCACCAACCTCAACACTATATTTATGCGCTGGAGTTAATGAACTAAAAAGGCTAACCCGAGGGTGCACCATGGTCATTGCGGACAGTATGTAGCGTTGCACGTCAGTGTCGTTGGTGGCGAAGTAGAGCAGGTTGCAATACTGGCCCCGCGCGGTCACGTAACCGTCGTTGTCCCGCACCACGGTCTCGATGCACTCGTCGAAGGCGCCCAGGTCAGCCTTGGTGGCCTGCAGCGCCCCCGTTGGGTACTTGCCCGATGCGTCGAACACTGCGAGAAGTGAAATTTGTACATGTGACCAGCGGGCTACTGAACGTTGAATGACCTTCTATAATGACCTTATGGTGATGTTATAGGTCCCCTTTATAGGAATGACCTTATAGGTAAGCGCGTCGTACCCGGCAAAAAGTAGTCAAGTTAGAACACGACAGCTTTTCTCTGGGTATCTCTTTCTGCCAAAAAATTACACTTCTTCAGAGCGGGAATTGCGAAAGCCTCTTTACATGACTGTTTTCACTAACTGCCTCGTCATTGTCATCCCTGCCGTCATCATCATCACTATCGCTACTTTTATTGTTATCAGCTAAATGTACCGTCATTGTCATCACTACTATCATAATTATTATTGTCGATGATTGCAACGTCGTTCTCATCGCGACTATAATCCTAACGCAAGACAAAGAGAGAAGCCAGCTGTGACTGGTTCATTATAAACTCCCCACATGCAAGGGGATCATTAGAAATATTTTTCGTTGTGTGTATCGTGTAGAAGACAGGTAACCAAGAAGAAAGCGGCCTAGTGAGCTAGAAACTGAGCCGTGGGAAATGATGATGATATTTCGTATGACGCGATAATGCTATTAGGTTTGCACAGAGTGAGGAAACGCCGAACGGCCGTTCGTCACGCTGATCTTTACATAAGACCGATCCGAGAGTACTTTAGGGATTCTGTCCTACAGATAACTGATGTTTTTAAAACTAAGCCATATGGGCTTGAGTATATGAATGTATAGAGAAAAGTGATCAATTTGAACTTTTTATAATTAGATGTACTGCGTGTAAACTGGCGCACGTTTGAAAAATCGGCCAGGCTGTAGTTTTTGTAAATTATAGGAATAAAGACAAAATTATGGTCTAACGGTTAGCGAGCTCGGCTGGGAATCGCAAGGATAGGAGATCGGAGCGATAGGAGATCGACTCCCGGTGGACACAGATTTCTTTTTCTAATTTGTGTGAACATTTTCTGCGGACATTTGCTGCGTACATTTCCTTTGGACATTTCCACAGCCCATGAACTTATAAATTATTTCACCTTAAAATACGGCCACTAATAACATTAACTTCAGCTTTCTCTGTCACTTGAGCGTTTTTAATTAGCACTTTTTTGGAGATGTAAGATGTAATCAGTACCTTTTTGCGCAGTGACTCGCAAGCGGCCTGTGGTCTAATTTACCGGCAAGAAAAAAACAATGGTTTCATCAATTGCTTCTCTAAATTTGTTAGACTTGAAGTGCAAATGGGTAATAATAAGGGTTCCTCTGAAATCTTAAAAAACAGCAACTTAATCTCGTTGAGTATCCTTTTCGTTTTTAGTAGTTTGGCAAACCATGTAGATCAAAATATCGCGAGACGTAGCCGGAGAATTTTTATACCTAAACTACTCCATCGCGCTTCGCGACATCGCAGTAATCGTAGTGCTCCGATGAATACGCTACGGTGGTATGAAACGTGAAATAAAAATGAAATGGCATATAGCAAAAACAGCCTACATATGGGCCAGGTTTTCGGTGAGCAACTTTCCACAACGTATGATTATTATAACTGGCACGAAACGTTTTCTTTATGGTCTGCTCGTTCTCTCGCGCACGTGGCTCCTTTTTATCTGCCACCATTGCGATGCACGATAGCTTTAAATTTTATCAGCATGATAGATTCTAATCTTAAATACTATAGCCCAACTAACCAGACCTAAGTAGTAAAACTGTAAGGGTTATCTGGCGAAACTAAATAAAAACCGATATAGTTGGCCGGATTTGCAAGTGCAAGTATAGAATATTTTTTTTCTTGCCAAAGTTCATGGTATAAAATATATAGGTGGGGACACAGCTGGCCGCAGTGGTGTCAGATAAAGTCTTCTAGTTCGTGTTAGCGCTGCGAGGTGGTAGTTCGCTCAGCGGCCCGCGACGTAGTAGGCTGCATTACTTTTCTATGGGGAATGAGTGCTTCTTGTAGGAAATTTTATCGCAAACTGCGGCCGATGGTAAGAAAAAATATTTTGCAGCGTTGTTTTTGTCTAGGTCCATCATTAAGCGCAGTTTTGCGAGTCAGTGTCGTCGTGCATGCTTTAATAAAGGCGTAGAAAGCGAAGAATTTTTCGCGTTGAATTTGAACCTGCTGGGCATCAGTGGCGGTGGTTCGTTGACAGCAAAGCCTTAACTATCGCTCGTCTAGCTTTCTTTTTACTTTACTTTTTGGTTCGCGCATCGATGTGCTAGCTCATTTGTTTTCCCTCTCAACGTGCACTCGTTTGGTCCCCAGTTCCCTCGTAACTCCATTCCTCACTTAAATTAGAGGTTCTCTAACTGGAATTAGTTAAGGAACACAAACTCAGAAAAAATGATCGGGATGACTTATTCTAGTTGAAATGCAGGTAAAGATTTATATTTTTACAGGGTCTTAGAAAATATGATTGTGCCCATTTCACTCTATTGCAATGTCGCACTGAGACTTTTGTTCCTGGTTACGACGATAAAAAATGATGATGGTTGCTGCGCGTGCAGATCATGCACACTACCTAGTTCGTCTTAGAGGTTAACTTTATCTAACCAGTTCTTCCCTTCCGACCCGTCGGCGTAGGGCAAGATGGTGTGCAACGACGGCTTGTTATTGTTACGGAAGCGTCGGCGGCGGCAACCCACCCGGCAAACTTGGCAGCGTGCCAACTCGCTTCATCATTGCCTGCATGTCTACAACCCTCACAATACATGTGTAAAGGGAGAATGGCGGGCGCAATCGGTTACGCGTTTTAAGGATCATGCAGTTGTCTGTGCAAATATTGATTGCTGTTGGGCTTGCTTGATGTAAAAAAAAAGCCGCAACCCATGACATCATTTCTTCCTGTTTTGGTGCACGTAGCTCGCTCGTACTTTCGTTCGCTTGCTTATCCCATTCGTCTACTCAGTCGTTCGCAAACAAGTGATTTGTGTGGCATATAAGCTGTGACGGGCGCTGTCGAATTTCCTTCGTTAAATAAGTGTTTAAGAATGCCAACAGGCTTTTTATATTTCATGCCGTTCGCCTTATCGAACGTGGGATTCGCTTTCGGTGCCCTATTTATGCTATATAAAGTGAGAATACTGTGCTTCCCGAACGCCTTCAATGGGATAACTATGACTCAATGGTTGAGTGATGTGCTTCTAACTTCACCGCATTTCAACATAGGGCGCAACTTCAAGCTTTTCATTGCTACGTTGTTAGGATATAAATTGCATCAATAGCATTGACAAGCCAACAAATATTTCCGGACTTCGCTTCTCCACTGATGGGATGGACATCGCTTAAGAATGAAGTGCTATGACGATGCTTCTGGCGGTACGGAGAAACCACACATTCCACGCGAACGGCTAGCGACGGAGAAACGTGCCGTGCGATATCAGCTGTTTGCTGTCGCAACGGCGGCGTTCGTGCATGTGTTTTCAAGCAAAAAGCTTCACTAGCCTCGTCAACACCGCGCTTCAGGTGAGCCGGAGCCCCAGATTTGCCATTTTCTGCTCATGCGTGCGCGAAACCGAGTGACGTCATGCATGGCGCAGGTGGCCGCAGTCGCCGCTGCCGCCGCTGATTCTGTCGCCTGACCTTTCGCCGCCGCCGCCGCGCGCTACTGCGCATGTGCGCCGCCGCTTCTCCTCCTCGATAAGGCGCGCTTGCTTATAGAACAGGCGCAGACTCTTGCCATGGAAGGAGAAGAAGCAACAGTCGGGCGGCGTAGAAACACCGATACAGAAGTGGTAGCTTGGGAGTTGGCTAAAAAGCAGCGAATATATGAAAAGCGCAATGCTAAACTAGCGGCAGAAACGCCAGAAGTACGAGAGGAACGCTTTTCGCTTCGAGATATCTAGGCTTAACCTTAGCTAAGCCGCATCAGTTTTTTTCCTTCCGACAAATATTCACCGCTACATCGACGTTGACGCTGCGATCAGCTGCCCGATTCGAATGAGCGTGGCTGGTACTTTATCTGGTCACTTGCGTCTAGTGCCTCACCTGTGTTGTGTCCCCACCTATATACCTTGCACCGTGGCAAAGGTATACCCAAATTGTAAATTTAACTTCAAAACCACTCAAAATGTATGATAATCATTTTCAATATGCTGCAGCTTATCAGAATAAACTTCACTAGCACGTTGTTTCTCAAAAGTGTACTGAAGAGATTCTACACTACGGTCATCTTTCAGGAGTTAAAAATGGGTATCTCGCACATGAAGCATGCGATATCTACTTGTTCTAGCAGTTGAAAAGAAAGCGTAGTCATCAAATAAAGCCGTGGTTGTGTTTTTATTTCTCTGCAGTGGACCGTGCCATGTATGGAGCCGCTTGAGGGCGTAATGGTTGACGATGCTAGATCTCTAACTTCGTAACGCACACCCGGAGGAAGAAAACACACGATGCCTAGTGCAAAGTCATCTGAGTGTTGCTTGGCAGCGTTGAGCGGGGCATGCACTGCCTTGGGATCAAACAGTGTACCTTTGAATGTCAACCGGTGATGACGTCAATGATCTTATTTTCATCACTCAGACGCTACAAGGAGATTACTACCTCAAATGCTCACGCAAGAAGAAAAATCACTTCGCATGCTTTAGCTTCATCATATCACATCGTGAGTGGCGTGAACAGGAAGGAATAAAAAAAATCGCTTCATTTTGGATCCAAACTGTGACGCAAAGGTTTTTTTGTTCAGCGTTAAGAGTGACGTCATACATATCGCTTCCTATTTAGCATCCATCGATAGCCAAGGTGGCGGCTAGTCTGAAGTAGAAATTTAGAATTTTTAATGAATTCAGGACATGTAGATATCTCCAATTGGATGCCATCAATTCCAGGAAATGCCGCACTTCTCGGTGAAGGAGTCCAGTAAGAAGTTAGAGAAATCAGAGCCTTACCTCCTAATCGAAACCAAATAAAGGCGTCTAACACTGCCCCTCTCCATGCCGGTCTCTCGGTGAAAACAAACAAACAAAAAAGAAACCACCTAGCAAGAAAATGGCGAAACTTGCAAAACATGGCTTTCCCACATCTTAATAGGTATAAGAGGCATTGAACGCCTAGTAATTAATAATAATAATAGCAAAATGCCTTCTTAGAGCACGAAGATCCTATTCGAGCGGGAAAATTAAGAGTCCAAGCCTGCATCACAGCCGTGCATTACCAGGTAACACTCTACTTCCCTATTCGAGCGGAATCAGAGAAGCAAGCTCAACTCGAAGAGCGAAGTCACACACTTGAAAAGCTATGGCATTCGCAGCACTAGCCAAGAACATTTACCCTGCATCTATTAGGACTTCACTGATATTGAAATGCTTCATGACGGAACAACGTTTTCGCGCCAACTCTCCATCGCAAGCTCCCCGGGTGACAAGTGCGCGTAAGTGAAATCAATCTCACTGTCTTTCGCAGAATTTCATCTCGTTGAGCGCCCGCTCTGAGCGGGGGGCAATGCTGGGCGGGCCTCTCTGCTACTGGGAACATTTTGCAACATCGCAAGCCAAGTAACCCAGTTTCTTACCAACTGAACGAGGCAGCACGTGGTCCAACAGCTGTTTTTCAACTCCCTGAATCGAAAGGGTTTCCTGCTACCGACGTCCCGTTCCATTTAGTGCTCCTCTGTGGCCCTTGCACGTGGCGTCACGCCGTATCTCGCGCCTATCACTGGATTTTAAAGAGGGATTACAATGCACTGCCATGCGATAGTGCGACTGCGCAAGCGCCGGAGCACAGACACCATTTGAGTATACTGCACGTATAGCCACGCAACTCTAGCTGCTCAGGTACGAGTCAAGCCCCGAACAGAGAGAGATATCGCCCGGGTGCCCCGTCGTAAGGCGGGAGCACCTAAGTGGTGCGCGCTGTCGATTCCTTCACGCACCGCTGTCACTGGAAATCGCGCTGCTCTTAGGCTTGCGTAAATATGCATACGCGCAATGAATGGAAACTGTCTCGCGAATTTATCATCGAGACGCTCAATCGCGAGAACAAAAAATGATAACCATACGAGGCAGTTGATGGGTGTCATAAAGAAAGCACAGAACCGGGTTAAGTGGAGAAATATGGGAGAGGCCTTCGCCCTGCAGTGGGTATAATCAGGCTGATGATGATGATGATGATGATGATAAAGAAAGACTCAGAGTAGATCTGTCCGCGCGCTGGGGCGTTTTTCTTCCAGGCCGTACTGCGTTCGACGTATATTGGGACACAAAGAGCAGTTGGCAACAATAGCTTTTCGACGAAGGGTGTGTAATTACTCTGCAGCGCAATAGGCGGGATGTGAACATTCCGGCGACTGTGCTGCATCACAAATGTATCCCAGTATCCTTCTAATTAATCCTGCTTAGTGCCACCTGCGCCTACCTCTCATGTATCGCAAGGAACAGATTTTTTGAGCGCGATTTCATCTAGTGACTAGTTTTGTGTAGAGGAAACAAGACGGGTGTCAACCAGAGACTCCTTTCTTCTTGCGGATGAACACTGTATATTAGCCATCAGTGTTGGCGGAGTTTCAAACCGGTTTCACTTTGTATCCAACTACGCAATAGTGTATTTCATTATTAAAGGGAAACGACTGCGTGCTACCTCTAGAAATAGCGTACGGTACACACAAGCACTTTGCCTGCCCTCGAATGAAATGTGTTATGCATATTCGCCATCAGTTGCCGCCCGGATATAAAACCAGGAAGGTAATACACGGCGTCGGAAGGATAATATCAGGGGAAGCAGCAATTACTACGTTCATACAGCTGTTCCTTTGGGCACTCGCGGAAAACGCCTCGTCGGTTGAAGCTGGCAGCCATGGTACATGAGCGCTCTTAAGAGAGTGTGGGTTACCCGGTGTGGTTGCGTGCTCTCTTCGCGTCCATAATTTCAGTTTCAAGCGACCGGAGGGCGCGAATGCTGCGAGCTGTGAACTTTCAGAAAAAAAATAAAGTAGTGAATGATGCCAGCAGCCAGGTATCGTTCCGTAAATTCAGTCAAGGCACCTCGCGGTGGCGGCGGCAACGTTGACTGTCCCATTCACGTAAGACAATGCGATATTGGTGCGAAAATCGCAAAACGTTGCTAACACATTCTGTTGATCGATTGTTGCATCCAGTTGTTATCAATGGTTACCGTTCGCTGCTCAAAAACTGATGATAAGAAAAACATTGTGTTCACCAAATTTATGTTTAAGTGAAAAGAAGATAATGTGCTCAAGGCAAATAATTGCCCCAAGATATGTCATGTATAACATAGACATTCGTGTTCAAATAACAAAGCAAAGTCTGTAATGCGCGGGTTGAACTGCTTAAGTTACTGGCAAAAAACAAAAAACAGAAAAAAAAAAACAACGAGCGTAGCTGACAAGACACGTGATTCGCGCTTGGCAACTGTGCGAGAATGACTTATCCGTTACTTTCAGGTACCAACTGTAGAATCTAGAACGCGGCTGTTATATTTAAACAGTTCTAGCGCTTTATGACATCGGAAAAGCTTCCGCTAATTGTTTCTGTGGTATATGGGATCTTTGCGCGTATCTCTCTATAGTGATTCGGTAATTCCTCTCTCAGTGGTAACAGGCATTTCTTTGAGAAATTCTCAGATCATTTAGTTCAGTATACATTCATGGCGTCTCGACTGCACCTCAAAAAATATTTTCTCAGTATGCCTTACTGGTCAATACGTCCTTGTACTCGTTGAACAAATACGGCACCTATGCTAACCTAACCTGTACTCCAGATGTAGTGGTGCATACATTTTTGACCCGCGAAAGCAAACAGTCGAGTAGTTAATTCCACATTTACAGCTTAATTTATTGCAGCAGTATAGACCTTGAAAGTCGTGACCTTAGTTTGAGATTTATTTGGGCACTACAGCTTACTGCATTTTGTTGCGAGGAGTAAGGTTTGCGCGTTTGAACAACATGTCTGCGTCGAATGTCGGCGCTTGCATGTCGCTTTTCTGCTGCATTCTCCATTACACTCAACTCAGTGGACATAAGAGATGTGAGAAATTTATCTGCGATACATACAGACAGAGGAAAAGGGAAAAAACGGTGCTGCTGGCAAAGGAAGGCGAAGAGGAGATTAGGCAACTGAAATATACTTCATAATATAATTCCCTATACCAAACACACGTCAACCATCACAACTGCGTAATAGGACAGCTACAAGAAACAAATAATTTCGAACATTTGTAGTAATGCATGTATGTGTGTGTGGGGAGGCGAGGGAGGAGCAGAGGAGCGCTGAAAGCCACTTCTTCGTTTCGTGTATTTTGTGCCTCTTCTGCCACATCCCGATCTAAATACGCTCCATGTCCTCGGCAGGCAGACGGATGGAAAGAAGAATGTTATATGATCGGTTACGTCAATGGAAGTACTGCTATTCTGGGTGGGACTTGTCCTCCAAGGTTGCATATTTAGCTAAATATAATTTTTTTTATTACTTTCCCCAGTTTAATATTGTTGGTGCATATACAAGTGGTATTTTTTTTTAGTGACACCGCTGCGCTGCCATAGTCACACAAATAATAATCAGATTATGCTCTGGACGTCGCTAAACCGGTTTCCGCTTCACTTGTGTTTTTTGCTTATACTGTAGCGATGACCGATATGTTAGGTTCCTCAGCTACGCAATAATCTCGTAAAGGAGCATAAGGTGACTTAGGGTAAGTGAAATTAGCGCAAACCTAAAGCACCTTTTGTGTTAATGCGTATCAATTATTTAAGATCACGACGTTTTGTTTAGAACGAGCGTGTGTCACTGCATTATATTTAAAATAAGGTTAGGACGAATGCTGGTAGTGCTTGTGTGCACTTTAGAGCTGAAGTGGAGTTCTTGATTACAGGTCCTTGAAAAGAACCGCCATTAAGGCTATGACGCGAAACCGTTAATGGCTTCCGACTGTAGCTCCTGTTTGGTATCTTCGTTCGCAAGCACACACGGTGCGATTGGTTTTATGATTAGCGCATGATGTATGTGGCTCTATTATCTGACACATATTCAGTACCACGCAGTCTTCAGTTAGCCTTAGTTCGCAAGCCGAGCAAACGTTTCGACATGGGGTCCTGTCTGCGTCTGGACGAAGACAAGTTCCCTTGTAGAAACAAACATTGGCTCGGCTTGCAAAGGAGGCTACTCCTCTGCCCTTGTTCAGTGCAATTTCATCCTATGGAGCCATCTTCTTTCTCATGTTCTATCACAATGTTTAGCTGCCACACTGGGTGAAAGTCCACCCCACAAAGATATAAGACGCCAATTTACCGAAGCCGGAATAGTCCCGGCTGTCCCATAGGGTAGAGAGGGCGTGACTCGGGGTATAAGGGTCACGGGCTCAATTCTTTTACCCGGTATAAGGGTTACGGGCTCAATTCCTATTTACTATTTCGAACTCCTGCCATCTAGGTCATGTCATGTGGTTTCGTGACTTCACACAACCAAACGATCAATTTAGTTTCCGGCAGGGACATCTGCCAGAGGTATGCTTGTGATCTTCCGCTCACAGCGCCTACTGCAACGCTAATGTTCGGTTCTCCACTGAACAGGAGTATCCCTGTTTCTGGTTCTATACACCAGCCCGGTAACCCATACGAAGAAGGGCTGTAGGTCTAAACATTTTATTTTTCATTCTTGTTTCTCTTAAAGGTTCTTAAGCTGAATGGTGTTAGATTGCAATTTCTCTTCCTTCCACAACCCGACCTGAGTAAACATCCTTGCAACCTTGACTGCTATTATCGGCATTTGAATCTCAATAATGCGGCCTAGTATGTACGCATGGCAGAAGCGCATATACTGCTCTGTGAGACAAGAGTCGCTTTGCAAGGCGATCGATGTCCATACCACTGCGGCCGTCTTCGCGCTCGGAGCTTCCCTTGCAGCGCTAGTCGGATTAGTAGTGTCCCGCCGAGGCAAATATGACTAGGTCGGAATGAGAGCGAGCCAACCTTGCTCCGGTTGAGGCTGGACGAGGGGCCGCACGTGCGTCTCGCGGCACTATGCGACCGGCGGCAGCGCCGGCGAGAAAGCGACACGCGACGAGCCCCGCTTCTCTTTTCCTGCATGTTTCGCACTCGATCGGGCAGGGGCAGCCGGTGTCCAGGGCGACTCGCGCACGTACGCATGCCTCTGGCTCTTCCGCCATCCACCGAGAATGTGACCTAGAGGAAGCGCTCCAGTGCCGCCGCCGGCCGGCGCGTGCGTCTTGTTGATCTTATGAGTGATATTAAGAGCGCGCTTGTTTTACATTTACACTGTTTCCTTTTGTCATATTTTCTTTTCGCAGTTGTCCGGAGTGACGAATTCGGGTGTGAAAGCTGCGCGTTGGATACATTTGCCAGCTTAAAAAAGAAACATTGTCGAACCGACGTTATCTTTGGCACTGAGAACGCCTCGTATGGAGGTCTGCACAATTAAGGCCGTCCAACGGCCGTGAACTAATGGCGCCTTGTCGTCGACAAAACGCGTCACGATGCACGACGTCTTCTCGTCGAGCTGTCTGCACTAACTAATGTTTGGCGGCTTTCAGGCATCTCTGCAGGCGGTAATGAAAGCGCCTGATGTACGCAGCCATCTTTTGTCTTGCGGCGCACGTCTATCCCGTGCCCGCACTGGTATAAGCGAATTTGTCCTCAAGAAGGAAAACAATAGAAAAAAAAAAAAAAACATTAAGAGTGTTCCACAGTTCCTTCATGTGTTCGAGTGAACTCCTTAAAACTGGATAACTATGAACCATAACGTCTAGATATGGCGCTGTCGTGAATGTGTTTTAGCATTGAAATCGACAAAACAAAAAAACTGGCATTTGCAGGTTTGCTGGAAATGCAGTCACAACGTGCTGGTACCGGAGGAGCCAGAACTTAACGGTTCAGTTGTTCAACACTGAAGTAAGAGTCGGCGACGATACATTATCTCGCCTTCGCGGTTGCCTCTCAGAAAATAGATCTAATAACGCCTTTGTGCATACCTGCACTCCTTTTTCAACGTGTTTCAAGATCTAATTGGACCATTCTTAAAGAGTGAAGCGCTTTATTTCTTACAGTTGTATAGGTTGGTACGGTGTCGGAGGGGAAAGTTTTTACGAAAACTCTGTGAGGAAACTTTTCGAAGTTTAAAATTGTTCAGCGGTGCTGACATGTTGTGCTAAGCACCGCATTAGTGCAATCAGTGAAACGTTTGTTCGGCTCGTTTGTTGCGATCTGGTTATTTGTGCGCTGAAAAGCAGGAATGTCATCTCTCTCTGAAACTATATACTCTGCTTTGCCTTTCATATTTCTATCTGTGGCGTTCAGGGACATAAGATGATGCGTTTTCGTAGCAGCATTTCTTCCTCTTACTCAATATTCCGCAAATATTGCAAATATTTACATTTAGGAAACTTTTTTTATCTCGCTGTCTTTCTTCATGTAAGGCTTGTACAGTTCGCACGAATGGTAACATTTCTTTTTCTATTGATAAGCACATAATATGAAACAAACGCGATGACATGGCGAATGTTCCTGGCAGTCAGCCTTATTTGCTTGTAGATTCCTCCATAGAAACGTACCAGCATCTCCTGTGAGAGACACTACGTTCCGCTTTTCCTGCGAGCCCTACATATTTCTTTTTGAAGATCGCTTTCTCCATCTAGACGACTTTCTTTATTTAATGAATCTTGTGCGTAGGCTGACAATGTGTTTTTATTGAACCCCTTTATAGCTTACATGTTTATAGGTCTTTTGCATTTCTTTAAACGTCAACGTGTTTTTCCGGCCGTACTTCCCCCTTCAGTTGTGTCTGTAGAGTCTTAGCGCTACAGCCGGCAGAAAAATCGCTTATCGTCCTGCCAGGTACCGCACTCGGCTGCTCGCTCGCTTGTTTACGAATTAACCATTTCCACTTTTAGCACTTTCACAACCTCTATTGGGCGTGGCCTCCCGGAACGATTGAAGCCACCCACTGGGGAGACTGCAGCCGCTTGAAAATAACAGTTGCGACCAAGACCTCTCAAGGACAGTGGTTGGTTTTCATCTGTCCCGCCGGGCACGGTAAATATCGCGCCTATGCCAGAGCAATGCTGCTGCTAATATGACAGCTCCGAGCTAGAAGCAATATTACCTGAAAATCCTTTTTGTTTATCTCAAGGTTACTGCCTAGTGCGGTAAATTTAATAATGTTCGACATAATAATAGCTCTGCCTGGGAGCGAGGAAAATGTTTCAGTTACGAGGGTACAGCTAGAATTCTTTTTTCGTATTGGATTATCAGCATTAAAAACTAGCATACATCGTCTCTAGTTTGAAATTCGGAGTTGGGGAATTAAGCCCAACAATCATTTCTGGCAGTATTGTTTTACGTCTCTGACTGAGACCGCTCTGCAAAAATATTCACAGCGACTAAAGGTTATCGCTAGTTCTTAAGCATTCTATTTTGTAAAATTTATTTCTCTAACCGGATCTCTGTCTTTCTTTTAACGGCTGTAAAGCACGTGAGCTCTTGCCTTAATAAGCTTCGTTTAGCCAAATAGTTTGTAGGCGCAATTTCTAAGAATATACATTCAGCGTACAGAATAAGACCTTCCATTTTTTCTTACTTTATAATGTTGTTCCCATTACCGCGCCGCTCTTTTACCTAGATGATCCGTCAATAGCCCCAAGATACCGAAGTCAAAAAAATAAAAATAAAGAAATTTTTCACAAGCTTAGTAAATCTGGCGTGCAAACTCTACGGCATAGAAACTATCGCAGTTCCGGCGGTCTGTTGCCAGCACTGACAAAAATGACTCTAGTTAATGAACCCTTCTATTTCGTGTCGCTCTTCATAAAGGAAGGACAAAGACGGTCGTCAGAAAACGATCCACAAATTGAAATTAGGTTCATTGTGTAAATTCTATACTTTATAGAATTTCATTTATGCGCCGCAGTGTCGGAACAGCTATGGCTTTCGGCTTCTGACCCCAAGGTCACGGCATCAAATGTCGACTGCCGTAGCCGAATTTCTACAGGAACAAAATGCAAAAAAAAAACACTTTCGCCCTGCTGCAGTGCGTAAAACCACACATGGCCGAAATTGATCAGGGAGCCTTCTTGTAGCCCCCCCCCCCCATCTTAAATATCTTTGCTGCGTGTAACAGGAGCTGCTCTCTGCTTCGCTCAGCGCGTACAGAACTTAGGGTCAGATCACTTCTTCGGCCTGCCTACATTAAGACTGCAACTTCGCCTTTCGTAAGATCATTTACTGTTTCTTTAACACGTGCTCGGGTAAAATGGTACCGGGTGCCTGGAGTTCTTTTGTTTCTTCTGCGCTGTTATTTGCATGCCAAATAAAGCTTCTTTCATAAAATCTAAGCTCGCTTGTGCACTTGGAACTGTGCGATGGAAGTCGTCCGGAGCGGATAATATGTGGACCATTGCTGTTATTTAGCCACGTGGGACCCCTCGCATTAAACAGTTAGCAATGCGTCTGCAAACGTAGAAATAATGACTACAATATTTCTCATCATATCGTTTAGACTGAAACATATATCCATCAAAATATTAGTAGCGGTCATTCAATGTTAAAATGATAGCCTTTCTATATCGGATGCAGTCATTTGTAACGGTCTTCCTGTTTAGTAAATTATGGGACATGGGAGGAAAAGAATAAGTGCACGAAACATAGGTCGTGTGAAAAACAAAGAACGCAATACCACACACCAGATAAGCCATCGTGAGAGGACTTGAGCAGTGGAAAGTTGTACGTCGAAGACATTGCACTGACAACGATACGAATTATATAAAGCGTGACTGCTGGCGTGGTACTCTGCTAAATGAACATTCATAAAATGTGTCTCCAGTACCGGCAGTAGAAATATTTTCCCACAGGCGACAAATGAGCTCTCTAGTAAACAGGCGCAGAGGGTTAGCAAAAGCATCTTTGCTTTTTGAGTTTCTTCGAAGCTCTCAGTGCGCAGTGTAGCCAATTTACTTCAGCAAAATAATTCCCCTGCAAGGCCACGTTCTCCCGTCATGTTGCTCATCTATCAGTATGTAAAACATCAGAACCGCAATTGCGGACCGACAATCTGAGAGCGTCAGGTAAGATGAAAGCGAAGTTAGAGTGTTCCCTTGATTGGCCCGAATTGCCAATTTTCCTTTCCATGATCTGCTTCGTGGTTTATCCTCCTATTGCAACAACTCCTATAGACAATTATTTCTGTTTACAAAAGATTTGTGACACAAATAGAGATGACCCAAGAGCCTCAATCAAGGTGCATAACTGCGAATCCTAACCGAGACCCTTGGCTCACCTTGATGAGGACTGAAGTATTTTTTTCCTAATATATGAGAACAGTGATGCTTCGTGATTCATAAGAGCTGCGTAACTCTGTACCAGGAAGGAGTGTAGAGCACGGAAATTAGTATTACTGCCAAAGTTTCCCTTCTCGTCCGCACAGGGAAGAAACATTATTGCGCTTTACATGGCTCTCTGAAGTGCCCAAACCGAACGCTTCCCTTAAGGAAAAGCAACGCCTGCAAATGCACAACTTTACATACGGTCATTTGCTACTTACGTCGAAGCGCCCAGGGCTCTAGGTTTCGGATGCCCCGGACGAGTTTCAGCAACCCGATGCTGCACTGGGGCGAGACGCCAGCCCTGAGCAGCTTCCACGTCAGTGCGGGCGACGACTCGTCGATCTTCTGGCCGATCCAGCGCTTGATCTTGTCCATGATGCCCTGCCTGGGCTCCGATGGTGGGGGCGCGCTGTGGACGACTACGACCGACTCAGCCGGCAGGACGTCTTCTTCGCCTTCTGAGACCGTGCGAGCTTCCGATCCTGGCGTAGCATTGGATGCTGCCAGACATTGGACAGTGTGGAGAGCAACTGCCAGCAACGTGACGACTATAAGTGTGAGACACGAACTTCTGTTTCGTGAACGCATGGCCCCGTGAACGAACGCGTGGTCCCAACTTGTAGTTTCGGTCGGCGGTGGCGTATTGAAGGGAAGGTGCGTGGTAGGAAGGGTCACTGTGCCTGAGCGCGTTGGCGTCGTACGACAGTCTGCACTCGTTCGTCCTGCGTTCGGTGAAAACGACCAGAACAGACTCGTGTCAGGGACGCGCAAAGTTACGGCCCAATCGCTCCGATTACTTACTCCTCCCGGCAGCAGATACATACACACTCACTCAAACACGCACACACACACAGAGGCACGCACTCCGGCCGGGTGGGCATGCCTCTCTTATAACCTTCTAAGAAGAAGGCTGAGGCGCGGTCACGGCGATGGGGAGATACCAGACCGCCCACCCTTGCGACAACGCTCACCTCCCTTCCCTGCCCGTTTTCGCGATATTCGGTTTGTGTACTATCGTGCCCTTTTCACTTTCCGCGTCTCTCTCGCTCCGACATGCTCTCAAACGATCGTGGCTTTGAGAGCTGAACAGAAGAAGGAGGGTTCACCTGAAGGAGCGGTATAATGTTGGCGCTGCAGATATAGAATTAGCGTAGGCTCCCTTTCAGCTGGAGCTCCATGTACCGTGTTTATTCCGCTTCGAAGCGGATCGAAATAGAAAGCCCGCAGACACCCTGGTGCAGGCGTGAGCGGAGAGCTCCCTGGCCTGTCCACAGTTTTAGGGACATTCGGTTGCCTGATGCGAAGCGGATATGGAGGGATTCAGATGCGCTTCGTGAGCTGGAAATGAGAATGTGGGCGTCACCCAGATTACCGTTAGCATTTATTTAATTCAGTTCAGTTAATTTATTTCACCAAACACATGAGTGGAGTTACGGGGCGAAAAAAAAAAAGAACTCCCAGTAGCAGCTCGACCAGATCCGACTGAGTACGAATGTATAATTACAATATGAAAAAATAAATATCGATGTCAATACGTCAAAACTATAGTATTTGCAATACAAAACATGTGACTCTGTATGGAAGTAGAACTTGCACAATGTGATCAGCGAAATGTTGAATATACAGCATACATTACATGAAAACTATATTACCTCATATACGTTGTGAAGTAACCAGTACATAGAAATATTGCACATTTTTTAGCAGTGTAACAAAGAAGCAAAAGGGAACTCTATTAGCCGAGGTAATTTCAGAATAACGCTCAGTATTACACAAAAAATAAAACGAAAAGCAATCAACAAAATCCTTTCGGGAACTGCCATTTAGGCTTCCGTTTAATCTTCTTTTCTTCAAGTGATTTCGATTAAAGCCTTGTTTTTTTTTTTGTGGTGTGGCTAGGAATTGTTGCCTCAGATGGTATTGTTGAAGGCTTGGCATGAAATATATATTCTTTAAGCAGTGAAGGCAGTCTACGTTTCAATGAATGGTGCTTGTAGTTCGTTCAGAAGCGGGGAACTTGCCAGTGTTATATATTTATTGTAGAGATGACTCGTTCGTAGCATAGTAGGGATGCGGCGGCAAACAAAAACTCATGAAATGAATTCCTATTCCGAGAAAGTTATGTGCGTAGAACCTGCAGGTTGCATAATAAATATACAGTGCTGATATCAGAGGTTACGAAGACGGGGATGGTATGTGCTAGGTCTTCATGTTTCCCAATGTGCCTATCATTTATTTATTATTGTAAAATGCGTTCTTTTACTTCTATTGGTTGCGCTGCCCCAGATGATAGTACAGTAGTAGATATGTGGCACAAGCAATACATAATATATACGTAGGTTAATCAGTGTTGGAAGACAAATACGGGGACGTGAAGCAATCCCAGTTACTGCGGTGACTTTTTGCGTATATTAGCCACATTTTTACATAGTACTAAAAGCTACTACAAGTGCTTTTGTGTTTCTACAATTTGAAATAGCTGTGCTTCATAGGTTATGACATGATTTGAATGAAGCATGTTATTTTCTATCTGAAAAATTATTATCTTAATTTTTGATGAGTATATTTTGAGAGGATTTGATTTGGACCTGGAGAAAACACTTAGAACAAAAAGCTTAACATCGCCTAATTAGCAAGTTTACATCAGGGCCAGGCGTAGGTATAGAACAGTCATCGGCGTATATGATGAATTTCGCTTATCTACTGGTAAGAAAAATGGCATGAATAAAAACGTTAACCAAAATACGTTCCCGGAGGTTTTTTGCAGTACACCTTTAATAACTGACAGAATGCTCGATTGGCGATTCCCTATACAGATGATTTGTTTTCTTTTCATTAAGTACGATTTCATTTTTCTTGAGGTGTTCCATAAATTCCGTATAGAGAGAGATTTTGTCGAGATTATCTGGTGGTTTTGATAATTAAAGGCTTTTAAATGCACAAAGAGGTAAAGAGCGAAGTAATTTTCTTGAATGTTATCTAGCACGTATGTTTAGGTTGTTAACAATACTGCTTTGATCTTCCCACTCTACAGTCATGCAGTTAGTCAGAGAAGACAGTTTTTTGCTGTAAAATATTCTAAAAGATAACCGAACATAATTCCTTCGATCTTTTCGAGGTGACGGAAATAATAGTTATTCGCCTGTGCTTAGTTGGGGAATGTCGGTCAACACCTTTTTTTGATGACGGAAACTCTGGAGCGTTTCTTTTCGTCGGGAAAAACACGTTGATCGTGGAAACACGCACACACAAAAGAAACATCGACAACCGCAAAAAAACAGACACCCAAGCGCTCATGCGTCTGTCTGTTTCTGTTGTCCGTGTTTTCTTTCTTGTTTTGAGCTTTCACGATAAACATGGTTAACAAACTCGCCCAAACGCAGAATTTAGGGAAAAACACCAGGCTCAAAAGTTATTTAAAAAAAGCGAGCAAACTACGCGCAAAAGTAAATGCAAAATTGGTTTGTAATTGCCGCATTGTCGCAGTCAAATGTTGGGGGCTTTTTTAGATGACTGAATGTTTACACTTTCGTTTCGTCAGTTGTCTCAAGAAAACAGCTGTCATCGGTGTTGAAGGCTTTATCCCGTTGCTGTGGCGTGGGGTGTATTGTATTACCTATCCTGACGATGTGTTTGTTAAAGTAATCAGCTAGCGACAATCTATTCCTCTCCGTTTACAGCGGCGTTATTAAAGTGAAAGTATGAAATCGTGCGGTGCGGGACTTTTTTCATAGCATATTCTAGGCAATGTTTGGTTGTTTTCTTCGCACATTAGGGAACAGCTGGCGATAATATGCTAGCTTAGTTTCAGGATAGCGGTGAGTATAATTCTGGCGTTTTTTGGAATCAAGAAGACCTTCTGTTGTACGCGTGCACAGAAAAGAGTGGTACAGACGGTTTTTATGATTTATCATTTTAATGGGACCCATAAGAATATTCCTCTGCCGTGATTAAGCTTTCGAATACAAACGTCCAGTCGCAGGCATTTCTTTGATCAATAAACAATTCAATCGCATCAGGTGTTATGCACTGAAAAGAAAAGACTTCCGGAAATGAACTGCTGTTTATTAATTTTTTATCGGGAACGAAACATGAATACAGGGCCATAATTACTCACTTTGAACGTGACTGTACCAGAATTCTGAGCTGTTGGTTTGATGTTAGTGACAATTAGTTACAGCGCAGATGTACTTGGCAATGCCATACAAGTGGGAACAGAAATTGTGCTCGTTAAACCAGCGGAGGAAAGCCTAGTAATAACCAGAAGTTGCGTTATTTTTACTGTCACGTCTTTGGGAAAGCAATATAAATTGCAACGGCCTCTCAGACACATACATATTCCAAAAATTCGTCAAATCATTTCAGAAAGTGCACGTTGCCGCTACGTGCGCGGTATACGAACAGATAATATTTCATCTCGGTTTCATGCTGATAACATTTTATAATGCGATGTTACTTTGCTATATTGTGGCGTAAGACCACTTTTTTTTTTTTTTTTTTTTTTTCATATGCGTTGCAGAACCGCCACCTCTGAACGGAGTCGTTTAAGATTGAAGCCCTTGTATCCAGCAATGTTAGGTATTGGTATAGAAGTATACAGCCTGCAACCTTCTTAATACCAAGTCTAAATTCGAATTGAATTTCCTTAAAATCTGCTGAAGGCATCATCCTTATTAGTTGCTGACCGGGTGTCATTATGAAAAAGTCAAGCGCTCTGTAGGGAAGAGGCTGGAGATGATTCCAGCAGAGCCGGGGTCCCATACTCCCTACTACGCGTCTAGTGCTTTATTTTTGAGTCGAGTAATTATATGGGGGAGGTCACGTTATCCTGATAACAGTATGATCTTATACTGTTCTGTCTACTTTGCATAGGTTTCGCCATTTAGCGACCAACCCAACTTCGACATTTTCTTCGGTTTCATTTTGCTGGCCATGCCAAGTAGTTTCTTGAGCGCCGGACACGGGTGCTCAGCACTGGTTCCGAGCGAACATCGGATACAACGCCAGCTTATCCTAAGTTTGCGTAAGTGAGCCAGGCTTTCATAGCTTTCCGGTGTGTTGGTCTAGAACGTTGGTCTAGAGTAGGCCATATTTTGATCGAAGTCCTATGTTTTCAGTTCTAAATGCTTTGCGTTTTTGCAACATGAGCGTCTAATTCTCTAATGAGTCGTGAAATCCATATATTTCATACTCTGGTTTGTTTCTTCGCTCATTTCGTATTTCGCGCACTTGACAACGATGGTGGCGTCCAGACGCTTCACGTTACAGTTTTAGTGCTTTGCGGGGCTCAATTTTGAGCTTTTGGAATTCTGCCCTTATTCGTTCGTTAAGTTTTGCGAGTTTCTTATTCATTTACACCGATATAAGAAAACAAAAAATACACAAGATTAAGGGAAGGGAAAACCCGCAATTGGCACCGCCGAGAAAACAACTGTTGATAAGGCATCATGCGATGGTTTTGGCTGTTCGTTTGGGCTACGATGCTAACTCTAGCCATTTGATATCACCGTTACCAAAATCAGCACTATCTATCCATTACTGCACTACTGCGTATTAGTTCTTGTATAGGAACTATGTTTCACCCTTTCTTCAAGAATACACCCAGTGTTGTCGGTCACATTTGTAGATAAGTCCACAACTATATAAGTAGGAAGCTTCGAGGTCAACCTCGACCTCAAAATGGCCAACCGCATGGATGAGGTCGGCGAGCGACAGCTCCAAATTTCTTGAGTGAGGTGATGAAATAGGACGTCAACCTCGACTGTGAGTTGGAGGTTGAGTAAGGTCGTCATTCTGCGCGGTCTAAATTGTAAGGTACAGGCTTTTTGCTGTTCTTGCGGCTTACTCCGAAGAGCGGTCCTCCTGGCGAGGAGTTCTAGCATACCGCCGCGGTGGGCATGCGGAGCCGTTTGGTGTTATAGGTTACCGGCCCGTCTGGACAACCGGGTGCCGAAGCCCCTTCCCAGCCTTTGGCGCTCCATCGTAACGTCCGCTTCCTTCTAGTCTTTATAGAAGGAGTGTTATTTTCCACAACACAAACTCTTCATATACGTCCCCCGTTCCCCCACCGCCTGTTTAGGACACTGACTTCACAGCTGCTATCTTACATTTGGTTAAGAAGGATCCTGCGATTGGCATAGTGACTTAACAGAAACTGGTACTGTGAAATTGTCAGAGAACTTAATAGTGCGAGAGCAAAATAAAAAAAAAAAAGCCACGAAGAAACTAAGAAAACCTGCCCAAGACCGCCTGAGACTTTTATCGGGGTTCTCTCTTTAAAATCACACGCTATCATTCTAAGTTCCAATTCCATATATTTATATTCTTAATTCTTCAGAATAACCTCTCTATGGTGTTGTAATTCTTGTTCCTTCTCATATATAAGCTAGTGGCCCCTAGAACTGCAAGGCTGAAACATTGCAGCCCGAGATGAACGTACTAGTGTTCCTTACATAACCAGTATAGCGGTAAAAAAAGCGAAACGGTGAGAGGGACGGTGCAGCAGGCGCTCCTGACATACAGGAAAGCTGCCTGCGCATGATAACCATTTACAAGCGTCTGCGTAGAGGAAAGAGGCAAAATGTATATTCGGGGCTTATTCAATAAAGCCAAAAGAAAAAGCTCTTGCTCCACTAAAACCCATTGTTCATCTCTAGAATAAGATGGTTTGTTTTGGTTAGTGGGGTTTAACCTCCCAAAGCGGCTGAGCTATGAGAGACGCCGTAGTGAAGGACTCCAGACATTTTGATCACATGGGGTTCTTTATCGTGCACTGACATCGGACAGCACACGGGCACCCTGCTTTTCGCCCCCCGCGAAAAGCGGCCGCCGAGACCTGGATTCGATCCCGCGTCCTTGGGAGCAGTAGTCCAGTGCCGTAACCACTGCACCACCCCGTCGCGCATTCGAATAATGTATGAGTAAAGAAGGAAGATAAAGGATTCGATGACTATATAATGTCAACTCTCTTGGCAGCCATTTGATTTGGGACCTTTTATTTATGGGCAGTAAAGTTGAGGAACTAGAAATTATTGCGATGATTTTTGCTCTACATTTTGTGTTTGGACAGATCAACGGTTAGAAACTTTTCACGTGAGAAATGAAGAGTTAATATGTTCAAACGCTCCTTTTTTTTTTTGAGTCAGAATGCTTGATTGGAATCGATCACGCGCTAGAGATGTGAAATACAGGACTGTGTGGATGTCTCAAGGCTTCTAATGATACGCTCTGCGGAGAGCAGTTGTGCTGTTCTGTTTTTGGTGTTCGACATTTGTACGCTCGTCAATTTGCATCTGCTTTCTTTTCTTGTATGAAATCAGTTAGGTTCTCGCGCTGCCCAGCAGAAGACAGGCCAAATCTCTCACACTTGGCTTTTTCTTTTGGCGTATTTGCAGAGCATATAGCTCAATCCACCTGCCCGCACATTTAGTTTCTTTATATATATATATATATATATATATATATATATAACAAGCAGTGCAAACCGTTTTGTAGTAAATGAGCGCAGAGCTGACAAACGGACACCACTGTTTTTGGCGTCTATTGGTCAGAGTTCCGCACGCAGTGTATAAGCAATACCGGACGCCTAGAGACGTACGGTGAGTGGGGGAGCGCGTGCACAACAGTGACGGTGGTCCCTCTGTGCTGCGTGCTCGCCTCCTTTCTGCTGCTTCTATCTTTTCATGTGTATATGCTGTAACTATACGACTCTAACGGGTGAAACGGCAACGACAATATTTCCAAATTACTGCATAGTTGGAGATGAAGTTTGGGAGCTTTTCTGCTTTTAACAGGACTGCTGTTTCTTGCATAAAATCAACAGTCAAGTACAATTCTCGCATGCACAAGATATTTTGCATGCCAAAATAGCTCTGGATAATCGAGGAAGACATATCTACCTTTAGGTATGGTTTATTCCAATAATTATTTGCAAATTTTGTTTTGTTTTTTTAGGTCAAACGTTCGACCTGAATTCATAATTTGCGTTCGAGGCGAGGTAGAGTGAGGTCGCCAATGATGGCAAGAAAAGTGAGGAGAGGTCGTCTTAGGGGACTTAAACAGTAATTGCTGAAGTTAGAGGCAGTGAGATTGCGAGATTTTTTTTTTTTATGTTTGAGGTGAGGTCTAGATTTTTGAGGTCAAATGTCTACTTCTGTAACGGAGATTCCTCCCTAATTCAATTATGAAGCGGCCATTTTATACTGATTCTTCAATAGTTTCAAGTAAACACTGAATCTTCTTCGAGCCGAAGGGAGCAAATCTGTAGACTCGTTTTTCGGTAATAAAATGTGAGCTTCGCCGAAACGAAGTTTGTCAGCTTCAGAAATCCTTTAAAAAATTCTACCTGATTCATACATTGCATAGCCGCGGCTATGCAATCTAAAATTAGATCCTAGTAAAATTAAATCTGCTACTGTATTTCTTGCAGCCTTCCTCGGTGCGCAGAAATATCTGCCTCTTTATTCTTCCAGCTTAACTAGATCTACAGAAGTATCGTGGCGTTTTTCTCGCCTATGGACTTTCGTGAAAGCGCCGAGCTGTAAGACTCGTTCTAAAGAATTTGACAGTTTAAAGGCTTAGGTCCCGCACCCTGTTTTTGCAAAACCTTCACTTCAGTGCATTTAAAATGTTTCAGTTTTGTCTGGCCTATGCTTTTGCATTCGGTGTCAGAATGTCGATTGTAGGTTATTTAATCTTTGTGAAAGTGTATGTTACACTCCTTGGTACTAAGGCACTGATCTCGGCTATACGCGAACCATGCTTCCATCTGGCTTTTCTCCCGTGCTACGTTTGCAAAAAAAAAAAGAACTTAAAGGCGCCTGTGTAAAGTTTCAATAAGTTTCTAATACCCGAGATATTTGCACAATTCCTTATCGCAAGCTATCACCACTGACCATTTCTTCAATAAACAACATACAAGACGATGCTGAGTGCTAGAGCACTTTAGGGCCTCTCCAAACAGCTAAACATGGGCACTGATTAGCTGCTACATGACTGTCTAGTTTTCCATTGCTTTGCAATGTATTGATAATCTCGTAAAACCTGTCCCAATGAGCCCCAAATGCTTTCAATGCGCTGTAAAAAGAGCATTACCTTCAAGTTGTCTGGCAGCTTTAGCATGCACGACCTCGACTGTGCACTTGCCATGACAATGATACTATGAATAATGTTTATCCTTATGCTGCTCAATATAAACTTTATTGCCTAGTACTACTTATGTACACTTTTTAATTAAGTAGTCTGAACCCATCTTTTATGATTTTTCTGTGTCATATGCGCTGCGTGCCTTACGACTATGATGCTGACAATTTACTTTGAAAAAGAATCGATTAATGCCCTTGGGTATGCTGTCATCAAAGCCTCAGCATTCACTCTGAACACCAAGCATACAGATTCTAGATTAGAATAAGGAAGTGTTGGGAAGAATTTCTAATAATGCAAGAAAATCGGTGCGCGAAAGTTCTTGCATGCACTCGAACACCGGTTTCCTCCCACACAATAGCATAGCTACAGTATGCGCAATTTACTGAATTTTCTGTCTATATATAAGGGCCTCGCCAAAGCCAGCACCACTTTCTCTACCTCTTTTGTGGTTAGTTAATGCTATCGGGCTTTTTCCCTCCACCCTGTATCGGATTCCAAAGCAAGCACTTAAAGAGATGCTTTCATTCTCTTGCGTGGCGCATAGCACATTCGCTTCTAAAGAGGGTGGTAAAATTGGTTTGTGCGCATGTTTTTTTACTTTTCTTTTTAGTAAACGTGCTTCCAGACCTTCGCACCTAGCGGCTGCAAGTAGTCACTGTTTAATATATACGCGAGAGCTCTTATTTTAAAGCTTTTCTCTTGAAATTGCCCGTGCCTAAGCTGTAATGCCACCCAAACGTAAAATTTTATTCGCTCTCGCGTTGCTAACAGGCTCTTATATTTTTATTGAGACATCTCCGTTTGAGCTTCAACCTCGTAACCTGCCATGCGCATCCAAACTTTTGTTCTGGCTTTGCATTGAAGGTTGCGACTGGCACCGTTAGAGTCTTGGTTGTTTTGTTTATTTAGCTTACTTTTGCCTCATTGAAAAGATTCCTCGGTTAATTTTACGCATGCAGAATCAAATTTCACTGATGGTTTGCCTGATAGAAATATAAAAAAGAACATTATGAAGGGCAAGCTTACGCAAACAAGTGCATAATAAATATGGTGGCGGTGACCGCCTAGCGACACGTTTATAACTATTGCGTTATTTCCGACAAAATAGAAAAGCCACTACAGCGCATTTCTACAGGAACGTTGTGCGGAAGCTGCTGATTATATGCGCATGAGTGCGGTATTCATGCGCTCTCTTTCTCCAACTTCTCTCTGGCGCGCGACAATTAGAATGCGTCGAGCGATCTGAGCCTGACCGAATGCCAGCCGGTTGGAATTGCGCGCGCCGAGCGGGAATTTTACGCGCGCTGTCGTCCTCGTTTTGGCTCTCCCTTGGTACCGCGCATGTTGCGGGCGCAATTTGGTTCTGCGATATTTTACGCCACCATGCTGATCGGTCTCGACTTGCCTTGCCGCGAGGAACTCCTCTCCCACCTTCCCTTCGTCCTGTTGTCTCGAGCGGCCGCAGACGTTTGTCTGTGTCTCACGTCCTGAGAAGGACTCCCTTTGAAATTATTCGAAGGCTCTCTTGGCGCTACTACTTTTCTTCACCACATGGGCAGAAAGGCGTGGCAGGAAGGCCGGCGAAAGGTTCGAGGTCAGGTATACTCCAAATGTCTTTTCTCAATTAGTAATGCCGGTGACCGATAAATCTAGTCTGATGCAGTGAGTTACTTATTTCTTGCATTTGACTGATGAACTGTTCAATGAACTCATCTGAGCATTCGGCTATGCAATAATTTTATTCGGCTATATAACATGTATATATATTAGCACCACTCTGAAGCAGTGCTTCATTAGACGGTTCTATTTCTACCACTCATACATTCTACTATCATCGTTGCAACAAACTGGGCCAATATATCTACCGCACTGAAAATTACTTCTTTGCCAGAGATAGATACCTCGCCTGTGCCCTATGGAGTGAGCTATTTTCATCGGGGTATAAATATCAAGAAATGAAATTTTTGGCAGACAGCTGCATGATTAACCATTGGAGCATAACAAGGATGAAACTTGTGCTTTAACACCTTAACGTTTGTTCTCTGAAGTTGCAGCGCTCTGGGGAATCAGAATAACAATCGGAAGCATTCTGGGAGCATGATGTATTCTTTCTGACTTATCTTTCATTGAGAAGTAAGAAAACCAGCTATAATAAGAAAGCAAGAAATAATTCGCGCTACTGGATTCGCCTTTTTCAAACCTCGGTATTTCCAGCCTCTGCTCTATCCACTTCTCGGCGGGTGACTTAGATGGCTCTTACGGCGCTCGAAGCATACTTTGCGGAGACATTTTTGGTTCCTTTTTCGCGAACTCAAGCTTCAATTGCTTGGACTGCTTGCTGCTGCCTTCAGTACTCAGTGAAACTGCTTGCCGGCTAAACGATGGGCTTTTTGTTCATCCGCGTAGTTTGTTGTGTGCTAGCAGGATAAAAACCACGCTTCTAAGTGTTTAAATTGCATGAAAAGTCTTGTCTGGAATTGTTGAAAACTTCTTGTGGAATTAGTGTTCACTGTTCGTCTTTCACTTCATTACTAAATAAGAATTGTGTGAAATAGAAACAAAACTATACAGTATGTTCAGAAACTTCATTTCCTAAGTGTCAAAATTTTCAACCGCGTTAAGTAAGCCCGCCAGCTTATCCAAATGTCGACCCGTGAACAACGCACTTGGCATTCCTGCTGTTTTCTCTGCTTGGTGCTCAAATGACTCCAGTGATTTTTCTGCATCACGCATTTCATATCGTTGTTTAAGCTTCAAACACTGGCTTCGCATTAACCCCTTGAAAATAACGTTATCACAACGAAAGCCTTACCGCCTGATAGGGGATCATGCAACCCTGCTTGCAAACCGAGAACATCGCGCCATTTCATGCGCGGTCGTGGACCAAAGTGACAGTCTAGAAAGAAAAAGAGAATCAACTTTAGAGCAGATGGGGCGGGAACTAAGATGTCTCAATGCTGGCTAGAGCCATTGAGGGGAGCCGTAATGTTGGCCGTCTTCATAAGTGTAAAAGCCATGCTTCGACATCAAAGGACTGGAAGTCTTCCATGCCCCGTGTTAGTACGGCACTTCAGCAATGCTAATATCGCCGCTTCATTAGACAAAAAGGATGAACTATCGAAACTTCTCGTTGTTTGCAGCGGGACCTAGCAGGCCGGTTCTTTGAGTGTCCGATGCTCCGCAGCTATCATGATATTCGGTACCAAAAGAAAGAGATTCTCCGAAATAATGCTCTCGCGTGGAGTACTGATCAGTATTCGACAAGTTTTCCTTCGCAAGCTGCACCAGTGTGTAACGATACCATGTTGCAACAAAACGCGCGTTGCTTTTAACAAAAAAAAAAAAAAAACAATCCCCATGCTTTTACGAAATTATTTTACGCAAAAACAATTGTTGCCAGTTCCTTCCCTTCTTTCACTTATTTAAGGCGAGCTGTTCGTATAAGAATTTGCATTGGCGAAAATTGGAGCTGCTACGTAGGGTACAACTGCAGAAAGAATGTGATAGACATTACGAAAACGACTTCAAATTCTTTTTGGATGACTGATTATAAGTAATACGAAAAAGGCTGTATGTGATCGATACCAATGATACGTTGAAAATTTATTATTTTGGGCTGCTGATCAAATTCACCATCTAATGCCAGACAGGTAAATGAGTACAAATAAAAAATTCGAGCACGTCTGCCAAAATAACTGATAGCTACTGCCTTTCAAGGGTACATAAGTGGGACTCT
This sequence comes from Amblyomma maculatum, assembly GCF_055883805.1. Classification (NCBI taxonomy): domain Eukaryota; kingdom Metazoa; phylum Arthropoda; class Arachnida; order Ixodida; family Ixodidae; genus Amblyomma; species Amblyomma maculatum. The sequence goes on from NW_028146738.1 coordinate 34,183,703, forward strand.
TGAATAACAAGGAGGAAAGCTAAAAAAATAGGCCTTTATGTCACTACTTCCATCTAGAAAGAAGGCCATTATAATAGCGACAACTGCGGTGAATTTCCAACCTCCCATGATTTTTCTGGATTTTCTTGGTACCGTATTCAAATGCAGCGGCTGTTCAGTTTTATCGCAGTTAAAATAATTTTAAAACTTCGCATTTCCTTCCCTCTAAGCAACCATGGGTGATTGACGTCACTTGAGGCACCGCTCTACATTTGGTCTGGTTTCCTACGGAATGAAATCTTGCGCTTGTTTTTTATTGTTGCTCTCAACTAGTGACCCCAGTCGGGGCTATACAGCCGCCTGTTCAGCCAGACAACGCGCACGAGAACGGGTTTGGTGTCCGTAAACATGACCGAACAGTTCGACATGTCGTGACGTCCTTTCTTGGTAGAAACGTGTTTTGATTTGTTGGTTTTAGACCTGGTAAGAGGCCTAAAGTTGCATTTTTCCGGAGAGAGGGAAATATAAATAATGTGACAGGATCATAAACCAAAATTACTCTAAAGACACCCGGAAATGTTATTTAAACAAGCTGGGCTCACATATATAATGGTGAAATTTCTTAGACTGGATTAAAATCTTTGCATCAGTCGTAAAGTCGCCAGTTGGTCTTTGTAGTCCTGCGCGACCAAGGCAAATTTTCGAAAGCAGCTTCTCCAAGTTATAGAAAAAGTGTTATAAGGCCATGTGAGATAAATGTGTCGTACGGAAGTTTTCTAATATCAAAATCAGATATTCCTTTCACACAGACGCTACCAACCACCAGTGACGATCACCATGGGCTCGGCAGACTTTTGTGCAGTTTTCAAAACCATCGCTTTCACCATGGGTGTTTGTGCAGTGCCATCCTCATCGCCTTATCTGACAACAGAGTTTGTACCTGACTGCAGATTACGAAAGTCATAGAATCTAATTCGCACCGTGTCGACTGTGGTGGCTGCATTTTGGCAGGAGCAAAATTTAAAATGGCTTTTCTGCTGTGCGATTGCAGTGCCCATGAAAAAAATCTGTAGTAGTCAAAATTATTACTGGGTTGCCCTCAATAGGTTCTTTATAGCTTAAGGCTCTACCTCACATGCTGTAGCATCCCATCTAATGTCATATTATGCCACAGCATACCATGCCGCATCGTAGGACACCGTATCATGTGGTAGAATATCATGGCTACCAACCTTGAAGGCATTATGAATTGAGCTCCTTGCCTTATGTCGTATGCGCAGCCCTGTAACTGAACCAGGCTGATGTTCCCGGTTGTCAGGATGTAAAATCTTCTTTTTTTTCCTCGACCAGGAAACATTAAACGAACAAGAGCCTACGTGTTTCGAAAAAGATCATCACAGCAAGTGGCATCAAGAACAATGGCACAAAGTCAGTGGATAATTTGCACCCACAGCATGTGACGCCGTCCTTCCTGTTTTACCGTAGATAACCTTCGATAAAAATTAGCACTTCATTCTACAGAATATCTTGTAATTTTATTGGCGTCTTATGCAGTTCCTTCCCGGTAAGATTTTGCTATGCCCACACAAATATGTCTTTCAGGAGGATGGCTCTGCTATTCCAGGTACTAACATACAAACGCCTCGTTCTGTCAACCTGACCTTCAAGCTCAGCCAAGGAGAAACAGTGACTTAACTTCCTAGGGATAAGTCTCGCTTAGGATAGTGTGGTATGGCGAACTGGTGCAAAACTGAATGACTTCCGGGCCTTTTATGACCGCTTGAGTAACTGACCGGTTTACTAATTACACGTTCTAATAATTGACATTGAATTAGGTAACTGTGAATAAAGAATAAAGTTTACGGTAGATCAACGAATTTTACTTCATTGTAAAACTGACGTCGAGTGCAACTGAAATGCACTAATTGTTGGTCTAAATGATTTGCCAGTAATTAGCAACCACGAATAAAAGTTGAATTTTCCGCTTTAAAATCAGGGCAGTATCAATGAATAGCTTATATTAGGTACAATTGCGCTTCACTCATGGCAGGTCTGAATAGAGTAGGCTAAATATTTGCATTAACACTTGAACTTGTGCTACTACGTCGTCATTTATCGTTAAAAAGGTCTCCACGAGCAGAATCCGAAATCAAACAATAAAACCCACAAAAACGATGCAAAGCGGAACTAACTCTCATCGAATTTGACTCAACCGTAAACAGAGGGCTGCGAATTTGTTTTTACAATTTGTTGCTGCTCATACGGCGGTAAGAAAAGCCTTGCGTATCGGCACGTGTCCTTGGCGTTATTTTCAGTCCGAACCGAATTCTTTGCAGCGAAACAAGAAATCCGAATTCATCGGAAAATAATATTTTGATTAGTACTCGTTTCATGTAGTGAATCACCGTTACTCTGGAGAAAACTACGCTGCGGCTAACTTATGAAGGGATAGTAGAGGCCAATGTGGTCAGGCTGTTGCCCACGGTCGGCGTGCAGCCAGGTGCCCGTTGGACTGCGCGACTTCCCGTATTAGGAGTAAGAAAAGGCGTTTCGTCATGCTTGCTTGTATTTCACTAGACCCGTGTGTTTGGCAGACTGGTTTGTCGATTGACGCACGTGCTATAAGAGGGAACTGCTTGCATTACGCACGTGTCAATCAAGGGCTGCTGGCACTGCGCTAAGCCGGGGCGACTTAAGCGTAAACAAAAGAAAAGCGAGTTGTGTGCTTAGCGCAGCTGGAGACGGGAGTTAAGCGTTAGCTGACTCTGTCGAGAACAGTAAACATTGCCCCGGGAGTTCGAAACAACTTGCGATTCGATGCCAAGTGAGAATAGCGCACGTTTTCCTTGTACTCCTATTCTCGATGATTCACCTTTAAGGTATTACTATTCAGTTTCAGGTATTATTCAGTTCTTAACGATTAAATGAAAGATTTGAAGTACGACACACAGCACTGAGCGTAACGTAACAGGTAACAGCATAAAACTACAGTGGAAGTAGTAATCTCCCTAAAACCGCTTGCTTTGGCTTGGACAAATCAGAGTTGGAGAGTTGGATGTGTGAGCCTCTGCATGCGATTAAAAATAAATTCATAGTTGAAGAACCAGCATGCTGAACCGAAACCGTTTCTCTTTCCCGTACATGTAAAGATAAAATAAATTGTCCACTTGAACGACATTCAGATGGACAACTTGAGCCTTGTATTCATGTTTTGCAGCGTTGACTTTTGCCCCGAAATTTAATTTGCTGCCCAGTTTGAATGACTTTCTCGATAAAAATCGGCAGCTGAAAGCTGGAGAGGACTGCGATAAATATATATAATCCAAAACCTCAAAGCATTGTGCGCAGATGCTTAGTCAATTGTTCGCGCTTGGTGCTTTTCTCGTGAAGGAGTCTCATGCTAGCACAAAGACATGGGAAACAGATGCCAGTCTGTACTAGAGTCTTATTTTGGCTCAGCGATGGTATCTGCTATTTATATGCAGTGTACTAGTCTGCAACCAACTGCTTTTAATTATCATCGTTTTCCTTTTCTATCATTTCATGCATGCTATAATGCGTTCAATCAAAAGCGTTAAACACCTTACGACCACAAGGACATGCAGAGTACGACTGATCAACACCACAACGTGCTACGTTGGGGAATCCCGCTTTGCGTTTCTTTATGGGCGCCAATCGGCCGGTGTTGTCAGCACACAAAAATATGAAAAAGCAAAAACAGACCGCGCCCTCGTTCCGTGTATTTCGAATTGATTATTATCAGTGGAAAATCCTTCCACGTTTCATTAAGGAATCAAGAAAAACAAGCACCGTTTTGGTATTCTGCCCACCTGTTTGTGTTGGTGGTAGGGGTCTTTTTAAGAATAGCCAGACCGAGGTCAAGTAAGTAGGTTGCTATTTAGGTGCAGAAATGCGGTTATGATATCTTTGTGAAATAGCTTTTTTTTTTCACGCGAGTCAGCTTTGAGGACAGCTTTGTGCTATCATTAGTCGGGAAGTGTGGTAACGTCATACGAGCGCTGTTTGTGCTTTCCAACGTTCTGATTATGCAGTTGTGTCTCGCTATCTGTCTTTACAATTCGGATGCTTATTTGGCTCCTGTGGTGAAGCTAGTTCAAAAGTCTCTTCGTTTACATAAGCTTCCATTTGACGTTTCTCCCTGGATAAGAAATAACGATTGCTACAGTCGAACCAGAAAAAGTTTTTTTTTTGTAGTGGCGCTCACAGCACTATTCCGTGTTGATGCACGGCCGTTATTTCTATATTCACTCCCGAACCATTTCCCTCGGGACAATTCGGCATAATTATGTCATCATTTTTTTCACAAAGATAGAGTGAATAAACCCATTCAATAAAAGCAGTGCGTAAACAAAGGTACTGTAGCTGGTACATTCTTTAACGACTTCGTGCATAACGTCAGCCATGGACTGGCACCAGCAGAAGTGGCGACGCGAGATGAAACCGGCTACTAGAAATATCTACTAATTCAACTTTGTTTACCGCAGAAACATTGCCATTATCAGCCTCGTTATCCAATGCCGATTATGCAGTTAACTTCAAGAGTTCGTAACACTTTATTTATGATGTCACTGTTATTCCTCCTTCTAGGCACAGTTATGCCGCTCTTATTTCTAACGGTGTCTAGTTTACTCAGGGCTTTACTCAGGGACTGGCAGCCTGTGACGCAATCTGATTATCAGCGTATATGTCAAAATGCGTGAGCATTCAGAATTAACTCCGCTTCGTTTCAAAGCGCAAAAACGAGGAATTGGCAACGATTTATTTCAGGAACGTAAGATAACAATTCCTCTTTGGAAGCATTCGGTATCGTTCAGAGGCGCATTTATTTTACTATTTAGCTAGGCCCGCGCAGAGCACACTTTGTTGTTTAAAGAACATAAAATAATAATGCTACCACATTCAATGAAGCTAAACAGAACACATAACTCACATCGGACTGGTTTTCGCGCACAAGAAACGGGTCAAGCCTCATCATCATACGGCAGGCGCACATCATCGTCATATCATTGGTAAGTGTTCTTCCGGTAGCGCTGATACACGCATTTTTAAGGCATTCCACGCATGACGCTTCCCATATCGCTAACTGTATCTCTGTCGAAGGGTTGTTACGGCAGGAAAGAGTAGTAGCGCTGACTTTATCAACTGCGTTTCGAAATGGCTTTTCTTACTTCGCCGTGACTCCTAGGCCAGAAAAGTGAAATGGGTCCTACGGAATAAGCATGCGGTACTTGTTTCGTGTCAGTCATAATAGAGAGTTTTAGTTTATCAGGATCTGTGATCAGCTACCGGGATCCGCCACCGCGCGATCCACTGCACACGCCCAGAAGCCTTTGGAGCCGGTAGATGGCGCTACATACTGGATGTTGGCGCATAGGCCTGCCGCATCGGAATCAATCAGCTTGTAATCGTCGCCCACCCGCGGTAGAGGGTCACGGTGGCGGATCGTGGAACACGGTAAGCTAAATCTCTCTAATAAATAATTTCACGTCCAGCAACGTCCAGCATTTAAATATATTCTGAAAGTTTTCAAGTTATGGGAAGTTAAAAATACAAAAATGAACAACGCGTTCGTTGATAGGTTTACATGTGCGTTCAGTGGTGCATAAAGACGCAGTATACTTGCGAAAAGCTGTAACCCCAAACGGGCGCTTAGGTTGGGAATTGCGTTCATATTATCCTGCCAAAACGCAAGAAGCCCAAGATTAGGTGCACGAAACTACGTATGAAGCTGCATATCGCCTACAGAGTTGTAATATTTTGAAAATCGACCATGGGGCTGACTATTTATGTTCCACTTTATGCATGAGATTTATGTTCCGTTTTCCCCTCTGAGCTTCTCTGAGGACAGCTTGGCAAAAGTTTTTACAAATAGTGCTCTATGCAACGCGTAAAATCGTGAAACCGGCGTCAAAAGCTGTGCAAGCGCCCACTGCAGAACCCGGAGTACTAACGCAGATGAGTAAAGCTGTACAAAGCCCTATCTAAACACAAATCACGCTCTTGTAGCTGTCTTATGCTACAGGCATGGCTGTGAACAGCGCACAACGACGCTGCTGAGGAAGAAACGTCTGCCAGCGCACACGAAGTTGGATGTTACCCTAATAAAAGCCTTCCGCAAAGAGGAAGGAAAATATGCTTAATGATGTTGCAGCAATTCAGGACTGGCTCACCGAGTGTGAGCCCCCTCTCTCCTGGGCGGCATTCTTTACGGGGCACCAAATAATTTTCCCGGCTCTACTTTCTTACCTGCCGTGTTTATATAAAAGACGCGAATAGAGTTCTGTTTAGACCTGTTCGCAAGTGTACACAGCATTCTCCACGAAATCGTCTTTTCCATTCCTTTCGTGGCTCCTGAAAAATAAAAAGGCAGCAAAGAAACAAGTATGGCGACAAATTTTATTGAAGTTACAATCAGCGCGATCTATTGTCGAGTGGCAATATCATCTTCTGAATTTATTTAAACTGGCTTGTCCGTCCTCTACATTCGGCAGTGCAAGTTTATTACGCCGTTCTGTCGCCGTTTTTTTTTGTCATGTATGAAATTAGAAGAAATATTTCAGGAATATTGAAGGAGATTTAAAATCAATGCCTCTTGTATTGCCGCACCCGGGCTCGTACAAGCTTTGGCTAATGCATGTGCACTGCCAGAGCGTTCTTACTGCTTTTATTGTCCTTATATATCTGTTAGCGTTATGAACCAGATATATTCCTTCGCGATGCTGCCCAGAGAGAGGCCGTGATTTATCAACATCTCTTTGCCGTCATTGTGGCAATTGCTCAAAGGTGATAGCACACCGTCTCGCCGTTGATTATAATCAGGACTTTGTTATTTTCCGCCCCTTCGCCTCGCGAAAGGCCGGACTCGCAGCACCCGGAGTCGGCGATCTTCTGCGTAGTGGAAGCGTGCTGCTGACAGTTCGAAGCTGTCTTTTTGCTAACGCATTCCGGGCTCCGAGCCTCATTTGCTCGCGACGAGGAGATTAACTTGTCCAGCCGTCCAACAGGTGCCTCGCAGGCGACGAACAGCAAGTAGCTGAGTGAGAAGCACCACAACAGGGCCGAGAAGAAGAGGGTGACCTGCAGAATCGTAGAGAGAATTGGGCGATCAACAGCATGATTTGAAACGGAAACAAAATATCACCACAGAAAATAGTCGCAAATAAATTTGGCTTGGATAAATTAAGGGGTGGCTGTCAGGCTCTTTCTTTTGGACAGAAGTGCCTACAGTCGTTGAAGATGACTGAGAGCCGCGCCGAGGATTATGACTTTCTGCTGATGAAGCGTAAGTACGCACTGCGGGAGTAAGAACGCTCTGAAATATGCTCTTGCTTCCGAATCCCACCCTAACATAAGCGCAGTATAGCCCCATGCCTCGTCTTAATTTACCGATTCGACGAGGTCTTATAGCCAGTGGTGTGCTCGTGTCAACCGCCGCAGTTCGCACTTCCCTGCCGGGAATGTCTCTGCTGCTGCCAAGATCCGAACAGATGTTTCCCGCTTCTTAAACCGGAAACTATATGGCTCGTCAGCAAAGAAACCCTGAGTTGTCCCAATAAATTTGGTCAAGAAAACCTCAGATTGACTAACGGGGACTGTGTCGCCGTCATACCGGATGCCCATCAGCAGCCGGGGCTAAATTAGAAAGGCCCTCTTGGCCCACACAATTTTAAAGTTAAAAAACAACTCCAAATAATCAGATTGACGCTAAACTTCTCGTGAAGCTTTCTTGTACTAAAGAAAGATAATTAGCGGGAAGAAAATGTAGTTATTTTGGAATAGAAACGAATTGAATCAGGACCTTCGGATTGAGAAACAGGAACGTTTCACATAGGCCAAGAAGGCTTTTGCTGCGAAACAAGCAAACATTTACTATTTAATTTCACATGAGACTACCTCTACTCGAGCAGAACTGGCCGCAATTCGTGCTACTGTACGGTATATCTAAATGGGCTGCGTTCTGTGATTCCAAACACGCCTTAAAATGTTTTCAATCGGTCTTGAGTCATGGCGACCGTAATCAACTTGTAGAGGAGGTTCGACATCTGCACCACCAGGCATTACAAGAGAGTTACGAAATAATGTACCAGTGGATACCAGGCCATAGTGGAATTGCTGGCAAAAACTTAGCTGACAATGAGGCTCGATGGGCTCACAATACAACCAACATTGTCGAGATACTATTTACTAGAGCCGACGCAGCAAGGCACTTTCGACTGATCACCCGAAACGTGACTAGATAATCATGGTCTACGCCTGGAGGCTCGATGTCCTGCTCGCACCACTTTGGCCAGTTACTTCAACTGCATGTACAATGGCCTCCTCCGCTGTGATGCTACAATGTTGTGTCGCCTAAGGTTAGGAGTGGTGTTTAACGAACGCCTATTCCCATCTCATCGGCATGGCATACTCTCCAACTTGTGAGCATTGCGGGGGTGTTGAAATTATTGCGCGCATACTTTGTGACTGCCCACTCTTTGAACGTGAGCGTGCCTTCATGGCTGCTACACTCCCCCGCTTGGACTCTCGCGCTCTTACAGAGGCTAACATTCTGGGCCCTTGGATGACTATTTCATCTCCATGGAAATCACTGAAGGCACTCCTTAAATTTTTAAAGGACTCAGGGTTGAGTTCAAGAGTTTAAGTGTAAGCTTTTTACCCCCTTTCACTATAGATCTCTGGACATATAGACTTCTTTCCTTGGCGCTCTTTCCTTTTTCTCCATTCGTTCCCCTCCCCACGTGTAAGGTAGCGTACTGGGCATCGCCTGGTTAACCTCCCTGCTTTTCTAGTCTACTTTCTCTCTCTCTCCCTCTCTTTGCTTTCAACATGGTATTTGTTGCCCTGAAAATGAGCGATATTTACATAAAATATTTACACAGGTTTTATCAAATGCCACAAAAGACATCTCAAAATGCAGCGTAACCGAGCACTAGATGAGGAGAAAGGCAGAAACCTTCAAAGCTGAATAAAGGTGCAGTCCAAAATGCGCGGTGCGCTCAGTAGTTTTCATAGTAAAAAGGAAACCCAAAACTAATATCATTATGAGACATTCACACTTTCGCCTTCACAGCAAGTAAGCAGCCTCAAGTAACCATCCACAACGTTTTGCTTCCCTGCTGTGCTCGCACACATTTCTATGCTTCGCCTAGAAGACTTCTATACCTTAAAAGTGACTTGGCCCTTTCTCACGCAAGTGTACAGAGGAGTGTAAGCAATATATCTTACACATGAGGGTTCCTCATGAGGTCTCCTTGATAACGTGTTTCTTTGTGCCTAAAGGACACTCAGAGCTCCGGGCACGTCCATAGCTCGATGCGCTGTTGAGCATCATCTATACTTTCAACAAGCATAAGCGTTGTGTTGTTTTTCATTGCACATAGCAAGCTAATTTTATCCATCGACCAAAGCAAGCTGGAGCGCAACAGGCAAACACGCGCGAGTACTCGGGTAATCAAACAAAAGAGACTTCTCAGGGTCATGCGAATGAGCAGTATTTCGGGGCTTACGATGAAAAAGTGCGAGAAGTATATGCGTTCTCTAGAGATGTGGAATGTGAGCAGGAAAAAGGGCGAGTGCACCAGGTAGACGCCGAAAGACAATCGGCTTAAGGGTGCGAAGGCGTCCCACGACAGGAACTCGCACAGCCAACCTGCGAATGGAGAAACATGCCCTTTGAGAACCATTTACTGGCGTTTGTATAGCCCGTATATTGTCCAATGAGAATGAAATAGCAAGGTGTCGCACGCCTTCCTCTGCATAGGGTTAAGCGGAACAAGGTTCGTAGCGCTGTTTGCCAGACTACTCGTGTTCTGTTCCCTGCTTTGCATGGGGTAAGTTCTTTTCCAAGTGAATAAATTTAGTCACCACGTATTAAGCATTGCAGCGCATCCGCGAACAACACCACACAGTCCAGGAAGTACGCAGTGTATCGCCTGTATTTCAACGTGGAAGCAAAGGCAGTCGAGAATTTGCAGTTCTTTTAGAGCCTTACAACAACATATATTCATGTTTCCAAAAACCTGGAAGCACTCTCACATAATTCATGCAACCCTTAACTTATGCTAGAACATCGAAACTAATGGTAAGATGTTTAGCTACAGCGATGACGAGCAGAAACTGAAGACGCATAAACTCTAACAGAGGTCTTTGAGCTTTCCTAGTCACGTGTACGTACCACGGTCGAGACCACGCCTTTTGATCTTGCGTGAGGCATGCACCGTCTAATTAAGTGCTATGCTGTCTGAATTCTTTTCTGCTTTTTTTTAAACTGGAGCATTTCATGCCCTCGACGGGCTACCAAGCACTCGGATCCTTGGCTTGACGTTCCTCAGCCGATATTCGCTCTTTTCATTTTTTATTGGTTCACTTTTTCCGCAACAATGTGGTTTGTTCCGGCGTGACCGTCTTCCTGGCTTTGCACGCTTGACATAACACGGGCGCCGTGGTAGATATACATGCGCCGCTGGCAGCAAAAGTTTACAGGTTACATGATTGCGTTGCCATATTCTGCGTAAGGCCTGTACAGGGCATGCATGCTCCACTCCCTTTTATCAGTACCAGGCGCCTAGGCCATGAAGCAGCCCAGCTGCCAAGTTCTACAGAGTTAGCTGTCTTTACCTTCTTTAAAAAATGTATCTTAAGCATCATCCTGCGCACAGGCCATCGATGACCTCGCACCGCTAAAAATGCCCGCTTCTTTCTGTACAGAAGGAGTTGTGGGCTCCTCCAATATTTAGGTCACCGTTGTATTGGCCTGAAAGTATAGTTATCTACAATAAAGTTTAAACTATAATACATGAAGTCTAATACCACTCTATTCCTTCGCAATTGTAAGCTAGTTGGGTTAATCGCATTACTGCCACGTAACATTTTTGCGATAGTTGCTTGATCACGCGCATTCTGTAAACGCTTGCTTTCAACACGACAATGCACTTTCCGAACGCGCTTTTTAGTATATAGCTGCCTGTTTCTGTCACAGTTCATATGCGGCGTCACGAGCCGCGCAAAGTATGCCTAAAGGGTTGTGAAATACTCACCTCCTCGGGCCGTTGAGCATGCGAACGTGATCCATGACACGCACAGCGACCACAATATGCGATCGAAGAACGCAGCGCACAGCTTTGCCGCCTCAGGTGCTGGGTTTCTGTGTTGGTACCAGCCGATCTTCATGAACAAGCTGCAGAGACCGCAGGCAAGAGACACGGCCCACGCGAGCGCCTGCAATGCCTGTGGAAACGAGAGAGTAAAACACTATGTAATTTTTAGTAAATGACTTATATAAAGGCAGAAAATTCTCACAAGAGCTTAATACAAAGACAAAAATGCTCATTATTGCTGAATAAAATGGCAGAGGACTTTTGCCGTACTCCAAGCAATGAAAAATCCCGCACAACCTGCCACGAACTCCCTCCTGCCTGATCTTCACCTAGTATAGCTGCACGCAACTCCAAGGAAATTCATACCCGTCGCAAACTTTATCACCTCCGTAGACGCCGCCAGCCCCACTAGTGTCGGCGCTGCGTACAGGGCCACCGGTGGCCACTTGGCCACTTTTGCGTCTCGAGTGCAATAGCACACCGTAAGAATACATGTACAAAGAACTTTTAAAAACATTTCTATTCTTCCACAGTGCACCGAGGATGTTGTTCCTTCGTGAAGATAAACCCTGTAAACTCTGAAACAGATGACAAAGGTATGAAACATCATTTAAAAGACGAATTAATATTTAAACATCATGATACGCGCGCGTGAGGGTCACCCTGCGGCCGGCCCCACATGGGTGCGATTCATAGAATGCTCTTGGAAACAAAATTTTCCGAACAATTTTTCCGTTTCATTGTGTACTCATGCTGGCAGCCGTTCGTTCACAGCATATGCTTTGAGAAACACTTCGACAAAGTATGCAAAGCCATTTCGAATCTACATTTTTAAAGGGGTACGGCAGGTGCGTGTTGAAAAGCCGCGAACATAGCCTCAACAGCCGCTCTAGCAGCTGGTGTTTCTCCGAATCGTACAAGATTCTGCTTAAGTCCAGCATACTCTGACGTGAGCTACTCTGGCTTAGTAGTGCGTTCCTTGAAACTGGACAACCTAGAATGCTCTACGTAAGAAGCCGCTCTCAACGCATTACAAACGAACGAGAACAAACTGCGCACCGCTGCAGACGACGGCGCAGGAGATATCACGGCCGCTTCTGCCGTCTGCGCGTGTCTTCACATTTTTAAACGCAGAGCGGTTTCGGCAGGCAGGTGGCCCGACACGTTTCTTTCGAGAGGAGAACGAGAAAATTTGTCTAAAGGCGTTTAGATTTTTTTATTCGAGGCCTGCCTAACACACTGGGAAATATGTGACTGTGGAAATCTGTGAGGATTCAGGTAGAACGAAAGGAAGGAGATGCACGGCTTGCACGGTATGAAAAAGAACTGAAGAAGGGTAAATGGGGTACGCCTCAGTTCGCAGATGAGCCAACGTTTCGACAAGTGGACTTGTCTTCGTCTGGGCAATCTGTGTGGGAAATCTGTGAGTCACGTAGCGGCGCCATCTGATAAAACAACAAAAACAAAAAAGAAGCCTTTTACTGTTGTTTTAAAGCAGCGAGAAATGCATCTGTGATGGAAATTACGCAAGAAATAAGTACCAGAGCTTACTCTTGACGGCTGTCAAGCGAGTTGAACAGTTATTTTTCTCCGCTTGTCATGCCGATCAGTACAGCTTTTCATGTAATTCATTCTAAGTGTACCGTTTCAAAAACGTTCCTATTGATCTAGTGTAGCGCACGTTACAGCATGTTGTACTCCGGCAAACGCCCGTGCTATTACGATAGAGGCAAGTTGATAGAGCGCCTGTTAAGGAGGAACCTTGCTTCCCGACACTCAATTATCATACTGTTCTTAAAAGGGAGCTTCGAAATTACATTACATCCATGTCAAAATATACTTCGAATCTCGCGCTAACTCGAAATGAATGGCTGCCCACATGAGTACACGGGGAAACGAGATAATTGAAATTTTTTTTCCCTGCGTCACGGTCCCATCCGGTCCCCTCCGGTGCCGACAAGCAGTGTGACTCCCATACACTCGTATGATGTTGTTTAAATATGCGTCACCTCCGAAATGATGTTTCATGTTTTTTCAAATAGCTCTAAGGTGTACGCAGCTTTTCTTCGCGAAGTGATAAGAATATAGGTGCACTGTGAAGTCACAAAAAATATTTTAAAACGTTGTTCTACGGGTATTCTTATAGGGATCCATCAAGCTGTGGACGCAGAAGTGCGCAATCGTGGCGCTCATATTCCGGAGTTTGATGGGCACAGAGCTTCTACACACTACGCACTAGATAACGAACACTAGGTAACTCAATAGAGATATTTCATCTTCCTAATGCATAAGCAAACAAGAAGAACCTGAGAGGATTTGAGCAAAAAGAAATGATGCCATAGTCACTCGAAATGTCGCAAAATCTGACTTAAAATTCTCGGTGAACTCCTGCGTAAGATTTTCAATGGTTATGGAAAATCAATCAAATGCACCTAATGTTCGAAGCTCCCTAACTTCTCTGAAATTTTCTTACTGCTCCGATTTGATTGCTCTGCGCCCCACGGAATGCTGTGAGAGCCGCGCATACCTCAAGCGGTTGTCCAGACTTCTCGGAATGGTTACAGTGTGCTTCGGGACGAACAAAATTAATTTCGCTTGCACTACGTTTCAAATATCCTCGTTCAGTCGCTTGCTTTCTCTTGATTGTGTAGATATGTCGCAGTTATTGGCGCTTTTTGATGCCCATCAAGGCTTCATATAGGCCGCTCCGAAGACCCAAAATATTCGGCTTACATTGCCGAATGGTCTCAAGCATGATGTGCTCATCATGCTCTACAGAAGCGAAGAAAAAGCTAAACATTGGCCGCGTTTCCAAAATAAGACATAGGAAGCACCTGGTTGCAAGGACGCTCTTGTGTACTGTCGATATCCCGGTACTAAGCTTATACGAGCTACGGGAAATGTAACAAGCGCAAGTAACAAATATTCGCAGGCAAATTAATTACGCAGCAGATTTCTTCTTCGTGGAATCAGTGCAGACGAATGTGGGATGCAGTAACTGATGCTCGCAAATCAAATACTCGATACCTCCAACGTCTTTTGGGGATTCGCCTTTCCGTGTGCGCTTCTACCATTTGCGCGGCTTGAACTGATGCCAAACAAGGCGTAGTCGTTCGACCTCACTGGTAGTCATAAAATTTAGCGGTGAATGTACGTTTTTTTTTTAGCTTAAGGGAAATTGAACCTTATTCCGCGCAGCCTAACTGTATAACCCTAGGCCACGTGGCCGGTCCCTCTGCTTTTTACACTATAAAACATGAACTGTGCGGGTCAAATTGTCCCGGCGACCACGTTATTAGCAGTGGAACTGAAAACTAACGTAGTACCCTACTACTACTATGCTGGCAATTTTATTATTAACAACCCATTGCAAGCGCACCTTCTTCATTTACCCCGAAAAAGGAAAATAGAGAATATCGTCTCATAAAAAGCCCAGTAGTAGAGCGTAGGCTCTACTAATAGATATGTAGCTTCTAGTTTCGCCTCACCGGGTACGATTAACCTTGAGCTGGATCCAAATCAGGTTTAGTGAAAACTGATAACGCGCATTGCTCCTTCCAAAACCAAATAAAACAAAAATTGAAAAATCGCCTAATAAAAAGGCAGTGTGACTTTGACCTAATTAAGTGCAGGTGTCTACCGAAAAGTGAGATAGATAATTCACCTTTCTTTCCCCCGAAAGCAAGTTAAATAAATATTAAAAAAATTGTGGAATGAAACCATGGTGTTAAAGGCACTGCTGCGTATACTCTAAAGGCGGATCTTAATCGTCTCTCTAAATCAAAAACTGCCTACAACCTTGCTAAGCCATACAAAAGCGCGCTGAACAGAGCTTCCACTCGTATAACTAGTTTCAAGGCATGTTTAGACCCTTGACATTTTTTTTTTCGTAACGAGCTCACATACCGTAAACTGAACCGCTTTCTAAACCCGTTCTACTTTATGTCAATTTTTGTTATTTGTTGCGATAAGAAATCGACGATGCGACAAGCAAAGCCTTGCCATTCTCAGCCACAGTTTTCCTCAGCATGTGCACATAGTAAATGGTGAATGAGGATGCTCTTGTAATAATTATTCCTCCAATTCAAGTCTCTAAACTGCTCAGCGTTACTATAAGTAGTATAACCAACAACGTCATGTTGCTTAGCAACATTTCACGTTTTTTTGCTGTTTTTGCTGGGTAAGCTGCAGCTAGAACCGCTGCATGCTTACTTGCAGTTCACTGTGGCGGGAAGTTTTAGTTTATGTTAGTGCGTGCTTGCTGTTTCGAGTTTTCTTGAATACGCCCCCTCTCCCCACACAAACTTCTTCCTAGCAAGATAGCAATGTAATAACACATTTGTCCTTAGACCGGTGTGTTTATGTTTCAATGCTGCTTCATAAAGCATAAAGATACAGCTTTCGTGTACACCGTGTGTCTCTTTGTAAACCGCATACTTCTTGTTGCGAGTGAACTCTGAGATCAATATTTGTATCAAAGTGTAAAACTTAATCTGTCCAAAAGCGCAATATTAGAATGAATGTGATAAGCACTGCCGGCATCCAAAAATAAAACGGCATATGTAAGAACAAAAGGTTGCCTCTCTTAATAACTGTTGTTGCTACCAAAAAATAACAGCCGAAACAATACTGCTGACGTCTATGCCCACGAATGCATTTAAGTCCGCGGATGGTGTTTCCCAGCGACGTTCACTCCATGCATTTCAGTTATTCCAGCTAGTATTGCATTCCGGGTGTGCATTTGCGCATTGGCCAGAGACCGTCGTGCCTCGCCTAACATCTGGGAGCAGCAATCGCTGAAACCTCGAATGCGCATAAGCGCAGAATTTGAGGAATATGTCATCCATTCGAATCTATGTCATCGGATAGCCTGTTACTACAGTAGCAGATGTATGGCATATGCGACAAGAAATCGTGTGACGCCACTCTGAAAGCTGTACGACGAACGGCTTCCCCCCCCCCCCCCCCCCACTTAATTTTTATAGTAAACTTGGGAAAGGCATACAATAAGACGAACATATGTCTCCACTTCTAATGTACGTCAAGAGATAGCTTCGAACTTGGCTAGCAGATGTATGCTGTATGTGGACAGAAATTGTATGGGCTCTACCCGGAGTGCTTTACGACGAAAGTTTACACCACAGTTTTTATACGAAGTTCTTAAAAGCTACCGCCACATATAGTTCTGCTAGTGCCGAGTATATATAGTGGAACGACAAGTAGTACGACATGAAGTAGCGATGCCCTCTCTAGAGGATGCGCCTTAATGAACTCGCCTTGCTCTATGCGGTATAAGGCTGCTTAATGACAATATTTTCATCTTTTTTTTTTCAGGAGAACCTCGCGAAGGAGCAGCCACACACGCCTCCGGCATTACTCGTAATGTAGTAATTCTTTCGCATAAGAAACAGTCCATCAACACAAACAAGGTACCCCGCACAATCCGCTTGATGCTCCCGTAACTCCTGAGTATAGTTCACCGAAACCTCAGTTTTTAAGGAGAAAGCCTTTCTTGCCCTATGTGTGGCATGCCCAGAAAATGTTACCAGAAAAGATCCTTCTGACTGATACTTAAAAAATAAAACTGTCTCCTTATTAAATAAAAAATCTGGAGTAACACGCGAGTTCCTACTCCTCGCCGGGTTCGTAGGAAGGGTCGTAAATCTCATTGCGTAGCGTAAGGATGATGGTAGTGATAAGAGTGACGGTGTATTTAGTTCATGATAATGATAGTATCGATAGCGATCACACTAACTATGCAGTTAGTGAAAATACTTCTGTAAAGTGACTTTCGCTATTTGCGCTCTCGAGCACACTTGAGCGCAGTCCTCTAATTGTTTAACCGCTTTGGTGACGTCTTATTAGGAAACGGAGCACGTACCTTTGAAATCGGACGCTCCCTGTACCCGTCCACGAGGAAGAATGTTACGCAGCCGGAAAAGTAGGCGACAGCGTGGTAGAAAGGCAGCACGTAATAGTCGTTCATGGTGTCCACGAGCATTCTGTGAGGCAAAATCATGAATACGAGAGTCCATCATTACAGATCCCAGGGGTACCATTGAAGTCAGTGTATTACTTTCAAAACAGTGACTTTTTTGCTTTAACTGAGAACATCTAAGAGTTGAAACTCCAAAGAGTGGCAGGCGAAGAAAATTCGCCCCAATACTGAACTAATCTATTCTGAAGCTGCTTTTTATTAGCCTGCGCTCATTCCTTTCCTTTTTTTTTTTTTTTTCCAGAGCTGGAAAGCGCATCTGTTCCCGCCTTCTTCTTACAACGTGCAGCGAATTAGCAGACAAGCAACATGCCCTTCTGAAAAACTGAATAATTCCGCTTTGAATGCCGTTCTGTAACTCATGAGTTACTTTAATACACGCATTCGCAATCCCTGCACCCAACCTGGGAATGAAATGTTTCTCCCTCTCAGCGATTTTCCCAGCCAGTTTGAAGGGACAGTGGAGTCCACGTTTGATTGCTACGGATGCATTTCCGTGTTCTAGTAACAAAGAACCTACATTCCCTGCAAATGGAGCGTTTACGTGCTGGAAAAGTTAATGAAATGAATTGCAGTTATCGCCCTCCATGGAGACATAACTATGGGCCCGGATCACTGAGGCTACGCATCACTTCCATTTACTGCCAAACAAGCATCAGGGAATCACTGTCATGGACGCCAAAAATTTGAATCCACTGGCAGCTATGCTTTTAAACTAGTCTCGGCTTTTGTGCTACTTAACAAGCGTGAACGCACCGAGAAAGAGTGGCGATGCTCTTGTTCACGGAGAAATAACATTTTATAGTTAGCTCAGATGGTCCATTTAAGCTTCCCGCTCTGCGTACAATCATCATAATCATCATCATCATCATCACCATCAGCCTGATTATACCCACTGCAGGGCGAAGGCCTCTCCCATATTTCTCCACTTAACCCGGTTCTGTGCTAGCTGCATCCCCTTGACCCCTGCGAACTTCTTAATCTCATCCGCCCACCTAACTTTCTGCCGCCCCCTGCTACGCTTTCCTTCCCTTGGAATCCAGTTTGTTACCCTCAGCGACCATCGGTTATCCTCTCTTTGCACTACATGTCCTGCCCATGTCCATTCCTTCTTCTTAATTTCTACTTGAATGTCAGTAACTTGTGTTATTTCTCTGACCCACTCTGCACGCTTTGTATCTCTTAATGTTACCCCTACCATTTTTCGTTCCATAGCCCTCTGGGTTGTCCTCAACTTAAGTAGAACTCTGTTGGGTAACCTCCACGTTTCAGCCCCATAGGTGAGTACAGGCAAGATGCAACTGTTGTATACTTTCCTCTTGAGCGATACCGGTAAGCTGCTAGTCATGATCTGCGAGTGCTTGCCAAATGCGCTCCATCCCAATCTTATTCTTCTTGTTATTTCCTTTTCATGGTCCGGATCTGCGGTTACTACCTGTCCTAAGTAGACATATTCGCCTACTACTTCCAGTATTTCGCTACCTAATGTAAACTGCTGTTCCTTCCCGAGGCTGTTGAACATTACCTTAGTCTTCTGCATATTGATTTTCAAGCCTACCTGTCTACTTTTCCTGTCTAGGTCATCAATCATTATTTGCAGTTCATCCCCCGAGTTGCTTAGCAAGGCAATGTCATCAGCAAATCGCAGATTACTGAGGTATTCTCCATCTACCCTTATCCCTAACTGCTCCCATTCCAAGTCTCTGAATACTTCCTCTAAACAAGCTGTGAATAGTACTGGGGAGATTGTGTCTCCTTGCCTAATACCTTTCTTTATGGGTATTTTGTTACTTTCTTTATGCAGAACTATGGTTGCTTTGCCGCCACTATATATATCTTCCAGCACTTTCACGTACGGCTCGTCTACCCCCTGATTTCGCAATGCCTGCATCACCGCCGAGGGTTCAACTGAGTGAAATGCTTTTTCGTAATCAATGAATGCCATGTATAAGGGCTGGTTATATTCCGAGCATTTTTCTATCACCTGATTGATGGTATGGATATGATCGATAGTAGAGTACCGTTTCCGAAACCCTGCTTGATCCTTTGCTTGATTGCAGTCTAGGGTTGTCCTGATTCTATTAGCGATTACCTTAGTAAATACCTTATACGTAACAGACAGTAAGCTGATTGGTCGGTAATTTTTAAGGTCTTAGAGTCCCCTTTCTTGTGAATGAGGATAATGTTTGCATTCTTCAAAGGTTCCGGTACCGGCGATGACACCAGGCACTGCGTATACAGGGTGGCCAGTTTTTCTAGCACGAAATCCCCCCCGTCCTTCAGCAAATCTGTAGTTACCTGATCCTCTCCAGCTGATTTCCCCCTTTTCGTAGTTTCTATTGCTTTCTTGACCTCGTCCTTCGTCACTGGTGGAACGTCTGACTGTTTTTCCCTACCGCCAATCTCATTACGGTCCTGACTACTTTGGCTACTGTAGAGATCTGTATAGAACTCCTCGGCTACTTTGACTATTTTTTCCATATTAGTGATGACGTTGCCCGCCTTGTCCCTTATCGCATACATCTGGTTTTTGCCTATGCCCAATTTCTTTTTTACCGCTTTAAGACTTCCCCCGTTCCTTACAGCATGCTCAATTTTCTCCATGTTATACTTCCTTATATCGGCCACCTTGCGCTTATTGATTAGCTTTGATATCTCGGCCAATTCGATCTGGTCTGTTGAATTGGAAGCTTTCATACTCTGGCGTTTCTTAATTAAATCTTTCCTTCCTTAGACAGTTCTCTTACATTCCCTTAAGGAGACAGAAGTCTCCTTAGACAGTTTACCGGTATCCTCTCTAACTATCCTACCGCCTACTTCTACCGTGCACTCAGTAATGATATCTCTGAAATTATTGTTCCTTGCCTCTAGGGTAATGTCGCCATCCTCAGTTAGAGCTGAATACCTATTCTGTAGCGATATCCTGAACTCTTCTGCCCTCCCCCTCACCGCTAATTCGTTGATGGGTTTCTTTCTTACTTATCTGTTGCGTTCCTTCTTCAGA
Organism: Amblyomma maculatum; assembly: GCF_055883805.1. NCBI lineage: Eukaryota > Metazoa > Arthropoda > Arachnida > Ixodida > Ixodidae > Amblyomma > Amblyomma maculatum. Next base: position 34,203,798 of record NW_028146738.1, read on the forward strand.
TTTAGGCTAATTCGGGACCTCACCATCCTGTGGTCACTGCATCGCACTTTCCGATTACCTCTACATCTTGCATAATGGCAGGGGGTTGAACACATTATGAAGTCGATTTCATTTTAGTCTCTCCGTTAGAGACTTTTCCATGTTCATTTCCGGTTCTTCCGTTTGCTGAAGAAGGTATTCATGATTCGTAAGTTATTGCGCTCTGCAAACTCAACTAGTAACGCCCCCCTGCTATTCCTATAACCAATGCCATAGTCACCTACTGCCTTGTCTCCTGCGTGCTTTTTCCCTACCTTGGCATTGAAGTCGCCCATTAGTACAGAATACTGCGTCTTTACTTTTCGCATTGCCGATTCTACATCTTCATAGAGGCGTTCAACTGCTTGGTCATCATAACTACATGCAGGTGCATAGGCCTGTACAACCTTCAGTTTATATCGCTTATTAAGCCTAATTACGATGCCTGCAACCCTCTCATTAATACTATAGAATTCATCTATATTACCCGCTGTATACTTGTTGACAAGGAAACCTACTCCTAGTTGTCGCCTCTCTGGTAAACCTCGATAACACAGTACATGCCCATCCTTCAGTACAGTATATGCCTCATTCGGCCTCCTAACCTCACTAAGCCCTATGACATCCCATTGCATGCCCTCTAGTTCCTCTAACAGCACTGGTAAATTAGCTTCACTAGCTAGGGTTCTAGCATTAAACGTTGCCAGGGTCAGTTTCCAATGGCGGCCTTTCCAGTGGAGCCAAGAATTCTTAGCACCCCCTGCTGCGTCACAGGTCTGACCGCCGCCGTGGTCAGTTGTTCCGCAGCCGCTGGTGACTGAGTGCCGGGGTTTTATGGAGCTTATCACAGGAGGTTGCGGCCAATTGCTGCACCAGGGTGGCCAACTCCTGTTCTAGTGAGGGAGTGCGTTTCCAGAGGTGTTCACCGGCATCAGGTCGCACCCCAAACCTGTGTAGGCAATTCCATCGACACGCGGATTTTTTTTTATCCGGTGGAGAATTGCGCGGCACCAGGATTTTCACCCCGGTCCTCTCTCATGCGAGGCGGATGTTCTACCGCTACGCCACCGCTGCACCGCTGCGTACAATACCACTCGTTAAAGACACTCATACGCCGTCGGATTTAATGTTCCGCAAAACCCTTGGCTGCACCTTGCACTTTCTAAGCAATGCTTTCTTTGCACATTAATACCGGTAAGTCTGTGTTGTTTCAATATTGCATATGGCTTGTGAGGCGAATATTTCGTTTTAAGGTGAAACCCGGGCTCACTTGCCTCTTAATCAGCCCCGCTATAGCGAGGACAAGAGGACGGTAGGTAGCTACTTAATTTTTATTATCGTCTGGAAGGGCGAGAAATACTTGCACTGTCATGTGCAAGTCGCATGACATGTACATGCAATGTCATGTGTTGGGATGATATCAGATCTTTTGCACTCCATTGCGCTAAGATAACTCCGTGATCGTCCTAAGCGTTGCCACACTATAACTACGAAAACAGTGTACATCATCCTTCGAACTCCGTTCAAAGGAGTAACGTTTTGGTTGGTCTTATTTCCCCTGTTCAGGGGATTCACCGGCATAAACAACTGAAACAAAAATTTTTGAAACCTGCGTCGAACATTTTGCAATGTTTACTTGACCGCATCCACCTTGGCCGCTGTAATTATCTCGAGGAATACCTTCCGTTTGTCACCAATGACGCCACGCGGAAACTGTGTTTTTCCTCCAATTATAAAATGTCTTTCATCAGCTGTCCTGAGAATAGGGGCTAAAAATTGGTGAGACTAGAAGCTACGAACAGATAGATTGTTTCCGCGGGCGCAGGGCGAACAAATGGCCCTACAACCCAGAAAGTGCTACTGCAGTTTAGGCAGGTGCTTGTATCACCCTAAAGGCACTCGCAAACTACACGAATTGGACAAGAAAGCTCGTAATAAGTAACAGTAACTACAGCACAGCGGGTTTACGCGATGGACTCGGGATAACCACCTTTCAAGGAAGGGTTAAGCGACCGTGGCCGATACAGGAATGCCCCCTAGCTACACTGCAGTGTTCTGCAAACATGCTGCGTTGCTCGATATGTTCGTTTTGTTTTGCGTCAGTCCGTGCACGTCCTCGTCCGTTTCTCTGCTGAAAGCTGGTCGCTCGCTGGTCTTGAATGCGGCCGATGGTATCTATCTACGGGCCAGACGCTGAAGGGGATTGCGGTTGGACAACAACCAGGCCGACTGTGGCGGCGACGGCGTCGATGTAATCCACTGGTCTTTCGCACTGCGAGACAGATGGGGGGCGATAGTGGTGATGCAACAATGACGCCTCGCGGTAGTAAGTGGGCTGCGCGCTCGAAAACGGGCCGCGCATGAATCCGGGCACGTAGCGCAGCGCGCGCCGTTTGTCAACAGCAGAGGGGCCAATGCACTCATTTGCTGCCTCGCGCTGCCCCGCACTATTGCGACGTCACTTAACGACATTGCCGGCACCGAATCGAAATGTTACATTCCAGACCGCGGTAACGTGGCAGATATGCGCGCAGAACTGCTGGTACTAAATCGCATACGGGCTTAACAAAATGAGATCTCTAGTGGTCCCGAGCCGGCCGCGCGCAGAGCGGGTGGCTTGGAATTAGCTTGAAAAGAAAAGCCTTTAACTGAATCCGGGCTCGTGGGTTGATTAGCGGAGGAAAGCATTCATTGCGTATTTTTTTGGTTGTAGGTATGGACATGAGCACTGCCTATGCGCACGGGTTGCCAAATGGTAAATACCGAAGCAGAATAAAATTGATTGATAAGACATGAATGAAGCAATATATCAGTACGTTACGTTACTAGCCAAACTAGAAACTCTGGATTAGTGGCTTAGAAACTTCTCAACATTTAATATATTTCACATGTATAAGCTCTGTGAGATACATAATTATAGCGGTGAATATATGAAAGCTTGTTTTTCGTCTAATTCTAGAGAGCCAGAATAAGATGGTCTTGGATAGGACACTGCATGAGTGCAAACGTTTCTCACGCTGTTGAAAGCAACAATTTACCGAAATTGACAAAATTGTTTGCAGCAGGAAATAATCCATGCTCGTGAGAACAGATAGTATTAGAATCGTGACTAAAAGACACTCCTCTTAAAAGAAAAAAAAACGTGTTTAAAAGTTTATTGCCGAGTTTTAACCATCGCGAGATTAAATCATAAAGTTCTTAAAATCATAAAGGACAGGATTAAATCATAAAAATTAAAGGATTAAATCATAAAGGACAGTTGCTGTCATTTCGTCACTGAAAAGTAAAAGGCAGCCTTGCTACTAGAACGTACAGCAATTACAAGACAGAAAGTGGCCAACGCAAAAACATTGCACGTGAAAACGAATGCTGCTTTAGTTCTCCAGGAATATGCTTGATATAAAGATCCTGCATTATAGCTGTGAAGCACTTGGACTGTTTACAAAGTGTACTCGTATGGCCTAAGAGAAAAGAGGAGAGTGAGGTTTAACGCGAACGCTGAAACTCTCTGCAGGCACTGTTGGGGAGATTGCTATGAAAACTTGGCACGCTTTGGGGCAAGTCGACGGCAGTTGCGTCGACTATGGTCTGCCTGTGCTCACTCTTTGGTGGGTTCAATAACGGGAATATTAATTTCGCTCACGTCAATAAGCTGTCTGATAACGGAAACTGGGAGTGGAGTACATTGGTTTTAAGTGAGATAACAGGAATTTAGAATGTACTGCATCTGGACTTCACATGGATTGTGCACCTTCTTTTTGCTAAATCGCAATTGGTAATCCTTGATTGCCTTTGGAGTAAGCCAGCGTGCTGCATTAATCTCGAGCTTGTAATGTTCAGTGACATTTCATTTGGTGAAACCAGTGGATAGTTATCTCTTGCAGCCTACGCGAATACCAACTATATTACACTTAGGTACAGCAGTTTCAAAAGTGCTTTTATCAGCCTTTTCAGCGAAAAGGTGGCAATTTTGAGTTTTCGCTGAGCTTTCCACAGAACGGTGTTTTGGCTGCTTGTGTATACTCTTCGTAGAAATAGTAAGCTGTAAGCAGGTACAATTTTGCAAGGTGTCAATCAATGCTTTGTGTACGAACACTAGAATAAATTGCTTAAGCCAATTGTATACTTACGACCAAATAAGAAAACCATTCGTGGTCGGTAAATTTATTGAATTGAAGCACATAAAGAAGCATAGTAGATATATTTTTCGCTTCAAGCGAGTAATTTAAGTCGAGGTTGTGTAGCACAAAAGTTCATAAGAGGACAAATGTAGGAAAAATAAGAGGCTCGTAATGGTGCACAACCGAAAGAAGTCAATGACGCGTAGGGAAACATAAGGGATGTTTGTTTTTTAATTCATGTTGTTGACATGAATTTATGCTGTAATCATTTGATGGGTGCCATATAAGTAACTAAATAAAATGCAGAGACAGAACACATGCCCCCGGAGGGATCAGATCCCAAAAGCATATAAACTACTGGGCAAGCTGGTTCATAATGCTTAATGTGTGTGTACTTCCTCTGTCTTGTCCTGCGTCTGTCTTCGCTGGTTTCATGTTGGTAAGCTCAGAATCCACGAACTCTGAATCTTGAGTCCGGTGATTTTGTCAACTGAGCTACAGCGAAGGCTGTTTAATCTTCTACGTTCTTGGGCGTTAATGTTACACGTTTTAACACTGAAAAAAAAAAAAAAAAAAAAACTCCACTAAGACTTCCTAAGCCTTGCTGACAGCTGGCTTCTTGAAGTTGTGTACAGGCGTTTATTGTCTCAATTTCAGGACGATCAGTTCCGTAGATTTTGAGGAAAATGAGCGTATGGGTCGAAACAAAAATTGACCTAAAATACTCAAAAAATACCCAAACTAAATTTGAGCTCTAATGCACACTTCATAGTCATAGCTTCTACTACGACTATTTTGCAGCTACACAAAATTGTTATAGCGTAAAAAATTACCCACGATTGCGTTACTTACTAATGCGGAATTTGAGAGCAGCTCATCACCTGTTTTGCCTTTTTGATAGATTAAGGCAAAGATTTTGAGCAAAACACGCATGTACAATTACAGACAACTTTCTTTAATTTTTGACACGTATTCCTTCAAGAAACACTTTATTAACAGTCCTTGGCTGTCATGAAAGAAGCTTTGTGGTAGATGAAATGAAGAGAGCAATTGAGTTATCGGGAGGTTGCGGGAAGCAGCGCGTGGACCCATAGCAACGTTGCGTGACGAACAGATAGCTGCGACTGACTGATTCCGCTGACGCCGCTAGCGAGTGAAGAAAGTGAGAACAGGATGCACGCACCGTGATCCGCTGATAGCGAGCCGGCGTTTCGGCAACCGGAGATCACCCTCGCTGGCGCGCAAGAGGAGGGGGGGACCCCCTCCTCCTAGGCAGTCACGTTGTCACGTTGTCTTGACTCGGTAGCGGCGGCAGCGGCATGATCAGTCAGTCGCTGCTAGCGCTGCCTCCGGCGGCTCGCCCACCCCCTTTTTTTCCTCATGTTCTCCGGTTGCTGCGCGAGCTCATGCCCCCATCGTTCGCCGCTGAGTGTACTTCCTACCCCCTCTTCCTGCGAGGCTCCGGTTGCCGAAGCGCCGGCTCGAACTGGGGGGATGAAAGGGGGGCGGAGCTGGTTACGAGGCCGATGCGGCCGAAGACAACGCCGACGACGACGCGAAACCCAGGAATGGGCGCCAAAGAGCTGCGCTCTAAAACGTTTTCAGACAGGGTGGCGACCACAGAAGCGCTTGTGTTGTTGACCTCACCTGCTGTTGTCACTCTGTCTGTGCGTGGATGTATTTTTTTGCGTTATAATTTTTTCTTCAACAATACGTACGCACCAACTCGCCCAGAAAGCAGTTTTAATCTCCAGCTAGATTTCGAAAATCATTTCCAAAATTCATTTCACTTTAACTACCTGCTCGAAATAAAGCTTCATAAATGCGTGCCCATGGCTATATAAGCTCTGTCGAGCTGAACAGCCCTCCTAACCTCCTCGCGTGCCTGACACTGCCGCAGCCGTCCATAAACTGTTGAATATTCCGGGTGCCGCCTCCGCTACTGTAGTCTTCACGGCACGACATTTGGGCCATCCCACTGACAACGGGGGATGGACGTACATGAACTGGAATCGCCCATTCTTCACCGCGGGGTACGGCTGTGTGCGCGTGTGTTGTGTTGGTGGGTGGCGCAAGAGAGGGACGCTCGTGCGCGTGCTCCCTTCAAGAGACAGACACTCAGCGTTTACGAAGTGCGGTGCATGGTTCATGGAGACGCCCTCCGGACAGTGTCCATAGTGAGTGCAGTTTGGATAATCAAAATTCATGTTGTTGTTGTTTAAAAGTTTCTCCCCAACGTCATGGAATAACGAATATATTTTATGGTGCCGAAACCCGGGAGTAAGCGAAAAACAACGGCAACTTGAAATCAGCGTTCCAACTGCAACGGACGACAGCGATGGAGCGTCTCCAAACGAAGAGAGAAGTTACGCGAGCCGAACTGAACCAACTCAACGAGGAGCTTGAGCGACTAACGACGGCGGATGATTTCGGCCCCCAGCAACGAGACCTCCTCGCGGAAATATCAGATGAGTTGGACATTGTTTCGAGAGATTTGAAACAGTTAGATGCCTTGATGGAGCCGCATGTGTGTGACGAAGGCCTCGCGAAAGAATACAAAGGTGTTCGTAAGTGCCAAGCTCTCATGACACGAATGCGGACAAAGCTTCGGCGTTTGAGTGAAACAAATTCTAACGGTGCAACAAGCACACTGAATGCAGAAGAAACCGCGTCCAGATTACCTGCTGCCCGTTCGGGACAACTGAGGTTGCCTAAGCTGGAGCTTCAGAAATTCAGCGGCAGCAAGCTTGACTGGCAACCGTTCTGGCAACAATTCCGGCAAGCAGTCCACGAGAATAACGGCTTGACCAGCATAGAAAAGTTCTTGTACCTGCGGACAGCGTTGACAGGAAAGGCGGCGGCCGCTTTGACCGGTGTTCAAACGACGGAGATGAATTACGACTACGCTGTAAAGACACTCAAAGAGCGTTTCGGACGTCAGGACGTGCTCGTGCAAGAACATCTTACGCAGCTGTTAAGCCTTCCCCGGGTTAGAGCTCTCAGTGACGTGAACGCGCTGCGACGCCTCCACGATCATGTTCAGCGAAACATCGCAGGTCTTGAAACTTTAGGTGTCAAATCGGACAGCTATGGTGCGATGCTGTGCGCGGCTTTGTTTCGGGTATTGCCGGCCGAATGGGCTGTTGAGTACCATAAGGCCCACAGTGTAGACAAGGACGTGCTCGACAGTTCGAGTCTCCAAGCCATTCTGCAATCAGTTCGCCTGGAAGTGGAGAGCAGGGAAAAGGCGCACGGAGGAAGCACGAACGCTCCTCAGCAAACGCGACCGGACCACGCCAGTGAACGGCGTCCCAACAGCGTCTACGGCAAAGGCTCAGCGGCCAGCCTCCAGGTGGGTGCCAAATTGAGCAAGGAAAGATGCCCTTTCTGCGCTTCAGAGAGGCATGAGGTTGCAGATTGCAATGCTCCGATATCAATCGATGAAAAGAAAAGAAAGCTGCGAAATGAAGGAAGGTGCTACCGATGCGCGAAGAAGGGGCACATGACGAAAGGGTGTAAGAACTGGACACTACGTTGCGCGAAGTGTGGCCGACGACACATCACCTCGCTTTGTGATCCACCGGCACCGAACGCCGAGGGCGAGACCGCTACTGGGTTGCACTCAACAGCGTCTCTTAGCAACAGCAATAAAAACGCTGTGCTGCTGCAGACGGTGCAGGTGTGGGTCAACGGAACGAAAAGAAAACGCCTCGCTCGCTGTCTGTTTGACGGAGGCAGTCAACGATCGTTTATAACAGAGAAGCTCTCGCGAATACTGGATCTTGAGGTGATCGGTGAAGAGGAAGTGACCATTTACCCTTTCGGCGGCTCGACCAACGTTATAAAGAAAAAACGACGCCGAGTGAAGCTCCGGCTACGAAGCCAGTACGACCGCAAGGAGCACAGCATCGAAGCCCTCGAAATTGAAGAAATCTGCTCCGACCAACTGCTGCTTCCAGAAAACGCTGTTGAGATGAGTCAGGTGGCTGATTTGAAATTAGCGGATGTTACCATCTCACCAACTCGCCTCTTCACACAAGGCATCGAAGTTCTAATAGGCTCTGATTATTACTGGACTTTTGTGCACGCAAAAGTAAAGAAAGTGCAAGGGCCCTTGGTTGCGCTTAAGACTGACTTCGGCTGGACTTTGCAAGGACCGATACCACTTTCTGCTTCAGGTGTGTCGTGTTCCACCGTTGCCGTTCTGCGCACCAGCGTCTGCCACATGGACGCCAACCTGTCAGACGAACTTCGAGCGTTCTGGGAGCTGGATAGCCTCGGTATCTCAAGCAGCTGCCTACTTGGAAGCGAGGAGCAGCAGGTGAGAGAAGACTTCACTCGTTCTCTGACTTTGACCGATGGGCGATACGAAGCGAGCCTCCCGTGGAAGGCACTTGACCAAAGGCTAGCCAGCAATGAAGTTGTAGCAAGAGAACGCCTGGCCAGGTTGATGCGGCGTCTTAGACCCAGCAAGAGCAGACTAATGATCTATGATGCAGCCATCCGTGACTACCTAGATAAAGGTTTTGCTGAAAAGGTTCCAGCCGACGAAATCGACAGCACCTTGTCTCGAGTGTATTATATGCCTCATCGTGCTGTTTTCCGTTCCGAGAGCTCTACCACCAAAGTTCGCATAGTGTTCGATGCATCTTCGAAAGCACAAGGCTGCTTGTCACTCAACGATGCCCTCAGCACCGGCCCGAACCTAAACCCCGACCTGCTGCGGCTTATTCTGAATTTTAGATGCCACAAAATTGCATTGACCGCCGACATTGAGAAGGTCTTTCTTCAGATTGGCATCAAAAGTGAGGACCGCGACGCACTACGATTCCTCTGGTATTCATCTGCGTCATCTGAGGGCTCATCAGAGGGTGATATAGAGGTCTGGCGCATGACAAGAGTGCCTTTTGGTGCCACAAGTAGTCCCTTTATGTTGGCTGCCACCATACGACATCATCTGGCTAACGTCTCTGAGGACCTCTCTCACTCCGCACAAATCTTAGGTAGCTGCCTGTACGTCGACGATTTGATAACTGGAGTCAGCAACGCGGAAGAGGCGACGAAACTTTATGAGGAGGCAAAGCAAATAATGAGCTCAGCAGGAATGAAACGGCGAAAGTGGAGTTCCAACAACGAACTCCTACAACGGTTCAATGCTGACGGCGTTGGAAATGCCTGCGCTGACACTGCGACGACGACTTCAGCCATGGCAAGAGTGTTGGGGCTCGAGTGGGACAGAGGAAACGACGAGCTGAAGTATTCTCTGAAAACGGCGCTGGAGCTTCTTACTGTCAACAGGAACACTAAACGCTTCGTGATCCATGCCACAGCGAGAATCTTCGATCCCCTCGGTCTGCTGAGCCCAATAACAATCACAGCACAAGCATCTCTTCCGGTGATAGAAATTAAGCGCTTCAGCAATCTGAATCGCCTACAGCGAGTCACAGCTTGGATGCGACGCTTTGTTCGCAACTGTGATCAAAAAAGGATGGACTTGAGGGCCTGCTCTGTGCATTCGAAATCCAACAGGCGCAGAAATGGTCGCATCACGGAGGAGTTTACTGGGCGAGATGGAAGAACGCGATCCTGAATGATTGGTTTACCAGGTTGTACTTTTGTACCCGTTGGAAGACAGAAATTAATGAGCTAGCGCTCATTCGGCGGGGAGGATGTTGAATATTCCGGGTGCCGCCTCCGCTACTGTAGTCTTCACGGCACGACATTTGGGCCATCCCACTGACAACGGGGGATGGACGTACATGAACTGGAATCGCCCATTCTTCACCGCGGGGCACGGCTGTGTGCGCGTGTGTTGTGTTGGTGGGTGGCGCGAGAGAGGGACGCTCGTGCGCGTGCTCCCTTCAAGAGACAGACACTCAGCGTTTACGAAGTGCGGTGCATGGTTCATGGAGACGCCCTCCGAACAGTGTCCATAGTGAGTGCAGTTTGGATAATCAAAATTCATGTTGTTGTTGTTTAAAAGTTTCTCCCCAACGTCATGGAATAACGAATATAAACAAGCATCATCCTACGAAGCCACCGCGTTTCTCAAACCTGGATATTGCACTACCCTCTCTTTCCTTCACGCTGCAAGTGGAAACTAGTTTTTCCGACTATTGATATATGTTATTCTTGTGAACGACTGCGGAAGAGCTATGCGAAGCTGAATAGAAGCATGATATCTATCTAGCCCAGCAATGAATCCAAAAATGTGATGCGCTCCTGGTTTGTTTTTGTTTTTTATTTCAATGACCATATGGTATTGCTTTGTTTCCTAGCACAGAATGACACTCTTTTTCCATACCGCGCCACTATCGGTTGATACAGTGAAGTAGGTTAGAGACGACAGGCTTACGGCACGGTCTCTGTCATGGCCACCATGAATGGATTCAGGTGGGTTCCGGCCACTTGCCAGGTAGCCACTGAGCACCCCACAAGCGACAGCAGGACGAAAGTCGTCATGAGCAACCTGCGATGGCTATGGTAAAGGAAAACAATAATTTCAGTCAATTAACAAAAACGGCCTTCTTGTGTATTATGATAAAATTCAAATTAATTTAGTTCAGACCTACTGACGCCTCTTATTTACAGAGCAACCTGCACAGCATATAACAGCGATTTTGGAAGTTCAAAATGTTCCCAAGCAGAACTGAAGGACAATTTAATTTCTTTAAATAACGTATCCTGTTCTGTCTGATTATTGAATAAATTCCTTTCGACTGTCAATAGCACCTGAATATAAACACTTAAGAGTTTATTTTGTACAATCTCTTATGGAACAGTGGGCCATACATGCTCAATCTTAAGCTTGTATAATGGTAAATGTTTGTAAAACTCAAATAATAAAAGGATTTAATAGCAGTGTATTTATGCTTTACATTGCCACTAGTGAAAAAGGGTTGTGATGTTTGGATTCTGAACGTCAAATTTGTCCGACATGCGAAAGTTGGCCTGAACACCACTGCTCCATTTCTGCCTACGGATCACAATTTCACCAATAGCATCAGTAATAACAAACCTTCCGTGAGAAGGGACCAGCTCATTACATGTCACATGCTCGGATGTAGATGTTATTAAAAACATTGCGCGAAATTCTTAACCAGAATCCTTCTTTTTCTTCCGCACTTCTTCCGAATAAGTGTGACCATGAGCGCCGGATTGGAGAAGTGAAGTGTAGGACTGACATTTAAAATTGCCTCTTCTTTTCCCCTCACAGTCATCAATTAGAATCGAATGCCTCAAGAAGTCAAACGGCAATCTGAAACAATGTTTCAAACTCATGTCTGAGACATGCAAAATTGAGGATATGTACCTTTCTTTGTGCCTGCGAGCATGGCCGTAGCTCTTTAATATGTTTATAACCCTGTCCAGTAGAAGTATTCATGTTTCTGCCCTTTCGTAATATACTTTTGTTCCCGGTAACCTTTGGCGCATAACAAAATAAATTAAATGAAAGCGGAAACAGTAAGTAAAAACGATAGAGAAGCCATCGTAGGACTTCTATGAACTGCGTGACAAACTTATGATCGTAATAAGAATTAGGTCAGCCGAGGTCGCAGTGAGACCTGTCCGTGATGGTGTCTCTCACATCTCTCAGCCCCGTGGCATTTAACGTAACGCAGAACGTGACCATAATGCCACTTAGCAACACGTTAAGTTCAATGAGTCGGTAAATATCAATATTGGGAAGGAAAGCATACGTAAACGAGGGAGAAAAACAAATTACATGAGAAGTAAGACCACGACACAGCGCCCATCCTCTAACTTCTTTTGCGTCGATTTAGGACGTTCTTTTTCTCGCTAAAACTGGGCTTTGATTGCCGCTAACAATCCCGCATACTCAAAATATGAGTGAGCAGTTCGCCTTCTGAGACAATTCCGAAGTATCGTTTTGATCTCTCCACAGCCTCCTTCTACTCCTCCTGGCAATGTTGCCCGGCTAACCGGGACTATACAGAGGGATTTGCGCAGAAGCTGCGGTGTACATTTTCTGCTCGCCATCATTCCCACTGTCTTTGTGCGGAAGGTCCTATATATACCCAAATACTCTAACAATGTTGCCTTCTTTTTCGAAGCCGCCCAAAATAACATGGATGATTTACGTGGCCTATACCTGTGGTCGTGTTTGCACTTTGCATACGTAATAGACTATGTGTGCAGTGCGTGTAAAGGGGGACACACTAAAGAAATCCACCTCGGCGTCCTTTATACCCTGAGCATAAGGAAATTGCGCAGCTCCTAAGGCAAGCCATAGGCATCACAGTTTCTCGGTGTTCGCGCACTGATACTTGGATTCTTTCTACAAACAAGGTGACTAGTTTTGCAATACCGAACGCGGAACCACTACGCGATGACGGTCCTACTTCCGTTGCTACTGCTAAATGTCTCGTCACACCTTAATAATTTACGAGAGTTTGAACTAACGTATTTCGTCATCGTAGAATAAAATAAAGCAGAAAGAACGTAATGTTGGTAATTTTCGCATAGAACCAGCCAGTAATGAGGTTGCAGTAACTCGGCTACCAGTTAGTCTTATCTAAATAATTATGCGCGCACCTATGGCCGTTCGACCTCGGCATTGCAGCTTTTATCATAAAAGAGGTCGAAAGCATCATTGCCGGAATGAAGGGGCAGTTGTTGCGAACTCTTAGCAGAAAGCCTTCTAAAGGCTACTGCTTTAGCCGTATCCATTTTCATACTTTCGGTATGCAACTCTATGACGAACATAAGAGGCCACGCTTCCCACTTTCAAAGTGCGATAATTGACTCAACATAAGTTTCCGATAGCGGCCCAAATTGTAACCAAGTGCTGTAGTATCCTCTGTCGATACGTGAACCAACAGCACAGATAAATATCGACACAGCAGCAGCTTTCCCGCGTTAACATGTGCATGGAGGCAAGCATTTCACCTAAGGTGATAAGCCTCATTATGGAGAATATTGCTTACATCTATGCTCACTGATTATTGAGCGCTCATGATCAAGAGTGTTCAAAATTGTTTTCGTTGCCTTGTTCCCTTCACGGTCCACCTCGGCCCTTGCTGCGGCCGGCGAACATGAAGTCGCGGCCTCTATTGTGGAGGCAATGTTGGCCAGCGGTAAACAAAATTGAGGCCAGCGTAATGAAAGAAAAGTGCGCTGATTACGTCATCCAACTAATGAGCTCCTTATCTAGCGATGAGGACATCTGCGCTCATTCTAAACTTCAGTTAGAAAAAACTCCCCGAAAATAAGATACAATTTAGTCATGAGTCCATTTCTTGTAATCGTAAGAGACGCGCCAAACACACTTGCAGATATAAAGCTACAATCTAATTTTGAACAAAAGGGCCCGTAACGTTTTTTTTTTTTTTTTTGTAACTAGAAATCCCCGCCAAATAACTTGGCTGGACCATGAAGCGAGATTTAGGCCAACAGCAAAAAATAAAGACATATCATGAGTCGGCCACGACCGGATTCTGTGTTCTTTGTTCGGCTCGTTTCTTTGTTGCCTTGATTACCATTTTCCTGCCTTTGTTCAAGGGCGAATCTGGTACAGCTGTCGAGGGCGCACATTTATTCAGTGGTGCATACGCCGACCTCATGTCGCCCTCTACGCCCGTCCATCAAAATTTCACTCGGAGAAAGATAAAAATCTCGGCTACTAAAGCGGTGCCCTCGAGACCTAATCGCCTGGATTTCGTGTGACTCGAAGGGAATTCCATTCCTCTTTAAGGTTTGCTATGAGTCCTTCACATGCTGGGAAGGGCCGCAGTAGGCGGTTGTGGTACTGACCGTATTTCTGAGATAGAAAGAGACACCGTTCAAGCACCGAATTCGGGCTGCTTCTGATCGGGAATACTCTCCATTTCTAATCATAGGCTATTGTAAATTCCGCGACAGTCTCTCATTGCATCTATCAGTAGATGTAGCTGGCTACGGTGTGCAGCTATTCCAGTACTAGAGTACCATGAAAAACGTGCCATATACTCTGCTTCCAAAAACGTAATTCCTGAAATGCAATTCCATAGATCCCTCAAGCCTTATTATATAGGCATTTTTGAGAACAGATAATTTATTTCATAAGCAATGGACGTTTAAGCGATTTTGATTTTCGCCGTATCGTTGCATTCTGGTTCCATGACTGACGAGTTACCTTTGAAAGCCTGTTAACAGCTAAGGGATAGAGCAGTATATAGGTGAATAGCTGTTTTTATAGAGATATAGCGCGGATATGAAAAAAAGGTCATGTATGATTTAAATGAATGCGATTTTCTGCGAAATATGGCTTGATACAGACTTCCAGGAAACCAAAACAAGGAATTCACCATGAAGGTTAGATTGCCCTCCGGCAGCTTCAACGTGACTCCTAAGCCTTTGTAAGATTGCCCTATTGGAGAACGGGCTATGACGGGAGGTTGCTGGAACAGAAAACCTCAAACTATATATGTGTGCGACCGAGCCTGCTAGCCAGAACATACGTTTCTGTGAATGATTTCCATACGTGGAGAGGTGAAAAACGACACGCATACAGAATATATTAGGTTGCACCCTAGCTCTAGGAAGTTATGGTGATCGTTTTGGTACATGCAACACTAAAACCTGCCTCATTCTGCGCGTCTAAAGGTCGAGATGCTGTCCGTTATTGTTATGAATACTGAGCATTTCATGCCCCCCCCCCCCCAAATATAACCGTGCTAGAAACTAAAAGCATGCTTTTTTAATGGTAATCTATTCAGGATTGTATAGGCAGTCGCGTTGCACACGTCCGAGCAGCTTTAATGCGGCTACTTGCTCAGTAAAACACAGAGATATTAGCTGAATTTTTGTTTTACCTTTAGTGAAACATTTGCTGCGAGTGAGTTACAAGACTTGCTTAAAAAACCAATTTTCAATTTTTTTTTTCAACGAATCTACTTTAGAGGGCCTCTTTAGAGCATAAAGATAAACTCATGTATTCGTAAAGTAGCACGTGTCTACGTGGCTTGATCTATAAACTAGACACAAAAAAACTTTTTCAATCAATAAAAGGCCACCGATCATGGCGCTGCTATTGCGGTGAGGGAGCGCACTTTGCATAGCCAGAATAGTTATTTTAAACAAGGACGAGATCATTCCATTGCCATGAAATTGCATGTGACAGGAAAATGTTGAAGAATTTAAGAAAGCAAGCGGTAATCGGTGCATTTAAAACTGTTCCTCATTCAAGCGCTAGTAAACTGCTAGGTGCCACATCTGTAATAACGACAGCCACCTCTTTGGCAAAGGCCTTACTTTTTTGCTGTCCCCTTCTAACGTTGTGAAGCGCCTGCGCTCACCGCGAAACTATGGCAGCAAATGGTGCCGCATTCAGTCCCTGCGACTTTGAGCAGCCGAATTGTTTCCATAGAGGAGGATATATCTGAAAGTGCTGTCATCTTTTGTGCTGCCATATTTGAAGGTGTTGCCACAACGCGTAGTAAGCTAGCCGTTTTTATATTTTTTAAGCTCGACGGATGGGCCGTACACCAATGTATTTTGCGGAAATCAACTAAACTAACCATTTTTCACCGCCTTCTATACTATTTGCATAGGAAAATTTGCACTGAAGTTAACAAAAATTCCGAGAGCACTGCAGAATCTGCACTAGAGAAATGCGAAAGCCTGAGAGTTGCTGCTGCACACGGCACGTTCCGCGCTTCTTGTCAAACACAACCAGCTTTCAGTTGAACGCATCAAATTTCACCGGAAATCTATAATTCATTTACAGGAAAGAAAAGACGCAGTATCTGTTACTCGAAGAATCTCGCTCAAACATCTCCCGGACCACACACGCATTTCTCCAGTGAAGATTCGGCAGTGATCTGATTCATTTTACTTTTACATTTCTGGCTGTAATTAATTAACAAATCATTTTATTGATAATATTTTTCAGTATCATGGCGTCATCCTCAATCCCACGTAGCCGTATGTTTGATCCTAACTCTTCTGAGAACGACACAATGGCTGCGGACATGTTCTGTACATGCGACATTGCCGACATAGCCTAATAATGCTTTCGCTTTAATGAAAGATTAGCTAATATTTCTGTGCTACATAGCCTACTGAACGCCTTGAACAAGTGAAGACGACCTGCTTAAGCTTACTGCGTACAACTGTGGAGTGGAACACCCGTAGAGCGTATTTATTTATTTATTTTTTTATTTGTCTTCACCCTCAGGGCCGTACAGGCATCTCAGAGGGGAGTGGGCAAAAAGAAATACAGGAAAAAAGAAACACTGCAAAAATCGGGTACATAAATAATACATCCTATACATACAATATTAGCTATGAAATCGGCAATAATTGTATTAGTAGACACAAAACTAGTAGTACTTAAACAATGCAGGTTAAAGCTTTGCGAAAGTTATTTGTATCAGTAATAGATATAATTTCATTAGAAAGATCGTTCCATTCTTTGGAAGTACGGGGAACAAATGAGCGTAAGAAAGCATCTGTTTTGCATAAGGGGATGGCTACTTTGCAGGGATGATCAGTGCGATGCGATATGTAATAGGGTCTCTGAAAAAAATTGCTGTGTAAGACGGAATAATAATATAACTTGTGGAATAGGGTTAGCCGGCAAACTTTTCGTCGTGAAGCCAATTTTGGAATACGCAAAATTGCTTTCATTTCTGTGACACTTACTCCTCGGTTATAGTTAAAAAGAATGAAACAAGCAGAGTTATTCTGAACGCGTTAAAGTGCAGCAATTAAGTAATCATGGCTAGGATCCCAGACTGCTGCTTAGTATTTTAATTTTGGAAGTATTAAAGTTTTATAAAAGACTGATTTCAAAGTAGACGGAGCGCGGGAAAAATTACGTCTCAGATAACCTAGCGCTTTGTTAGCGTTGTTGATGATGTAATCTATATGAAGCCGCCAAGTCAGGTCGGATGAAATGTGAATGCCTAGGTATTTATAAGAATGGACGCTATTAAGTTCAATGTCATTCAGAGAGTATAGAGGGGACGAATTAGCCATTGTTTAGAACCTGAAACCCACTTGGCTGAAACAGCGTATGTGCATACCTTGGCATGTTGCCTCCAGTGCCAATGCTTTAGAATATTGACGGAACGAGTGAAAGGCGCAATTTGATACATTTGTGATAATAATTGTAACCAAAGGTCAGGAAGCATCACATACTAAATGCCTACACTAATTCTCTACTAGAAGGACACTGCTTTTCGTGTTTTGGACGCAGTGACAGCGCGGTAAGAAAGCGCAGTATAGGTTACCCTAAGCTACAGTCAACGCGCTGGGCTGTGCAGGCAGTCTATTTATACTTTCTTGCTGGGCGTCCCGCTTCACTCATCGTTGTAAACAGCACGTTTGACTGTAATATTCATTTGCAAAGCAAGGCAGAGTATGTGGCAAGTTGTGGCTTTTATACAAGCGCCTTCAAGACACAAATGCCAGACTTGTCTTCACTCCACCTTGTTATTTTCACAGATATACAATACTAATTTGGACTATTCCACACGAGGTAACATCTTGTGGTGTTAATGGCACGCAACCATTGCCCAAAATTTGAGGCCTATAAGTAGTTCGCGTTTAATCCGCATATTGAAATTCTTAAGGTGGATATATTAAAAACATAAGCTATACAGGAGAGGGGGGAGGTAATTGTTTCTCTGTCATTCAAGAAATTTTAAGTTCAGACAAAGCAAAACGGGCTACGCTGCACGACAGAGCAGGAATTCCGGCGGGCTGTACAATATTTGGCAAAGACTAAACACCTCGCAGTGAAAGGTTTTTGGCACTCGTGCCATTAAGGCTTCCTGCCGAAATTGTCGTTTCTGTGAAGCTTGCATGCAATTTAGTTGTGCGCGTTCATAGTTTTATTGCGGATACAAATTAGCCCTTTAAATAAGTTTGTCAACATCGATCAACTAGACTTTCGTGGCCACCTTCTATCTGGTGTGACGCAGTTTTTGTATGTAATTGCTGCTGCTTCATGCTTCACATGGAAGACGGCACATTGTGGCTGCATGTCGCACCTGTTTCGCAATCTGGTAGGACCCCGCAAAGAACTAGTTTTTTGTAATTTGGAAGTTTATTTCAGCGCAAAGTCGGAGTAACCAGAGCTATTCCAGCATAAATTAGTTCGCATTATTTATGACCGATACATTGGCAGACGACATTTTTTATTATCATTCGCTATAAGTTATCATCAGCAACTGCCATCTTTAGTCGAGCGGAGAAAAAAAGGATAATGCTTTTCTTTATTACCTGTGCAACAAAAATGATTGTGTTGAAATTTTGTGAGCCGTTTTTGTGAGCGTCGTCACCTTCAAGCTTGAAACTACAAGCTGCTTTTCTCCGTCGCGCATTGGTCATTCTCGTCCTAGTAATAGACTTCTGTGTCTGCACCACTATTCGTACAAAGATTGCGCTAGTATAAAGACTAGCTTGCTACGATTACGTTTTGTCTGAGAGCATTGTTTGTTTTGTCACCCCCGGCACTTGAAGGCACTTGACGTGCCTGCCTGTAAAATTATATTTCCGTTGCCACCTTTCCCTCCATTACAAACGATGTCCATAGAGTCAGCTAATTTACTGTTGATACTTGAAATGTGCTCCGTCCTTGTATTCGGCCAGGCATTCCTGTCATTCTAAAATAGACAAATAAATAAAAGTGTATGCGAACGCAAACTTGCCAACAGCATGGCTGGAATGGTTCACCAAAGTTAATGACATGCACCCAGATCTGATATCGGAGGTAATATGTTCTCTCCATTCAGCGTCGCATCCTTTGACTAGGTTGATGTTAATATGCACTAAATATGAAGTATTTACCTCTGAAAAAAAAAAACTCACAATGAGCACCACCTATCCAGATTTGGTGAAAACAGCGCAGAGAGGGAAAAAATAAAGATCACAAGTTGAGTGCTTGACCATGACGTTGCTATAAGTTGCCAGTGAATAACAACGTGAACCACGTGGAACGAAGAATACTAAAGGATTAAATTATTTTTCAGTATTCTTCATTTGACAAAAAATATTGCTCCAAAAAGAGCAAAAAGCCCTGAAAAACCGTTCGAAGCGTTGTGGCGTAAATGTCTTCGTCATTTCTTATGCTTTCCATACATTTAGTGTGCTTACGGACGCAGGAGGAGATTCGTTGGTAGCTACATAACTGATACAGGTCGCGGAAAATAATTGAATCAGTTGGCTGTGTCTCTTGTTTTCATGTATTTTTCGTAGTTGTTTGCTAGAAGCTGTGTGTCATGTTATTCTTTGAGTATATTTTGCTGTTTTATTTTTAACGGTGCATCCTACTCACCTTTTAAGCAGAAGATAAACCGCCAGGGATGCTACGAAAAGCTGGAAGTCGGCTGACAAATACCATACATGCGGCATCATTGACTGAAAGCAACGAAAGGTTATTGTGATCAAAATAAATACGCGTTCCGTGCAGAAGCATTCCTTTCCAAAATTTAGCAAACATTTTTTTATTTACTGAATTCATTAGGTGGAAAGTAGGCTTTCACAATTTCTTCAAAACACAAGCACACGGCAGCTCTTTCGCTGACTGGGTATAGGATCAAGTGACGAAACGTAATGGGGCAATTCCCGATAATATAAGAATGAACTGAAACTGATGAGTAGACAATTTAATGAGAAAGTTATACACGATATGTTTATTGGAAAATTGCTCGAATGTATGATCTTCACTACGATTTTTAGCGCGACCAGCATTGAGCAATTTTCCGCGTCAACAGAGGGCCCTGTCCTATGGAATATATTAAAACACGCATGTACCTCCGGCCAATTCTTTAAGTGTACCGCGCGATCGTCGACTGCCAGACCCTGCTGCCCTGGAAGACGTAGGAAATGACAAGGCAAGCGAAGTCAAGGGCATGCCTACAATTCCTGTTGCTGTAGTACTGCAGGCTGCTCCGATTAGTGCTACGCAAACCCTGCTCGTAGTCGCCTGGTCTACTTCGGTGCTCCAAGAAGCTGCCTCGACTATTTATCCGCTGAAAATTGTGTGCGAACATATCTGTAAAAAACACACTTGCAATAAAAGGCGGAGCATGCCCAATAACTATCCCCAATAACTACTTTTGGAAGGAATAATTGTCAAGGACATTACCTAAACATCAGCGTATTAATTAGAAACCCCCTGAAGTCTGTACCTGCAAATGGAACCGGGGACAATCATAGTGTTGGGAACGTGAGATGTTTGCACCGATCAAAACCACAAGTACACAGGAGGTATTATTAGAACAATGGTCTCAGAAATCGGACATGCATGAAAAAAAAAAGCAGGCGACACTCCATTGAGCAGCATGATTCCGTCCCCACGTTCGCTCCCTCTTCCAATTTCCGCTTTGCTTTGCCTCGGTGCCGCTATTCCAGGCAGTTGACGGTCACGTGTAATTATTAAAGATTTGGCCCGGTGTACAAACAAAAACAAATATATGATGAGAATGTTTACTCACGTAAGTTATTTCCTTTCGAAAGTTCCGAACTTGAAGCAGTAAGTCCCACCAGTGGTTATTGAATTCGTAGTAAAACTTGTCAAAAAAAGTCTTTGCATCCGGCCCCGATGTTATCGCAGGCAGTAAGTGCATACACATGATCACGAAGAACAGCGGTACTGTTGCCCTGAAAGCAATGTTCGTTTCGGCACTGTGAGCATAGCGATGAAACAAGAAATGAAAGCAGTAAAATTCTTGATCAGTTCCTAAACACGAGCAAAAGAGTAGATCTAAAAAAAATTCAGATTTTACACGTTTATGCATAATGATTACTGTTCAATGAGAACAGAGCTTTCGCTGGAAATTCATACATCATGAATTCTGTGAAGTTGACTTGAGCAAAGTCTCTCAGAAAAAGAAACAAAAACATCCATTTCAAAAATCCTTTCAGAAATGCCCGGAAGAACAACAAATTCACAATGCTTCAATAATGTAGACCGAGTTTTGGAAATGAAGCAAGACGCATGGGTCCCCTTTCAACCAATCAGAGCCACCGAGACAAGAAACGCGCAGGAATGTAGCAACAGGCTTCAACGCGAGAGAAACTCTGGATCCTACATTCCTTCTTGAACGCTGATGTAGAAGCAACATTGTACACCTGCTATACGGCAAATTTAATGTCATTCCCATCAAATGATATCTGTTTAGCTTGATGTCATTTTTTTTTTTTTGATGCACTGCTACATGCCCGAAACTAAGGCCATTTGCAAATGATGGCAATTGTCATGGCTACAAAAAATACTGGTGCGCCTTCAATATTTTGTGATAATGACTTCGCTCTGAACGAAAGCACCTTTTAAATTCTTATTTACGTCTTGCATGCTTCGTAACCAAGCTGTTGAGTACGACTATCTGTTACGAAGTTAGCAGCTATGTCGGCGACTCGTTTGTTCACGGAGGGGTACGGAAATGAGCGAGCGTCGGCGCCCGAGTGGGGAAAGAGCACAAATTGGCCAGTTTAACAGCGGACATTTTGCACGCTAAATGAAGTACCGAAAGCAGCACGTAAAGTAGGCAGCACTCAGTGAACCGTCCGACGGCGTTTTTATAAAACCTTCGAGCATACTACAGCAACTTCGAGTCCCGTCTTGGCATGATCTGCTCGGCGTAAATGCCCGTCGAAAAATGCCCAACCCGTCTCATCAAGAAAGCAGACTACAGTTTCGAAACGCTTGCCACACCGTACACCGCGAGCTTACCGCCACGGTGCCGCCCGCGAGAGCGGTGGAAGACGGCGCTCTGGCCGTGCACTACGCCCTAGTCGTCGCTAGGCCTAAGCAGTTTCGCATCCAAGCCTCAGCGGATAGCGCTTTGTAAATGATAAATTACATACTCGTGGTACTGCTTTAAACCAGTTCGATTGTCTCACAAGCTGTCTCATAGTGCCCGTAAAGAGTAATTTCGGCGACGTCTTAGCAACGGAGCTATATAATAAAAGATCGGATGAGCTGCGCCACACCGGAGGTAGCTGCTACGTGGCTGTGAGTAGAAATATGTAAATAACCCTTACTAGAAACTCATTCCCAGTAGGGACTACTTTTTGGAATTCCATTATCTAAGCGCCGATAATTTAAGATCGACAGATTTTACCCTGCTTTTGTGATGGCGGCAATAGGGATATCCCCCGTGGCGGAGCGGACGGTATACGTGACCACTGTGGCCCTGCGGCAGGCACGGCCGGTGCTCCGCTCATGCTGAGTGCGGTGGCTGGTTGGCTGGTAGCGAGGGGGGCATTTATTCTTTTTTGCGATACTATCTGCCGTGTTTCATAAAATTTAATATGTAGCTGCAAGATTATAGGCGTGCAGTAGTATTATTATGATTATGGCATTTTTGCAGTTTATTTCAGGTGTATATTATCACCGAGCCTCCGGTGTCGAAATAGTATATTGCCTCTTTGATCGCAGTTGAATGAGATCCTCAAACTCATCTAATACCTCATGACATCGAATGTAATATTTCGTCGTTTCCCAGCCAAAAAGTGTTATTTTGAACGAATGTCATTCGATTGAAATGACATTAAATGTGCCGTGTGGCAGGTGTATTAGTCTATCATAGATGATGAGTATACATAATAAATTCCATGTATATATTCATGTTGCTTAACAAAAATGTAAAGATCGGGTAATCAAATGAATCATTTTTCCTCTTTTTTCTTTCTATGTGGGGTCTGTGTAATTGCTATATCCTCGCTTTTATTCCATGTCGAAACGTTCTAAAGAAGATTACTTCGTTTTTTTTAGCCAAGACTATGTGAAAAAAGTTAACGCATCAAATTATGAGTTGAGGGGACGATTAGCATAAATTTTCAAGCGTGGCATAGGTTTTCATTTGTTTTATTTAACTGATCACTGGGCATTGCTTAAGCATCAGCTAGCAACGAAATGGAATGGTCTAGATTAGGAGTAGCCGGGAAGGCACATCAAAAGTCCCATAAAAAATACTTTTCTGGTCAAGAGCCGCAAAAAATTGGTGATTGCAAATTTTCTTACTTCGTCCAGCAAAGTTGGGGATAACAATGATGCAGGGAGGTTCATTGTGCACCTGAATTGTTCCGTCCAGTTCGTGAAGCAGGTGCCTTTAAATTTAACTTGATCAAGATTGTCTCTGTACGAAGCATTACAATTGGATGTCCGTCCAAAAGAGCGCACGCTATTTTGACGTCGCTGCGTTCAGTGTTGAGAAAAATGCCTCACAACAGAAGATGGGTACAAACAGAAAGTTCATGGAAACAAACTAAAGGGAGCCGCCCTTAACGGCAGGTTCGGATATGGAAAAAGAGCGGTGAGGGGGGGGGGGGGGGAGGGGGGGATACAAATGGCAGAGATTCGCCAGCCTCACATAGGCTAACGAGAAGCCGCATTCGGATCGAGAAGCCCTCATGCAGGTTGCCTCGGACGCAGAATACCTCATATACTGAATAGAAAAACGCTTGCCCATGCTTTCACAGCTCCTGGATGCCTCTACCTGATGCCCTTACAGCGCCAAGCAGTTTTTAGTGCTCGAATAAATTAAGAAAAGACATGATAATGTTACCTGAAGGTAGTCAACGTGTATTTCTTTTTACAAAAGCACGTGCAAAATATACAAGCTTCAAAGAACGCCAAAAAAGACCAGACGTTACCTGATAAATCTACGCAATATAGCCAGAACAAATATTAGCCATCCTTTCGCTTTCTGCTTGATGACAGTGTGGCACATCAGGAAACCGCTGAAGGAAAAAGACAGTGATATGATTGGCGTAGTAACAGTATAAGCAGAAAATGCTGCACTGTGGGCCTCTTGGGCTTCTTGTCAAAAGGAAGCATACTTCTCAAAAGGTGACAGTAAACGCAGATGTAAGGAAGCGATAAGTGTCGCCGCCCCCCGGGGGAGCGATTGATATATATATACATAAATTACTGTACCACATTTTCGACAAAGAAATTCAATAAAGGCTGGGTTCAAATAGACCCGCCACATCTAGGAGGTAGGCACGAATTCGACCCTCTTTCTCTATGGAATCCGTGGGAGAAGGCGTCAAGTGATGTGGCTTATGTGGCAACTCGAGTGTTTTATGAATCAACAAAACAGCACAATAAACACTTGCCCATTAATAGAACTTTTGCACACTGACATAATGAGAGGAGCCACGCAGCTCCTTCCAGCCTGTTACTCAAATAGTACTATGATCCTACTTAACAAATTTGGATTGTTACACTAGCAATCACATTTCCACCGACGCCCGTCTTAGGTTGACGCAAAGAAAAAAAAAAAACGAAGTACGGGCAAAAATGAAACTATGCTGCCGTAATCTTTGCGCAGAAATAAAGATACTTTGTACCTCTCCGACCAACCAATTCGCGCGAAGCTACATATGCTCATTGGCCTACCGCTCACATCGAGCTGTAATCTATGTGTTGTACGTCGGAGGCACACACTATGTGAATTTATCGCCCGCTTTCCCCTAAGCATTAGTGCAGTTTCGTCACATTGGGCGTTACTAAAGACAGTGTCTGTTTAAGTGTCTCACAACAGCAGCTCAAGGGGACACGGGGGGACCTTAGACCTCCAGGGGCTGCTGAGGCCACTACTTCAAAATTGTTACCTTATCCTGAAACCCTACCATTCGACATACCATCACTAAATAGTGGCGAGGAGCTTCTGACGGGCATACATCTACTTCCACATTTGCGCGCCGTACTTCAATTAATAAACGTCTGAAAATTACCGCCTGAGAGAGCGTGCACATTGCTCACAAGTACTGTGGCCCACGTTCGTTGACATGTACTTTAACAAATGTGCGTCTTTGCATCCTCAAGAAATGAATATAAGCTGCTCTCTACCGCAAGACAGTTGTCACGGACACTAGCCGTACAGCTAATATTACAGTTTGCCCTATGTACCGCTGGACGGAGTAACCCAGTGTTCAACTCGGCAGCTGGGCGAGTTGGGTATTTATTTTGAATGCTGCTCTGAATTTTTTTTTTGTTTTTGGTTATAGGAGCGATGGTTGTTCTTTTTGTTTTTAGTTCAGTGTTAAAAGCCAATGAAGAGGCATCTTAAGAAACCGTACAACTTACGCGTTCGCTGGGTAAGCTGCCGGTTACTTCTTCGACCGATCGACGGCGCAGTCCTTTGATTCGGCTGCTCAGCATGCTTTTCAGAAAGTTTAATGGTGACCAACACCACTTCGTTTTTATTACAGAGAGCAAATTCAAGCAAGCGCCAATGTTAAATTACCCCTAAAAAAACATAGGCTATAATATGCTACTTTTTGAGTAAAGTTTGTTCTAGAAAAGGCCTGTACTTAGCAATTAAGAATATTTTTAAGCTTCTGCACTAAAATATGAACGTCACTGTACACACGACTCGAGATGCGTTGCTGTAGGGCTGCTATCTATATTTGCAATAAGCAACCTGGTTCCATTTTTACGTCTTGCGAGAAGAACCAAACTGTTATCCGAAGCACTGAGTTCGATATGTATATGTCAAACACTTAGCAAAATTTTTTTTCAAACACTAAGCGAACTCAGATTCGCAGCACTAAGGTGGTCTAGCGGCCGATCAATTACATGCTAATCAATGACACCAGTGCTGCATTAAGAGTATAAAATACACACACCCTAAACCAGTAATTCAGTTAGAATAGTGGAGATATATGCAGTTATCGCTCATTTTCAAGCTCGTGCACGTTCTCAAATTTGCGCTTATGAAGTATCTGTTTTCACTTTTCTGCTACTGTGTCTGTAACAGCCTGATCACTTTGGGATGTTGAACCCTCATAAACGAAATCAAATCAAAGATATTTGTGCGCATCGTTAAAGACCTACCTCCGCATTCGCGATGGCAGACATCGCTGATGCTCACTTAATTAACTTTCCTTCCATAGCTATGCCCACCTATCTGGATATCCAGAAACCAGTGTTATTTCTTGGTTGTCACTGGAGAACACACAGAGCCTAAATTAGATATTTTAAACTTTTAATTTTGCAAAACTACAGTCCGAAGATTCTGGTCGACAATACTGACTATCGGAGCCGACCCTTCACCTTCCTGCAAAGTCTTACCCATGAAAGTTTGCCAGCACTCGTATACCTACTATTTCTAAAGATCATACAAAATTAAACTTTTGAACCAAAATACCAAATTTCTTCACGAGAGATAAAACTAAACTTTTGCACCAAAATACCAAATTTCTTCACGAGAGTTAACTGCTGAGCTAGTTTGTTGTCAGACCTAATGACAGAGTTCTCAGCGTAACACCAACACAGAAAAGAAAGAGGACACTATGAGCGCTGGTGGTGTCCATGCTGTCCTATCTTGTGTGTTTGTGTTGCTCTAATTGCCCTCTTATTATTATTCCAAATTAGCGCGGTGACTTTCGTTATCTTTCACGTGGCACGGAGTGGTAGCCGTACGAACTAGAAGCCGCCTTTTTTTTATAGAATTGTTCTCAAGAGCCCGCAAATACAAAGAAATATTTCTTAAGATAGCTTAGTCAGCAATGATGAGCCCCCCGGGGCGTTGCTACCACGATAGCAACAGGAGCCTGGTATCAACTGGAATTATTTTACTTTTGACTGCACCCTCTGGATGGGAGCACTATGTGCGACTGCTGCGAACAAAAAGGAACGAAAAATTCTCCAAGTGACTACAATGTGCCTGAATCCAAATTTTTAGTTACCCTAACTTTTTGTAATCGCACACTGACTCCTTTCTTATATGCATGCGTGCATTGTTACTGTGACAACGTCGCTGAATTAGGATGTGCATGCGGATGTATCACTTTAGCGCAGTGAAGCACACCTTGTTAAGCATATATCAGCGATTTTCCTAGTGGAAGTGACTTTTGCATTTGCTCCCATTCTTCCCCGTTTGTGTTGGGCAGAAACCGTTAATTGATATCTTGTAATTCTTTTTTTATATAGCAAAAATTGTGTAGCTTTAAGCATGGCTTTAACCTAGTCATACGAGCAGAATGTGTGCATACTTTTTCATAGCTTGACGGTGTGATTTAGGAGCGCTCAAGGTTCTCTTTGTGAGTCGCCAAGATAGCCCCTGTGAACCGCCTTTTTCAATCCGCGATATTTTTAAATTTTGTTTAAGCTAAGGATTTGGGTCAAGGAAGGCGCAGTACTTTTGGATAGAGACAACAGAATGGCAGGCGTCCTCACTTAATCAGGTCAAGAACAAAGCCCTTTTTTGAAGCTTAAGCGCGCGGACAGGTTGACCTTGGCATATACATAACATAGTGAAGTTTCCGCTTCAAAAGGCCACCACAAACCGTGCGTGTCCTAATAATGCAGTGTTGAAACTCTGTAGCCGAAACGTCTATAAGCAGACGTTATGACAATATATTTGATGAACTTCAGTCGTAAAAACGCCACAAGTAGCCGTACGGCGGTGAGATATCGGGAAAAAATTACATGGTTAGGCGTAATTCAAAGAAATCAACAGTTAGCGAGGCCAAGAAAAATATAGCCAATTTTTTCTAAACTCTGCTGTTGCCATGAATCAGCACTGTAATTGTCGTATTGAGAAATTGAAATTATTTAATATAACGCATAAGACAAAACGCATCGATTGTGGAATCCGAAACCACGACCTCAAAATTTGGCGTCCGGTGCTCGTATCAACTAGTATAAAAGTGCCGGCTGTTCAATCTTCTATCTCTGGTGAAAAATGGTCGCTGTAAGCGAACATTGAGCGCATGGGTGTTGGGGGTTAAGATCCCCAGAGTGACTTGTTCTTTTTTATACGTTATTTGTATTCAGCTAATTTAATTCTTTGGTTAAATGATCAAAGCACAACTTCATGTCAAGAGAATAAATTAACAAAATTTGGCCCCGATGCTTTCGTTGGCATCGCTGTGTGTTAGCTTCTTCCATTTTGCATATCCAAGCAAAACTGTAATCTTTTCTACGTTTCTCAGTGTAATGGATAGAAAACAAAATCGCTTACGCAGAATCATATCGCAGAAACGTCATATGTGTACACTTGGGTGCGCGACATCATCACGACACGCAGAGACGCTTTCGAATACTTCACAGCTCCATTGTCAAAAACATGACGTACTTATGAGAACAGGCCGCAAGCGACCTGACATTTAATTCAAACAAGAGAATTTTGGTGAATCCTGTCATTTGGCTCCGTTTACGTCTGAACGCCAGAAGAAGTATTCGCAATTACTGACCTCTACTTAATACAACATGAAGTCCGTCACTCAATGCTATACATGCAGGTACACCACCCTGTTTGATAGCATTGCGGTGATGGTCAAAATGCCAACCGCTTGTCTTTGAGCTCACCTGAGAAAGAAGAATGTGTCAACACTGAGGTAACCCGCTGTCAGTATCATGTTTTCCCATCTCTCGAAGTATTTCACATTGTTGGCCAAGCCGGCTGCATGCCAGAAAAGAAGCGTAAATTTCTAAATTTTTCCTTAAAAAAGATTCCGAACAAAAATATTTAGTTAATACAGGTTGCCCGTCATCCTTGACCGATTGTTTCAAAACTGAGAAACAAACACAGGATCTACGACGCTGGAAGAAATTTTCTTTTTTATTCCCCTTTGACATTCTTAACCACTCCCGAAATACCACTTGTGGCTACAGAAGATCGCAGTGCCCTGCTCAAATTAGTTACAAAACATTGCTTAGAATTTTTTTTGTATACCCGACAGAATTTTTAATCATGAGAAGTAAATTCAGACATTTTCTTCAGCGAATAATATGAGCATTTCAATAACAAATAAACAAATATGGAACAATTGAGCTTTTAAGATTACGTTGAATGATTCTGAGAGCAAAACCAAATATCGTTGACAAAAGAGTTTTGATTTCTCAAATGCATTACTCAGGTCCTGGCGATAGAAATGAGCTGTTATAATTCACTGAAAAGCAGGCAGTGACTTTTCCACCAAGTGCAGAGCGTTTAATAAGAGCAAAAATTGAGAGCCCTTCAACCGTTAGCCTCCTTCCGCTGTGCTGGACATTTCGCATTAACGCGCGAAAGTTAAAGAACCCGTTCTTCAGAAAATCATGGGAACGGCTCTGGAAGCTAGCTGGCAGATTGTAGGTGATATAGCCAGACAGTGATTGGTTGGAGGGTTGTGTGACGTCAGAGGCAAACATGACGTAGCCGAGTTAACAGGCTTCTGGCAGCCCGTGTTTGTCCTTTCAAATATTGGGGTAAAAGTGGAGCAGAGCCCTCTGAGGTTCTCGGATCCCGAATCAGACACCCTACTCGTAGCCCGCGCAGGCGCTTTCGAGGTGCTGGATGAAAGCTGGACTTCTACTTCAGGTTGTCTATCACATAAAGCATAGTAGTTCAAGACAACGTGGTAATCAGTAAGTATGAGATAATAAAATTAAAATATCATGGATTTATGACTACGTGAGTAGCAAAGGGCACGTATGCGAACGGTGAACTGTGAATGTGAACTGGCAGACTGAGCCAATGACCCTTCGAAATGCAGCCTAAGTGTCCCTTCAGTTTTGGACTGTGGGATGCACTTTTTTTTTTTTTAAGAAAAGAAAAACTGAGCTCGGTTCGTCTTTATCGTATATAGTAGCTCGTTTAGGTTGCGACAAATCAATTTCCCCCTGTGCATTTGTTGCACCTAAAATGAAAGAAGATGAGGAAATAAGATGGACCAACAAAAATTTGAAATCGTGATTTGTAGTTTTTGACATCCAAGACTTCGGTCGTATAGGGACCATGAATTGTAATCCAGAAAACTAGGCTCTATAGATTGGATTTACAAAAGGCGCTATCTGCCTGAAAATAGAATTAACGACGGCCCTGTGAGTCAGTTCGCCTACTCAATAGGAGACCTTGCTTTTGGATCATTTGACTGTGTTTTCGCTGTTGGGGAAATTTACGTCAGCCTAACGGAGCTTCCCGATCAGAATATTCCAGTCGGAAGGTTAGGAAAATGCAAGACAGCAAGCAAATAACTTTCTTACCCAGAAAGTGTCTGCAACACCTCGTTAGGGCCATGATACACACAATTTACTGCGCTAAATACTACAAGAAAAAATTGTAGAGCAAATTATATGGGTTTTAAAGACTTACATAGAGTGTCTGATATTGTACCATAGGAATGACCGAGTACTATCCAAGCCAAGCTGAAAAACCGCATTCCGTGGAGGAAACGGAGGGCGTAGACATCAGACCCCTTGCTTGCAATTCTTAGTAAGAGGCTTGTGTTCGCCGTCACGGAAAATGAGGTGATGTACCTGGTAAAGAAACCTACGGAGACAGAATACAGAATAGAGAGATCGCCCGTATTAGTACATTGAGTAGCGTGAACTGAGAGCTGAGATGAATGAACGCAATTATCCACAGGCAGAGACACTTTCAGCGAAATGTGTTGCACAAGCTCTATAGTTATATTAAAGAAAAGAGAGCCTGTTGTTATTCCTTCAAAGATTAATTAAGCAAGTGTTCACAAGTCTGGTGCTGAGAACCCTCCCGAAGCTCAATGGTGTAGATTACACTTGCAAATAAAATTGACTACTTACTCTGTGTTTGTTTAGGTGCTGAGCCATGCCAGTACAATGTCGCATTAGTGCGCTTTTGCTGGACACTTAGAAAATCCGCTAGTGATGATAACCTAATTCTTTAAAAAATATTCACGCATCCACAACGTAGTTGTCTGCTTGTTTCATGATCGCCCTTCCCATTCGTCTGTCTGCGCACCATCATGTTTGCCTGCAGCTTATTCTTCCCTCAAGGAACGGGTCATTCTTCATCCATATTATTTCGCTGAGGATATTTGACTTGCTAAATGGGAGGCCTGATATCAATTTAAGCAATTAGCTAAATTGTATTATGCAAACATTTTTGATATTCAGTTCAGGGTCAAGTGTCCTTCATTATGTTGTAGAGGGGGTTCAGATGCAACCGACACAGTTTTTTCTACTAAAGTACCTTCTATACATGATCGTATTTTAGAGCATCTAACGAACGAGCGCTAAGTATGAAAAATACCACTTGACTGCGGCCTTGCTATACCGTATTGCAGTGCTGCCAAATACGTTTTGAATCGAAGAAGTGTGCACACTCGCCGCCTCAAAATAAGCGGCCTATGCCACTGTTAGCGACTATGTATAGTCTCGAAACTGCGTCAGCACATTCTGCCGGAGCATGGAAAGTCCCAGCCACGATCAGCGATAAGCGATGGGCATGCCACCAACACCAAGCTGGGATGGAGCTTTTGTCAAGCTATTACACTAACAAAACAAAAAAGGAAGAAAAAAACACTGAAGCCGCCAAATGTAGGCAGGTTCGGTTTTCTTTATTTGTCTGCAGCCCGTGAGCGGCAGCCGCTCACTTCGTCGCGGTCAGAGCCCATGTTTCGTTCGTCCAACAGTTGTTGGGAACGCTGCCGTATTATAACGCACGAGCGCAGTCAAGTGACATTTCTTCATATTTCGCGGGCTTTCTTCAAATGGCGGAAAAAACGACCACGTCCGACACGTCCGATATACGGCGGTACAAAAAAAAACTGGATAGGCTGTTTCAGAATTCCTCCACAACCCGATGAAAACCTCTTGGTCTCAAACTGAATATTAAAGATTTTGCAAATTTTTTTTGGTTAAATATTTAATAGAACGGACTATACAAATATTCTGAGGAGCACTACATGACGAAAATCGATATGCCGTTGGTTTCACCAAGCTTCTCTTTACCGCTTCTTATTCGTCGTTGGTTCAAGTTACATGTTACGATTTGGTTAAAATTATACCTTGCATATCAAAGGCAAATTACGAACAAGCTCTTGCTGAAGAGAACAGTTCCGGATAAATCTTGACAATTCGCGCATCAAATAGTGCAGTGACTTTGAGCACGGCTGTTTCTTAACATCGTGTTCAGAATTGAGGTGAGGGAATGCCACGGCCATTCAACCTACCTTGGCTTCCATTTCTTCTGGATTTGGCTGTCATGTACACATCCACAGCTGTCCCCAGGGCAATAAGGCCAGCCAGTACACTCAGGCCGGCACTGAGATAAAGGCAAAATAGGTATATGAAAAGAAAAAGGCAAATAATTGGGAATAGCAGCGCAAGTAAAAATCTCAAAATTGTAAAGTGACTTCTGCCGTGTATAGGATACTCTCAGTAATGGGAGAATCTAAACAGCATTTAGTGTTAAAAATAATATTAACTCAGGACACGGCGTAAAATCCGCTCCCAGAGTATTTCTACGCACTTCGCGGCTTCTATGTTTCTGCTTATTTCATTTTATGACATAAGACTCGCGCAGGATCACATATTTCTTCTCTGAGAAAGTGCCACTATTTCAAGAGCGAAAAAATAATTTCGTAACGTTGACACAAGACTAAAGCAAATAAAGAATTAAGTCTCTTTCTGCGCTACGAGAGAGGAAAAAGATACCATGCGGGTGGTAAGGTAGAAGCAACTGTCAAAGCTGCCAAGTAGATATACGCGAATAGCGATAGGGCCCAGCATCTATTAAAGAAAAGAATTCTTGCAAAATGTATCAAGATATAAAAATATAATAATGACGCGCAGTACAAGCACGTACGTCAGTCAATTAATGAAATTACTGTCAAGACCCAGGAAATGCGGCGCCTGGTTAAATGGAAAAATTGAATGTGAATAAAAAAGACTGGCTGCCAGAATTTTCATGCATTTTACCTCAAGGAAAAATGACGTAATGCGGAAAGGCCAAAGACGCGTAGGAATCAGCATCTGTTCCTGCTAGTCCTCATTGCTTTGGTCTGGGTAGTTTTTATTCTTGATAACGTGTTTCTTTGCAGTTCGGCGTCAATGGACCTCTAGAAGGCTTCAAAAAAGTACCCATTATCGATGGTCCAAAAGAGCAAATTGTATATAGGGACAACGCTCTTTTCGGTCTTTCCATCCGCTTTTGCTCCACCAGTTGGTAATTATGTGGGGGAACATTGCAAATGAACAATGGGATTATAAAAGTGACATCGGAAGAAATAAAAAAGAAGTAGGATCTGAAGGTGTAAGAATTTGAACCCATTTTCAGTGCACTGTGTAGCTAAAGTCAACAGAAAAAGGGAGCTGTCTCTAAAAACTTGGACGACACGGTAATATATATTATACTTAACATTTGAAAAGCAGACGCTAGGGAAAAAAACAGACTTACCCCGTAAAACGAGCCTGCCGCAATTCCATCTTGAATGGGTCATATTGCCGAACGAGCACGCCTTCTACCTCTTATATTGATGTATTTGGCCGATTATAATACCATGAACCACCGCCTTCCAATTTCGCACTCGATGCTATTTGGTTTCGACGCCTTACCAGCGCAGCATCGGCCTGGGTTGAATATTTTACGGATTCCTGCCTGGCACAGGGAAAATGCAAGTGTAGAAACCAACGCTGCCAACTATTTTTTATTTTTTTTTTTTGGGGGGGGGGGGGGGGGGTGAGTGGTCGTATTTGCTATTAAGACTCCACCTTGGCATCGGTGTACACCACAGCTGCGGCTCTGAACGGGAAGGATCGGCTGTTACAGCGAGTGAAATGCCCTACCTATTCATCTTATTTAACCACTGAGTACCGCACTATTTCATTGCTTACAACAGCAAGGAACGAACGGTTGCGATAACTCATCGGCGGGTTAATGCAACCATTCCGGAAGACAAATTTGAGGAGGACGACGCACGAGATAGTTCTGCATCACGCCTTGTTTTCCGTCTATAGAGGTTGGTATATTAAAGCGAAAGCCTTCCTTGGCTCATGGTGGAAATATCGCATGCGTGAGATCTCTTTGCGATATTCCTCGACATGTGTTCTCCTTATCTAGCGTTCTTGCCATCTCCATGACAACGTAGCGGCGCGATGACAAGCGACGCCGCAGCGCGAAACCCACACTTGCAGGAGTACTGCAACCAACACGCGTTAAGTAACGCCAAGCGGCAGGGGCGAAGCTGTACCTTCCAATCCCACACTTGCAGAAGCACTGCAACGATCGCGCGCTAAGGAAAGAAAATTTTCACTAATAGGCACGAGCCCTGGCATTGCTAGCAAAAACTAGACAAGGAGTGCAGCACCAACACTCAAGCAGTCGCATTTCTCTACTGCAGATTCTGAAGTCTTCTCGAAAATTTTTTTGTTCACATCATGTAGTTTAAAGATGCAAATTTACCTAGTGATTTCAGCACTGTAGCAAATTCAGGTGAATTATCTCCGTACCTAATATACGACCAAACACACGCCACCGCCTCAGAAGTACATATCCGTATTGTAGTTTTGTGAAATCTCATTTTACTAACTGAATTAGGCGCCATGTATGCGTGCAAATATCCGGAAAATGCCAAACGACCAATTTGTCTGAGAAAGAGACTCACATAATTCCTTTCTGTCCTGCGGTTAGTGCAACCGGCAAGTTGGTGACGCAGTTGCTGATTTCAGCGTGCAGACCTGGAGGTTTCACTGAATAGTAAAGGGAAGGGTATGGGAGGGACAAGATGAAAAAGATTATATACCTTTACTGATAATTGAATATGCATTTCAGCTATGAGCGAAATCATTTCATTATACCGAGTAATATTTTCCTATAGCTTTTTCAGAAATGTTCAAAAGCCTCCGAGGTGGCTCAGTTGCTTGTGGGGCGGTTACTGAGGCAGGCAACCCGAGTTTGATCCCGGTTGCACTGACAGCGTTTCGATAGAGGCGAAATTCAAGGCTCCCGTGTAATTTCCGATGTCTGCTCACCAGGGGAACCTAGGAGATCGAAATTATCTGGAACATTCCACAACGACATGCCTCATAGTCCCAGTAATTTGGGTACCATACCAAACATCTAAAAGTACCTGTTGCTCCAGCTTCCTTACCTAATTAACATGCCCAATTCAGTACATTATCCAAAGCTCCTCTGTTGAACGTAATCACGTGTGTGTTCTGGGCATTTCATTGTTTATCTAGATGACTGTATTTCTCGCTACCCGCATACTAATTTCTTACCACTGCGGCGTAACTATAGCGCCTTGAAACGCGTATTGCATAACGCCATGGCAAGAAAGTGACTTGAATTACTGTCCAATGAAAGACAAGCATTTCTGCATTAGAAAATACCACGGAAGATAGAGAGCGCAAATCTATAGGGAACAAAATTGCGCCCAGTGTTTCAGTAACGTAATTTTGACAATTATTTGCAGACAAATCAAAGGGATTGATGTGGTGGTTAAGAATAGAAGTGGCCCTTGGTGCGCAAGACAAAAATAATTTTGTAAGGAAAACTTTAGCGGACCAGATCATTTTTGTATAGCGGAGCGTTTTACTAAAATGTTCTGTTTTTCAGCAATTATATCCTGGCATAAGTTGCTTCTTTTGGTGCTGCAATTTGAGGAATAAGCAGGATGTGTTTGGGTGCCCTGTACATCTCTATGTTTTTTCGGCTCCTTCGAGTACATTTTCCAAATGACAGCGGCGTCTGGAGCTTCCGTAATTTGCAACACAAAACTGTTGGACTCATGATAATATTGGTCAAATATTTTAGGGGAATCCCCCAAGGTGGAGTAGATTTGCAATAAGGGAGTAATTACTCATTGCATCCACCCAAGCGCAGCCATACGGCTACAAAGGAAAGCTATACAGCTTTCTCAGAAACTTCGTAGTCTGCTGACCGTCCTGGTTAGCTCAATCGGTAGAGCGACTGCCCCGGAAAGGCGGTGATGCCGGGTTCGATTCCCGGATCAGGACGAATTTTTCTTTAACTACGAAGTTTCTGAGAAAGCTGTATAGCTTTCCTTTGTAGCCGTATGGCTGCGATTGGGTGGATGCAATGAGTAATTACTCCCTTATTCATGATAATATTGTAGTTTCTGCCATCAGTGAAACGACCATTAGGACAGGTAAATCGGGTGGCCAGCATACATGCTCGTTGCTCGACATAGTAGTTTTCATGCACCTTACAGCGGCTAGTTTCCAATGATCGAGTGAAGGGCGGGTGACCGAGGAAGTACTGTACAATGAGGCGTAAGGGTGGAAGCAATTGGTAGGCAAGCGCGCACTCATGACCCTGCATATAAGTTGGGCCTTGTCTTTCGCGTTCACCACCACCTTGGCACTTCCAGTCTGCACCGAAGGTTGCGGAAACCTTGAGGGGAAAATTCAGCACGCTTGCTGTGCTCATATACATGAGTTTTGAAGATTCCGCCTTCTATGAAGGTAGGCAAAGGGAGGTTAATGATCAATTTTCTTTTTACTTCTTTGGACGTATTTAGCTGCACGGCTTTGCATAACCTCCTTTCTGTATCATTGCTTGCTGACGGATGAATGGTATTTTCGCTGATATATACTTATTCGTTTAAGGAGAAAAAAAAAAAAGAACAGGCCGTAATAAGATAATTCGCCCGTACTTCGACCGAGAACAGCGCCAGCAAGTTGCCTACCGCAGGTCTGTTTCACACTTGCCGCACACCCTAGCCGCACATGCAGCGTGGTGTCTTGGACTCTTCAGCGCTAAAGGGATTGACTGCTCTTTCTAGTACTCAATCTCAGGATATCCGAGCCTGGAAGTAATACCATTTTTCCGGGTCTTAAATGTACCACCCTAAGGACGTGAAGTCGTAAAAAAAACCATAACGCGAACTTTATTTTGGAGCTGAAGCAATTCATTTTAAATTTAAAGGCGCCAAAACCAGACGCACACACACACGAGAAGAATGGGAAAGAGTGCCACTTACAACTGTTTTTTTGTGCAGCAAACACTTACATATATACCACTGCCGGCGCATGCGCAAAGTACATATTCAGCATCATGTAGTATAAGACAAGCAATGTTCGAGAAACATTTTTTCTGCATTATACAGATTTGCAAGGAGTGGTAACACGATGGCCAGAGAACTAATTCAAGTGTTTTATATAAAAAAAAAGGCAGTTTGTGCATCGGCGATACGCCGATAGACGTGCGTAATGCAGAGAAAACGTTTCTTGTACATTGCTTATCATATAGTACACGATGCTGAATGTGTACCTTGCGCATGCGCCGGCAATTGTATATATGTAGTACGTGTTTTGTGCACAATAAATCAGTTGCGAGTGGTGCTCCGTCCCGTTCTTTTTCTCTTCTGTGTGTGCGTGTGGTTTTGGCGCCTTTAAATTTAAATGCACTGGCACCAACTAGCACAACAAGAAGTTATCTGTATCAATTCATTCTACAATTAGCCTCATACCGCAAAAGATGAGTACTCTTCAGTTGAGAGTGGGTTTCCCGTCACGCATTTTCTCTCGTTCTGCGTCCTCACTGAAAGCGTATGCTGCGCAAAAGCGAGACCTTCCCGTTCCCTTTTGTTCCATTCATTCGTATTGGGGTTTTAATAGTACTGTTGTTATAGTGACATTCGGATTTCCCAGTGACGCCATTTGGAGATAGAAGGAATTTTCGCCGTAGTGCCATAGTGTCTTAATAAAAATCCCGTTTTCTTTCAGCGCCCGATATTGCGCATGCGGCACATCAGTTTTTGTTAGGCTGCACAATGTTTTCTGCGGGCTTTACCGTGCACTAGATTAGCTTTCCCAAGAAAAAAGCCTGAGAGGAGCGTGCGATAAAGCCAGGTATCAGGGGCGATTCCCAAACGTAATTTGTCAGTCCCGCATTTACACGTTGTTATATCTGGTTTGTTTTAAACACTCACAACCAGATACTAAGGAGAAGTGGTTAACTACCGATTAAGAATAGTAAACACGGGCAGTGTGCCCTCTTGCACGAAAGAGATTATAAGACAACAATAATTTGCACTGCGTTCCAAGCGTAGAAGCGTCGAAAACAAGGATATTGGCATATTTAATTGTTTTTGTTGAGTAGAGATTTTTCTTTACGCACACCTGTGTCAATGAGTGCTTGAAGTTCTTCCTCGTTACAGTCGTTGACCAGACAGACGCCCACACGGATACCTGATAGCCTCTCGTCTGTGAAATAGTCTTCGAACTTGGCCATCTACAAAGACAAAAAGGAAGTACATTAACGTTCAGCATTCACTCATTCATCAGGAAGCGCAATACGGCTTTCCTACAATATAACTCACGCATTTCTAGCGTGGTAATGCTTCACAGGAGTCTATGATTTTAGCCATACATGTCAGCATTAGCAAAATTTTACATCCTAAAAAACGAAAGTGAAATATTTGGAGTGCAAAAGTGGCGCTTCTTAACTCTCTAGAGTTTCTGAAGCACAATTTTGCCCTCTTACCAGCTTAAGGCTCAGCAGTCGAAATTTCCGGAGCCCTCCACTCCAGTTCGTATTAGCGTGAGTTACTTTGGAATGACAAACCTTATAAACAAACCAAACCAAACCAATGAACTCGTGCACATATATGGCTTCTCTTTTCCCGTCCCTTAATAGTGAATGCGGCTGAGAGGTTTCTCAAGGAATCGAAAACGCATACCAGGAATCTGCTGCATCAGTGATTATATTTAAGAATTAATAATACTTTGATTTCATCGTTGTCCACAGTGTTACCGTAAACTCTGCCTATATTTATTGCCTTTAAACGCTATATCAAAATTACAAATTTCAAAGCAATGCGGCTTAGAGCTTCAAAGCCATCAAGGTTATCGTCGACCAATGCAGAAACACGATGTCTTTAGTCTGGTGTCCCAAGAAGTCCTGCGAAGCAAATGAAGCAAACCGCGCTTATTCTTTGTGTGTGTTGTATGGAATGCTGGGATGCAACGCCGCCCAAATGAATTGCCGAAATCACAATAGTTGATAGTTGAATCGTTCCGATAACTTTTTGTTTCGGGCCAGTGGATTCAAAACACAGTGGCAATTTTCGCCACTGGCATTGAGGCGGCAAGCAAAGGAGCACTGCCCTTCTTAGCACGGTTTGGAGTCCGGAAAAAAAAGACCAAATTTTTGGCTTTTCTGAGCATCACGACCTATTCGAATAACATAAAGTCTGGAGCACGCATATGCTTCGAAATTAAAAGTCTGCGTGATAGCGCATTTAAGACCACTTTTTCATACCGCGAATCTTTAGAATTCTCAGAGCACAAAGTTTGGCGAAGAGTTACAAGTCTTGTTTTATGGGCATAATAAATCACTGTGCCAGTGTCATTTCTCGGTGGACACTCACATTTACAGTGATCCGCGTGCCATTCGAGGTACGTACGTCGTCAGTTCGAGTCCCTGCCCCAAATATAGCCTCCAACTTCAATAGCAGAATGGATGCTAAATAGAAAGCAAAATTGTATGACGCCCCCTTCTTAACGCTACACAAAGAACTGTTGCGTCGCAATTTCGATACTAAAACACGTGTGTATTTTTTCCGACACGTTTTCTCAATTCCAAATTACGGCGACGACAAAGGCGGCGCCTTTTCTAACGAACGAGCTCCGTCTATGAAGTATGTGGGTATTACTTGATAGCGGTTCCCTGCAGTTCCTCTACATGTACTCGGCAACCAAGACCACTACAAGGTTCATTCTGTCATTACACCAAAAATGACGCGATTAAACTAGAAAGGGAACCGAGATGCTTTTACTGAGCACCTTACCTGCACTTGGAAATGTCAGGAAAACCAACTTAGGAATTCTACAGAGCGTTCAAGCTCAAGCTCTGCGAACCTGTCTGGGATTGCCGAAATGTGCCTCTACGGCTGCTACCATTTTGATTGCTCAGGAGCATCCCATATCTACCTACCTAACAGTTGACGACCTGAGGGCACATTTCCGACACATCACCCGGGTTCCCTGTCATCATTTGTCCAGTCTTCTTATCACCAGGCCGCGTACATCGTTTGCAGAGACCGTTGATGCGCATCGCGCTATTTTGTCGTCCCAGTTTACACCCACATCTAGACCGTCCTCTCCACTATGGAGCCTGCATCAACCACACGTGCTTCTTTCAATACTCGGCATCAGGAAGAAGGTCGAGCTATCGCCGACAGAACTAAAACTAATCACTCTTGAATACTTCCATGAGTACCATGCAAATCGTATGCACGTCTACACCGACGGTTCAGTGAATGCCGTGAGTTCTTCAGACTCCATGGTCATACCCGCAACTACTACAGAAATAAAAGTTAGGACAATTCACCGTGTTTCTTCAACAGCCGCAGAACTAACCGCTCTACGTGTTGCTATTAGGCATATCAGTCAGCAAAGCCCTCAACGATGGTCTATTTTCGCCGATTCAAAAGCAGCTCTGCAAGCCTTAAAAGCGGCTCTTCGCTGTGGAGCCGATGAGCAACTCGCCGCGGAAATACGACAACTTCATCACTATGCCATAAATGGAAGACATGACATCATTTACCAATGGCTTCCAGGACACAGCGGCATAGCGGCCAATCTCCGGGCGGACGAGGTCGCACGAACAGCTCACCAAGACAGCGATTGTGTGTTGATTCCATTTTCCAGGGCAGACGCAGCGGGCAGGCTTCGCGCACTTGCGCGGGAACACACGCTCTCCTTGTGGAATTCTGACCAGTTTGCGAACTGCTGCTTAAAATCCCTGAACCCTGACCTGAAGCTCCGGCTTCAACCTGGCCTACCCCGATCTGAAGAAACTTTGCTGTACCGCGTGTGGGTTGGTGGAGCATTTACAAACTCTTATTCTTTTGTTATAGGTACGGCAAATATGCCTGTATGCACCAACTGCGGGTGCGACGAGACTATAGGCCACATTCTTTGTGAGTTCCCCATATACAGTGAGGAAAGACAGTGCCTGTGCCGTGCGCTGGAGCGTCTAGATGGACACCCACTAACTGAAATTAAGATCCTAGGTCCCTGGCCAAGGCGATCGTCCGCGGTGAAGGCCTCCCAGGCACTGCTCCGCTTTATGAAAAGCACAGGACTGATCGAAAGGCTATGATTTTTTATGTTACGTGTAATGACTGTGACGTGGTGTGATATGACATGTTTGTGATGTAACTGTACTGTCATCACCCATCCCTCTCTCAGCCACAACTTTTATACCCATCTACCCCTCTCCCCCAGTGCATGGTAGCAAACCAGTTCCTTTACCGGTTAACCTCCCTGCCTTTCCTCCTCATCTTCCTCCTCCTCCTCCTCCTTGTTTCAGTGTGATTCAAATCGCAAACTGTAATAAGCAGGAAAAACAGAATGCGTAAAGGACGACGCGGTGCGGGGCTATAGAAAGCGCCTCAAGGATAGCATTTAACGCGTTTTATGAAATTCAATCGAACAAGAGTTGAGGGGTGCGGCCTTCAATCCTAGTTCGGTTCTCTTTCATAATGCGGAACTATCTTCCTCTCGTTCTGGCCTGGATTTTTACACGAATGCGTCACAGTGCCTGCTATGCAGAGGTCGTCTGCATATTGAGCAAAAAATCTCGTCCACGGCTCTTGCAGGTAGGGTTAGGTGGCAGGCGTATTGGGGGTAGTGTTTCCCGAAGCCGCGTGACCACTTGACATGGCCAATTTGGCAGGAGGTGCCAACTAGGCCCTCTCCTTTAGATGGGAGGATTGAGTTCAAAATAAGCCTTCCACCTCGGCACTCATGAGTCATACTTCTACACCTCTGCAACGCAGGTACCTACGTTCGTGCGGCTTGATACAGCAAGGTTGCATATGTATGTACAGATATCAGTATACATCGCATACAAACGTACACATACAACTGTATGGTGAAGAGGCTCTGTGGTAGATTAGAGAAACAAATTAAGGGATTAACAATTAGGCGAGTAACGAAATCCACGTACGAAAACAAGGATCCTCAAGGAGTGTTGGTAAATGGGGACAATTAGGACCGTCGAGCCCTTAAATGAAGAGCTCAAATACCCCCCCCCCCCCTTTGAACTTTTCACTGCTCTAATTCATTCATTGCGACTAAACTCGCTTTTTAGGATAATCACATGACCACACAAAGTGGACACTATATGACGCTGCAGCTACGCAGTGCGTGTACTTTCAGCTACTAGGGCTTGTACAGCTTGCGAGTTCAGCCGTAGACGGAGCCTCGAAATACGTACCGAACCTCTAACTAACCGCATCGATCACCACTAGCACTTAGAACCAAACTAATAGTGAAATTGTTCTTAGGTATTATATTTTTTCTTGCCATACCCATATGTTTGCTTAGCTAGTTCTATCGTCATGAATATATTTTGTTAATTACTAAGGAAGTGCTGTATGCTTAAAATTAAAACAAATACAAATCTACATAGCGGGGACGAAATATGACCCATGAGCTCGGAAAACTCCATTTTGCAATACCAGCAGGGTACAGCGGCTAACTAATTGGTTACGACATCTCACGCGATGTGTCTTTGGAGAATTATTCTGAGATATACGTGATAGGATGGTATGTATTCCAATTAATCAAGAACGCAAGCATTTTTTCCCCATTATTATCTCCTACTTTTCATAAACTGGACTCATTTAAACCAAATAACATGGAAGGAAAGAATGCGGTCATTTCCCATTCACACGAATATTTTAACCTCTGATTTGTTAAATACCAATTACATGCGCCCAATCACTCCATGATTCGCTAAAAAAATGAATCATTGCTTAGTGACAAAAAATTAGGGACACGACCGCTAGTGCTCTCTTTGGCCATCTTAGCAATTTGTCAGTGCCACCTCATTCTGCTCCTGCGTTTAGTCCTCGTCTTTCCACTGAGACGCCACTCTGCGTTCAATCACACCAATAAGCAGCAACAAAAACTCTATTTCACTTCCCTTCGGTCATTGCATATTATTTTTTCAACAAAAAATGTTATAGTATGGAGGCGCGCTTTTGTAAAGACACACACTGTCTCTCTGCATAACAGCGA
Organism: Amblyomma maculatum; assembly: GCF_055883805.1. Taxonomy (NCBI): domain Eukaryota; kingdom Metazoa; phylum Arthropoda; class Arachnida; order Ixodida; family Ixodidae; genus Amblyomma; species Amblyomma maculatum. Next base: position 34,246,644 of record NW_028146738.1, read on the forward strand.
CATGTGATATTTGAACAATCACGAATTTATGGACAAGTATGAAGGGTGCTGAGGGAGGCGATAGGGGAAGTCCTTTTTTTGCACTAAGATTTTCTTGAATTTTGCCACTGAAATGTGCGGTACAGACCATTTGCTCGAGACAGATTTCACGCCCGATAAAACGGGCTGTCGCCTGACTTCTAATTTTACTTGCGCCAGAGATTTTTACCGGGACCTGTCTCCTGGAAAACTGGAGACCTCTAAAAAGAATATTCATGAAATGGATGGCTGCCGCCATCTAAGGAGCAAGCACGTAACTATTTATGATGCTTTTATAATGGTTTCCACAAGGTGGAGCCTCGGTTGGAAATGACTAGATCAGAGTGCCTTAGAACATGCAGCTACCAAAAGAAATTTAATAATGAAGATGACGCATGTGCTGTATGTGGTAACTCCAGTGAAACAATTGACCATCTTATGCTCGAATGTGACGGTATTTATCCGGATGTCGATGCAGGCACAATCACTCTTCCTGAAGCTCTGGGTTTTAGAGATACCAGTAGCCGGGTGAATAAACCGGCGGTGGAAGCTAGCAAAAAACGACTGGAAGATTGGGGGCTTAAAAGCAGAAAAGTGGCGTAATGTTAGTAATGTAGAAACAAAAATTCAATAAATAGAATGATGGTATAGTTAACCGATCTAAAGCAATAATTAAGATATATGGAGAAAAATGAACATGATAGCAACTGCTACCACCCCGTTTTAAAGGGGACGCTCCTATATTCCATCCATCCATCCATCCCCTCAGTGGATCTGAAAGACACACGTTTTTGTCAACGTGGTCGATGAATTCTTGCTTTAACCTTGAAACGCTGCAAAATTTGTAAAAGAATTAGGGTGTGTTCCTCAGGTATGCGACAAAATGACCTCTCGAGGTTGCCTAGCTCTTTCGCTACCGCCGCTGTTCAAATCGATCAATCTGATCGACGGTTCAAATTTACGCGCGCGAGCGTGCTTCCGCGGTTTGCTCGGGAGCCTACATGTTTCGCCGCGGCGCCTTACGGATAGATGGGATGGATGGAATATAGGAGCGTCCCCTTTGAAACGGGGTGGTAGCAGTAGCTATCATGCTCATTTTTCTCCCTATATCTGAATTATTGATTTAGAATGGTTAACTAAACCATCATTCTATTTATTAAAATTTTGTTTTTACAATACTAACATTATGTCACTTCTCTGCTTTTAAGCCACCAATCTTCCAGTCGTTTTTTGCTAGTTTCTACCGCCGGTTTATTCCCCCGGCCACTGTTATCTCTAAACCCCAGAGCTTCAGGAACAGTGATTGCGTCTGCATCGACTTCCGGACGGATACCATTACATTCGAGTATAATATGGTCAATTGTTTCACTGGAGTTTCCACATACAGCACATGCGTCATCTCCATTGTTAAATTTCTTTTTGTAGCTGCGTGTTCTAAGGCACCCTGATCTAGCTTCAAAAAGTGGGGCACTGCCTCTTGAGTTATCAAAGAAATCTTCCTTCCTGATCTGCATTTTCCACTTTCGGTATAATTCCACACTCTGTTTCTTTTCCATCGAATTTATCCAATTTTTACCTTCTGTGTTTTTCACCTGTTGCTTAATGCTCTTTATTTCTCCGTCCTTGTTACTCGCATACTTACTAGTTAGTTTCCTAGTTCTTTTCCTCCATTGTGAGTCAACGCTTTTTAGGTACAGGTATTTAAATACTTTAGCTGCCCATCTGTTACTGTCCAATTTCCTCAGGCGTTCCTCATATAATATTTTACTCTAAGCTTCCCGCACTTCGAAAGATGCCCAGCCCATATCTCCCTGTACAGCCTCATTTGTAGTTTTGCCGTGGGCACCTAGTGCTAATCGTCCAACGGGTCTCTGATTTGTTTCTAATGTCGACTGTACCTCTGCTTTTAGGCACAAAACCGCATTTCCGAAAGTAAGTCCGGGCACCATAATTCCTTTCCAAATACCCCTCAAAACCTCATACCTATTGTATCCCCACAATACCTTATACTTCATTATCCCGGCATTCCTTCGCCCTTTGGCCGATGTCATACGGTTTGCGGGTACCTAGCGCCATCTAGATTAAAGGAAGAAATAAACGACGGGATCCGCTATGTTTTGTTGTTGTTGTTTTTTTTTTGCTTTTCGGCGCTGATTTTTGCTGTTGAAGCTGTAGTTTCGGATTGCCGAGTGAGTGCTTCGAGAATGGCGTCGTCATCGCGCGCGGATGCTCCTAGAAGAGATTATGCTTCGCGTCAATCGAGCGTTCAGGAGTTCATTTTGAGGACGCAGTGTGGCAGAAGAAGATGTGCACGCATCAGATTTCAGCACTGATGAGGAGGATGCGTCAAGCCGGAACATTCAGCGGGTGTGGCCGCTCTATTACGGCGCATATTTCGATTACTAATATATAGTTTTGAGCTGCAGAGCGTGTGCTCACAGCAATATTATTTATTTTCAGGGTCACAACGTCATGAGGACATCATTCCTTGCCAGCAGCTGTGAAGCGCGTGCAGTTTCTTCCTAAAGGAAAGCAGGGAGTTGAAGTTGGCGGTGCTAACTTTTTTTTTCCCTGGAAGAACTGTTTTCGGCAATATCTTCTGCAAATTGTGTCATCTTTTTATGACATGATTAGCTACAGAATGTATATCTTCAAATTTTTTCACTCTTGATATTTTCAAAGATTTGCTCTTTTTTTTCAATAAGAATGTTCTGCTCACTGTATAAATGCTTTATATCATAAAAATGTTTTCACTAATTTGTCTAATAAATATATATGCAACGTTTATGCTATTGAATAAAACTTTATTTAGCTACATTTTGATACGAAACAATGTAAATAAGGAATTAGTGTCTAGTCGGCAAAACTATTTCCTTCCACCAAGTAAAAGCTACCCTTTTTTCCCGTGGTAGCGAAAGAGCTTTAGGCACTTGCTTTTCTTAATAAATGATGACTAAGAAAAACCTCAGGTACTTTTCAAGATGCGCAAATACGCTCGTCACGTTGGTATCGGTCATATTTACCCAGATAACAACCTCTTCCATCGATCCATCAAGTGGTACGCTTTAGGCGTCCCCCGAGTTCCGGAGTTGTGGAGATATAAGAGAGGAAGTCCTCCACTGCCTCCAATCGTCAAGCGTTGTTTCACAAGTGCCCGAAGTGCCGCGCTACGTGTCGTTTGTTTCAGTCACACCATGTCATTTCGCCACGGCGGGGCCATTCTTTCAAATATAAACGCCTATAGTGCCATTCATCGTCTTTTGCCAGTTCTTTAATTACTCGTAATATTTATTTCATGCAAATAACTTGCCATCCGACGTCGCTACAAAACTCGAATGATAAAAAATTCCAAAAGCGACTTCGCAGTGACGGAAATGTGAAGAATATTCGGTTGATGTTGTTTTTTCTTTCGTTTTGTGATTATGCCTAATTTTTCACGTTTCTTGTCGCACTTGTTCTTCTAAATGTAACGTGAATGTCAGCATGGTTGTGTGCCGCCCTCACCCCTTCCCCACATATAATACTTTCATCTGGAGGACCTTTAGCGGTAACTTAAAGCAATAAAGAGATTTGTCAAACGCTGCCCATGAGACCGACAATACTCACTCTCGGGTTTCCTATTTCAAACGAGGCGACGAGTTCCTTCAGCAGGTCAGTATTCTTGGCGAGGCGCAGGCGCAAGTTGCAATACTGCGCACGCACCGTCTCGCGACCCGAATCCGGGTCACGCAACACTGTCTCCACGCACTCGTCGAAAGCTCCTGGATCGGATGTGCTCGCCTGCAGGAGGCCGTTGGGGTACTTGCCAGATGCGTCGAACACTGCTCGCGAATCAATGAATGAAGAATATTTACACTTTGGAAGTTCCGGTTTGATTCCGACATGCTTGAGTAGCAAGCAACTTGTAAGTTGAGTATGTTCTTTTTTCCACACTCCCCAGCGACTAGTTAGTTTTGCTGTATACTTTGCTGAAGCATTTGAAGGTACCCATAGATCAAAATCAGTGCATGCAGAACACCCTCTCGAGCAAAGTAAAAAATAGCCGATGATTACGTTACTTCCTAACGCGAAATTTGAGCGATGAAGCTATCTCAGCTTTTCGATGGATTGAGGCAAAAAATTCGAGCAAGACATTAAAGACATTAAGTCCCCCACTACTAACATTGGTGGTGATCGATGGGCGGTTTTATTAGCAAGGCCGGGGCTCGTAGCGCACAGTGGAAATTTTCTTTTCATGGCGCGCGTTCACTGCAGTTGAAGTCAACAAAACTCATTGCAGAGTTATTTATAATTCCCAGTCGGAAAAAACTACAGAAAATTTTCATGTGTTGCGACAAAATTTTTGTGCGGTTTTTGACGGGAAATCTGTTGTGACAACAGAACATGCTGTAGTAACGTCAGAAATTTCTGTAGTTACAACATAAAAGTGCTACAGAACTACAGACAACAGACATATACTACAGAAAAACTACAGAACTACAGAAAAGCACTACAGAACTTCAGAAAAGTCTGATGGTTACGACAGAACTACAGGATATTTTGTCGTATTTTTGACAGAGTTCTGTAGTTTTTTTCGACTGGGTTATAGTTGGTTTACAAGAACGGAAAGGAGCTGTGTCCATAACACTTTATCAGGCAAGTCTGTTTGGAAGGAGCACCGTTGTTCCTATCGCGCGGCGCTCCTTGGGGCGCTTTCAGGTGTGGGATTGCAGATGGCAGCAACGCTAGACAAGAACACATCGCACAGAATCCCGCGAAGAGATCTCGCGCATGCGAGAATTTGACCATGAGCCAAGAAAAGCTTTCCCCTTAACATTTGACAGATGCTGTGCCTTTCCTTTCCCATAAACCAATCGACAAAGTCCGCGTGAAACTGTTGCATATGCGGTAAAGGTTTCGACAGAAATTCGAGGGCAGGAAAGGCGTAGTATCTGTCACACCTATTTCTCCCGATGCCTGAATGGTGCCAGGAGCGCGCGCAGCTAGAGAAGCGCGCTGCTCCGGCGACGGCAACGACGAGGCCGCGAAACGCAGGAACGGGCGCAAAAGAGCAGCGCTCTAAAATTCCGAGAACACTGCAATCTACACTCATAAATACGAAAGCCGGAGCGTTGCTGCTGCACACGTGCGCCACGTTTGCTAAATGCAACGTGATTAGCATTGCTAATGTCATCATTGTCATATCACTAATTGCATCGTCCTTGTCATCGCTGGCTAACCAAGAGAGTTCTACTTAAGTTGAGGACAACCCAGAGGGCTATGGAAAGAAAAATGGTAGGGGTAACATTAAGGGATGGGAAGCGTGCAGAGTGGGTCAGAGAAATAACTCAAGTTACCGACATTGTAGTAGAAATTAAGAAGAAGAATTGGGCATGGGCAGGACATGTATTGCGAAGAGAGGATAACCGATGGTCGCTTAGGGTAACAAACTGGATTCCAAAGGAAGGAAAGCGTAGCAGGGGGCGGCTGAAAGTTAAGTGGGCGGATGAGGTTAAGAAGTTCGCAGGGGTCAAGTGGATGCAGCTGGCACAGAACCGGGTTAATTGGAGAAATATGGGAGACGCCTTCGCCCTGCAGTGGGTATAGTCAGGCTGATGATGATGACTGCCGCATTACAATCCGCCAACCTCACTGTAAGCTGTACTATATGTATCCTAAATAAACTGCATCCTAATATATGCATCGTAAATAATACATTTTCACAGTATCAATGGTATCAATCACATACTGCCTTTTTCGTATAACTTATAATCAGTCATCAAAAAAGAATTTAGAGTCGTTATCGTAATTTCGATCACATTCTTGCTGCAGTTGTGCCCTGCGTAGCAGCTATAAGTTTCGCCAATGCAAATTCTTATACGAACAGCTTGCCTAAAATGAGTGAAAGAAGGGAAGGTACTTGCAACAATCGTTTTTGCGTGAAATAATTTCGTAAAGGCATGGGGATTGTTTTTTTTTTGTGTGTGTGTTATAAGCGTCGAGCGTTTTGTTGTAACGTGGTATGGTTACACACTGTTGCAGCTTGCGAAGGAAAACTTGTCGAATACTGATCAGTACTCCATGCGAAAGCATTATTTTGGAGAATCTCTTTCTTTTGGTACCAAATATCATGATAGCTGCGGAGCATCGGACACTCAAAGGACCGGCCTGCTAGGTCCCGCTGCAAACAACGAGAAGTTTCGATAGTTCATCCTTTTTGCCGAATGAAGCGGTGATATTTGCATCGCTTATGTGCCGTACTAACATGGGGCATGGAAGACTTCCAGTCCTTTGATGTTGAAGCATGGCTTTTACTCTTATGAAGACGGCCAACATTACGGCTCCCCTCAATGGCTCTAGCCATCAGTGAGACATCTCTGTTCCCGCCCCTTCTGCTCTAAAGTTGATTCTCTTTTTCTTTCTAGACTGTCACTTTGGTCCACGACCGCGCATGAAATGGCGCGAGGTTCTAGGTTTGCAAGCAGGGTTGCATGATCCCCTATCAGGCGATAAGGCTTTCGTTGTGATAACGTTATTTTCAAGGCGTTAATGCGATGCCAGTGTTTGAAGCCTAAACAACGATATGAAATGCGTGATGCAGAAAAATCACTGGAGTCATTTGAGCCCCAAGCAGGGAAAACAGCAGGAATGCCAAGTGCGTTGTTCACGGGTCGACATTTGGATAAGCTGGCGGGCTTACTTAACGCGGTTGAAAATTTTGACACTTAGGAAATGAAGTTTCTGATCATACTGTATAGTTTTGTTTGTATTTCACACAATTCTTATTTATAATGAAGTGAAAGACAAACAGTAAACACTAATTCCACGACAAGTTTTCAACAATTCCAGACAAGACTTTTCATGCAATTTAAACACATAGAAGCGTGGTTTTTAGCCTGCTAGCACACAACAAACTACGCGGACGAACTAAAAGCTCATTGTTTAGCCGGCAAGCAGTTTCAGTGAGTACTGAAGGCAGCAGCAAGCAGTCCAAGCAATTAAAGCTTGAGCTCCCGAAAAAGGCACCAAAAATGTCTCCGCAAAGTATGCTTCGAGCGCCGTAAGAGCCATCTAAGTCACCCGCCGAGAAGTGGATAGAGCAGAGGCTGGAAATACCGAGGTTTGAAAAAGGCGAATCCAGTAGCGCGAATAATTTCTTGGTTTCTTATTATAGCTGGTTTTCTTATTTCTCAATGAAAGATAACTCAGAAAGAATACATCATGCTACCAGAATGATCCCCATTGTTATTCTGGTTTCCCAAAGCGCTACAACTTCTGCCTCGCCGCAGTTCCAGAGAACAAACGTTAAGTTGTTATAGCACAAGTTTCTTCCTTGTTATGCTCCAATGGTTAATCCTGAAGCTGCCTGCCAAAATTTCATTTTTTGATATTTATACCCCGATGAATATAGCTCACTCCATAGGGCACAGGCGAGGTACCGATCTCCGGCAAAGTAATTTTCAGTGAGGTAGAGGCAAGGAGACACAATCTCTCCAGTACTGTTCACAGCTTGCTTAGAGGAAGTATTCAGAGACTTTGAATGGGAGCAGTTAAGAATAAGGGTAGATGGAGAATACCTCAGCAATTTGCGATTTGCTGATGACATTGCCTTGCAAAGTAACTTGGGGGATGAACTGCAAATAATAATTAATGACCTAGAAAGGAAAAGTAGAAAGGTAGGCTTGACAATCAATATGCAGAAGACTAAGGTAATGTTCAACAGCCTCGGGAAGGAACAGCAGTTTACGTTAGGTAGCGAAGCACTGGAAGTAGTAGGCGAATATGTCTACTTAGGACAGGTAGTAACAGCAGATCCGGATCGTGAAAAGGAAATAACAAGAAGAATAAGATTGGGATGGGGCGCATTCGGTAAGCACTCGCAGATTATTACTAGCAGCTGACCGGTATCGCTCAAGAGGAAAGTATGCAACAGTTGCATCTTACCTGTACTCACCTATGGGGCTAGAACGTGGAGGCTAACCAAGAGGGTTCTACTTAAGTTGAGGACAACTCAGAGGGCTATGGAACGAAAAATGGTGGGGGTAACATTAATAGATATGAAGCGTTCAGAGTGGGTCAGAGAAATAACTCAAGTTACTGACATTCTAGTGGAAATTAAGAAGAAGAATTGGGCATGGGCGGGACATGTAGTGCGAAGAGAGGATAACCGATGGTTGCTTAGGGTAACAAACTAGATTCCAAGGAAAGGAAAGCGCAGCGGCGGCAGAAAGTTAGGTGGGCGGATGAGGTTAAGAAGTTCGCAGGGGTCAAGTGGAGGCAGCTAGCACAGAACCGGGTTAACTGGAGAAATATGGGAGAGGCCTTCGCCCTGCAGTGGGTATACGCAGGCTGATGATGATGATGTCATCGCTACTATAATCCTCACGGTAAAAAAGGAGAATTGCAATGTGCGGTTCACGATCCCGGGCGTGGCGCAGTTAGTTAAAGCGCTCGGCTGGGGATCCAAGGGATGGAGACTCGATTCCGAGTGGAGACAGGATATATGTTGGTTACGAGGGACAACGCCGACGACGAAACCGCGAAACGCAGGAACGGGCGCCAAGGAGCTGCGCTCTAAAAAAAAAAAGAAACAAGCAGAATAATATTCGCTGACGGCGAGACGTCTTAGTGCAGGAAGCACTGTCTGTGTAAGTATACACCCTGCTCATAAGTTGGAAGCCTTACCGAGAATCAATAAAAGGTTGTTTGAAGCTCAGAAAGGTAAGGCACGAGGTTAAAAATAACATGCCACTAGAGCTTGAGCTTCTTGAGCGGAAAGATTTTGCCCCCCCCCCCCCTAACTATTAGAATATTCGTATGTTCTATCCGGCGTTTGAACTGCAATAAACGCGATATAATATTTCAGTCTTCCATGAGGAGACGTGAAAGGTCGCGCGTAAGAATGGTCTAAATTTACTTTAAAGTACAGAGGGCTATTTCTGTCAATAAATAACCTAATATGAAATTAACTGCTACACAGCATCGGCGAGAGCCTGACACAAGGCAGTTAAAGATATAAAGAAGCTATTTTGTTGCGGACCTAAAGAACATTATACTTACTCCGTAGCTACAGACAGCTGTACGTGACAGGTGTAATTTAATGCCCTCTGCTCAGCCGGCTAATCCTTCAGCCCATCAACTCTGCCAAAATTGAGCTTTCTAGGCCACAGGTAAAAAAAAATGCTGCAAGCATAGATGAAATATTTGATACCAATGAATAAACCTTTTGCTAAAGCTTTTGCAATCTTTAAAGCAGGAAGCGACACCTTGCAGAGATATTTGGTTCTACGTGGTTTAAAATAAAAGTTATATGCAAGTGGAGTTCTGAGTGCCTCGTCAACATTTCCGTACTCTAAAAAGGGTATAAGTAGGAAAGTCTGTCAGCGAAATTATCGGCCAGCGTCAACGTGCCAAGAAATCGTCTCTTTCTGATTTTATTCCCTGTGACGTATTTTAACATCGAAATGCTTCCAGCTTCTGTTAGCGGCGCACCATAGGTGGCTTTAGCTACAGAAAGAACACTATGGGCCCTGCTAAAATACTGGCCGACTTACAAACTTTTTTCAGAGATAAGATTGGGGGAAGGAAGGGGGATATGTGGGTGGGGTCCCTATTCTGGGATTGCAGCGGCTGCCACTGCTATCCGTGCGCATGTCACGATGGCTCTTTGGTCCTCGAGTCTGGAGCTGATTAGGGAGATTTCGAAGTCTTGGGGTGAGTGAGTGAGTGAAAAACTCTACTGAGTAAAGATAAGGGAGGGGTATGTGTAGATGGGGTCCTTAGTCCGGGACTCCATGCGGCTGCCGCTGCTATCCGCGTGCGTGTCACGAGGGCTCAGCCCTTTTGGCTGCATGCGCCACTGTGAGTAGAGCAGAGCATGCGTCAGCAAGCTTTTTCCCAGCCCTGTGCTAGGCGTAGCGAAGCGGCAACGCAAACGAGTGAACTTTCTTACTTGGAGATGCTTCCGTTACGGAAGAGGCTGGAATTGTTTTCACACGGAATGTTTACTGGTGTTTTTTTTTTTAAAGTGGAAAACGCGAGGCTCAAAAATGTGGCATAGCTTAGTACAGAATTGATTTAATTGATACCTTTAGCAGTTCGAACTGCGTGTTGCTGTCTGCGTTACTGGAGTTGCGGAAACACCTTCCTACCGGTAGTGGTCCCGCACTGATTGGGCCTAGGATCTGCTCCCGCCCTCCAGCACTAAAGTCACGGGCAACTACCGCCATCTGGCGGCATCAAGGCAAGCTGTCACGCATCGGGACAAAATACAGTGTTCCAGAGGACCAATCAAGCGCGTGCGCACTGCTGGTGGGAGGGATCCCGCAACTTCAGTAACGCAGACGGCAATACGCAACACGGTCTGCTAAAGGTGTCTAATAACACTACCTAATTAGTTACACTATATATTGAAGAATGCAGAGTGCGCACTTTTAGCCGTCAACATAGAAAGCGATCATTGTTTTTAAATTCGTAATGCGGCATTGCGGTTCGAAATATCAAAAGCGAGAAATTGGTCTTCGAAAGCTCGTTACCTTCACTACATTCACACATTGACAAAGCCGCGTCATTCGAATTTTAAGACAGACGAAGTATGGATATTTTCTTATATTGCAAATAATGTGATTTCAGGGACGATATTTCTAGTACACTACAATACTATGCACATAGGAGCCAATTTATAAATAGAGAAGTAAGGAAGCTTTCATTAGCTATCTTATTGTCTTTCTCCCATTTCGCAAATAATCTTGCGTTGTGAATCAAGAATTAAAAATTTCACCTAAGCTCCCATAATCGAGAGTAGGCGTTTATTACCTGCGTAGCACAATGGACAGCGCGCTCAGCATCTCGGTCATTTTCATGACGCGTTGTCAATCGGGTCAAGCGGCGAAATTTCGTGCCGATAGATGGCGCCACACGACCTATGGTGCATTAGAAACAAATCAGAGATCCGTTGGACGATTAGCACTAGGTGCCCACGGCAAAACTACAAATGAGGCGGTACAGGGAGATATGGGCTGGGCATCTTTCGAAGTACGGGAAGCTCAGAGTAAAATATTATATGAGGAACGCCTGAGGAAATTGGACAGTAACAGATGGGCAGCTAAGGTATTTAAATACTTGTACCTAAAAAGCGTTGACTCACAATGGAGGAAAAGAACTAGGAAACTAACTAGTAAGTATGCTAGTAACAAGGACGGAGAAATAAAGAGCATTAAGCAACCGGTGAAAAACACAGAAGGTAAAAATTGGATAAATTCGATGAAAAAAAAAACAGAGTGTGGAATTATACCGAAAGTGGAAAATGCAGATCAGGAAGGAAGATTTCTTTGATAACTCAAGAGGCAGTGCCCTACTTTTTGAAGCTAGATCAGGGTGCCTTAGAACACGCAGCTACAAAAAGAAGTTTAACAATGGAGATGACGCATGTGCTGTATGTGGAAACTCCAGTGAAACAATTGACCATATTATACTTGAATGCAATGGTATCCATCCGGAAGTTGATGCGGGCGCAATCACTGTTCCTGAAGCTCTGGGGTTTAGAGATAACAGTGGCGGGGTGAATAAACCGGCGGTGGAAACTAGCAAAAAACGGCTGGAAGATTGGTGGCTTAAAAGCAGAGAAGTGACATAATGTTAGTAATGTAGGAGCAAAATTTAATAAATAGAATGATGGTTTAGTTAACCATTCTAAATCAATAATTAAGATATATGGAGAAAAATGAGCATGATAGCTACTGCTACCACCCCGTTTCAAAGGGGACGCTCCTATATTCCATCCATTCCATCCCATCCATCCATGCATAGTTTCGGCTTGCGCGCGCGCACTCACTAACGACGACTATTCACTGGACGCTGTCGCCTTGCTCGTCAAGTGCACCCAGGAGTGTGCACGCGCGTCCCGTTTGAGCTGCAGCGACAAGGGCTGGCTTTGCCCAGTACATGACTAGAAAACCATTTGCTGACGCATGCGCTCTTTCAGCAGCAACGCGGCGGGTCATCCACGAAACTTCGAAATCTCTTTTGGGAGAGCCTTCGTGTTTTACTCCTTTCTGGAGCCAAATCCCCAGTGGTGCGCCGCCAACGGGAGAAAAAGTCATATCATGACTAAAAACTTGGTTAGATATGCTGCCGTATGTTCCGGCCCATATGACGTTGATTTTTTATTAAAAAAAAACTTTTTGGTAGTGCGTCCTATACAACTGTGCGCGTTAGATGCCTTTCTTTTTTCACTTGCGCAAAGTTCCTAGGTTGACGTGGTTGTGAAAAAGCTACGGTAATAACTTTCATTATTACGAAATCTATGGTAGCCTCACAGCTCTCAACAGTTGGTATTATGAAACGGTGAAAGATGGCGACATCCGCGTTCATTGCCTATCGGCCACACTGCCGATCGGCCACACTGTCCTGTCGCTGGGGGATGTTGCGTCCATGCGCACCTCACAGAGTCGATTCGTTGAGTGGATCAGGTGAAGGACGGAGCGCCAGCCTCGAACAATGCGCTGAGGCTGACGAATTGTCGAGACTTACGCTCCGTACTGGCCCCATTTGGTGCGGAATACGTTTTCTGAAACTGGTGTGTGTGGCTCAAAAACAGCTGTTTACATGGGGATTCCAGTTGCCTATTCCGAATAGGTACAAATGTGCTGGCCACAGTTGCACATCGACAAACTGAGGTATGGTTTCGTTGGGGGTTCTTTATATATTTTCTGAGAAAATTGTGCATCGTAAAAGGAATGAATAATGCTATGGTATATTTTTGAGTACGTTTTGTAAATAGTTTCGACCAGTTAGGTTTGGCTATATGTTTTGTTTTGACTGCTTAAACTAGTCGAAAAGAGTATATTCCAACATGTTCGATATCGTGAATATAGTGAGCAGTTACATATATCTGTTAAATGCCAAGGATAGGAGACTTGGTGCCCGAAAATGCTGACAGTAAAACTATCATCGGCTAGCTTGTCACAACGTCACAAAGTATTCTATGCATTATGCTACCATTGTCGCTTGGCGGTACGAGGTCTTTCGGGTTTCTGCGGCGCTTCTAGCGTCCTTTCTGGCAATAATTGCGCATTAAGCTTTTGGTGCCTAATGATAGCACGAAATATTGATAGAGCCTAACTACTGAAGTTGTTAAATTCTTTTAATATCTTAAATATGTCCACAGTATTCAGTAGGTATGAATTTAATAACCTCGAGTTGAAAACAAGGTGAACTAATGAACAAACAAACGCACACAAACAAAATAGGGCCCTCTTCACTTCGTAGTTGATATATCCACAGAAACGGTGAACCAATTCAAGATGCAAAGAATGAATTTTATTTTAACGTTAAGCGAATACTTCAAGAAAATAAAGAACCATGAGCGACTTTATTGCGGAGGTAGCGTATTCGTGGTTACTGATGTTTCGAAACTAGAATAACTTACGGACTTGGATATAGAAGCCATGATGAGAAAGAGTACGTCAAGATTCTTTCCCTCGCTCAACCAGTTGCTGTTTCATAAAAAAAAATCTAAAAACTGTGAACGCCTGAACTGGGCCGACCTATAATTAAGGACATTCTGACCGGGGCCATACAGCAAACTTCTTCGAAACTGCGAAAATGTATGTATATGATAACAGAATGTGCAATGTCTAGTTTTTATTTAGAAGAGAAAAGCATAAGAGACATCCCCCAATATGTGTGCCATTCTTAACTAGAGTAGTCTCTGAAAAGTGAAATAAAGGTTAAGAAATGCCTAATATTTGTTAACATTCCCGCGCTTTGTGGGAGAAGACAAGAAACATATGAAATAAGATATTATAATTTTTGTCATGCAGTGTCATGAAGCTCCAACCATTGCTGCTCGAGTGAGGTTCTGTACACGGTTTATTCCCTTAGATGTGTAGAGTCTGTTCTACGCAATTTTAATAAGCCCCTAGCACCCGCGAAGAGAAACAATTGTTAACGGAAACATCTCCTCAGATATGTGGTGGCTTTCAGACTTGTTCCCCAATGGAGTAACTAACGCACAGTGTCTGAAATATTTTTCCTCCCCCTTACTTTTATGGAACGAAATATATCCTCCAAAAATTTCTTAGGGGTGCCTAGGTAGTTAGGACGCTTTAGTTCCTGAGCAAAGGTGCCCATAAAGCGAGTCGCCCGTAATAGCCAATTACGAAGAAAAATATGCAGAAACAAAAACCCGCTATAATTAAGGTCCGCTTCTGAGCATTGTGTGACCAGTAAATTCGATCTAAGCGATAATTTTAGGAGCTACAAGCTCGTTCTTCTGTGTGCCATTATGCTTGAAAGGGTGTGGTGCAGCTTGATTCACCTATAAAGCTTTAGCCGCACCTTGATGGTGTATCCCAGACAAATGGCCTAACTACTACGGCAGTTTACGTCCGACGAACCGCTATATATATGAGCACACATTTGGATGGCGGCTTCTCATTGCGGCCTTCCACGTGGCACAGTCTGCAGAGAGATTTCTTCGTCGTCATCTATGGTGGTAGCAAAAGTGCTAAGGTGCATGGACTGGTGAACTTCGCACTGTAAATCACGAAACCAATAAAGAAAAACGCTGCTACTTAGTCAGCTGCAACTATTTACTACATTCCTCTGGCGTGATGCACTCAAAACGAAAAAAAAAAAGAATGATCTAATTCGGCCAGTATATATTTTGTGCTCACCAGAGTCTATATTAATGCTAGATAAATAAGTAGACTTGTATGTAATTTGTGCTTTCGGTCCTTGTCCATTGTCCGGACAGCAAATTTCCATAATAACGAGGCGTAGCAACATGAAAACGATTGGTCTCTGAAAGAAAGAGTTAGTAATCCAAATTGTACAAATTAAGCGCGGTCGTAATAACGGGGTACGACTGCCTATCGAATCATATATGATGCATTGGTGCAAAACGCCTTTGTGCGCATAAGCGCTGCGTCTGCCCTGACGCTTTTCTATTTTCTTTTTAAATTTCAAATTAATTGCTTTCGCACAAAGCGATATTCCCTATTGCCCCAGAAAAAACCGTACTCAAAGTTTATAAAATAGTAAAGTAAATTGAAATATGAAATGGATAGGCAGTTTTTGTCACTCGCAAAACCAATTTACTGCGTTCTTCTAAAGTGAGTGCTACTGCAATGTTTTTGTGAAGCAGTGTACGCTGCACAGTTCCCGAAGGCAGGTCGGGCCTTTTGTTGAGACTTATTGATTCTGGCTGAGCAAATGGTAAGTTTAAGAAGAGTATTGTGAAACTTAGTAGGTAGCGAATTTTTTTCCAAGAAGTGACCGACTCGTCTTAGGGCACCACTCTTAGAACTGCAATTAAAAAAGAATACTACAGGTAATCCTAACGTAGTAATTAGAGCGTATTCCTTTTTACTTTCCATTTTGGGCACTCAGTTTCAGTCTTGGCGGTTTTTCGACGAAGGCCGACTAGCCAAGCATCGCTCTGTTTTTCTACTAGGGCGATACAATAGCTCTATTACGCATATTTCTACTTTTGCTGTTCAATTGCATTTGATGAACAAATGAGCGCCAGTGGAAGACTAACTGCTTTCAAAAGAACAAACGTATATGACGCACCGCTCACAAAGCTATCCGCGCTTTAGAAAGCGGCGTTTTTGGGCAGCTGATATGTTGCACCGTAGCTATCAGGACATCTGAATTGAGGGCCATGAGCCGCTTCACTGGAAAATCCGCACTTCGAAGCTTTAAAATACTGACACATTGAATAAAGTCCTTCAGTAAACTGTTTCGACGATTATCTACAGTAAAGAACAGTTTAAACAGATTTCCTAAATATATAGACCATCTTGTTGCACTTGGTTTTTTCCGTATTCGATTCAAATTGGCTGATGTATAGCTCTATGTTCACGTTCAAAATTTGGTGACAAATCCGAAATGTTCGCATCTTCAAAGTGACCTTGCTTTGTATGCTGCACTACGCAAGTAATAAATCGCATAAATGTATAAGTTGTTCAATGTAACATACGTAATTGTGAAAAATGCAATACTCGCATGCACATACTCCAGGTACGTCTGGTGCCTTCAGAAGGTTGTTGCAAGATACCGAAATACGAACAGCGTACTCACGTCGAAAAGCCCACGGTTCCAAGTTTCTGAGGCCGCGCGCCATCTTGAGCAGGCCGGCGCTGCAAGTGAGGGACACCTCAGCTTGCAGCAGCTTCCGTGACATGGCCGACCAGGAACTGTCGAAGATATCGGCGGCGGTCTCCCGAAGTTGGTCAAGAAAATTCTTCTGCTTGCTCAAAGTCGTGTTCCTTTTCATTCCATCTTCACTTGTCGGCGAGCCCACCGCGAACCGTAAATTGCAGAGCAAACACATCCCTAACATTAAAGCAGCCGCCGGAAAGAAAGAACGAGGATGTTCTAGAATAGACATGTTTTGTGCTTATTAATTAAATTTCTTGTAATATCTACGGGCGTACTAAGCTGAGGATTCAATAACGGTGCATCGTTCGGGCTTTACCGACAAAATTCATGCTATTGCTGTGCGGTTTATCGTCTTAAAACGTCAACACTGTATCAAACGCCGCAGTTGATACGCAGTTCGATCAGCCTTACCCTTTTCGACTAAGAGTTGACACTGGCTTTTTATGCAACTGCTATGGACTGTAAATTTAAAATTGCGACTTTGTATCGGGTAGCACTTCGTTAATTCGTCATTAGAAGATAGCGGTCTTTTAGTATAACGTGACAGTGTCTCGTAATGACTGTATCAACACAACCTTACGTCTAAACATATAACCGTTATATTGAACTAGACGCCTTCAGCCCAGCCACTAGAAGTGTGAGATACGCAGTGCAGGCACCCGCTCAAAGCCCCAAAGCCTATACACAAGCGTTTCCAAATGTTGTTCGTCAGCATTGCGTGACTTACCGCTTGAGCTGTTGATCATTTCCTTTCAAGCCATTATTACGTGTGCGTGTGTCGTGGCATCTTTGTGCAGCCGACAAAAAACATAACCAGCAAGGCGCGTCCCTTTGTGGCAGGCACGCTTCTTCAAGGTGTTTCCCTCACAATCTCGAGGAGCCAAAAATGCCAAGGCCGCATTGCCACCGCATAACCTACGCGCTTTGTACAAACCACAGAGGACAAGCGGACCCTTCTGACTCATTCAAGTCTGACGCTGGAACCTTTTTCAAAATAAAATATGCGCATTGACAGCACCGACTGTGAACAAAAAAAAAATATCGTTAACAAATAGTGTTATGATATTTCGGCCAGACTATACAGCGATTCCCTCGTAAAGGAACTCGCTTGTTTTGTATGTAACGAGGAGGGAACCGAAGGCCGAGATTGTGGAGCTATCTATATTGCTTAGTAGAAAAAATAAATGCTTTCAAAATTTGGAACAACAGGTTACTTGTTCTGTAATCGTTTATTTTACTAATCTTTCCTAGAATTTTCCTTTCAACAGCTGCTCTTTGTTGTCTGTTCTACCAATGTGGGCCCTAATTTTCTGCGATTTTCTTATGTACTGTTTCTGATTACAATTTTCTTTTAAATCCTGCGATAGCTTTCGTGGCCTTAAGAGTTCGATGCAACAGCAATAGGAGCAATGCTTCTGCATATTTCTGTTATTGCAGCTCGACATCCTCGTTGTTGCTCTGCTACTGCCGATAACTTAGTGTTTTGGCCTTCCAGGCACCACAGCTGTAGAAGTGCTTGGCAGCGAGTCAATGCTCCCTGCGGCTACAGAGACACTTATAGTATAGATTGTGGATATAGTCCGCGACTTTATATTGCTTTTCACCTTCTAATTTCCTCGCCGTGGTCTGGTGTCATTGCTGGTACATCTTTCTGTGATTGCAAACCCGAAGCTATCGCTGTTGATTTTCTTTATTTCCTCACCATATATAACAATTATTGTGCCGGTCTGTAACTCAGCGACATCGAGTTGTTTTTAACTACGGTAGACACACGCGCCGTTGAAACTGGCTCTGTTCCAACAATATACGTGGAGTTTTCTCGACCCTTTACGCACAGTTAGGCGCCGCAGCCAACAGCCACCAAGCCTACTTTAATGGTATCACATTAATGCGTTCTCAGTCGAAAAAAAAAAAAACTGGCAGATGGTTGCGCCCGTCTTTGATCCCGTTCCTGGGTTTCGCGTCGTCGTCCGCGTCGTCGTTGCCCGCGTCGGCCTCGTAAGCAGCTCCGCCCCCTTTTCATTCCCACAGTTCGAGCCGGCGCTTGGGTAACTGGAGCCTCGCAGGAAGAGGGAGAGGGGGGGGGGGGGGGGTAGATTTAGCGGCGAATGATGGGGGCTGGAGCGCGCGCAGCAACCGGAGAACACCAGGAAAGGAAGGGGGAGGGGGGGGGGGGTCGCCAGAGCGTATTGCCGTTCCCCGAAAACTGCAGCAACGGAAGTGCCGGGTGCGTCACTCAAAAATAAAACACAACCTTACGTTTTGTTTGAGCATGAAGCGCAGTACGGCAAACAGAAATGAAATATTAATAAAATGATTTTATAGAAAAAGAGTACTTACTGGAAAGAGCGTAATACATTGGTGGCGTCCGTCGCGCCATCTTTGCGACATTGAAAAAGGTAATTTGAAAAACCAGTGTGGCGTAAATTCATTAAAAATAGTTTAAAACATATTAAAATGCGATTGTTGCTTAGAGCTGTGTCTGAAAGCAACCTAAAGGTAACATACACTCACTGAAGAGAGGAGTTGATTACCGTGAAAGTAATTTTATAGTGTAACCGTTGTCATACTGGCACATCCTGGCTACATTCGCGGCTCATTTTGCGGCTGTTAAGAACAAAAAAACATGGTATTACGCAACCTAAAGGGGAACATACCCCAAGAAATATGGTCTTAATTTATTTCAATGTAAGCAAATAAAAAACTGTACCTATATGAATCGAACACATGTCTTTCAATCAGGCACGTGTTGTGAATTCATTGCGCCACAGAAGCGACTGGTAGTGCGGCCTTTAAATGCGCTCTTAATTGTTTTGATTCAAAATACTAAAGATGGCGCGATGGACGCAACTGGCATGATCAGAGGATTTCTGTAAGCAATTTCAATCCAGGAAACTATTTTATTGCGTATGCATTTTTGTTTATGCACTTCAATGTATACTCCGAATACATGTAGCTTTATCGACTTCCTTTTTGCTGTGTTTTATTTTTTAGCGACATCACCCAGCACTTCCGTCGCTGCAATTTTTACGGAATGGTAATACGCGTGGCCGGAGGCAGCGCTAGCAGCGACTGACTGATGCCGCTGCTGCCGCTGCTGCCGCTAGCAGGTCAAGACAACGTGACTGCGTAGCCCACCGTCGCCGCAATGCAGAAAGAGGAGGAGAGAGTCTCCCTCTCTTCCTGCGTGGTTGCGAGGGTGCGCTCCGGTTGCCGAAACGCCGGCTCTCTATCAGAGGATCACGGTGCATCCCGTTCTCACTCGCTTCAGTCGCTAACGGCGTCAGCGGCATCAGTCAGTCGCTTCTATCTGTTCGTCGCGCAACGCTCCTATGGGCCCACGCGCTGCTTCCCGCCACCTTCCGATTGCTCTCTTCATTTCTTCTACTACAAAGCTTCTTTCATGACAGCCAAGAACTCTTAGTGGAGTGTTTCTTGATCGAATATGTGTGAAAAATAAAAAGAAAGTCTGCAATTGTACGTGTCTTGCTCGAAATCTTTGCCTCAATCTACCGAAAAGGTGAATCAGCTGATCAGCTGCGTTCAAATTTCGCATTAGGAAGTAACGTAATCGTGGACAATTTTTTTACAAGCCCCGCTTCTTGCTAAGTTCACGACTTTTTTTCGCGACATTTCAACGTCTCTAAGACACACGTGTCCGGTGCGGCTATGAAGGTAAGGCTCCGAGTTATTTTGGGCTTATGAGTTTCTCTAACGTTTAATTGAGTAAGTTCTCCCTCTAATTAGATTTTCGAGTATATTCGAGACGTGTGCCCATTTCTCTGTATTTAAGGCAACAAATGTAACCTCCTGAATTCATTAGTTTCTTCCTTAAAGAATTAAAAAAAAAAGATCAGTGCATGGGAAACTGCGCTCTTTCTTATTCCTAGTAGTATAAACACTTCGCAACAAGCGATATCATTTTGACTTAGCTTCAAGGTAAACAATTCGCTGTTCACCGTAGGAGACAAATTTAAGAGGTTTCTTTAAGTCGATTATCAATTACGTAGTCATTAGTAACGACTGGTACACATGAGTGCGGCAAAACTCTTAAACTGCAACGTTTTCGTGAGTAACAGGTATCCTGAGCTCCCGAAAAAGAAGCAGAGTGTACTATTCAATTCATTTAATTAGACGTACAGGTGACTACGTGTCCCGCAGGGTATGGCAGGCTAGATGTTTTGGATCCTACATATCAGTGCTATCACTCAGTAACCAAAAATAAATTATGGACATATGTATATGATGCTAGGATGACACGCCGTCATCGGAATACAAACAAGTGGTTTCCAGATGAGACATCTTAGAGCAAATGTAGAGAACTGACTTCTTGCCACTGCAAGGAAAATAACTTCCGCAGTCTTTACGAGCGTGGCTCAATCGCCACAGTTGTTCAAAATCTTCTCCTGTACAGTCTTTAACGCAACGTAGAATCCTCTGTAATGAAGGCAATGACGCAGCGCAGAATCTTAGTGGGTAAATATTTCCCTTTCACTGATCGCATCTAACGGCGTTCCGCGACCCTGGCTCTTGAGTAGCAGCTATATTTATGCATTTTCGTTAAATGCGGAAATTCGGTGTGCGAGGAGGAAAATGCCCCGCCACCGACGGCGTCGCGTGGGCTCGGCGCAGCGACACTAATCGTCCAGCGACGCCTTTGGCTGCGCTTCCAGATGGCCTTCGAACGCGGCCTCTTTCACTGGCTTCGTGGGGAAACACGAGACAAGTGTGTTTGCAACCTTCCCGCCTATAGTAAACTGGAAAAGCGTGCGCCAGAAATGGCGTGCTGCTGACTAGAGGCACGACAGTATTTTGATTATTCGGTTGTTTTCCTTAGAAATCGAGCAATATACGTACTACTGGTCCGAGCGAAACTTCATCGCTTTTACGAATCCGACCTATGAACGAACAGCTGAGGGCAGGTTTGGTTTACGCTATCCCCAACAATGACGATAATGTATGGCAAGTGAGTCACGGTCTTCAAGATGGAACGCTGTGATCCCTTTAACAGACAAAAAGATAAGAGCACTGAACACAGTTCAGTGCACTAAACTAGAGAAGGGGCATGTTTCTCTGAACACCTTATCTTACGCGCAGTTATTGTTCAGGAAATGCAGTTGAGCTGTACGAATATATTGTCTGCTACACGAAATGCTTTCCACACTAGGATGCGATTATGTGATGTCGCGGAATAGCTGCAGCGACATAGAGAATTCGCAAAAGTGCACGTAATTGTTTACAATTGATTTTTAAGCCCACTTCCGTGCTTCAAAGCTGAATACGGTACGTGAAAGAGTAACCACAGTTTTAGGCGCATTAACGAGAACAGGGCGGTGGGTCACCCCTCAGCAAAATGGTCAGTAAATATATCGTTTTTCAAAGTCCGACGCGTGTCGCTCCTATAAGCCAGAAGTCGTTTTTTTATTAATATTTTCGCAAACAGCCAGATATACGTATACAGCCCGCTTAGATTATATAGGCGATATTTGCTAACCTGTGGTGTAGTGATTCATATCGATGAAGTCTGGAAAACTCGAAGGTCGTGCTCAATGGAGGTATTCTGCAGCCTGTACGCGCATTAGATCCGAATTGCCAGTAATTGAATTACAGTAATGAAATGACTGTACTTTAATTACTTTATGAAGTAATTTGGAATGTAATGAATTACTTTTGCGGTTTGCTGATTTAGTAATGAAATTAATTACTTTTTGGTAATAATTACACAGCAAAAGTAATTAACTCCTTTCAGAATTACTTTTACTAAAGAGCGCCACATTCAATAGACAACAAAGTATAGTGCAGCGAAAGTAGGAACGACGTTTGGGAAGCCGAAGCCAGCGGAACGGATTGGCAAAAGGAGACAGAATTGAGCAGAACAGTGCGCCTGAAACCTCGTGTGTTGCAGGGTCACCTAATGCGGTTATACCATGGCAATTGTTCTCCAAGCAGCAGGATACAAGGCGTCAAGGGAATGCCGAAGGGAGAGATGGTGCAAGAAGGCTGGTTGAAAACTAGTCGGGAGCGCCCTTACAAAAATGCATGTAGGGTTTCTATAGAAATTCAAAAGCGTTGTGTCAATACACGCTGTTGAAAGTCTGTCGATAATCGGCAACATCTTGGATGATGCAGTGTTGACCTCTTGTTGAGCGCTTATGAAATAGTGGCCCATGTGTTTCTTAAGAGCGCTTTTGAAATTCGCGCAACTGAAATTCTGTTGATTTCAGGCTCAAATGCTTTAGAAACTCTGCAAGTGACGCTTTTTGATTTTCTGCTACCTTTCCACTCCTGAACAACAGAAAATAGTACACGACCATCGGTTTGCCAGGAGCAGACACGAGGTGATTTTCATTAATGCAAAAGTAGTACAGTACATCTCCTAGCTGCGATAAGTCACCACATTCTATGTTCTGCCCGACCAATCAACAATCCTGTCTGATCAGTGCTGGTTAATTATAAGCATAGTGAGGCATAAAAGAACAAAACAGATCTTGATCTTTTAAGCCCCATTATACTTACTCACTCATTAACCTACACTAAACTGACTAAATTGTTGATTGGTCGAGCAGAACATAGAATGTGTTGACTGACCGCAGCAAGGATATGTGCTGTGCTACTTTTGCATTAATATAAACCACCTCGTGCCTGCTCCTGGCTAACCGTTGATCACGCAGCATTTTCTGTTAATCCGCAGCGGAAAGGGAACACAAAATAAAAAATGCGCGTTAATGAGAAAGAAAAAATATGCATCTTTGGTGAACCCATAACATGAGCTGGGTTGTTTATTTGCTTTATTTCAATTCATGTGCAAGGTATGACGCCAGGCTGTTCTTTGCGTAAAACGCTGATACGTCCGGGAACTCCTCGCATGTGATGCTGAAATAAACAATATAAATCATAATTAAGCTGCGGTATATACTAACCTAAAAATAGAGCAAAGGCATTTGTGCGCTGCTCCACGTCATAGCTCAAGAAATTTCTTGTCTAAAATGAGTTGTCACTGTCTTTCACTGCTTAGACGGCATCGACCGCCGCCTCCACAGCTCGGCAGCACTACCACATCGTTCATTTCTCCCTGATAAACAATATATGCTGCCGTCAAAGATCCCATTGTGAATATAAATAGCAAAGCGCAGGTCACAAGCATTACTACCCAGAAAACTTGAAGCAAAATTACCAACTATAGGCACTAAAATGAGTGGAAACAAAAACAAACACTGCAAAAATGGCGGAGCTGCACAGATTCAATAATCCACAATGTGTGACAGAGGCATATTATGATCTCGATAATGTGTCCGTCTCAGCGCGAGTAGCGTATCGAAAGAGTACAGCACTGTGCCGAACAATCCGTCAAAAACGGTCACCGGTTAAAAAAAAGAAAGAAAATGTCGCCATTCCAGCTGGCGTTCCATCGGCCCCAGCGTCCGCGTAGAGACAAGCCTCGTTCTCTCTCTCTCCCCCTCCTTTTTTTTCCGACGAGGCTGGTTTGTCTGCTAGAAATATTTACATGCGGGCTTCACCTTGTAACACACACTGTACAAGACTGGCACAAACACGAACAGGAAAAAGTAAAACACTCACCAAAGTGCAGACGCTCCCTCCGCCCGCGCCGGCTTTTCGCTTAGAATCCAAAATGCCTGCGACTGTTGAACTTCTTAAACACGTCCTCCTTGCGCAGAAGCTGCCGCCCAAGAGCGGAGTCCTCCGAAGACTTAAATTCGTACGTTCGCGCTCCAATTTGAACAAAACGATCTTCGTGATAATCACCAGCGAAAAACCTACATACGGTGCTTCGTTCACAGTGCAAGATGCGACCACGGTGGCGGGAAAACGCCAACTGAACTGGCACATCGCCGCACTCAGCGTACCCGCGTCTGCGTGCAAAGAAAACGGGGCGCAGAAGAACAGCTTCGGTGAAAAGCCGCCACCCCCACTGCGCGACTGCTGAAGCCAAGGTCATCTCCGTGAAAACAAACCACGGAGAAGGCACAGAGCGGAGACCAAGCGGGAGCAACCCCTCCTCCCTCCCCCCTTTTTCCCCCCAGCCGACAGGAAGCGACCCTCGACCTCTCCGGACATGCTGGCGCCGTTCGCGGTGCACGGGGGAAGTGGGATGCGGACAGAAGCAAGGCGGCGGCCGAATGCGTCCTTGAAAAGAAGAGTCGCCGTTAGAAGACGCATGCAATCTTGTTTTTTTCTTCTTTTTTTTTTTCATACGCGAATGTTTTTGCTATGCGTGTTAACTCTATAGTATCCGTGGGATCAATCGGTGATTATTAGAACCCCTCAATGTTTAAAGTGACTTCATTTTAGCATGGTGTCCACTTTAAGAAAGGAAAGAAAAGAAAAAATTACAGTAAAACTCTCCAAAGACATAGAGCGGTGGAGGATTCCAATACAGACTGCACCTCATTTTGCGGCAATAAGCTACGGGCAAAAATACCTATGCTTGGGCAGAATGTCAGACCCTGAAGCATATATATAGTGAACTTTGGAACTGGTTTAAAAAAGCTCTGTCCTGCCCTACATGGTAGGTTCAATCTAGGATCCTGTTTGTTAGTATGATGACTCACTGAACTTGTTTTATGATAAATATAAAATATGTCCTACCACTAAAGTTACCTTCTGCGACATACAGAAGCTGATCCATTACGGATTCTGATTGACATTCAACAATGTATTTGCATTATTAGTGGAGGCTTTGCCATCATGAAGATTTTAGGGCATATTTTCACTGTGTTGCGAAGCTTGAGCTAAGTGTGCACCGTTAATATGTACTTTTATATAACATGAACGAGCACGCAACTGCATGCTGCTCTTATATTTCCCTTTGCAGAATGTGGCCAATAGTTGATTACAAGTGAGACCAAAAATTCATAACGAAATTGTCACATCATGCTCTTATCATTTGTGCCTAAAACTACTTAAAAACATGGGTCAGCATGAACAGTACACGCTAATTGTTCGTGAACGTTGAAAACTGACAACAAAAAGCACATAGAAAAAATTGCACAAAAAGTCTATTGGGTAGAACACAATGAAAATTCTGTTGGCCCTGTAAAGATTGCATTCAGCTGGGGTTGAATGTCTATCGAAATTCAATAAATTCAAAAGGCGGTCAATAGTCCAACAATAGAGTTTCAAAACTCATTTTTGTAAGGGCGCGGCGTAGTGTCACTCCCTGTTGCGTAGGCGAGGGTCCAGTGGTGTCTGGTTACACTCGTCACCATGAGGTGAGGGAAGATTTGGGTAGGGGTGATAAGCGGAGGAGCCCATGACGTGAGCCACCGGGGCTTGAGCATTGTATACTGACAAAAGTGAGCACAATGTGGCGACGTCGATTCTTGGGACCGCCGAAGCAATAAATAACCTAGCTTATTCGGACCATTCAAATGGCGGAGTCCGGGCCAGCAAGACAAAGGGTTCGGAGGTCATTTTACGATTGTTCAACCATGCCTCTGCTTTTGGTATTATTTTTTTTTAATTGGCAAGTGCGGTGTAGGAAAGAGGAATGAATAGCGTTCTAGGACGAAATTTGGCGGGAAGACGAAAGAATGTGCGTGCTTCGCGTCTAGAGAACAAGTTGTTGCTTTGTTTACTAATTTTACTTAGTTTTCTCTTGGATGGAAACTAAACAATTATTTAAATGTAATTGAATTACTCATTATAATTGTAATGTAATTTCATTACTTTTTTGAAGCAGAATGAGTAATGTGCTTTAATTAATTTTCAGCAATTTTCAGCACAGTAATTCGTAAGGTAATTTAATTCCTTTTCAAAAGTAATTTTGCAATGTATGCATTAGATTCCTGCTGCCGACCTGGAAACATGAATATGGTTAAAAGGTAGGCAAGCAAAGTATCCTAATGCAACGGTCGTGAAGAGCGTATAGCGTATTTTGCGAGAACACTTGACTAGTGGTTTTGCGCCTCGCACAGCGCCAGCCATGGTAGAATCGCGGAGGTGGTTTGCCTTCGCGGTGGGCAAGCGCCTGTCACGCTATGTGTACAAGGCTGCACCGATGCTGCTGCTGAAGCAACAATGAGGCCAAATCATGGGTTGTCTTTATGTCGCATTCTCTTGTACATTGCATACGGAGCCACTGTACGTCTGCCTGGCATGTGCAGTACCGAAATAAACATTAAATTCTCGGATTTGTTTGGTGCATACCTTTTATGCTGAGAATTTGCAACCTAATTATCAACGGTTCATTCTGAAGAAATATGTCGATGTAGCGCTTTTTCGTTATTCATAGAAAACGCAGCTTGAAACTAATAAGGACGAACACACACGACTAAGCACTACTAACATTTGTTGTTGTTTTTTTTTTTGGGGGGGGGGGGAAATGGATATAAAAGCACGCCACAACGTTGCGTGAAATCTAATAAAGGAAACGAGAATAAAAAATCTGAAGAAACTAAAAAAAAGAACGACCAGTCCAGCAAGTGTGCATTACCAATGCTTAATATTACGCCCGTTCAGATAGTTAAATTCTATTCTGCTTCAGATCACCAAAGCAGCATTGATGCATTGGTTCTCAGGCTCAATCTTCATTGCAAATGCTTCTAAATTCCACCGTCATTTCTATGTGTAGCTCTACCTACCACTTTCTTTTTTTCAGTGTTGGAGTAGATCTCCATTGCGCGCAAGGGGGGCGAAATGAGGAAATGACAGCTAGTCCCTACAGGCTAATTTGTTTCAACTGCGCTTTTGCTCCTTTGCAGCGTCCTTTGCATTCGCCGTTCGCCGTAGGTCCGCTAGGCTATTTTATACCTCACAAAATAAAACAAAGGTGCAATACGCAGCATCGCTACTGTAATGCTGCTGCCACTGCAAGGCTAATATATCAACTTTAACAACCTTGCTTAAGAAAACGCGTGCAATGTACGCAATCGCGCTTCTCAGAGTGTTCAAAGGACGAAATATTTTGCACCTCATTAAGCTGGGCACATGTGGTATCTGCGGAAAGCCTCTTTCCATACCCTTTGCTGCTACAGCTATGCTGGTACTTCCTGTGCAGTGCATTATTAATTCCTAAATGCATCCACGAATAGCATTTCTGGTTGCTCCTAAAGGGAAAACAAAGGCAGGCACATATTCTGCCAAGTGCCTCAATATATCTCTAACTGAACCGCTAGAGCCTACCCTTCTGCGCTAGGCCGCTCTTTCACTGTGTATACCAGTCGTTTCAGCAAAGATTCCCCAAATCTTTGAAAAAGACCTGAACACAAGCTGGGACTTTTATTCTGGTTTTGTGTTGTGGACATGTACGCTCACCATACTATCGCATGTAGCACTGATTTATAAATAATTTGACTGGAATGCTTAAATTAAGGGTTAAACTGTTTAATTTGGGGGCCGACTGAATTCACACAATTGAAGCAAGCCCCCTCTTGTATTCTAACGGTCCTGCTAAATACGATGAGAAAAAAAAAAATGTTATAAGTCGCCTGCGAATGCTTCCTATGCGTGATACCGAAATATCTCCGAATAAGTGGCCTGATCGAGAGGCCTGAGGTGCTCCCAATTTACTGTATTTCTAAATATGTACAGGGATAGTCAAAAGTTCCCAGGCAGCTCCGAATAGTTGGGAACAGCTGTTCTCCGCTATCGCGGCCCTGCTAGCACATACGCGCCCCTCCGTACGCCGGTGGCGAGGGTATGCGCTGAGAGGAGGTCCGGCGCCTTTATTCTCGCTCTCCTTAAAATAGCGCCTTTGCTGTTCCTTCATATGCCGAAGCAGGATTAGTTGCGCTTCTCCGTACCTTTCATGGTGGAAGTGGAGTTGGGGCGAAAGCTGGGCCCAAAAGCGGTTTAGTGGTACCGCAGCATAGCCACAGGTCGGGTGGCAAAACATTCGAATTAAGAAACTATATTACTACAAATTAAAAGTATGACTCAACTTAAAAAGAATATATATTTGGATAACTTTGCATGTGAATGAGGTAAAGTATTTTATTAAGCATTCCTAAATTTTTAAAAACTTGTCAACTATTGCGCCCCACTTTATGTTGCATCGGTCTTGGTGAGACTTTGCAGGACTTGTTAGGTTCTTGCAAGTTGCGAAGTAGGCAATCACAGAGGTAACCAATTAAGCTAACGAAGCGATGAAGTGGTTTCTTATCGCTGTCTGCTGTGGTGTGCTCGGGAATGCGTATCACTTTACTCTCACAAGTCTGAAAATGTCCCTTTTGCGAAGATTTCGACGTCCTTGCTGGTCGCTGCTCTGTCGTCGTTTGGTAAGACTTACACTCCCTGCTTCGAGTTTTCTTGGTTTCGTCTCCTTCGGCGTGCGGTCAGTGCGAAGTCTTTTTGCAGCATTGTATTAAGCTTCTCGGTCTTCGTTTGAAGCGCTTAGCGCTTTATCGCAAGATGAGCCCGCACTAAGTGAGAAAGCGGGGCTCTGTGGCCCATTGCGGCAGCGTGGACTCAACCGTCGGTGTCTTACTATACACCTCTTCCCGTCTGACTTTCACCGGTGAGTGAGCTCATGTCAGTGTCGTCTGGTTATAGCTCCATAGCTTTTTTCCGGCTGCTTTCGCCTGTTCAAAGCTGAAGAATTTCGCGCGTACTGTGCTTCATAGTTTCCAGAATATTTAGTAACCTGCTGTACAAACCTTGCTTTCGTGCGTGAGGTAACAGGAAGGTCTTCTAAAACAAGAGCTAAAAGACCTTACACAATGGTGCCACCTTTCTCTCATGTAAGGAGTATTTTAGTGCTCCATCTCCGGAATTTTTCTTTCTAGTGTGCATAAAGGTTTTAGTCTTGCGTCTTGCAAAGCTAAACATTTTTTCTTGAGATATTCCACGCTCATGTATAGCGTATGAGAGTATATGCACACCACTATACAATAATTGAAGCGCAGTTCTTGCTATTTATGTGGAAGGAAAAGCAGGTCTTTCTCGTTTTTCGACAACTGTCTCGGAGTACATCTTACTGCCGCTTATTGCATGGATTCTATGCTCCCTTGCATAGGTAAACGGGCAAGCGATATAATGCACATCACTTTATTTGAGTTGTCGCTGTTTCTGGGAGAAGCTTATGTTGCACTCTTCAAGCTGGCATTCCACATAACAAATTGTAAATGATTTAGGCACACTGTATACGTTCTCATTTCATTTAAATCGATAGCGTAAAGAATAAAAGTGCTAAGCGGAAGTTAACTTCTTCAGAAAGCATTTTTTTCCGTGAGTGGTGTCGTATCTTGACCTCATAATGTGGAAGTTGCAGTTGTTTAAAAATTAATGGCTACCAGGGTACTGATATGTCTCCTTCCTTCTTGGAAGTGTCAATTTAGATGCCTCGAATGAACGCAGGAGCCACATGGGTGCTTCACCTTCCAGTTCAAGCGGAACTTCGTCACTGCATCACAAAGGAGAGTCAGGTGGGAAGGGTCTAACGCATTGTGGATACCTCTATAGAAAATGGTGATAATACAGGGCGAATTGTTCTTTGCTAATAGGTGCCATGCCCAGTGAAGTAGTTACAAAGGGTGCATGCACAGCCAGTCCCAATCGCTGGAACTCATCATAGAAGGTGATTGTTATTTCCAATCTTTTGGAACAGTGCTAGAAGGTATGGTGCAGAACTATGCTACAGTATCTTGACTGTGTACTTTACAGATGCAGTCGCCCAGAATTCTTCTCTGAATCAAGCGCGGATCCACGGCTATGCCTTGATAGAATTTTATTGTAACTGCTGAGTTTGCTTTTGGGGCTTAGAAAATCTTTTCTGCATTGTTTGGTTCCTGACTGCGCTTTCGCCACTGTGTTGTAGCTATATTTTTTCTTGCATTACTTCCTGCTGTCCACACGTACGCTCGGGCGAGCACGTCAAAAGTATAGATCAATAAAGTTGGAGAGCTTGCAGCATTGGCTTGGTGTGCTGCATCATCACTAGAATCCTCGCGCAGCAGTTTGTGGCTTTCGAGTGAAGGTTAAGGTTGGGAAAATTGCGACGCTTTCACACTGACATACATTTCTTGGTTCAGTAAACATATATGCACATGTACTGAACCCGACAGCGCTAATTGCTCTGCTGCTCATAATTTATTTTGCAGGATCTTTCACCGATCCCACAAAAGGCGGCCACTGTACAAGCTCAGAGCCAAGCTCAGGCAGCTCTGTGACCGCAACAGAGACTGCAAAGACGGCTACTCCAGCACAGACTATGAAGACTGCTGCCGAAGTGTTAGACGCTGTGCGTGAGCATGTGACCCCAGCTTTTGCTGTTCTTGTAGAGGCTCAGTTGAAAATGAGCAACACCAATAGAGTTGGCCATTGATGGTGCAGCCAGAACAAAGTATTTGCTTTAGATCTTTACTTTCACAACCCGAAAAGTTATAGGTATCGCAGGCAACTCCTAAAACTTTCATCTATTAACTCCTTGAAGCTCTGGCCTTCGCGTACCTATACCGCTGAGGGTGGGATTTAACTTGAAGGTTTCGATTTGATCAAGAGACGGGCAGCGTCTTTTCCGCAAAGACAGGGCTTGCACTATAATTTTTGATGAAATTCTTGTTGCAAATGAACTGTCTTATAACCCAGTCTAGGGAACAGTTGAAGGCCTTGATGAGTATAATACAGCACAAGGGCGTAATCTTGCAAATACAGCTGTTGTATTGAAGGTCAAAGGAATATGCACACCGTGGAAGCAGCCTCTTGGCTATTTCTTTGCGGGTAAAGCAGCACCTGCGAGTGTTTTGCGTGACCTTCTTTTCCAGTGCTACAACGTTGCAGCTGGGTTACAACCTGTGGCTGTGGTTTGTTATCAGGGGAACCAAAGTGTATCTTTATTTTCGAAACTCGTAACCCCTCAAAGCCCATACCAACGCATTGGGGGTGAACCGCTTTTCTTTATATGTGATACTCCACGTTTGTTGAAGCGCTTGAGCATTAAGTTCTTCAAATATGACTTCAGAATAGGCGGTGACACAGTGCGAGAGGCTTACAAAAGGGACCGAGAAAGGCCACTTCGGTCCATTTGAAAGTTGAGCGACAGTCATTTTAATTTGACTTTTGGTTCAAAGATCTCCGTGAAGCTCGAAGCGCAGTTATTCAGAAACCACTGTGTACTGCATTATGCAGTTTGGTAACATTTCAGAAGTTACCAGCAGAGGCTATCCACATAATGAGATTTTTTGAGCAGATAGAAAGACTCTTCTACCTACATCTCAGTAGTATAGAAATTCCGCTTACACCTCCGCAATACGTACAGGGTGTGCCGTTGTTGGAGGACTGCATTGCAGTTATTGATAATATCGAAGTTTAAACTGGCACGTCAGCCTCCTTACATCCGCGGCTACTGTAAAACTGCAAGGGCTTTGCTTATGTTGTATAACCACTTGACCACTCAGTATAGTTTGGCATATCTCCTAATCAGTCATCTAAACTAGGATGCATTTGAAAATATCTGTGTAATTATTAGGTCAAAGTCGGGAGCAAAAAGCAACTTATCTTGCCAACAGTTTCAAGCAGCATTTAGGCGTCTTTTAGTTAGCAACCTTTTCAAATTGTCAGAAAGCAGCAACTGTGCTGAAGACATGTCAATTCTTCTGGCTCTCTCCCAGTTTCTTTTTCTACACCTGCTTGTTCTCCTTGAACAGCCGGTGCGTCTTTTCCACTTGCAGTAGAAGTTTCGCCCAATCGTTATCCATGCTTGCATCTAGTTTCTGAATGGCCACAGTTGTGATACAGGGTCGCACAAATGCGAGTTGAGACTAGAGAGCGCAATCTTTGCCAGTCAGAGCCAGTGCTTCTCTATGGAAAAACCAGGGGATGGCGACTGGGAGTATATAGATTTTTGCATCCTAGTTTGCAGATGTATGCTTGTGAACAGGCTTTTGTCACATCTTCCTGCAATATCGTGAGGAAAGAACATGTAGGCCCTAGTCTGTGTAGTCCGGAGGCCGCGATTTCTCAGTGAGTAACATAGCCGAGGCTCTTAAAGGGAATGTGGAACCAACCCTCATTTAATAAAGGCGGTGCCACTGCACACACACACACACACACACACACACACACACACACACACACACACACACACACACACACACACACACACACACACACACACACACACACACACACACACACACACACACACACACACACACACACACACACACACACACACACACACACACACACACACACACACACACACACACACACACACACACACACACACACACACACACACA
Source organism: Amblyomma maculatum (assembly GCF_055883805.1). Taxonomy (NCBI): domain Eukaryota; kingdom Metazoa; phylum Arthropoda; class Arachnida; order Ixodida; family Ixodidae; genus Amblyomma; species Amblyomma maculatum. The sequence continues at coordinate 34,279,007 of NW_028146738.1, forward strand.
CACACACACACACACACACGCGCGCACACACACACACACACACACACACACGCACGCACGCACGCACGCACACACACACACACACATATGCACGAACGCACGCACGCACACACACACGCACACACGCATTCAGGCAGGCAGGCACACAAACACTCATGCATATATACATACACAACATTCACATGACACACCACATCCAATCCAAATCCAGTGCACCCACATGGAATAGTCAATTGAATTTTCTAGGTCAAAACTATTTCGTTGCGTGTGCTTCATATCTCATATCGACTGGTGTTAAGGGCTTGAATATCTGAATAACGCCATGTTTTGCAAGAATTTCAAGCTGAGCATTTTATCTGATATGCCATTCTTCCCGCTTATTGTAGTGCATGTTTGTGTCTCTGGCGAGAGTTCTGTATTGTCGCAACACCTTAGAATGCTGCGAGATAACTAAAGGAGATGATGAAGTGGCTCTATTTTAACATACAGTGTAGTGATGAGAAATGTTCATTTGATTTTTTACTGCCGAATTAACAAATGCCAATCTCACTGTAAGTTGTACTATATGCATCCTTCGCGTGGATCGCTGTTGCTTCAAATTCTAGTTGCTGATCAGAAGCGTGTCTAGAGGTTGCACACAGACTCAATGTATGCTCTAAACGTGTATGTTAAGCACGTTTGTTGATGCTTAAGCTGTCTGGACCATTGCCTTGAAAACTGCTGTATTCTTTGAGCATAAGAATTTTAATGTGAAGAGTAATTTGCAGTACTTTATGTTCCACGTGTATCTTGATTCACCTACTTTCATGTCATTTTTATTTCAATTTCAGTCGTCATAGCTTTGTTTTCTGTGCATGTTTCCTAGTCGGGGATGTTTTATGGCTCTTCAAGCCTTTTTCATGCCTCGGCTAAGATCATTGAGTTGATTAGCCAGCTTAAACAGTGCTACTCTTCGTGCTGTCTGCGACAGGCATTTTTTATTTCTGTGCTTTTTTGCTGTATTTACTTGTTTGATGTAATAAACCATGGATACAAAAACTGTAATATTACACTTGGTACACTCGGTTGCGAACTGAGCACGCAACTTGTCTCGACTGTTCGGTTGCACCAGTGTTTGTGGACAACACCTTTCTGTGCTGGGGAACAAAGTGCATGGCCTAAGTAACGTCATGACTCGCAGCAGTGTTTGTATTATGAATTGACAGGCTTGTTCTATGTTAGGAAGTGTTGCTACCTTTCTATGCCGCCACTTTTGCCAACCACTTTCATTGTACTGGAACAACTGCTCATACTCAAGGGCGTAAGCAACAGAAACTCGAGTGTCCTTAGATGGCAAAAGTTGGTGCGCGCTGGAAAGCAACAACCTTCAGAAGATGCAGGCTCGTCAGTGCCACGCCGCGGTTTTATAAAAAGACTTGTTTATAATTCGCGCCAAATTAAACGTATGCGTGACGTCATTCGACGTCATGCAACGTGGTGCGCAGAGCGCTGTCGAAGCGCGGTCCTGCACCGAGAACAGCTTGTTCAGGAGCACTTCCGCTTCTTATGGCCATATTTTTTTCTTTTCACAGCGCTTGCCGTCAACATGCGAAAAAAATGTCAGGAGGATGTTCTTGAGCTGGGTTGATAGAGGCGATAGATTCCCAATGATCATCAAAATTGTTTCTTTTGTTATGGTGCGTTCGCAGAATTTTATTGCCAGCAAAAAATAAAACGTTGTCTGCCACTGCAAGTCCCACTCACTTGAAACATCCATCTTTCCATCTTCCGAAGAATTGCGCATGAACCTTCACGTCTTACCAGAAATACAAGAGAGACTTCAAGATGAAGGACACGACATATCGGCTTCTGATTGCTAAAGGGACTAGTGCTAGCTGACGTGAGTTTAGCGCCATTCATGCGCCCTTATATCTTTTGTGCGTTCGTGGCTTAAATTGCGCCAAAATGTATATGGGGGTGCCATAAGTATATTTATTGACTTCCCCTATTGAGCAAAGCCTCAAAAAAGACTTTTTTGCTCGCACTGGACAGAAAGCTGGTGAAAGGCATTTCATTATGTGAAGCGCGACAGCGTGGGCATCTATCTGAACAAGTTATTTTGATTATAAATTCACAGCTTCCTGCTCTACACGAAAGAAGGCTGACCCCCGTTTTCGTCCCTACTTTTTTTTATAGGGGGGTAGAAAGTAGAACAAAAAGTGATAACCACCCAAGAAAGCAGGTGGGGTTGTGCCTGGTTTCCGTAGGAGCCTGATCGAGAAAAGCGGCGCCGGTCTGTTCACTTCGGGCCGGCGCGCATTCTGGATTATTTCGCCCCTATGCTCTCTCATGCAGCGCTTAAAGACTAGGCGCACGAGGTTCGCGCGTCCAAGTCAAAACGTTGGGAGGGTGTGCATGATGATCTTCGTGTATTGGTTTCTTACGGTTTACTGTTGAATCAACAGTTTGATTAAAGTATGGTGGGCAGCTAAGCTCTATATGCTTACCTAAAACTAAATTTGGACTCAACTCATTTCATCTGTTTGAAGTAAATGGATATTGTTAATTTTTTCAGCAATTCTAGTCTAACATGAATATTTTTTTTTACGTCATGGAGGCGTGTGTTGCTTCGCTTGTTTTTGTTAGGTTTGTTATCGGTTGCTTATTTTTTTTACTTCGTGTGGAAGCATCTGATTCTAAAGCAACTGTTAAATATTCTTTTGAACAATTAATGGTACCTGGGGGGGAGCAATGCTTGCTCGAAGGTCCTTGATCGCCCAGTCAATTTCATCATTGGTAAAAGGCGAATCCGTGTTTAGGTTACATTTGTCCTGTTGCCTTCGACGTTGCAGCTTCATTGTCATATTGAACCTGAGGATAAAATGTGCCTAAAATGTAACTAACTGTCACTTCTAGTGTCTCTGCCTTTCCCCAATTTTCGGAACGACACTTTCAATTTCAGATGTTCCCAATTCTTTTTCTGGAATTGTATACGCTATTGTTACGTAGTGGTGACAAGGTCGACGACACAAGTGAAGGGTCGATGATTCCACTGAAGAAACTCTTTATTGGGCTGACTTGCGCCCGCAAAAGAACTAAGCAACTCGGCAGCGGCGATAGCAACAAACGCGCTCGTCGATCGTCGAAAAAAGAATGCCCGTCACACTCGTCAACGCTCAATTTAAAGGCTGCTCAGAACAATCTAGATGACGTCGCAAACTGCGACTAGTGCACCCTGGAACATTGTGGAAACATACGCAAGTGATCGGAGTCTTCGAGACAGATCTTGGCGCATCTTTCGCGACAAAGAAAATGATAACGCGTCGTATCGCGACAACGAGCATGAACAAACACGGGATACAGAATTGATACGCGTGCCTGAATCACAATGATAAGGCCGCATGACGGGGGCTGTTAAAAAAACAACAAATACAGTTTTGAAAGTTTCGCGGCATTACTCCCCCCTTAAAAAAGAACATCGCCTCGATCTTCCAAAACAAAGCAACTTAAACATAAGCAATGCAAAGTTTAAACACCACAGATTCTTTAACGCGCGTAATATAGCTTCAGTCGTACAACATGTACAATTTCTGGGCGTGCGCGTCGCCGTTGTGATGCTGACGTTGCGTCGGGAATGGCTTCATAGTCCAGTGGTCCGACGCGGCGAATGATTTTGTAGGGTCCAAAGTATCGACGCAACAACTTTTCACTTAGTCCGCGACGGCGAAATGGTGTCCAAACCCACGCTTGGTCTCCTGGATTGTATTCTGCGTGGCGTCTTCGTAAGTTGTATCGTCGGCTGTCAGTGCGCCGTTGGTCTTTGATACGCAGCCGTGCGAGTCGTCGGGCTTCCTCTGCACGCTGCAGGTAAGCGGCGACGTCAAGGTTTTCCTCGTTCGTTACGTGCGGCAGCATTGCGCCGAGCGTCGTCGTGGCCTCCTTGCCGTACACAAGCTTGAACGGGGTCGCTCTGGTCGTCTCCTGGACTGCCGTGTTATACGCTATGATCACGTACGGCAAGATGGCGTCCCAGGTCTTGTGTTCAGCGTCGACATACATGGCGATCATGTCCGCTATCGTTTTGTTCAGGCGCTCCGTAATGCCATTGGTCTGGGGATGGTACGCAGTTGTTCGTCGATGGCTTGTATGCCTGTATTCCAGGAGGGATTGCGTCAACTCAGCCGTAAACGCCGTTCCCCTGTCCGGGATGAGCACTTCTGGGGCGCCATGTCGCAAAAGAATTTGTTCGACAAATATTTGGCGATGTCTGCCGCGGTATCATTTGGTAGTGCTTTTGCCATTCCAAAGAAAGGCAGTGCCAAAGATTGTTCCAACTACCGCACGATCGCGCTTATTTCGCATGCTAGCAAGGTGATGTTGAAAATCCTCCAAGGTAGGCTGCAGCAGTATGTGGATCGGGAGCTTCCAGACGTGCAAGCTGGATTTCGCAAGGGCAGAGGAACTAGAGACCAAGTTGCCAACCTTCGCTGGATCATGGAAAAAGCAAGAGAGTTCCAGAAACCCATCTACTTCGGCTTTATTGATTATGCGAAAGCGTTTGACTGCGTAGATCACAGCAGATTGTGGCAAGCTCTCCAAGAGATGGGAGTTCCAATTCACCTCATTTGTCTCCTCAGGAACCTGTATGAAGGGCAAGAGGCCACAGTCAGAACTGGGCATAGTCTTACTGATTGGTTTCCATTTGAGAAAGGAGTGAGGCAAGGCTGCATACTGTCGTCCTGCCTATTTAACCTATATGCAGAGTGCATCATGAGAAAGGCCGGTCTGGACGAGTCTTCAGCTGGAGTGAAGATTGCTGGAAAACGTATCAACAACCTTAGATATGCGGATGATACCACTTTAATGGCAGAAGGTGAAGCGGAACTCAAGAGACTTCTGATGCGCGTACAAGAAGAGAGTGAGAAGTTTGGGCTTAAACTGAGCATTAAAAAGACAAAGATCGTGGCGTCTTGCCCTATCAAGTCCTGGAGCATCAAGGGACAAGAAGTGGAAGCTGTGACAGATTTTCTCTTCTTGGGCTCCAAGATTACCTCGGAAGGAGACTGCAGCTATGAAATTAGGAGACGCCTGCTTCTGGGAAAGAGAGCAATGGTTAGCCTTGACCGCCTAGTAAAGAGCAGAGACATTAGTCTGCCAACCAAGATCCGTATAACTCGTGCTATGGTCTTTCCAGTTGTGATGTATGGATGCGAGAGTTGGACTGTGAAAAAGGCTGACCGCCGAAGAATTGACGCGTTTGAATTGTGGTGCTTGCGAAGACTCTTGAGAGTTCCTTGGACTGCCAGAAGATCAAATCAGTCAATATTGTCGACCATAAACCCTGACTGCTCATTGGAGGGTCAAATTCTAAAGTTAAAGCTCAGCTACTTTGGTCACCTGATGAGAAGAGAGGAGTCGCTGGAGAAAGATTTGATGTTGGGAAAGGTTGAGGGTCGCCGGAGAAGGGGTAGGCAGCGAACGCGATGGTTAGATGGCATCCTCGAGGCACTGCAGATGAAGTTATGTGATGTTAGGAAGTTAGTGAGAGACCGGAAAGCGTGGCGTGACGTGGTCAATAGGGTCACGAAGAGTCGGACACGACTGAACGACTGAAGTGAACTGAACGGGTAAGGTAGTCAGTGGCCACAATGATCCACTTGTTACCCATGGACGAAGCTGGAAAGGGGTCGAGGAGATCCATCCCAATTTGTTGAAAGGGCAGGTCTGCGGGCGGAATCGGGTTTAGTAGTCCTGCTGGTCTGATAGGCAGCGTCTTGCGTCGTTGGCACTCACAACATTTCTTCACGTAGTGGGCAACTTCGGCAGGCAGTCGCGGCCAGTAGTACTTCTCCTGGATTCGACGCAACGTGCTTGCAAATCCGAGATGGCCTGCTGTGGGCTCATCACGCAACGCCTGCAGAATTTCCTGCTGGAGGTTTTTAGGCACTACAAGGAGTTGCGCAGTCCTGTTGGGTGCGAAGTTCTTCTTCACGAGGAGGCCATTGCTTAACGCGAACGAAAATAGTTGTCGCCTGAACACACCAGAACTGGAAGCGGTCTTTCCTTTTAAGTAATTGGCTAGCGCTTTCAGCTCAGGGTCTGAGCGCTGTTCTGCGAAACTGCTGGCGCTTACCGGTCCCAAAAAGGCGTCGTCGTCATCATCCTTCGGGGGAGTGTCGACGGGAGCGCGTGATAAGCAGTCTGCGTCGAAATGCTTCCGGCCCGACTTACAGACTACAGTTAAGTCGAATTCTTGAAGTGGTAGGCTCCATCTGGCAAGGCGGCCGGAGGGATCTTTCAAATTAGCCAGCCAGCAGAGCGCGTGATGGTCGCTTACCACCTTTAATGGTCGGCCGTATAGGTATGGACGAAACTTAGAAGTGGCCCAGATGATTGCAAGGCACTTATTCTCGGTCGTCGAGTAATTGACTTCGGCTTTTGTGAGGGACCTGCTAGCATAGGAAATTACTTTTTCCAGTCCGGCACTCTTCTGGACGAGAACGGCTCCTAGGCCCATGCTGCTCGCGTCAGTGGGAATTTCGGTCTCGGCGTTTTCATCAAAGTGGCCAAGCACAGGAGGAGGGCACTGCAGGCGGCGCTTAAGTTCGTCAAAGGCTTCTCCTTGCGGCACTTCCCATTTGAAAGGCACGTCAGCCTTTGTAGGCTGCGTCAATGGTTCGGCGATGCGCGAAAAGTTTCTGACAAATCGTCGATAATAAGAGCACAGCCCAAGGAATCGGCGCACAGCTTTCTTGTCGGCAGGCGGTGGGAATTGTGCCCTTGTAGCTGTTTTCTCCGGGTCTGGGCGAATATCATCCTTGCTAACAGTGTGACCTAGGAACCGCAGTTCTTCGTAGGCCAAGTGACACTTCTCTACTTTTAGCGTTAGCCCCGATAACTTGATCGCTTCCAGCACTGTCTGCAGTCGTTTTAGGTTGTCTTCATAGTTTGACGAGAAGACAACAACGTCGTCAAAATATACCAAACAAATTTGCACTTCACGCCTGCCAGAACTGTGTCCATTACTCGTTGAAATGTGGCTAGCGCACAGCAGAGGCCAAATGGCATCACCTTGAACTCAAAAAGACCGTCTGGTGTGATGAAAGCGGTCTTCTCTCGATCTCTTTCGTCGACCTCAATTTGCCAATATCCGCTCTTCAGGTCCATAGATGAGAAGTACCTTGCAATGCAGACCCGGTCGAGAGTGTCGTCGATGCGGGGAAGCGGGTAAACATCCTTCTTAGTAATCCTATTCAAGCGGCGGTAATCAACGCAGAAGCGAAGTGTGCCGTCTTTCTTCTTCACCAAAACGACTGGTGCCGCCCAGGGGCTGTTCGATGGCTGTATTACGTCATCACGCAGCATTTCCTCAACTTGATCGCGAATGGCCTGGCGTTCTCGCAGCGATACACGATAAGGGCTTCGGCGCAGAGGTCGGGCGTGTTCGTCAGTTATAATGCGGTGCTTGGCCAGTGGTGTTTGTCGTAACCTCGATGCTGACGAGAAGCACTCTCTGTAGCTTCGAAGAAGATTGCGAATCTGGTCTCTCCTGCTGTGGGTGTTACGACCAAGCATCCGCAATTGCGCGCTCTATTGTTCGCCTGTGGGCATGGATAAGTTTTGTGAATATGTGGTGATGGTCCAATGGCTCTAAGTGAGCCTGTTTCCAGGATCCTGTTTTGTAAGCATGTTTTGCTTTGTGGACAACCTGCAAATGCCAAATTGACCCTGTCAAGAGAACGTCTGGAAAAACACAAAGAAACGTCCCCCTGCGGGAAATAGCAGGAAGTGCTTTCTTTCTTTTGTTCACCCTTCCAGTCGAGAAGTGCTATCCTCCAGTGATGAATGCCTCCTATCCAAAGGAGACGACAGAGTGACATGTCCGCTGACGTGCAGGACAAGAAAGGAGCATGACTCATACGGCCATTAAGTGATTTCCCGGGAATGCAGGAAAGATTTGCAATTGTCGAAAAGGGACCATGTTGGGAGCCCTATGCGGCGCCACGTGCACTCGGGTTTCTGAGAAGTAAAACCCCTTGTCAGAACCAGCCTGTGGTTTCTTTGCTGAAGAATAGAAATGTACCTCCTCTCCTCGCCGTTCCCAAGCTTTTCCCGCCAACAAGTGATCACGCCCAACGAATGAATGCCGGACCAGTCAGTGCTTCAGACCATCAGTGCAGTGATGTGTTCGATTGGATGCCGATACCTGAGGGGCGTGCCCTGGATTTGGTTGGTCAGCATCTTCAGAGAGGGGCTGGACATAGGGGGTTTTAAGGACGCTGCAGAGCACGAAATGTCGCTCTGGGCCCTGGGTAAACGGCTCATCCAGTCGCTTCTCGCTATGAACTCTTAACGCTTGCCATTTTGCTGATGTACCCTTCTTTTTCGTGTAAATAATCTTGTAAATAAGTTTCTCAAAGTGCCATTAAACCTGCTTGTACATATTTCACCAACTTCGAAGATTCAATCCTACTTCAACCCCGAGTCTCTGCACGCTACCAAGTGAAGGCCGGGTCGACGTAGCCCCAGCGTCACGACAACTGGTGGCAGCGGTGGGATCTGAATCTACAAGCCACAACAACTGGTGACCAGCGTTGGGATCTGAATCTATAAGCCACAACAACTGGTGACCAGCGTTGGGATCTGAATCTACAAGCCACAACATCTGATGACTGGAGGTGGGATCTGGATCTACAAGCTACAACATCTGGTGATCGGAGGTGGCATCCCAAGCAACAAGCAGGAGCAACAATCGGCCAACAAGAAAGCAGCTCGGAACGTCGATCGCATGTGTGGGTGAGTGCTTGGCTTTTCTTCTGATGTGGACCAGATTCTAGAACAGGGTTAGATTTTAGAACTGGTAAAAAAAGTGTTGAAACGCCTTTAGGTTTGGTAGTTTGCACTGTTGTTTTGGAAGTAGCCGACACTCGGAGCGATCATGGACCTACAAAAGCTGCAGAAACCGGACCTGTTGCTATTGTGTGAGGAATTGGGAATTGATACAAGTGGTTTGGCACGAAAACCCTTGATTATAAAGGCAATCACTGATCTGGGAACCGATGATGAGGAGCTCAGTGAAGCATGGAACCTCATCGGGCAAAAAAAGGAACAGCTCAGACAGCAGAAAGAGCGGGAAAAAGAGGAAAGGGAGCGCGAACGTCAGAGGGAAAAAGAGGAAAGGGAGCGTGAACTTGAGAGGGAAAAAGAGGAAAGGGAGCACGAACGTGAGAAGCTTGAAAGAGAAGCAAAAAAGCTGGACCAAGAAATTGAGCTCCGGAAATTAGAACTAGAGTTGAGCAAGAGGTCGGGCGATTGTCCCCAGCTAGCGGTACCTCGTCTCAACAAGGTGGCAGATTTCAAGATGTCAAAGTACATGCAGCCATATGTGATATCAGGGGATATCGGTCTGTATCTGGCTAACTTTGAGCGAACCTGCGAAAAACTGTCCTTCCAGCGAGACACTTGGTCTCAGAGATTATTGACGGTTCTGCCCTGCGAGGCAGCGGAGGTTGTCGCGCGGCTAAGCAAGGAGGACGCGGACAACTACGAGAAGGTCAAAGCTTGCCTTCTGAGAAAGTATAGGCTTAGCGCCGAGGCGTTCAGACAACGTTTTCGGAACGCTACTAAGTCCAGGGACGAGAGTTACCCTGAATTCCTGTACAATTTAAGAGTAAATTTGGGCGAGTGGCTAAAGAGCACAGATTCCTACAGTGATAGGGACGCTGTAGTCGAGCGAATTCTTTTGGAGCAGTTTTATAACTGCCTCCCAGAAAAAGAAAGAAATTGGTTACAGGACCGAGGCGAAATTAAGTCGGCAACTGAAGCTGCCGAACTTATTGAGGAGTATGCTTCGCGCCGACAATTCAGCAACCCAGCAGTGGATAGGCCCCGCAATCCCAAGTTGAGAGTGAATAACCGTCAGGAAAGGCACTTTACTAGAGTTGGAAACGAAGAAATGAAGGTTTCTTCAGGCAAATTCCCTAGAAAGGACGGCAGTGAGAAAAGTGGGGAAGTGATCAACGTGCAGAACACAAAGAATAAGCTTGAGGCTAGGAAGCCGCTCACATGCTTTAGGTGTAATGAGCAGGGTCACATTGCCGTCAACTGCCGGAAAGAAAAGATTGCTTTCTCGTATGTCAGGGACTGCGATGAAAATATGCAGCTTTTAGAACCCTACCTGCATGACCTAGTAGTCAACGGGAAGCCTTGCAAGGTACTGCGCGATTCGGCCGCAACGATGGATGTTGTCCATCCGGCGTATGTGTCGCCTTCCGACTATACAGGACAGTGTGCGTGGATCCGCCAGGTAGTGGAGGAACAGAGTGTGTGCTTGCCAATCGCGAACGTGGTCATCGAGGGCCCTTTCGGCGAGTTAACAACCGAGGCTGCCGTTTCAGGAAAGCTTCCTAAAAGCTATCCGTATTTGTTTTCCAACAAATCGGACATGCTACTGCGAAAGAGGGGCATCCTTTTCGGAGACAGAGTTGTGCAAGAGTTAACACGTTCAAAGGCGCGAGAACTAGCTACACTGCTCATTCCAGAAAAATCCACAGCGGAGGAAACGGCAGTTAAAACAGTGGTCGATGCGGAAAATAGCGGGTCAGAAAGCTTTGAGAGCGAGGCATCTCAAATAAGTCAACTTAAAAGTGCGCTTGATGAGACGCGGAATGAGGACGTTCTTGAGAGTAACCTCTTGCCGCCAGTGTCTAGTAATCTCACGAGACTTTTAAGTGGAACCCGAGAGGACTTAGCTATGGAGCAAGCCGTGGTAAATCTAACGTTAAACCTTCCCGAGGAGATGGGGGACAACTTGATTTGCCTCAGCGGAAAAGGAAGCAACGCTCAGGAGCTTCTCAAAAAGACGGAGCAGAGAGGAGAACTAAAGAAATCCCAGCTGTCCGATCTGGGCGAAATAATAACAGAGTTTGAGGCCTGCTTCGTGGACAGGCCAGACAGGACTGATTTGACTGAGCACGATATTGAGCTGACTTCAGACGTGTCAGTGCGATCAAGGTGCTACCAATTCTCTCCAAGGCAAAGAGAAATTCTGGATAGGGAAGTAATTCGCATACTGGAATTGGGAGTAATAAAACCCTCGGAAAGCGATTATGCTTCGCCTATGATCTTAGTAGAAGCTCCAGGTAAGGACCCTAGGCCTGTGGTAGACTACCGGAAGCTAAATTCTCTAACCAGGGATCAAGTGTATCCTATTCCGAATATTGAGGAGAGAGTAGAACAGGTCAGTAGAGCGGCATATGTGACTACGCTGGACCTTACTCGAGGATACTGGCAAGTACCGCTCACTGAACGCGCCAGCAGATACGCGGCTTTCGTCACTCCGACGAGCAGCTACCAGCCAACAATGATGAGTTTCGGGCTCAAAAATGCTCCATTTTGTTTTTCCCGACTCATGGATAGGGTTTTAAAGGGGTGTGAAACATTCGCGGTGCCTTATTTAGACGACATTGCGGTTTTTTCCGACTCATGGGCGGACCATATGGTACATCTAAGAGCTGTACTGAGCCTTTTGCGTCAAGCTGGACTAACCGTAAAGGCCGAGAAATGTTGCCTGGCAAGGGCGACCGTGGACTACTTGGGTCACAATGTAGGTCAAGGTTTCAGGAAACCCAGCGAGATTAAGATTTCGGCGGTAGAAGACTACCCGCGGCCGAGCACGAAGACGGAAATTCGAGCATTCCTGGGTCTGACTGGGTACTACAATCACTACATCCCTAACTATTCAGCTTTGGCTAGCCCTCTGACCGACGCTCTCCGCAAGACAGAACCGACAAATGTAGTCTGGGACGAACAAAAGGAAGCCTCCTTCGTAAACCTGAAGGCTGTGCTGATTAGCTGTCCGGTATTGCGAGCTCCAGACTATGGCCGAGAATTCACGGTCCAGTGTGATGCCAGTGATCGAGGGTTAGGTGCTGTTCTCTGCCAGAGAGATGACGACGGTAATGAGCACCCCGTGCTCTACTTGAGCAGAAAACTGAGTTCTAGAGAGAGGGCTTATTGCGCGTCAGAGAAAGAGTGCGCTTGCATTGTATGGGCCATTCAAAAATTGCAGTGCTATCTTGGAGGGGCCAAATTCACCGTAGAGACGGACCATTGTCCCCTGGCTTGGCTGCAAACTGCGACATCGAAGAACAGTCGCCTTCTTAGGTGGAGCTTGAATTTACAGCAGTACAATTTTGAAATCAGATACAAAAAGGGGAAGTTAAATGGGAATGCGGACGCGCTTAGCCGCTCTTTCTAAGCGGTCCGAGATGTTCCTCACCATGTATCCAAATTGATAATCAGGTTTTTCTTTTTTTTCGTGCGCTTGTATATGTGTGGCTATGTAAAGCAGCACGTTTGGTTTTCTAGGAATACGTGGGTCCTGAACGTCTTGAGAGTGGGCTTTTCTCGAACAACAATGGCAGTTTTCTTTTAACCTGGTCTCTTCAGACGGGAGCCGAGTGCTTGCTTCGACATGTGGTTGAGTTTCAGACAGCTCGAGCAATTTGGCCTACAACAATCAAGACAACGCGACAAGCAACAGCGAGCTTCAAGCGTTCACGTGCAGGCCATTAAGTCGTCTCTTCATGCAGCAGCTGGGACTGCTGCCCTCCGAGACTCTTCTGGCGGGGGAGGAGGCTGTTACGACCAAGCATCCGCAATTGCGCGCTCTATTGTTCGCCTGTGGGCATGGATAAGTTTTGTGAATATGTGGTGATGGTCCAATGGCTCTAAGTGAGCCTGTTTCCAGGATCCTGTTTTGTAAGCATGTTTTGCTTTGTGGACAACCTGCAAATGCCAAATTGACCCTGTCAAGAGAACGTCTGGAAAAACACAAAGAAACGTCCCCCTGCGGGAAATAGCAGGAAGTGCTTTCTTTCTTTTGTTCACCCTTCCAGTCGAGAAGTGCTATCCTCCAGTGATGAATGCCTCCTATCCAAAGGAGACGACAGAGTGACATGTCCGCTGACGTGCAGGACAAGAAAGGAGCATGACTCATACGGCCATTAAGTGATTTCCCGGGAATGCAGGAAAGATTTGCAATTGTCGAAAAGGGACCATGTTGGGAGCCCTATGCGGCGCCACGTGCACTCGGGTTTCTGAGAAGTAAAACCCCTTGTCAGAACCAGCCTGTGGTTTCTTTGCTGAAGAATAGAAATGTACCTCCTCTCCTCGCCGTTCCCAAGCTTTTCCCGCCAACAAGTGATCACGCCCAACGAATGAATGCCGGACCAGTCAGTGCTTCAGACCATCAGTGCAGTGATGTGTTCGATTGGATGCCGATACCTGAGGGGCGTGCCCTGGATTTGGTTGGTCAGCATCTTCAGAGAGGGGCTGGACATAGGGGGTTTTAAGGACGCTGCAGAGCACGAAATGTCGCTCTGGGCCCTGGGTAAACGGCTCATCCAGTCGCTTCTCGCTATGAACTCTTAACGCTTGCCATTTTGCTGATGTACCCTTCTTTTTCGTGTAAATAATCTTGTAAATAAGTTTCTCAAAGTGCCATTAAACCTGCTTGTACATATTTCACCAACTTCGAAGATTCAATCCTACTTCAACCCCGAGTCTCTGCACGCTACCAAGTGAAGGCCGGGTCGACGTAGCCCCAGCGTCACGACAGTGGGTCAATGCCGGGTTGATGTCAAATGTGGGCTGACGGAATTGGTCCGGTGCGTCTTCCAGTGGGTGGTCGTGGAGGGCGAATACGTCTTTGAGGTCCGCTAATTCGTCGAGAAAAGCGATCGTCGTGCCCTTGTTGAGATGCCGGTATTCTTCGGTGAAGCTTGTTACCAGCACCTGAGCTTGTCCTCTCCGGAATTTCGCGATGCTTCTTGCGATGCCGACACCTCGTTCCAAGAGCAATTGGATATTTCCTTCGACGATGCCTTCAGCGGTTTCAATGCCTGCACTACCTACGCTGACTGCGACGCTTGATCGTGGCGGCACGGTCAATTTTTCGTCGAGGACGTTTAGAGCGACGTGTTGCGTCGAAGTCGTTGGAGCAGGTATGGCATTGTCTGCAGAGAGCTTGATGAGCTTGGATCGGAGGTCGATGATAGCCCTATGTTCACTTAGGAAGTCCATACCTAAAAGCACGTCTCGGGAGCACTGCTGCAAGACCCAAAGTTGGTGGGGTAAGTACCCCCGTTTATATCTATTCTTGCAGTGCATCGTCCCGATGGAGTAATCAGGTTGCCATCTGCGGTGCGAATCAGCGGGCCATCCCAAGCGGTGGTAACTTTCCTAAGCTGAGAGGCTAACGGTCCACTGATGACTGAATAGTCAGCTCCGGTATCTACTAGGGCAGTGACTCTGCGACCGTTGACATCAACTTCAAGGTCGCTTATTCGCATCCCCGCATTGCACGTGGGCTTAGTGTCCGATCTCGGCTCCGTCGTTTTTTCAGGTCATGGCCGGGGCATACCGTTATTATTTCGCTGGGCGGCGGTGTCGGCTTGCACTCTGGTCGTGTTGTCGATGTCGTCGTGTGGAGTGGCAATGAAATGGCTGCGTCGTGGTTAGTGGTCGTCGTCGGCGGAGGTTTTTCGTCTTTTCGCCGTCGAGCAACCTCACCTCCAAAGCTTGCTGCCTTTAGTTTCCCCTACGGGGTCTAGGAGACCGTCCTTGCATGTAACTGCGGCCCGGAGACGTAAATCGGGCATTGTACGGCGATGGGGAGCGTGACAGACGCCTTGGCGACGAGTGCTCTCCGCTGCGCAGGAAGTCGTTGATTTCCTGTGGTCGCTCGCCAGGACGGTGTCGTAGGGCGTCGACAGCGAAACCACGGAGGCCGATCCGGCTGTACGGACCGTGACGGAGGATGGGTCCTGCCTCACCACAATGGAAGCAGAGCGGTCGGATGTTTGCTGTCCTCCAGGCGTCGCACTTTCTGGGGCTTGGGAGTCGTTGGTAGGCTTGGCGGGCGGGGGTTAAGGAGCGGTTTTCAGGAACAGGACGGTAGCGGCGAGGGCTCGGAAAGTCATCACGTCGGGGCGCAGGGCGACGTAATACAGCAGCGTAGTTCTTTGCTGTTGCCTCTTGTTCTGGAACAGTCGCAGCCGTTGCTTGAGGAATGCCCAGCGCCTACTTAACTTCTTCACGGACGACTTCCGCAAGCGACGCCACCTGGGGTTGTTGCGAGGATGGCATCAATCGGTGGAGCTCCTCTCGCACGATCTCCCGAATGAGGTCCCGAAGGTTCTCTCCGCTTGCAGATGCGCTGGGGTAGTAGCTTGAGTATTCCGGCTGAAGTGGTCGCTTGTAGTGGCGCATCCGGGTGTCCAACGTCTTCTCGATGGCAGACGCCCCCGTTTCAAATTCCGCCACGGTTTTTGGCGGATTTCTGACAAGACTTGCAAAAAATTCACTCTCTCACCTTCGGTCATGTTAGGGTCGGCGCGGCGATAGAGGCGCTTCATCTCCTCAACGTACGCCAGGACAGGCTCATTAGGAAGTTGAAGTCTTGACTGAAGGAGGGCCTGGGCTCTTTCCTTCCGGACGACGCATGAAAAGGCAGTAAAAAACGCTTCCTTGAAAATTTCCCAATCCTTCAAAGCTGCTTCATGATTTTCGAACCAAACTCGGGCATGTCCTTGAAGAACAAAGTAGACTTGCCCGAGTTTTGTGGCGTCCTTCTAGCCATTGAATTCGTCCACACGGTCGAAAAGGTCCATCCAGTCTTCTGCACCTTCGTCCGGTCGTCCATGGAAGCAGGGGGGCAGACGGGGTTGAACGTAAACAGCCGGTGCTGTAGGCTGGGTCATTGTCAGCGTCGAGGCCTTCCGAGATCGAATGGTGTCCCGCAGCATACCGTGTTAATTTTGGAGCCCTTGAAGCCGGCGACTGGTTCGGTGGCCTGTTGGCTGTTCCTCCAGGGTAACAGGAACAAGGTAGAGTCTTCGCTTGAAGGATCCAAGGCAGCACCTCCACCAGATGTCACGTAGTGGTGACAATATGAAGGAATTGTGACTATCACTTCTCCATAGGCTGTCTCAGCCTTTGTTTTTAGCCTAATACCTTCTTTTTACTACATTTATATAAAAATTATTTCTTGTCGCCTTTTGCCTCTTTCTATAAAATCTTTATTTTCCTTGTGTTACGCCTTTCTTTCTATAACTCGTGATTGTAAATCTAATTTAGTTAACATTTGCTTGGATTTAGTTTGGTCTTGTATTTCCATTGCAATGTCGAATTATATTGCACTGTGGTTCTTGCACTGTGGTTTCTCTGTATTGAGCAAAATTAAGCACATGAGATTCCTTAAATAGAGAGTCTGTTTTCAAGTTTTCTAAAATTTGTACGTGCTTTCAGTGTGATGTGATATTTGACTCTGGAAAGTCAATGCGAACGTTTAAAGTTGATGCGCCTGTGATCACTATGTTTGCCTTATTTTATTGCGGTCCAGCTGTTCATGTTTCAGAGATTAGCGAGTGAATGGCTGCAGATTTAGGTCTATCTGTCCTTGTTCTCTGCTCGTTTCAAATATGGCTTGAATGACCTTTTCGTAACAGGCTGTGGT
Organism: Amblyomma maculatum; assembly: GCF_055883805.1. Lineage (NCBI taxonomy): Eukaryota > Metazoa > Arthropoda > Arachnida > Ixodida > Ixodidae > Amblyomma > Amblyomma maculatum. Next base: position 34,295,505 of record NW_028146738.1, read on the forward strand.
GATGCGAGAGTTCAAAGATCTCGTCTCATCTGTCACTTTTTTTCTCTGATTCGTAAAATAGCGGCTTTTAAGAGAAATTATTCTAATATTACGACGCATTTTTTCTAGTTAAGTTTTGGGCTTGAATTTCTGCGACAATAAGCTGAAATGGACATGCAAAAGTCCTAACGTAGAGACTAAAAATAAAATTGACTTCATAATGTGTTCAACCCCCGCCATTATGCAAGATGTAGAGGTAATCGGGAAAGTGCGATGCAGTGACCACAGGATGGTGAGGTCCTGAATTAGCCTAAATCTGAAGAAGGTTGCCATTAAAATATATATATATATATCTCTCTCTCGGCTACTTTGACTATCTTGTCCATATTAGTGATGACGTTGCCCGCCTTGTGCCTTATCGCATACATCTGGTTATTGCCTATGCCCAATTTCTTCTTTACCGTTTTAGGGCTTCCCCCGTTCTTTACAGCGTGCTCAACTTTCTCCATGTTATACTTCCTTATATCGGCCACCTTTCGCTTATCGATTAGCTTTGATATCTCGGCCAATTCGATCTGGTTTGTTGGATTGAAAGCTTTCATACTCTGGCGTTTCTTAATCAAAGCTTTCGTCTGCTTAGACAGCTTGCCGGTATCCTCTCTGGCTATCCTACCGCCTACTTCTACCGCGCACTCAGTAATGATTTCTCTGAAATTATTGTTCCTTGCCTCTAGGGTAATGTCGCCATCCTCAGTTAGAGCTGAATACCTATTCTGTAGCGAGATCTTGAACTCTTCTGCCCTCCCCCTCGCCGCTAATTGGTTGATGGGTTTCGTTCTCACTAATCTGTTGCGTTCCTTCTTCAGATTTAGGCTAATTCGAGACCTCACCATCCTGTGGTCACTGCATCGCACTTTCCCGATTACCTCTACATCTTGCATAATGGCGGGGGTTGAACACATTATGAAGTCGATTTCATTTTTAGTCTCTCCGTTAAGACTCTTCCATGTCCATTTCCGGTTCTTCCGTTTGCTGAAGAAGGTATTCATGATTAGTAAGTTATTGCGCTCTGCAAACTCAACTAGTAACTCCCCCCTGCTATTCCTAGAACCAATGCGATAGTCACCTACTGCCTTATCTCCTGCCTGTATTTTCCCTACCTTGGCTTTTTACTGTACAGTGAAAATCTGAAGCCCGGTATTGAGCAATTATTATTGTTACTCAATAGGTTTTTGTTCTTACATTTTGTGCTTGTTAGAGGAAAGGTTTCTTCGTTTGCATGATATGGCCCTGGTTGGACGGAGATGTCCTGAGAGTCTTCCTCTTCAAAGTCTTTAAGCATTTTGCTTGCCTAATCACTTTGTTCGTTATTCCATGACGTTGGGGAGTACTATTGAAACAACAACAACATGAATTTTAATTCTCTAAACTGCACTCACTATGGACACTGTTCGGAGAGCGTCTCCATGAACTATGCACCGCACTGCTCTGTAAACGCTGAGTCTCTCTTACACTTGAAGCGAGCACGCGCACTAGCGTCCCTCTCTCGCGCCACCCACCGACCACACACAACACACGCGCACACAGCCGCACCCTGCGGTGAAGAATGGATGATTCCAGTCCGTGTACGTCCCTCCCCCGTTGTTTGTGGGATGGCCCAAATGTCGTGCAGTGAAGACTACGGTGTTGAGCGGAGGCGACACCCGGAATATTCAACATCCTCCCCGCCGAATGAGCGCCAGCTCATTAATTCCTGTCTTCCAACAGGTACAAAAGTACAACCGGGTAAACCAATCATACAGGATCGCGTTCTTCCATCTCGCCCAGTAAACGCCTCCGTGATGCGACCATTTCTGCGCCTGTTGGATTTCGAATGCGCAGAGCGGGCCCTCAAGTCGATCCTTTTTTCGATCACAGTTGCGAACAAAGCGTCGCATCCAGGCTGTGACTCGCTGTAGGCGATTCAGTTTGCTGAAGCGCTTAAATTTTATCACCGGAAGAGGTGCTTGTGCTGTGATTGTTATTGGGCTCAGCAGACCGAGGGGATTGAAGATTCTCGCTGTAGCATGGATCACGAAGCGTTTAGTGTTCCTGTTGACAGTAAGAAGCTCCAGCGCCGTTTTCAGGGAATACTTCAGCTCGTCGTTTCCTCTGTCCCACTCGAGCCCCAACACCCTTGCCATGGCTGAAGTCGTCGTTACAGTATCAGCGCAGGCATTTCCAACGCCGTCAGCATCGAACTGTCGTAGGAGTTCATTGTTGGAAATACACTTTCGCAGTTTCATTCCTGCTGAGCTCAGTATTTGCTGTGCCTCCTCATTAAATTTCGTCTCCTCTTCCGTGTAGCTGACTCCGGTTGTCAAATTGTCGACGTACAGACAGCTGCCTAAGATATGTGCGGATTGAGAGAGGTCCTCAAAGACGTTAGCCAGATGATGTCGTATGGTGGCAGCCAACATAAAGGGACTACTTGTGGCGCTAACATGCACTCTTGTCATGCGCCACACCTCTGTATCACCCTCTGATGAACCCTCGCATGACGCAGATGAATCACAAAGTAATCGCAGTGCGTCGCTGTCCTCACTTTTGACGCCAATCTGAAGGGAGGCCTTTTCGATGTCGGCGGTCAATGCAATTTTGTGGCATCGAAAATTCAGCGTAAGCCGCAGCAGATTGGGGTTTAGGTTCGGGCCGGTGCTGAGGGCATCGTTAAGTGACAAGCAGCCTTGTGCTTTCGAAGATGCATCGAACACTGCGAACTTTGTTGGTAGAGCTCTCTGAACGGAAAACAGCACAATGAGTCATATAATGCACTCGAGAACAGGTGCTGTCGATTTCGTCGGCTGGAAACCTTTCAGCAAAGCCTTTATCTAGGTAGTCACGGATGGCTGCATCATAGACCATTAGCCTGCTCTTGTTGGGTCTCATACGCCGCATCAATCTGGCCAGGCGTTTACTTGCTACAACTTCGTTGCTGGCTAGCCCTTGGTCAAGTGCCTTCAACGGGAGGCTCGCCTCGTATCGCCCATCGGTCAAAGTCAGATAACGAGTGAAGTCTTCTCTCACCTGCTGCTCCTCGCTTCCAAGTAGGCAGCTGCTTGAGGAGATATCGAGGCTCTCCAGCTCCCAGAACGCTAGAAGTTCGTCTGACAGGTTGGCGTTCTTGTCACAGACGCTGGTGCGCAGAACGGCAATGGTGGAACACGACACACCTGAAGCAGACAGTGGTATCGGTCCTTGCAAAGTCCAGCCGAAGTCAGTCTTGAGCGCAACCAAGGCCCCTTGCACTTTCCTTACTTTTGCGTGCACAAAGATCCAATAATAATCAGAGCCTATCAGAATTTCGATGCCTTGTGTGAAGAGGCGAGTTGGTGAGATGGTGACATCCGCTAGTTTCAAATCAGCCACCTGACTCATCTCAACAGTGTTTTCTGGAAGCAGCAGTTGGTCGGAGCAGATTTTCTTCAATTTCGAGGGCTTCGATGCTGTGCTCCTTGCGGTCGTACTGGCTTCGTAGCCGGAGCTTCACTCGGCGTCGTTTTTTCTTCATAACGTTGGTCGAGCCGCCGAAAGGGTAAATGGTCACTTCCTCTTCACCGATCACCTCAAGATCCAGTATTCGCGAGAGCTTCTCTGTTATAAACGATCGTTGACTGCCTCCGTCAAGGGCATCTTTCCTTGCTCAATTTGGCACCCCCCTGGAGGCTGGCCGCTGAGCCTTTGCCGTAGACGCTGTTGGGACGCCGTTCACTGGCGCGTTCAGGTCGCGTTTGCTGAGGAGCGTTCGTGCTTTGTCCGTGCGCCTTTTTCCTGCTCTCCACTTCCAGGCGAACTGATTGCAGAATGGCTTGGAGACTCGAACTGTCGAGCACGTCCTTGTCTGCACTGTGGGCCTTATGGTACTCAACAGCCAATTCTGCCGGCAATACCCGAAATAAAGCCGCGCACAGCATCGCACCATAGCTGTCCGATTTGACACCTAAAGTTTTAAGTCCTGCCATGTTTCGCTGAACATGATCGTGGAGGCGTCGCAGCGCGTTGACGTCACTGAGAGCTGTAACCTGGGGAAGGTTTACCAGCTGCGTAAAGTGTTCTTGCACGAGCACGTCCTGACGCCCGAAACGCTCTTGGAGTGTCTTTACAGCGTAGTCGTAATTCTTCTCCGTCGCTTGGACGCAGGTCAAAGCGGCCGCCGCCTTTCCTGTCAACACTGTCCGCAGGTACAAGAACTTTTGTATGCTAGTCAAGCTGTTATTCTCGTGGACTGCTTGCCGGAATTTTTGCCAGAACGATTGCCAGTCGAGTTTGCTGCCGCTGAATTTCTGAAGCTCCAGCTTAGGCAACCTCAGTTGTCCCGAACGGGTAGCAGGTAATCTGGACGCGGTTTCTTCTGCATTCAATGTGCTTGTTGCACCGTTAGAATTTGTTTCACTGAAACGCCGAAGCTTTGTCCGCATTCGTGTCATGAGAGCTTGGCACTGACGAACGCCTTTGTATTCTTCCGCGAGGCCTTCGTCACTCACATGCGGCTCAATCAAGGCATCTAACTGTTTCAAATCTCCCGAAACAATGTCCAACCCATCTGATATTTCCGCGAGGAGGTCTCGTTGCTGGGGGCCAAAGTCATTCGCCGTCGTTAGTCGCTCAAGCTCCTCGTTGAGTCGCTTCACATCGGCGCGCGTAACTTCTCTCTTTGTTTGGAGACGCTCCATCGCTGTCGTCCGTTGCAGTTGGAACGCTGGTTTCAAGTTGCCGTTGTTTTTCGCTTACTCCCGGGTTTCGGCACCAAAAAATATGTTCGTAATTCCATGACGTTGGGGAGAACGTTTGAAACAACAACAACATGAATTTTAATTCTCCAAACTGCACTCACTATGGACACTGTTCGGAGAGCGTCTCCATGAACTATGCACCGCACTGCTCCGTAAACGCTGAGTCTCTCTTACACTTGAAGCGAGCACGCGCACTTGCGTCCCTCTCTCGCGCCACCCACCGACCACACACAACACACGCGCACACAGCCGTACCCTGCGGTGAAGAATGGATGATTCCAGTCCGTGTACGTCCCTCCCCCGTTGTAAGTGGGATGGCCCAAATATCGTGCAGTGAAGAGTACGGTGTTGAGCGGAGGCGGCACCCGGAATATTCAACAGACTTTGGCAAGTCACCATGCTAAATTATTATGCCAAGAGTAATAAAACCTCTACGACCTGGCCGGAGCGATGCCTTTCTTCTTTTTGCACGCTGCTTTGCTCACCAAAACTTGCCGACGTTATACTGTTCTGGCGGCCCCATCATCAACTCTAGAGCCGCACGCAAGAACCGTACTGGATACTGCGTGGAAAAACCGTTTGACCATCACAGATATTTCCAATTCTTAACCACATTTTAATCTCGCAGCCTTGTGCTACAATTAACTCGAGAACTCTGCTTTTGCTGCAAAGACGCCCACCTTTCACGCACCACTTAGGGCTCGACACTGCTACGATTATGATCGAATGAATTCCTTAATTTTTGTTGCAGGTTGGTTATTGGTCACTCGTAACGTGCGCTCACTCTAGCCACCTTTGTGTACTAGCGCTGTCGTTCCCCTCAGACAGGTAAAAGCGCTAGAATTTCATATATGTCACTTGCTGTGTTCGTTTGTCATCACTGCTCATTTGCTCTCCGCGCTTCTTGTTCCGTCAGATGACATCGAGTCCAATATTGGCCAAACTCCGCCTACGTTGTACCAGGAGTCTGTTGCTAAGAAATTTGCACGCCTAGAAATCGCTCAAATATTATTCCGAAATAAATTTTGAGGCTTTACGCTGAGTACATGGCTGAATTTCATTCCTACAAACTTTTTTTTGATATCATTATTAAGAGGAAGAATACCGTCGGGTTGAAGGAAAGCACGTGTTGTGCCAATTCACCAAAAATGAGACCGTTTACTAGTATCAAACTACAGTCCAGTATCAATAACGAGTACCTGTTCGAAACTTTTAGAGCATGTTTTTGCAATATTTATTCATGGCTCCCTCAGTGATCACAACGGATTATCTGAGCATCACCATGGTTTCATAAGAGGGCTTTCTACTGTGACGCAACTCGCGACTACAGTACAGCAATTTTCGCCAATATTACATATGTCCGGACAAATCGATGTGCTGTTTTTAGACTATTGCAAGGCTTTTGGCAAGGTACCACATGAAAAGTTAGTACAGAAATTAGAGTGCATAGGTCTCCATTTTGGCATTATTCAATGAACAAGTGATTACCTTAGAAACAGAGAACAATTTATTGGGGTCAGAGATTGTTGTACTAGCTTTCGCGATGTTACTTCTGGTGATCCGAAAGGAAGTGTACTAGGGCCACTTTTATTTTTATTTATATCAATGATTTAGTAGGTGTATTCCAGAAGATGTGTCTATAAAACTGCTCGCGGATGACTATGTGATTTTTGCGAAATATCTTCTTCAATAGATCATGATTGCTTGCAGAAAGCTATAGAAGCAGTGACTCAATGGCGCATTAAATGGGGGATAGAAATGAACAGTGAAGAAACTGTACTGCTCCGCATTGCTAGAAAAAAACTTCCTAGTACATTTCCTTACGTGATTTGCGGTAAATCTGTATTAGAGGTTGATAAGTAAAAATATCTAGGCGTAACTCTTACTAACAATCTTACATGGTCAGTGCACATTACCCATATCTATTCAACGGCTGTTAGGAAGCTGTGGTACATTAGAAGAGAGCTTAAAGGTGCTCCAGCAAATACTAAGATGATAGCCTACAATTCTCTTGTAAGATCCAGACTGGAATATACAGCTATAGTGTGGGACCCTTATACCAAAAAAGACATCAGTCAATTAGAGCAAATACAAAGAAATGCGATCCGATATATTTTCGGTAAATACAAAATGGATCATTCACCAACTCAGGTAATGAAAAAAATAGTATCCAAACGTTAAAGATCAGAAGCAAAATCAGGCGTCTTTTGTTGCTTCACAAAAGCCTCGCAGGTAAAATTATTATCCAGTTGCCTGACTGTGTGAAATCATTTAACACGAGAAAAACTAGACGCACTCTTCAGAATTCATTAGTCCCAATCATAAGTTCAGTTTCTTCCCGCGAACGGTTGCAGACTGGAATTCCCTCCCCGCTGGCACACTTGAGTCGGATGCTTTTATGGAAATGCTGGGAAGCCATTTTAAACATTTGTAGAGTGAACGTAATTCCTGTTTTTATTGTTCTCTTGAAGTGTTCTAGTGTGTTCGCTTGTTATATGTCTATTTTTATGCAATGCTCCTCCGGCTTGGGCCAAAGTTCTGGCCTGCAGAATATCTAAATTAATGCAAATAAATACTAAAATCTCCATTCTGTCTGAATTACATTAGCAATCCGTAAATACGTACAATTTTGAAAGTTTTCTCCACTGTCTTTCTTCGCCTGTTGAGACTCTCGACAAAATCATTGCTGCCACTCAACTCAGTGACAATAGCCCAAAGTCTAGTTCTCCCATTCAAGCACTTCCAATTAAAATTTTTGCTTCAAAGAAAAAATGTAACTATTCAGTAAACCAGCTATCGCGAATCGCCCTTGTCTTCGTTGCACTACTAGAAGTCGCAGATGAGACATAAGAGCAATATCTCAAACGAGTATAGTTTCTTGCTGTTCGGATCAGCTGAGCGTATCAGCTGATCTAGTAGACACAGAGTGCATCTTTTCAGAATCTCAGCAAGAAAAAGAATGATCATAAAAAAGTTTCTCTCGTTCTAAACACAAACACAAACTACTTTCTGCCGACGATAAGCTCAAGAATGGATAGTTTTCAGCTCTTGAGGCTTTTCAGTGCGTATGCTTGCATGCAGAAGAAACTTTGCGCGCACAGCAAATGCGCTATCGCGCACACAGAAGCACGTGACCGGCGGCGGCGGAATGAAAGGGAGCCGTGGACAGGAACGAGGAAATAAAACTGGTGAATGACTGGGAGAAAGGACAGTGTAGGCTAAAAATGAAACAAGCAGCTATAATAAAACATTACAGTTCAAAGGGAAAGTATGTTGGAAGCCCCCCACCTCCCCGCCTCCGCCCCGATGGTCTCAGCACTCAGGAGCAACGGCACTCGGACGTGCCTAGACAAAAAAAAAAGAACAACGACGAAGCGCTCCACAGGCGGGCGTTAAGCTGACGGCGCGGATGCAATAGTTATCTCTCTTCTCTCCTCCGAGTGGCTGCGCTGTCTTTCGGACACGGCTGCCCCCGAAGGAAGAAGTGGAAGGAGGGGGAGGGGTGCTGGTACTCCAAGGAACCTTATACACGATACAAAATACATTATGGCAAGCTAAATGATGACAGGGAACCCGAGAGATATGTCGGAAATGTGCCCTCAGGGAGTCAACTGTTAGGTAGGTAGATATGGGATGCTCCTGTGCAATTAAAATGGTAGCAGCTGTAGACGCACATTTCGGCAATCCCAGGCAGGTTCGCAGAGCTTGAGCTTGAACGCTCTGTAGAATTCCCAAGTTGGCTTTCTGGATATTTCCAACTGCAGGTAAGTTGTAGCGAAGAAATCTCATAAATAATGCACGGTATAGTTGGAGCATCGACCGCACGGACGCCCGTTACCAGGCCGCGTTTACCAAGACCGTTGATGCGCATCGCGCTATATTGCCGTCCCAGTTTACACCCACATCTAGACCGTCCTCTCCACTATGGAGCGTGCATAAACCACACGTGCTTCTTTCAATAGCCGGCATCAGGAAGAAGGTCGACCTATCGACGATAGAACTAAAACAAATCCCTCTTGAATACTTCCATGAGTACCATGCAAATCGTTTGCACGTTACACCGATGGTTCAGTGAATGCCTTGAGTTCTTCAGGCTCCATGGTCATATCGTCAATTAATGCAGAAATAAAAATTAGGACAATTCACCAGACTTCTTCAACAGCTGCAGAGCTAACCGCTCTTCGTGTCGCAATTAGGCATATCAGTCAGCAGAGCCCCCAGCGGTGGTCTATTTTCACAGATTCAAAAGCAACCCTGCAAGCATTAAAAGCGGCTCTTCGCCGTGGAGCTCATGAACAACTCGTTGCGGAAATATGACAAATTCATCACTGCAATTAATGGAGGACATGACATCATCTTCCAGTGGCTTCCAGGACACAGCGGTATAGCGGGCAATCTTCGGGCGGAGGTCGCACGAACAGCCCACCAAGACGGCGATTGTGTGTTGATTCCCTTTCCCAGGGCAGACGCAGCGGGCAGGCTTCGCGCACTTGCGCGGGAACACACGCTCTCCTTGTGGAATTCTGACCAGTTTGCTAACTGCCGCCTAAAATCCCTGGACCCTGACCTGAAGCTCCGGCTTCCACCTGGCCTACCCCGATGTGAAGAAACTTTGCTGTGCCGCCTGTGGGTTGGTGTAGCATTCACAAGCTCGTATTATTTTATGATAGGCATGGCAAACAGCCCTAAATGTACAAACTGTGGATGCGACGAGTCTATAGGCCACATTCTTTGTGAGTGCTCGACATACAGTGAGGAAAGGCAGTGTCTGTGCCGTCCGCTGGATCATCTAGATGGACGCCCATTGAGTGAAACTAAGATTTTAGGTCCCTGGCCACGGCAATCGTCTGCGGTGAAGGCCTCCCAGGCACTGCTCCGCTTTATGAGAAGCACAGGCCTAATCGAAAGACTATGAGTTTGCTATGACATGACTGCAACGTGATGTGATGTGGCTTGTCCTCACTCACTACTTTTATATCCACTCATCCCCTTCTCCCAGTGCAGGGTAGCAAACCGGTTGCTTTTACTGGTTAGCCTCCCTGCCTTTCCTCCTCATCTTCCTCCTCCTTATGGCAAGCTAATAATCGACAATAAGCTATTTGTATACAATGCTGATACTGATATCCCGTCAACATGAGGCATAGAAGTCGCTATACAGAAGTCGCTATACATACCATGTTGAACAATGGCGGTTTCTTTTGGCGAACTATCAAACCTAGCTTCTAAAGCGAGTGACAGTGGTTGCTTTGCTTGATGGTAACAATGTTGATTATGCTACGTTTACGAAAGCGTCCATCTCAAATATTATTCTGAACGACGAACCGCTTCTTAACAACACGCCAGTTTTTGTACTGCATACATGATAGGGTTTCGCGCAGTAGCAGCCTTAAGTTTGGACTGAAGAGGCGGGAGCTAGGCTACCCCCCTGCCTGGAACCGTTTCGCATCTTCGCGTATACCCTATTCCGAGCTTTCACGAAGCCCGCGTAAAGAAAGCTTCCATCGGTCATTTCTCGAAGCAAGATGAACAAATACTCCCGAAGCAACATACGGGGGGGAACAAGCTAGGGCCAAGATTGGGCGCTAGGCGTAACATGGTGGTCTGGCGTGGCCCAGCCAACTTAGTTAACTGCCAGCCTCGAGTTTGGTAGTATTTTCCTGGTTCCAGGTAGCCGCGGAACATAGCGGATGGTTGGAGAAGGGTTTTACTGGTCCTCTACAATGTGTCGTTGGCGCAGGAGGTCCATGATAGACGCGAATCTCTGGTATATATGTACACTCAGTAGCTCACAGATTATCTTCTTCAAAGAAGCAATGCGAAAAATCACAAATTATGATGGTTTCGAGCCAAAGCTCTGTTAAACATGGTGTTGCATTGATTAGCAAGTTTACGCGGTCTGATGGTTTCAATTACGGGGACGAACTACTCTCACTTTGAGAGTAGACGCAATAGTGCCATTAACAGGCTTTTTATTCTGTAATTGTTTAAACTTTTTTGTTTAAGTTCGTTTTTGGCGAATGGAAGGGATAATATCTATCTCACTTTTCGGCGGACATATGCACTTAATTAGATTAAGGTCATCAGGATTCAGCTTAAGGTCATTCATGCCCAGCGAGGCAAAATCCGAAGTTACGCCTCCAGTAGCAGAGTTTACGCGGTCAAATGGGTGAACACAATGGGAGGGTCAGGCGAATGTTGGTTTCACCACGGATTGACTGGCAATCAACCATCTACCTTCTAATGAGAAGACGATGGTAACATCCGTAATTCAGCGCATCAAACTGAAAAACGAAAAGAGGAAACAAAGCGATGCTTTTATTTACCAAATGAGCTTTTTCCGTGCCTGTCTGTACTTACCTCAAACCTTTCCACCATGAGAGACTCAACAGTCTGCTTCGATCTTCGCGTATCGAGAAATTTGTCTCATGATGGCTAAAAACTGGGGTCTGAATGCTTTTGAATCAGCCGTGAATGTGTGTCCCCCGGCTAAGGACTGGCCTTACGTTATTGTGTAGGAAGACGCCATTCATGACGTTTATCTGTTTTCTGGTCACTGGAGATTTTTTAGGAACAAATGCACGTTGCGCGGGGACCATCTGCTGCCTAAGGAATTCACTGGTATGGTCAAAACACCGTGTGAACTGGTGCCACTGGAACTTTGAGTGTTCAGCTCCAGCATGGAACTGTACCAAAACCCTCCAATGATCTTTGTACACTCCCACTTTTTGTAGCTATTGCGACGAAACAGATTTCAGAGTCATCTTCCATGGCTCGCTGAGGCTTGTACGCCGCGTAAAAAGACCGGTGCATCTAGTGGAAGGATTCTTTTGCGAACGCCAAACCTCAAAGATCGTGCTCGGCAAGTTGCCGCGGTGGCTAATAGTAACACACGGAAAGGACCAAGAAGACACGCAAAATAGCCGTTTTACTAGAAATTGAATTTCACAGTCCAATATGTCGGGCGAATTAGTTAAGGACTTCCAAAATAACAGTGCGCGTGACGGCACAAATGAAAACAGGCCACAACAGCTCTGTTGTGTCCCAAATTTATTTGGTTATTACGCGGAATCTTGTACCTGTACAATTATTTGCTCTAAATAGCATCTTTACATTTTGAGCAAAATCTATTTGTATCCGCTTCTTGCTACAAAAAATCATCCTGAATCGTGAGGGACTCCAGGTTAAAATTACGGCACACGTTCCTCCTTCGACGACGGGAGAATCTACGTGCGATGCTACCAAAATTATTATTTCGATTGAGCAGCCGAAGCTGAGACCTGAAACGCTACAAGAATATCAAAAATTAAAGAGGCGAAGTAAGCTTGCACAGTGCTTGTAGTCTCCTTGAATGATCCTTCAGGAGCGATTCACCGCCTGCCTGGACTGAAAATCACGGCATTGCTGAAGGTAACGCTTTTGCGTGTACTATTCAGAGAGGCGATACCGGCTATAACAAAGCGAATTTCAGGAGATAGACGTAGCGGCTGCTGCCTGGGAAGTCGAAAATTACCGATAAAAGTTTGAGAAACTTCAGCACTGCTTTAAAGGGTAAGACATGATAGTGCTAAAGGTTTCCGACTTCGGGTCGTCTTGTACATCTTCATTCCGGTATATACACTTTGCAGCTGGCTTTATTACTAACACCTTAGCGGGTGCCTCTATTATGTCGCAGATAATCTTTAGCATGCAGTTGTAAGCCAGCGACGTTTATGAAAGACAACGCGACCTATGCAGCCAACCAGTAATGACGTGTATGCATGATCTAGCAGTAGCGTGTTTTGCTCCTTCGACAAGAACCCTGGAAGGCTTCGTTCACAACTCACCCTTCTATCTCCAATGTGAAAACGTAGTTGGCGTAGCCTGCATTGTCGTGCGGTCTTGTGACATCACGCAGCATGACGGACAAAGAGTACCCGGCCATGTAACCTGCAAACTCGCACCAGCCATAGCGTTGACCGTGTTTTTTTTCTCAGAAAGCTGATGGCGCCGGATTTTTCTATACAATGAGGTTTTTACTGGTACTACCTTAAAACTCCTTAAGGTAATAAACAGCGTGTTTTTCGCACTTTTTCTTCTTCACGAAACGTCCGAACCTTGGTGCAGTTCTTGATGTTAGATGAACACGCATGGCGGAAGAACATTACACCATGACTTCATGATCGCTTTGTTCCACTCCGTCACTTGAATTTGCTACAAAGCTGTGACTTAAGTGTTGGTTAAAAGTTCTTCCTCCACTCTCAAGAGTACATTATGGAGTAAAATACGTCTTATTTAGAGATGGGGCTCGGAATTTTTTATTTTGATTTTCCTTTTATGTAAACTGTGAAAGACAATTGGAGCATTTTGGCGCTGGACTGCCTTTACAAATCCGCTACTGTGCATCAGTGTCAGATTCTAATGAATGATATTGGCAGATGTATGAAAATGTATTAGCCTTAGCTGTGAGAAAACGTGTGAGAAAAGTAAATTTAGCAGAAATAATTAGGACCACTCACGTTTGTAAAGGCAATAGTTCGGAATGCCCTGCGCGCGATTTTCGATTCACACGCTTCCTCCTGCAGCGCGCGCCACTGTGCGACCGTTCGCGAGGCTTCCTTCTGTAGACTTTCTGCTTCTCTGATGGTTTGTCATAAGCGCTATTCTGACGGCGGCAACGCTACTTTTCCTCCTCTGGAGGCGCACTCCCTACTCCTTTCACAAAGCCCGCATCGATAGGTCAGTTGGTGTGAAGGGGCAATTAAAGGATGCTATTGGAGATAAATTTGACGTTGGTTCGAGTCCGTATCGCAAACAAACCTGCAACTTGATTAGCTGATGCATGCCAAATAGGTAGCGAAATGGTGTGACACCACACGAAATGCTCCGGGAATGGGTCCGTCACAATTTTGACACAAAAAAAAGGGATATGTGGTGCCCCAAGGAAGTCGATATACAGGTAAGTGGTTCACCAGAGGTGACAGGAGGGGGGTAGGGCCCTGCTACATAACGTATTTGTTCTACATCGGTGGCTAGACAACGGCTTTAGTAATATCTTTATATATGCCATCGAGTGTAGACAACAACAACGCTAGACAGTTTTTCACGTCATAAGACTTTTGCCTCAAAATTTTTTATTTAGCAAAAATCACGAACAGTAAAGGTAACGCAACTTGTTACAGAGAAGCGGCAACAAACGTCAAGAACAAGTCGGAAAGCTTGCGCCAAGAAGAATTAATAATTCCAGCTTTGTTCACTTGTATTCACTTCACTCTTTACACCATGTCTTAAAGCATAGAAACGCCTCAATAAGGGTACAACGAGCTCGCTACCTCTAAAGGAGAATTCAGTAAAACTGACACCACCTCTGCTACCATCAAAAACGCCACCGCGTGCTGGCACAGCTTTCACTATGGTGAGAGATTTTTCCCAATTGGAAACAATCCTTATTGAGGCAGTTTTTGGCTGTGCAGCCTTCATTGCTTCTTGCGGGCCAGTCATCGGCGGCTTTAATGTTGCTGTCGCACTGCTCTCCGTTTTCCGTAGACCTGGCCTCAGCAGCTCGCCTTCGGGGCCACTCCACAAATGCCAGCTTGTCCAGCCTCCCCAGTGGAGCTTCGCAGGCGATAAACAGGAAGTAACTGATGATATAGCTCCAGGTGAGTACGGCGAAGCACTCGGACACCTGGTAATGGTGGAAATAGTTATCCAAAGAAGAACTGATTGCTCATGCTTGTAAAGATGATTTCAAATTTCATATATTTGCAGGACTCAAAAAGGTAACGCCTTTCATTAGAAGCCGGACTTATCAAAACCGAGCGCTGCTCGACTGCAAATAGATTCGCAACTAGAAACAAAAATCAGGTTGCCAATACAGTCATCAATCTAGTTATGTCTGCGGCAGAAGGAACGCTTCTCCCATTCACCTTCAATGAGCCCTGTACTCTGCTAGCTGCGGCCATCATATCTCATCAAATTCTGACCTCATTCTCATATCTGGCCCTTTTGTGACATGGGCTTCTCGCGAGTTATAACCACTCATAGCACTTTAGAAGCGAAATTTTCGAAGCAGTCAAAACATTAGAATGGTCCCCACTCATTCGCCCTCACCGCTTTCGCAGTCGCCAGTGAAGCACATTTTATTATCAATTCTACCTTATATACCCAATACTTATGTTACCATAGAAAGATATCTAAGCAGAAGACTGAACTTAATCATTCAGTGCGATTGACCAAACATTTCGAGGAATAAGCCTCGAAAATTTTGGTCTTCCATTCTGCGGAATGAACACTGCGTGCAAAATAGGAAATGTCGTGTCAGCGATCTGGTAATAGTCTCGAAAGAGTTTAGCAAATATTTTCAAGTTGTGCTTGTTTCCGTTTATAACCTCGTTGCGCCACTTACCGATATAGGTTGTGCTGATGAAAGTAGTGATATCATGATATCTAGCAACACCTTATTATACCTCGTCGTAAACTTGAATAAAAAAAAATGCACCGGTCCGGGATGGTATTCATGGCGGAGACGGGAGCCGTTAACGCTGTCGTATTACAGATTTACAAGCGGTCCTAAGAGTCTGCCGATATTTTTACTTTCTGAGAGTGCTGATAAAACAGTCGGTGAGTGGAGATTGAAGGAGATGGCTCTGCACGTTTCACAACGACACATGATTGCGGTGTACGTGTTTTGGCATGAGTTCTGCATGGATGTCAGCACCGCCGGCGATGGAACTACAAAACAAGAAATACCGAAGCTTTAACGTGCTGGTCAATTTTCTGTACAACGTGCCGCGCTTTCCTCCCATTGAGAAGTAGGCTTTTTAATTGTGGCAGTGCTGGAAATCCTCTAGTAATTTAACGCGACACTGCAGATACACTTGGCATTGCTGCTCCTGCGACGCCTGCCCTACGTCTGTAACCTTTCCCACAACTTGTGGCTAGTCACTCTACCCATTCTTCTAAAGCTTTCAGCCAATACAAATCCTTATTCGCGACTCCGTGGCGCTAATACTGCATGTAATGTATTCTCCTGAATGGAACAGACATTTTACACTCTTTGCGGGTTAGGAGTTTTCTAATTCTTCTTACGTTTAATCAAGCCATTCTATTTTCAAGCTTTCGTCCCTGGTATTCAATTGGCAGAAAAAATATATATCTTTACATCTGAAAATACGGTATAACGGTACGGCACGATTTTAGACGAATTTTCAGTGCTCGCTGAGCACTTTGGATAGCAGTAAGAGTCAGAATAATAGATCAAAGTTGTTTCAAATACCCTGTTGGCCAGTTAAAATTCGTTGGTTCGACATCACGTCACAGCTACTGCTGCGAATTGGCTCTCAGTGAAATCGACCCTAAAATGTGAACTGTTTGGGAAAATAATGTATAAAATGTACAAAGGTTTGTAAAGGGAACCCACGGCTGTCCCCTTTACCTATCTAGAGTCCTAAACTGTCCAGAGTGCAGTTATTATTGGTGGCTACTGCAGCACCACCATTTTTTCCAATAACGCTTTTCTTGTCAGCACTACATGAAATGAGCTACAAGAAATGGTGAAATACGCGAAACTACTAATATCATGATTGAAGAGTGACATATGCAGAGATTTATAGTAGGACATGAAAGAAGTATAAATAAACACTAATCCGTAGCAGTTCACGATAATTAAGTAATGAGTCATGAACAATGCGGATGTGTACATAGGTCTAGACGAAGGAATTGTGGCACTTCCAGATGCCCATCCGCGGGGGAACCAAGCACAGGACTGGGTTAATTGGAGAAATATTGGAGAGGTCTTAGCCCTGCAGTGGGTATTATCAAGCTGATGATGATGATGATGGTGCCCATAAATAAGAGGCAAACACGAATTCCTTGG
Source organism: Amblyomma maculatum (assembly GCF_055883805.1). NCBI lineage: Eukaryota > Metazoa > Arthropoda > Arachnida > Ixodida > Ixodidae > Amblyomma > Amblyomma maculatum. Next base: position 34,312,107 of record NW_028146738.1, read on the forward strand.
AGTGCAGTCTAATATCGCGTGCAAGGTATAGTGAATACACTGCCATGTCTATCAAATGGAGAGAATGCATGTGTTCTATATTCAAGAACTTCATATATGCGGGCAAACCAAAAGGGCTAACTACCTAGATGGAGCTAGTGGTGATGCTTACAACTTTTACCTTGACAGAGACTAACAGTTTTCAGCTCAATAGATCCACGCACGATGTTCTTTGTGCGGCTACAGCCACCACATCTCTTTCCTGAATGGAGACGAGATGTCCGCGAGCCCTTGGTTTCCTGCTAAAGTACTGGGCAATATCAGAAAGTAGTATTCCCTGCCTATTAAATGTCCAATTATTGGCCGTCTAAATGAAAACTGGCGCTTCTTTCTGTGTGCTGGTACATTTAGTTAAGACAGGCACAACATATTTATATGTTACAAGGCACTCATTTCATCACAACGTGCGGAAAGTACAGATGTAGCATTTTGAAAATTGGCTGGTTCTCTCATTTCTTTGTTTCCCTAAAAAAAGGGGCGTAATCTACCTAATGCATCAAATCAACTCCGCACGCAAGGTCAGAGACTTGTTGCATCTATCACTGTAGAACAAATATGTGCAACTAAAACATAGAGGTTAACGTAATTTTCTGGCTATACAAATGGAAATCATAATGTTGTCCCGAAAAGAATGAATTTAAAAAGTGAAATGACATCCACACTTGGCACTTATTGTCTACCAAAAGCACAAAGTCACTTATTTCCGTGTCGTATACTTACTACGTTGGTAATATGTCCCACGAATTACCGGCGAGAGTCAGAAGCACTTACCAGCGTGTAATGAGAATAGAAGATGCGTTCTCTCACTAGGCGCCTTGTCAGGAGGTAGAATGGATAGTGGATGAGGTACACCCCGAAGGAAAGTCGAGCAAGCGGGGCGAACACGCTCCATGAAAGGAACTGGTTCAGAAATCCTGCAATGTTTTTATCAGGAAAAATATGAATAATGAACATATGCTACACCAAAAAAGCACTAGAACTTATTGTTTTCGCCAAATAGGGTGCCTAAGTTCCATATGAAATTCGGACAACCGCTATCTGCACTATTCCTTCCATGAAAAATCAGTAGGCTTCCTTTTATACTTAGTCTGATAGTTTTCCTAGTATTACAGTGAAATCAGAAGCGGAGGTCAGCAAAAGAGAGATGGAATAGACAAAAATGCTCTGACGTATGGTGGCTTTGATGGTATACCAGGCGCTATGCCTACCACGTGCAGGTAATTCACAATAGAAAATGTTAGAAGCAAAAAACATTGAGTGTTTTTACAATGAATTCTTTGCGCGGGCTTCAGCTTCCACTTCTGCTTTAGGCAGAACTGAGGCAAGATATTTGCACACACATGTAAAGAAATTTGCTTTTATTTACGTTATGTATTTTTGCTTACATGTTCCGAATAACATTGGTAGAGATGGGCATAACAAAGACAAATGATATACAGAAATTTAATATATCACACGGGTGTTGCAACCTATATTGTATAAACAAATACCTCGAAGGAGCGCACAGTAGGCCGAAATGAGTACGTTTTGATAAGAAAAAAAGATTCGAATAGGAACAGAAGCCACTGGAATTAGACGCGACGAAGCTAAAAGAGGACAACCAAGTACAAATGGCATAGTAATGCAAAAGAGAACAATATTTTCAACTCGACTATAGAGAAAAAAGCACACAGAGGTTCCATCTGAAGGGCTAAGGTTTATATAAACAGAATATGGCGACAGAAAGGCTATTCCAGAGCTGAATTACCTAAGAAATGAAGAAATACATGAATTAGTGTGTCCTATTATGCATCTGAAGCAGAAATGCTTATGTAAGCGGTAAGGAACCAGAAGGATTAATTCCAGGGACAGAAACAAAGAGCGACTTTAGAAATATTTATGTAATGAACCAAAATGATTGAGAGCGACGAATTTCCAGAAGCTGCATATCACTATGGAAATAGGCTCGAATAAATTGGCGGTGGGTTACGGGAACTATATATGATAGAAATGTTTCAGAGAGCTCTTTATGCAATGAGCTGGAGCATTGCAAGGAGGTAGTTTTGATACGGAGACCACGCGCTCAAGACGACTTCCTAAGGCATGCTAACGTAAGCAGATATGCATGTTTGTTTGTTTTTTAACAAATTCAGGTGAGTTTCAGAAATTCCGGAGTATAAGATCTGGATTCGCGATGCTGAGCGCTTTATTATGACACCATACAGTTGGAATATGTCTACAGCCTGAAACATTTGCTGTTAACTTCATTCCGTAATAATTTTAGGACACGGTTTGAGATAGAGGTGTGCTATTTATAGAGTTTTCAAACTTTTAATTATCACACTTGCGGCTAAAAGTAATACATTTGCAAGTACCAGGTTTTAGGCATATCCGCCTGTCCTTATTCCAATCAAATATAGTTGTAATATCATTTTGAAAGGTAAGATGGTCTGTCCTAACCATCTTCTCATAACAAATCTCTGATCCGCGAAGGCGTTAAAGAGATGAAATATTATTGAGAAGGTCATTTACGTATATACAAGAAACTAGGGACTCCTAGGTACGTTTCTTTGTAGTATGCCCGTAAGACACGCCAAATAATCGTGAGGAAGAGCCATTGGTAGCTGCACGTTGTTGACAGGATTAAGCTTAGACAGTCAAATTAATGAATGACAAGGGCCTGAACGGTACGCTAGAAGCATTTGTGTCCAATACCATGACACGTGATCTCGAGTTCGCGAGAAGACCTGATTACATGACCTCCAAGTGAAGCCATTTTTGCGTCAATGTTATCAAAGCAGTCTCCTGTTGGCAAGTAACTTTATTCAATCGAAGTCATTATTCACTCAGCTTGTGTGGCCCTCTTGAATATTTAAATCCCGCGCCTTTTCCTGCGCTTGCAACGCAGTCTCCATTTACCACTTCCCTCTCCCGCGCGGGCGGGTAGAACTGCCCTTCCCGCGATGTGTATAAAAGGGAGGCGCACTGTTACTTCCGGGTCTTCGTGCGTCGTCTTTTTCCCGGATCTCGTGCTTGATGCTGGCCGCGTACCCACTGACCTCAGCCACGGACGCCATGTGAGGAATAAACGTGTCCCTTTGTTTTCACGTCCCGCCTCGGCCTGTCTCTGTGTGCTTCGTGGGCAGAGGAATCGCCCACAAGCGTCGTTGCTTATACTATTAAAGGAACCTTATGAAATAGAAACAGGGATTACGCTAGCCATCCACGACACTATGCATTGCCAATAGAAATCGTTTTTGCAACTCGAGTCGAAATTCATACATGAATACACAGAAAACATTGCAACTTGCTTCTGTTTGCTGGACAGCTTCGAATTTATCGCACCCTTGCTGGTAAAGGAACCTCCGCAGCAGGATTCGGGGTAGAATGCACGGCTAAACAAATCTCTGTCTGTTGCCTGTGCACCACACATTCGGCTAGACTCCCCTAGTTCTAACATGCAAATCATACTGGAATGCAATCATGGAATGCAAGGTCGTCTAGCCAGCTACCACTGCTGCATTCTAGGCTACACCAGCAGCTGTCGAAGGCGCAAAAAAGAAGCCCGCGACCATCAGGCGACTTCAAGGTTTAGCTCCTCGGGTGCTATGAGAATAGCATGCGGACGATGCACTATTTTACAGTTTGCTTTTATATTTCGTGGAGTTTCTTATACAACCCTACTCCTGTTATATCGCCCCCCTGTTTCCATTACCTCTTTATCCCCTTCCGGTCTTTTTCATTTCGGCAGGCCGCAGCTTTTTTGCTAGTATATGCCAAGGCTTGCAAAATCTCTTCCTTTCGTTGTTTCAGTTAACATGTGAAAACAGCCGGAGACATTAGGATAAGGGGAGATAGAAAGAATGCCAGAAATGGTACGGGTGTGGATCTAAGCGGTTCTAGTTGCACTTATTTCCTCGGATGAAGATTGACAGCGCCTTTGAATTTCAAGCCCCAGCCAAAAGTGCTCCAGTTTTCCAGCTTTTTATGCGTGCTGTGAGGACTGTTGGTAGCTAGGTGTGGACAAAAACTGAATACCGCTGCTTAAGGTTGGCCTTAGGGATCAAATTTATTTTTGGAGGCAATAATTCCCTATGACCGCATTGCTATAAGTGGTTTGTTTCACCATAGAAACATGGTAAAGCTGGTTGTGCCGCATAAGCATGTTAAATTCGACATATTGTTCTGAGCGGTATTATATGTAAGTAGTAGAATGAGGGTTTTTCTCAACCTAGATGTAAGATGGCGCAGCCTCCACACCATGGCGGTGCCCTCGGTAAAATGGCGTATAACACAGACATACTTTTTGTCAGCAGTAAAAAATTACATGTAACCTGCCGCGGTGGCTTAGAAGTCCGGGCACTAAAATGCTCAACCGAAGGATGCGTGTTCGATTCCGGCTGCAATGCTCGCTTTTCGATGGAGCCTAAAAACAAGACGTCCACGTACTATGCAATGTCAGTGCACGGCAAAAAGCCTAGGTGTACGAAAGTTTCGGAGCCCTTCACATATGGCGTTTCTCACAGCAACAGCTGCTTTAAGGCATTAAACCTTATACTAAACTATGCTTTACGTAGGCTAGAAGAGCAGAACCCAAACTACTGCTTAGACGAGAACGCTTGTGAACCTATTGTAAACAGTTCTGCTCTCATGAACAAAGGCGCCTGTGCGCTCATGCACAACGTTGATGCAATAAAGCATCTGTGATTTCTCATGTTGGGTAAACTGACAATTAGTTTTCTGCAGTCGTCAATTAAAGTCAACATTTTTGAGCTTGAACGCAATTTCGATATCAACAATGTCATAATTAAAATATCAGTTTATGAGATCGTTTTGAATTTGACAAAACATGGCAACATTCCATGAAGCCTTAGGTTTGAATTTTTTCGAAGCTGTTTTTCTTCTATCTCGTACATTCGTTTTATGAGATCTTAAAATGGTATTGTACAATCCTACTCGCCGATTGAACTGTGGCGAAATCAGCGAGTGTTTCTCCATTACCTCCTCTGCCAGTGATGCAGGCGAAGGTGAACCATACGAGGAACACGGTCCACAGTATGCGGTCGATGAAGGCGAAGAACATCCGTTTCGCAATAGAGGCAGTCTCGTCACTGCGGTACCATTCGACCTTCATGAAGATGCAGTAAAGGCCGCAGAACAGTGAGATTACCCATAGCGAAGTCTGCACAGTCTGCAAAAAAGAAAACGCAGACATCGATCAGAAATAAGGACGGATAGAGAGACGTCCAGTGGATCACGTTCTATTTACGAATGCAAATGCAAAGCCTGCTAAAGAGAGACAGGTGAGCGATACTTCCAGATGATTATTTTAAGGAACTTACAGCCTCATTATGCAGTTCCATAAGTTATTAGCATGGCAGCATTAATGTTTGACATCGAATACGCGCATGAGAAAAAAACGACAAATGAAGCCAAATAACAAAACGCCAACGAGCTTCGATAATGAGATTGAGAGAGGAGGACAAGAAAAGGAAGGTGGAAGGCCTAAGGTATATTATTTAAGAGGGGTTCAAGCCTCCCCGAGCTTGAAAGTATAGTGACTGTATGAATAGAAAGCAGGCAACCATTTTTTGTTCTTGTCAGTGGTGTAATCGGAAGATTTCTTCTTTATCATTTCGACAGTTTAGCAGTGAGTATTATTAAAAAACAGTAACACGTTCTCGAAAACCAGAGATGAATAAAAATAATGATTTCTCCTCTCTGTATAAAACTATTAGCAAAACAGATTCAGAGTTGCCTGAAAAAAGTAATACGACATGGTATTTTTTTTGCACATACCCTAAGCTTCCGTGTCAATTGATCCTATCAATCATCGAATGATATCGCCCGTGTATAATCGCGGTAAATAATTCGCGTTTCCGACGGTAAACAGCAAGAAAACCACGCTTGCAAAGTTTCACCTTACATTCGTCCCCGTGAGACGAATGATGTGCCCCAGTTTTGCTTATAGGTAGTAAAATGCAGTAAACCACGAAATCCGCTCAAGTATACTTAGGCTATTTTGTATTTTTTGGCACATCTTCTGTAAGCGTAAGAGTAAGACCTCGTAAGCTTTCAAAGTTTCACTTCCGGCACATGTTCTGAGATGTTTGTGTCGCTGCGGGTTAGTGCGGGCGTTAAGGGGCTCCCAGCTAGAAACTAAAATTGGGTTGAAGTCCTACATATGGCGAACCTGCGATGCCCTTTACGAACTGGAACATTGCGACAGATGAGAGTTTCACTACACTCTTTTATTGCTAAGCATTTCGCGATAAAAGAAACTGTGCAATACTGTGAAGGACGAACGCCACTTCATCTGGTAGTCGAGCGTACATCAGTGGGTCTATGAATCTGAACAACGATGTTATTCGTTCCCAGTTCGGAACACCAATTGCATCTGGTATTGCATCGCAGTATTCGAAAAAAAAATGCTGGAATGACAACACCATCAATCTACGCAAAATATGATTCAGCAGTACGCTCTGGACACGCTCTGAGAGGGTTAGATGGGTAATTTTGCAGCTACTCCTATCTAAAACTTGTGTTCCGTGAACAAGTGGAGGGTGCACTGAAATAGGGGCCGACGAAAACGTAGCGTTTGAATCAGGGTGCGTAGTGGAGAGCAGCAGTACCAGTGAGAAGCTCATGGATAGCTAATGAGGGCCACAACGCGCTCGGAAGGTTGCGTGTTAAAATTTATTCCGAGAAGATTGCAAAAGTGAGCAAATTAGGTGCCAGATAAATTGGTCGGCAGGCGCGTGGCTTTTGTTTTACTGTCGGTTTTGTTTTCAAGGCTGTTCCCTTTACAGATATAAAGAAAAAACATTTGCAGCGAAATATATGAATGCTTATATATTTGCTGGGTGGTTTAATTATTTATATTTGTTTTCATTAGAAGCAAGAGTGATAAAGTGCAGGATTCCACGGATTACAATTGACGCATGACCGCGTAATTGACCCGAAGCGAAACCGAGGCGCTCAGAAACCAGAAACTACGCAGCTTTAGAAGAAATGTAGAAAAGTGAGTGATGTAATAATTCAAAACAGATGTCACCTTGAGGCCTTCTTTGTGCTAAAAATGTCAGTACCGAATAGTCAGTGGTGTTTCCATCACAGCAATGTTGCGCCTTATCTAGAAGCCAGTGCTGGGATTGCATAGAGTTTGGCTGTGAAAAATGGGGCATGAATTTGTATCACTGACATGCAGCCACAGTATTACGAAACCGTGAGTTATTTTCGGGTTTCTTCGAACAATGTGTGCCCACGTGTAACCAGTTGCTTTGGATGGCCAAGCTTCTGCAGTATGATATTCAGCGTGATCTATGCTGTTTAGAGCTAGCTCTGCTTCCCAGAATAAACCTTCAATTTCATCTTTGATGCTGCAAGCATTCTTTCGCGCTACTGCAGTATTGGCGTCACGGGAACTGGGGACAGGTATACAATATAAAGTAAAAATTTACCAATACGAGATCATAATTAAAATTTACATGCTGGATAACACTTACACATACTGATCGCAACATAGAAGCAGCTGTCAAATGAGTTAGTATTGAGCTCCATCAACCAAGGGTTTCCTTTTCATTCCACGCAGACAGTGCATAGCCTACTCAACGGAAAGACCTTTCCATGCTATGCCAGCAACACGAAGGCAACAACTGATATCGATCCTTACACGTGTCTAATTTTTAAAGAGTATGGTAGGTATGGTAATATTGTGCCCAAGCTGTAAACGGTAGCAGTTTTTTTTTTTTTTTTTGCGCTGGTGAAAAACACTGCGCCGCTCCTTCGGTACTGGTGATTGTCCATATTGCAGCGTCCACCCCGCATTATTTGCACAAGATACCTAGCGTGAACCAATTCAGTAGTCGCCAGTGATTTTGTATTAAATCTGTTCGATAGTGTTATGAGGTAATTTGCTACGTCCCAGCCTCCTGATCAAGAGGTGGACAAGTACCAGTGTATGGGCGAGCTTAAGCAACGGTCGTATTTCTTGGCGTCTGAAATAAGGATAAACTTACGTCATAATGTCACCTGACGGGCTGCGCCAGATACAATGCTACATATCAATATAGTGCCTAGAATATACTGACTAGTGTGCTGAGCGCGGGCGGCGCGGTGGCACCAAAGTTGATGGCTGCCGGCGGCGGCCGCATAGCGGCGCTGTGGTGCGAGAGGGTGCGAGCCGGTTTCTCGCGCACATTGCGCCGCGCTGCTGAGAGTTGGAAAGGGAGCTGCGGGTTGCTTTGGCTCACGTTTAATACTTTGTTTTAGAGCTCTTTCAGGAGCTTAGGATTGATATAACGTTTTAACATGCTAATGTTAATATCGAATTGCTTTGTGCAGATTGCTCGAACTTGAAAGCTCAATCGGTACGTGAGCCACACGCTAACCCGGTAAACGCACATGAGAGCTTTCGCGTTTGGAGGAATTCAAACTCAAAGAATACAAGTCACGAAACACAGATTCGGTTTAATAGAACGAAGGCAGCATGTTTAATTAAAGGTGACAATGCGAGTGGAAGGCAATGCTGGCATGTTCTTCCCACTTGTCCAGATATCCTAGAAAGTCTTCCAAGAAACGCATGTCTGGGCTACCCGGCTTAAGTGCACGCTTGGTTATCCTGGAGTTCATTACTCGTATCAGACGATTGATTAGCTTGACGAAGTCTTCAGTTGGTTGCACCCGAGTGTATATAGTCTCCACATGCCGCCGGTGCAAAAAAAGTCCTTTAATAACCTCATGGCGTTTACGAGCTGGTTGCTGCTCGCATATGTTTCTTTCCTTCCTTTTTGGTGCCGTCTTGGGCACAAGGTGTGGAGGGTATAATGTTAACGTTTTGAAAATAACGATGTTAAAATAACCATCTTCTACATGCTTCTGTTTCGCACCCCAGTTATGTAACCCCCCTCACATAATACTCCAATCGGAGCCCGTGAGGTATTTGAATAAAAAAAAATAAATAAAAAAACAGCAGAACACAAACGAGGAACCTTTACTTACAGCGGCTAATTAAGGTACATCGCGGCCTGCGATTGCACAAGGTTTTGCCGAAGTCACCATCTTTTCACTGACGAAGTTTTTTTTTTTTCTCGGATACACAATATGCGCGAGACGCGGCCGGTTAATCGCGATGAAACTCGTTGGTAATGCCGCGCTTACGGTGAAACATGCACCTAATATATAACTGCATCCATATGACATATGTGTAGCGCAAAAGGACAATCGAGGGACACAGAAAAGGTACACAGCACAGGTGCTGTCTGTGGCGCCTGTGTACACTCTTTGTGCTACACACTGCCATGGAGCACCGTTACCGACTCGCCCAGGTTTGCATCCTTGTGAATATAACTGCATGCTCTAAAAATGTTTCTCGCCAACAAAAGCAGTTGCCGTTTACCTTCCGTCATTTCTATCGATGCTTCGTTCCCATTGTACAGAATGCGGACTTACGTAGCATCAGATAGCGCAGTAATACGTACGCTCCTTGTTCTAGCGGTAGCCCCGTTTGCCAAAAAAGCAAGTCTTCTCTGTGCACCACCGCTTTCTCTTTGACATTTTTCTCTGCAGTCTAGTGAGAGGCACTGGGGAAACAACAATCGGGAACCACGCTTCACCACTGGCGACAGAGTAAAAAAAGAAGGGATACAGGCGAGCACAGAACGCGCGCACAAAACGCGAAAAAAAAAAAAAAAACCGATGCAATCGTCGCCGAGCAGGTAGAAGAGCGGAGCGACTCGCATGAGCAAACACCTACACCGTAAATAAACTACTGCACCTTCGTGAAAGCAAAAGACGCGCAGAAGCAGGTTTAACACACACGCACAACACCAACAGATTGCCGTATTCTGAAGAGAGAAAACTGCGTCGTCTGCTCAGGTGGCACCCTCCCGACAAGCAGCGCCCTCTGCCGATAACGATTGGCTTTCATTGCAAAAAGCGTCATCCTCGCCCATTGGGAAGCGCGGGCGCTCGTCACACTAGCCAGTATATTCTAGGCACTGTAATATCAAGAAGTATAAAAGCCAGATGACTTGCCTTTGAGATCTCAGATTTTCGATATTGCTGCACCAGGAGTAATGTAATACAACCGAAGAAGAAGCAGACGCCATGATAGTAGGGGCGGAAGTAGTAGTAAACCGCAGTGTCAGTGGCCGATCTGGCGTGGAGCAGCGAGTGAAAGAAGAAGACAGTTAAGTTTGGATTAGGATTTAGAAAGCAAGAGTGAGTAAACGGCTCCTGAAACACATCTGGCCATCATTCAAATCCGCTGCTAAATAATCCGCAGTTCTTAAGCTGTTCACTGGGAAACAAGGCTGTTGGAAAAAGAAAGCATATCTAGTTGAATTTAGTGGGGCAGTAAGGAAACACACAGGTGATTAGCTTTGGGATAGCCCCAGCGCACGTTGTAAGGCACTTCAATCGACTTGCGTATCAGATTTAAATTCAACCGTGTTGTCGGAACAGTCTGCAAGATGTCTGTCTGGTTTTAAAGTCAGCAATTCTGGGATATGTATCCAGAAGCTAACAGTGGGTTTGAGGAACTATGATCACACTAGTAAACTATGAAGCATATCATGCGCTTCTTCAAAAATAAATGTATCAAAATATGTTTAGCCGGAAAGAAGCTGCTGCGGTGGCTTCAGAGGTGCGCACAAGTATTTCTAGAGGGCGATGTACGTACGGTCGCCTTACCGAAATGACGGGCGCACCATGACAATAAACGGCGTCATGTCGGTGCCGTACATCAGCCAAGCAGATACACTGCAGCAAACAAGTGCGAGCGTTGCGAAGACGGCAGCAACGAGCCATTTCTTCCTGCAAGCAAACAAAATCTCCTCTGTTGCCTAACACCGTGATAAAGAGGACGTCGCCTTGAGGTAGGCTAAGTGCACTTACGCCTTCAAAACCTGGATCACAATGACTGCCACCAGGAATAGCTGGTAGTCGGCAGAGAGGAACCACAAGTGCAACAAGGTTGACTGTAGAAAAGATAAAAAAAATGTTACGCATATCGGGTAGACAGGTATTGCTGCTTTTCATCCCGAGAACTATTGTTCATGCACGGAGGCTAGCGGCATATCTTCTCACGAAATGTGTCTGTTTCAACCTTTTTGATCAATAGATTCCACTAACGCAAAGCATTCCTTTGCACGGATTTCATCGGCACTTTTCTTTTCTGTATGCCGAAAAAAAAAAGCAGCGGATCTTCACGTCGTCATCTAATTCAATTCTTCAGTTAATTACAATAATGCATGTCTGGATGTGAGTCTGGGCAAGAACAGCTCATCACGAAAGACATATCAGTACACACATTGGTTACTGACTATATATTTGTTAAATAATTAGTGTGTTAGCAGTAGATGCTGCCTTGAGCTTCGCGAGCAGACAATTGGTCCTTGGGTCACCGACAGCTGCGTCTTTCGGAAAGAGGATCACAACCAGTGATTTGCGCAAGGGCTCTGATTTTGAAAGAAATAAAATAAATACTGCAGCAGCTGCACCAAGACTGGATTTCCATCCAGGCTGCGGAGTCAATAGATAGTTACCTCTCAACTCCCATCTTAAACTCTTGAATATTACAATTCTTCCTGGATGTCTGATGAGGTTCCCATGAAATGAAGATGGCGAAAATTGTACCCGTTTTGAAATCTTGCAAGCTGTCAACAAGCTACACATCCTTCCGGGCCATCGCTCTCCTGAGTTGCGTGGGCAAGCTTCAGGAGGGAATGGTCTGAAAACGCAACACTTGGTTTCTAGAAAGCCGAAATGAGTACCCACAAGAAATTAACGGGCTTCGCGGTAATAGATATGAGACTGGTAATGTCATCACCCTTGCCTCGTCACTTGAAGAGTACCTTCATTATCGATGCAATCCGACAGCCGTTCTCCTGACATCAAGCCCGCTTTTGACTCGGTTTTTCACTATGCAGTTGTCGCAGCCTTGGTAAAACTTGGATTTGAAGGAAAGCTATACATGTGGATCAGACACTATCTACAAAAGCTCCAAATTTTTATGAGCACTCCAAACGGCCCAACCCTCTATCACGTAATGGAGAGAAGCGTACCTCAAGGAGCTGTGCTCAGCCCTCTTTTATTCAATATTTCCCTCATACACGTAACAAGAACCCTTGCGCGAGGAACGCACATAACAATTTACGCAGGTAATATTTGCATCTAGAGCGCGTCATCTTCATGTTATATTACCCAGCAATGTCTTCAGAGAGCGTTACTGTACATCTCGATGTACCTGGCTCCAGATTTCCTTGCTATCTGGAGACTTCGCTTGAACTGTGCATTTACAAATGACTAGCGATGCCTTTTTGGTCAGATGAGCAGTCCGCATAGTGACAACTGTGACACGACCGTAACTGTACAACATATCTTGCTCGAGTGCCCTGCATATATTCACGATTATACTTACTATGAACACTGTATGGAGAAGTTCCCAATGCCTCTAACGTTGGACATACTTTGGTCATTTAGCCTGCCATAGGCAACAGAGGCGAGCGGTGAACTTTTTGTTTGAATATTTAAGACATTCGACTTCTTGACAAGCTATAGTTTCACGCATTTTTCAAGTTCTGAACTTTGTGCGCTCGGTGGTCACTATCGCCCTTTTTTCACGCTGTGCATTTTGTAAGCCCATTTTTAGGACTGTGCATCTCACCCCTTTGTTGTTAAATGTTACTCAGCGGTGAATCTTATTAGTAAGCTCTTAATGGTCGCATTCTATCTCCCCCTACATTTATTTCTTTAATTTTCAACACCTCCTTGATTCTCACTTTCTCTCCCCAATTCCCTTTCCTACGCAGAGTAGCATGCCGGCGAATCCTAAACGCCGGCTAAATTATCCCATTTTCATTAACGATTTATCTCTCTCTCTCTATATATATATATCTCTTCGCTAGCCCGAGCAGGAGAGCACGGCAACGTCGTCTTTATTAACTTCCACCTCAGTGTAAAGGATCCAGAACGAACCGGTGTCCAATCGTCTCCCAAGATGCGTTAAGCGGTCGTATTTTGTATAGTATGCTAATAATAAGGTCCGTATGCAAGGATTTCATAAATACCTGATTGAAACTGACCTTGAAACCCTAGCTGCTCAAATACTAGCTGAAAGCGAAATGAAACTTGCCGTTCTGGAGCACATACTGCTCCTTGGGACATCTAGCTAAATCGGCTGCAATCTTTACGAAAACCAACTGTTTTTCAGCTTCCGATAATACTGAAAGTGCACTTGTAATCTTAGCCAGTATGGACCGCTAGAAATTACTGTTTCATTTAATGATGTTTTTATCGCAAACAAGATAACGGAACCAATTTAGTATCTTTGTTAGAAATGTTTTGTCATCAGAGCTTGTAATCAGGTTAAACTAGCACGCCGACTCCAGGAATTGGAGATGCATGGAAATATTGACGGGAGCTGTTGCCAACAGCTCAGATTTGACGGCACATCTTCTGCCTAAAGCCCCTACCTGAAATACACTCATTATTATTATCAAAGCGGCGTGAACAAGGCGGATGCCCTGTTCATCAAGTGTTTCTTGACCACCGCCAACCTCTGCCATGTTATGAAATTATTTTATGTTATGTTATGAAAAAGCGTGTCCCTATTGCTTGAAATGATTTCTACAAAAATATTGCCTTTCTGGGATATTATCTGCGCTATTCAGCAATTAACACATTACAAAAAATGCATGCGGTACCCCTGTAACATTCATGTCTATTCTGATGGCTTCTGTGTTCATAATTCCCTACACTCGCATTCCTAATTTTAACACATAATGAATGGCCAGCGGCAAACTGACCAACACAACGGCTTCAATGACAGCTGAGATTTGGGCAAATAATTGTTCCGGGAATTCACATCATTGGTACAAGATCTGAGTAGGCAGGTTTCTCCAATTTGTTTTCTCTACTGCGTCCAAGAATGCGGGATGGAATCCTGGCTGCAGCGGCCGCTTTTCAATGGAGGCAGGAAGCAAAAAGAGCATGTGCTGTGCGATGTAATGCACGGTAAAGAACTTAACGTGGACGAAATTTCCGGAGCCACCCACTGCGTTTCTCATGTCGTGAGGCTCTCCGGAACATTAAACTCTATATACTGAACTTAACTAAACTCAAGGTTATTTCTCGATAACACACGTGCAATGAATTGGCCCGCTTGGCCAGAACACGCATCGCTCAGTTTGCCCAAGCTACCAAAAAGAATCATATTATTCTCTTTCAAACGCCACCTAATCATTTCCTCATTCTTGGAAACACCGACAAAAGCAGTTGTGAAGCAAGCACACACCAGTGATTGTGTAATTTTGCAATTGTTTTGTGTTTTGGTGTCTATGCTTATTGGTAAAAGCGGAAAGATGCGGATTTAACGAATTTATAGAAGCTTTGATGTGTGTTTCGTCAGTCTACTGTATTGGTTTTCAATACCACTGTACCTCAACGAAAGTTTGCTAACGCCCAAGAAAAGCTGGGTAAGCAGGACGTTGTCTGAAATAAGTTAGAGGAGTTTTAAGAATCCTGGAAAACATCTGCACACCAGGTTTACGACTCCAAAAACTAAACGTTCGCCAAGAAAAGAGGCCAAAGGGATTTAGGCCTCTTGCAAAGAGACAGTTGGAAGGAAGGCCTTATTTATCAGCAATACAAGTGAAGGTTGTATCAGCGCGCCTGCTATAGCGTTAACGCCTAGTGATATGGTATTTACAGGAAAACAGCTTAAATATTAATCAGTGAATAATAAAAACACTGTAGCCGATTTAGCTAAGAATGCGACATATGTACAAGAGCACGTCGCGTTTCATGTCCCCCTAGGTTCGAGGCTAGGTTTCAGGGTTAGACCTCAGGCAAAGATCGGCGAAACTAGCGATAGGGGACCTTAGTAGTAGGGTACTGTGCCATTGTAGGGCTTAAGAGGGGAATGCGGTAGCGGTGCGTTTGGATCTATTTCGCGCGGATGGAAGTTGGTTAAGACGACGATGTAGTGCTCTCGGGCATTGACCAGTGAAGCGGCTATGATCGTGCCATTGAGGGATCAAAACGAAGTCTCTACCTAGTGGCTTTATTAATTTGATTTTCTTCGGATGCAAGGCTTTTAATCGCAGCGTAGGCTGTCCTTATCTGCCCAAGCGGCCCAGCCTGCTATGACCATTCCCTCAGCGGTGAGTAATATGTTTTGATAGTGCGGGAAATATGCGCAATGTATTACGTGAAAGCGCATACATCTCGTGAGGTCGAAAAGGCGCCACTGCACCACAAAACTGATTTTAAAGAAAAACTTGCTGGGAAAACTGGCGCCAGCATGCAGCGCCCCCTGAAACTAATCGAGACCTGATGTGTCATCACTACAACAGATGGCGCCTCCATGTTCAATGTTTGAAAGCGACTCTTTCTCCATGTTCAATGTTTGAAAGCTACTCTCTCAAAGCAAATCACGATGCAGAATGCGCGTATGCGTCCATTTCTGAATGCGGAAGCAGCCCAGAGATCATCAGGCCGTTATCGTGTCCTACCTTATTTAAAGCGAACTAACGTTTTGAACGTAACTTGTATTCACGAATGCAGTCAAATTATGGAGGAATCAGATTCGTCAAATTTCGCGCTCGATATCGAAACAGATGTTTAAAATTAGTTGAAATAACTGTCTTGAAAGCGTGCTTCGAGCAGGTCATGAGTACATGGAAATTATATATGCTGTTTTAACACCTTAAATATGACTTAGGATTGCATTTTCGTAAATATTAAATCAATTCTTCTAAAAAGTTTAAAAAAAATTATTTCCAGTAAAATACAGTAAATGAGCCTCAGGCGAAAAGCTACAACGATAGCTTCTATTAAAAAAATGAATAAGCCTCGAAATCATATTCTCAATCCATTTTGAGCTGACGTAGTGCGGTTTAGAGCTCCAATATATGGTTATTGGAACCGCCAAAACGTTTTCTTCGCTGCTAGCTCTTTAGCTTGTCATAAGATAAAGCTAACAAAAGAGAATACCACCTAGGACGGGACTCCACTCAGCGTGCTAAATTCTTTGAGAGTACAGCTTTCACAACAAGAATTTTGAATGCTTCTAATGAGCCAGGAACCAACCGCTTTTTCAATCTTTCTAATTGATAACACGCTAAAAACATCATGAGGACACCTAAACTCCGCCTTTAATGATACGACGGGATAGCATAGGCGACCAAACTGCATGAAACTCCTGCTTTAACCAGGCCGTATAACGCGACTGCGTAGCCTAGGTGTAGCTGGACTGGCTCGGCATCCATGCGGACTACATGGTTGATTCTTGTTCAGCCTTCCACCTCAAATGAGCAACCCAAGTTGTCAGTTCTTCACAACTTCCTGATATCATGTGGTCTCGTTAAGTCGCACAAACCACTGAAGAATCCCCGATTGACCATGTCAGCTGCCCGCTACCACCTGTCGGCGCCATGCCCGGAAGTTTTCGCTCAAAACTTCAATGCCGACGTCGGCGCCGGAGCTTCTGGGTAACGGGACCTTAGATACTATCGCATCAATATTCACTAATGTCTAAGCATGGCAGGCTATTCACTAGCGCTTTCTACACATGCCGAGTCTCGTAATAATGCCCGGGATTAAAGTGCAGGAACTGAAATTAAGAAAAAAAAAACACCTGTAAATACTCTTATTGCCTACATGTTGGAAAGCGAAAACATTACTCTTTAGCGAGATCGAGTTTCTCACTAGATTTATTTCTTCGAAATAGGCACTACATAGCCTGCAACTCGCGTAAGAAACGTTTTGCTATATGCAAAGAGAGATCACGTGAAACCACCATGAAGGCTTTACGGGGAACTGTCGCATTCCTGCTGTGACACGAATGTCGGCGACGGCATACAACTGGAGGTACTGATATCGCGTGGCTGGAATCACTTTCGCTGGATATCCCTACGTTGACTAGCAGATTTATGCTATTGCAGCGAGTACTCGCTTGAGGGCAATCAGTACAAAAAAGGGTTGCGTAACAATTTTGGCACCAATCTCGCGAAAACGGGCGCCATATGGTTGTCCGCCAGTGGTGCCGCACTAGCAAATGGCCTCTAATACGCTTCGGCGGATGGAGGAAGGGTGGCTTTGAGCAGTTGTCGCGGGGCCATCTTGCTCCGTGCATGCGATGGTCGCACTCGGCGCTTCGGTGGTAAGATGGCCGTCGGGGCGACATATTAAAGGGTGCCATTCAGTTTTCACTGAAAGGTGCTCTTTCGCGCAATGGGACTTCAAAATGCTGGATCAGCCCATGTGACGTCAACTTTGGAAAACTCGAGACCGAGAGACTTGGAAACGGATACAATGCGATCTTTGTCAGTATTGCCTTTCTTTATGTTTCTTGGTAGCCAGGTTCAAAAACTCCTGGTGCACTTTTTATATTTTACGCCAATAATGAATTTTCATATTTACAGTGTTGTTTCGTACATATTTTTTTTTCGAGTTTGGAAAATATCGCGGCCACTTAACAATGCCCTTTCACAATATAAACGGAACTAGTCTGTCGTGTATTTTGAGTGTATTATAAGGTTGGTAAAAACCTATACTTGTTACATAATATTAGTATAGTGTCTGCCATGATCAAAAAGAGGTCATAAGTAAATTTATAGTACATCAAAGGTATTCTGTCACTTAATTAATGGTAGGTGTTCAGCCGCTTCTCAATAAGACGACTTTAGTTCAGTATGTTTTAAATGTGTAAGAGATAAAGCAAGCAGGGGAAGGGTATAGTCTTCGTATGCTCGTAAATACAGTGATAGTTTTGCCCATTGGGCATTCATAACGTATTCTTTCTGGTATTTGCTTGTCTTTTTATCCCTATATCTCTTATATCCCTGTGTACTGCTCATTTCTTGTGTTTATTCTGTCGCATCGACTGAAATTACGATTGCTCATTAATGTTGCAATTTGCTGCGTATGTACTTTGTTTTCGCTTTGTGTCGGCTACAGATGCGGTTTTGTTTTGAGGATCTTCATGCCATGAGTACATCCATTTCTGCCTGTGCCTCAAATAATTAGGAACGGATGTCAATAAGTAAATAATCCCGTAATACATTTCTTCCTGTGTGCGAAAATGAGTAAGCGATGCCGCTTTCACACGACCCTTTCATTACTGCACATGGAAATAAAATGCAACAGTTTTCAAAGCGCGAGATTTTCTCTTGACAATAAAAGGGAGAAATACAGCTTTCCCGCTTGGCTGCTATTTAAATAAGCCGAGAAAAAGGCTAACCGTTTGCGCGTTCTTCAGTCTCCAGTTGGAAATCTGCAAAACCAAGTCCCACCAGTGCTCCCGTACATCGGCGTAGAACCAGTCGTAAAATTCTTTGGAGTTTGGTCCAGATGCTGTCAGAGGGAAGAGGTACATACACATGATCCCGAAGAAGAGTGGAATGGTAGTCCTGAAAGAAAAAAAAAAGATTATGATGTTCATGACAACTTCATGACTGACGGCAGGTCTAAAAGCTCTTCTTCCCTTCTAAGCTGCCTTTTTCATAAGCAGTGATCAGGCAAGACCGCCAAGCTTTTGAACGTATCGTGATGTCGAGGTTGCAATTTTTTACCTCTTTTAGAAAAGAGCGGGAAATGGGGTATGAAAAACGACAAAAAGCATGAGCTAATGTGTAGCCGCGTGCGATTGCTGTTTTAACTTCCGAGCATCAGTGTTAGAAATTTGATTCGCTGCCGAGTTACTCTGTGTAGTGTCGCTTGGTGGCAGTCCACTGTAGGCGTGCCCTGCATCAAATAAACATCCGAGGCTAGTTGGCAAGTTTTATACACGAAGGACATGTGGACAGCGTAACGAGAAAAAAACACAATGAACGAAGAGGACTGTAATTGTCAACCAACCCTTACTTCTCCGATTCTGCAGCGCCAACATAACTGATGGTTAACATTGTCCTGATTTCAACGTTTTATTATCGTTCATTCAGAGGACGGGTTACGGGAGAAACTGCAATATTGCATAATTATGCTTTTTTCTTGTTTTACCTAGATGGAGGAGGCCAGCTTCAAGCGTCAATTATCGAATGTGTGCACTATCGCTGAATCAGACCAGCCTTATTCGGTATGTGGATAAAAACAGCGCTATAACACGAGATGAAGCAGAGAGAAAGAACACGACGCTAACAACCAGATTTTTATTGCCCGTTCGTCAGGTTTATCCCTTTCAATCGTACAATAAAAGAGAAAAGGGGAAGATAGAGAATCACGAAAACACGAAAAGATAAAAATGTGGCACGGGATTATGTATTAAAGCACAGATAATCAATTTCGCTGTCGCAGTGTGCTATGTATGGTATGCTGACGCAGATTTCGCCCCTTTCGGCGAATTTTAATGGCTTCCTGAATTTCTGTGTTCCGTTGCTCTAAGTAGGATGATAAGACTTTAGCGTTGCCGAGCTGGGGAACACATTCATGCTCTCGGCAGTGTTTTGCCAGTTCACTGCTGATGCCACCATTCAAAGACCGTCTGTGCTCTTGGCGCCGTTCATTCAAACAGCGACCTGTTTGAGCGATGTAGTGCGCCCGCATGGCAAGGGTATCATACACTACAGTTTTTGTACATTTCACATGCATTTTCTTGTGCTTCTTTTGGCATTGTTTTTTTCCAGCTCGCTCACTGCTGAACTTGGCACACATGTTCTTTAATTTGTTAGGTGCGGACATGCGCACTTTTACGGAAATTTTTTAGCCTATCTTTTTGAGTTTGTGGGAAAAGTCATGAATGTACGGAATGACGGCAAACGGCTTTTTTCCTTCTGATGTGGTCTTGATCTTTTAGAGCGCAGCTCTTAGGCGGCCGTTCCTGCATTTCGCGTCGTCGTCACAGCCGGTGTTGGCGCCGGTCTCGTAATCAGCTCCGCCCCCCTTTGAGCCCCCCAGCTCAGCCCCCCTCTTCCTCCGTGACGGCAACCGCGCTTGTTATCTGACTGCTGCGCGCCCTCCTGCCACCCCCGTTCGCCGCTGCGTATAACCCCCCCCCCCCCCTCCTCATCCTGCGTGGCGGCGAGGGTGTTCGTAAAGAGCAGTCCCGGCGCAACATGTAGGCGCCCTAGTTCTCCAATTGCCGTTCGCCGGCTCGTTATCACCGAATGGCGGTGCGCAAATCCCAAGCCGAAACGCAGAGCCGCATTGTCTTCACTCGCTAGCGGCGTCAACGGCATTAGTCAGCCGCTTC
Organism: Amblyomma maculatum; assembly: GCF_055883805.1. Taxonomy (NCBI): domain Eukaryota; kingdom Metazoa; phylum Arthropoda; class Arachnida; order Ixodida; family Ixodidae; genus Amblyomma; species Amblyomma maculatum. Next base: position 34,332,316 of record NW_028146738.1, read on the forward strand.
TATCTGTTCGCAGTGCAACTATGGGCCCACGTACTGCCTTCCGCAACCTCCCGATAACTTAATTGCTCTCTTCATTTGTCTGACCACAAAGCTTCCTTCATGACAGTCAAGAACTGTTAGTGGAGTGTTTCTTGAAGAAATACGAGAGAAAATTAAAAAAAAAGTTGTCTGTAATTGTACATACATGTCTTGCACGAAATTTTTGCCTCAACCCATCGAAAACGTGATTCAGCTGATGCGCTGCCCTCAAATTTTGCTTTATGGAGTAACATAATTGTTGGCAATTTTTTTTCTGCCTCTAAGTTCTTGTAGAAGTCCTTCTGCGACACTGGACATAGCAGCGTCGGGTAACCTGCTGCTTTCAGCCGACAATTCTGGGCGTCAAAACTAGCTTGTACAGTATAGTAGTAGGACTTTATCAATGCCGGTCTCATTGCTGCTCGGCAACAACGAAGTCTTATCATCCTACTTAGAGCAACTGTCCCAAGAAAATCAGGGAGCCATTAATATTCGGCAAAAGAGGCAAAGTCTGCGTCAACATACCATCTATAGCACTTCGTGACAGCGAAATTGATTATCTGTGCTTTAATGCATTATCTTGTCGTGTTTTCGTGATTCTCTACCTTCCCTTTTTCTTTTTTTTGTATGATCGAAAGGTATAAAACTGACGAACGTGCAATAAAAATCTGGTTCTTGGCGTCCTGCCCCCTCTCTCTGCTTCATCTTGTGTTGGCGTTGTTTTTAGCCACAGATCGTGCACCAACCATCCCAAATTTCCACCCTGTTATTCGGTCGCTTCTCTTGAACACATTTCTACTAGGCTGCTTGACATCGCACTTTCAGTAAAAAGGAATGCGCAGCACTGAATATGGAATGCTTGCGTGGAAAACATTTTTTTACCCCTCCTATTAATTTCTGTTCAAAGGATTTGTCGGCGAGGCACAGACGATGCAGGCTTAAGCGCACAGCAGCATCATATGTTCGAGAAATGAATTAAAAAAAGGATAGAGCAGTTTTTGAGAAGCACGTACGAAATCGCGGCTATTCTTTAATCCGATGAAGAAGAGCGAGAGAAACGTTTTGTCCGTTTTTAGTAAACTAGGTTGTATGCCAGCAAAAGGCGCGATTACTGTATCTTTTGAGATATACTCCAAGAAGAAAACGACAACATTGCCGCGGTTAATCTTCATGAAAGTCTCATTTTTGAAAGGGTCGCTTTTATCTACTGCCATCGTCGTCATCTGCCTTAGGAACATCTGGAGATTACCCTCTGGTCCCAGTGAAGGCCTCCGTCATTTCAGTTACAGTGAGATCAACGGAGGGCGTTCGGCTATTAGGTCAGCTCGCGATACCCTTTCTTCCGGTCTCCCACTCGCTTGAATTTGTGCATGCTCGGCGCGGACAATCAGTAGATTTAGAATCCCGTAGACGTTCTATAGCAAATGCATAGCGATTTACCCGACGCGCAACGCGCTCGCGCGCTGACAGGGGAGGGGTAAAGTGCAGCCACTGGTCTGCTCAGAATGCGTATACGGTAAACCAGTATACGCCTACTACGTCCCCGCACTAATAAATCTCTTGAATGAGGATGTTTGGTTTGGTTTGTGGGGTGTAACGTCTCCAAAGCGAATCAGGCTATGAGAGACGCCGTAGTGGAGGACTCCGGAAATTTCGACCACCTGGGGTTCTATTACGTGCGCTAACATCGCACTTGGATCACTAGGTTGCTGGCTGCATACCAAGACAATGTGCAAAGGAACATTTATTCTCTTTCCAATGAATGAGGCAGTGCTTTATTGAATTGCGGAATTGCCAGCACAGTGCGCTACGACGTGAGATATTTCTAGTTATGACATTTAGACGAGTAATCGAATCGAAGTGCACATCTGAGTCTTACGAGGAACAAATTGATATGGCTGGAATTTCAGCCGAATATTCAATACAAGTGCTTTTGGCGGTTTTCGGTGCCAAAACGAATTTTTTATTTATTTTATTTATTTAGAAATAGTGCGAGCCATTTCGGCCCAAGAAGGAGTGACACAATACACAAAGACTAGCTGTCAGCTTGATACATGAGACACGTTACGCAAAACATAAAAACATCCAACGCGCATGTCGCCATTCAGCGGTCCCCAACTTTGACAAGGCATTCATGCAGATTACATGACTGCCGTCCCCTTCCAGTAGCCAAAAACTACAACCGTTGCTGTGCGTTATGAAAACAATTTTCTGACGTAGGCAAATTGTTTAACGCATGTAATATCTATTTCCCCAAAGTGCAAACTTTCACTGACGCGCTCTGTTAGCAGCTAAACTGCCACCATCGATCATGATGCCAAATACGATTTTATGGTGCAGTAAATATTATGCTCTTTCTGATGCATTCTGCTTTCAATCCAGACGGAAATCAGGTTCGTTATAGGTAACAGAAAATACCAGGGGTTCGCTGAGCTTTACCATTGCATCAAAAAACTCGGACCCTGTTTGATCAACCATTATGAGGGATGCTCAATGAACTCACACGACAGTGACAACCTAAGTCGCTATTTTCTCCTGCTGACAGGCTGGATTGGGAAATACATTTTGTTGCAAAACCTGTGACCCTTTCTGCACTCGTGTACAATTGGTAACTAATGGAGACTTTTTAAAATCACAGTACTGTAAAATATTCCTCGAATCAGCTTTATGGGGCTTTAAGGAAATGTTCCTACCAGTTTAAATTCTCAGAACTACAAAGTGGCTTATTTTAATGAGGCGAAATAAATGCCCGGCATTGTAATGGTATATAATAGATGTATCACGACAAACAGAGCTTTACGCATGTAATGCGTGTCTATCTGCGCATTACTTAAGAAAACATTTCGCTTTTATATTTTAAACATTTTTAGCTTTGGTGCGCGACTTTCTAGTGGCCTTAAACTGTGAAAGTTACACACATTTGGGTCGAAAATCAGCTGCTTGGCAGGAAAGGCGTTTGTCTTCTCCAGAAAAAAAGAAGTTGTGAATACTCTTTCGGGAAGCTATGAAAGCCAGTGAGGTAAGTGCTCTTGCCAATACGCGCCACTTAATATGCGAGATAGCTGCCCGAATCATAATACGGCAGCTACGCTAGATTTCATTCACGCTCTTTGAACATGTATAAAAGCATTTGTGTGAGTGTGCCGTCTTAGGCGAAGAAGCTGTCCTTCCAGGCCCAATCGTGTGCTGCCGCCTGCGCGCTCACCAAGAACTCAGAGTACAGTCGAGCGCGATTTGAAGGTTATCGTGCGAGCGTCGACCGGGAACATGAACAGCGCCATGGCCCAGAATTCTCTGCCGAGGCGAGGGAGGTATTAGGCCAGCTTCCCTCACTCGTTTTGCTGTTCCATCAGCAGCCGTCACTCCCTGCAGGGACGTCACTTTCTTTTTTTTTTTCTTCTGGTTCTGCGAACAGGCAGTGACCATTGTGCGCACGACGTATTCTTCGGTATTATCTGAAACTGGACTCTTTATCGCAACAAATAGAAAGCTTAGAATAGAGAGAAAGGGCGGTGAGTTTATCGCGGGGGTGATGGTTGTTGTATGGAACAGCGAACGAGGGAGAGAAGAGTGCGAAATGATTATTTTTCTTGTTCCAAACCCGGCCGCCAGGTGCCTGGTGTGCTAGGCTGGTCGACGCTCGCGCGGTAACATTCAAATCACGCTCGACTGTACGTGACCTAGACGGATGTTAGCGCCGCTTGGTGCTTGGTGCTAGGTCAAAGGCAATAGTTCAAGATGTATTTGGGACCGCTGCTAGCAGAGTGCGGCCTGCAGCCATCGTGGTACATTTTGAATCCATCGACCGCCTCTGAACTATGCCAATATTCGTCAGGTGCACGCGCCCGCGCATACGTGTCAATCATGCTGGTGGCTGAACAGTGGAGCGAAGGTTGCACGTTCGGTTGTCACCGTGCAGAGCCCTTTCTTCACAGAGAACATAGGTGTGCCAGAAACCTCCCCGCAGCTAGGTGTGCCTGGTCTGATAGCTAAAACATCGCCTTTGAACACGTGATCCAACAAGCGTGACACATAAGAGGCAGTTCGTATCTTGTCAATAAAGCAAAACGGCAATGAGACGCTTTACATGTGCACGAAAAGCAAACTTGGAAAACTAGAAGAACAGTACAGCGTTAAAGACTCCGTTCTTCTGAGAGTCCGGGATTGGAGTTGATGTTTAGAACATGTCTCTGGCAGGTAGCCGCATGCAGGCGACAGAACGAAGTACTGACTGGTCGGTGAGTTGTATGACGTCACTTTACCATGTGACAATGCCGAATTGGCAGGTGCTGCCTCCTTAGGCTTCAGCTTTGAGATGGCAGACAAGATGGGAATCGAACCTTATGGGACCCTTGGATACCGATTCACACGAGTTATTTCTAGGTCACGCAGGCACTTTCGTATGGCTTGATTAAAACGACAGTTCATAGCTATGTGGGATGGTCTTTAAGTGCTAATAGTAAGACCGGCGGTATCCTGTCAACCAAAGCAAAATAATCTGAAACCTCACGCTAACGATGATTTGCGCTTTAGTGCAGGTTTAATTTAGAAGGCCATCGAATAAGCAGGTGAAGAAACTATATGCGCGAACGAGGATTCATAAAGTATCCTGCAGACGAGAGCCATTAACGCTGTGGCTCCTAACTGTAACTCTTAGATATGTTGTGGCACTCGGCCGCTAGTATTTTATTTTCTACCTCTCTCTCATCTCCGATTTCTGGCAGCCCCGTGTGGCTTTCCATGCAACCAAAACACGAAAAAGTAGTTTTGGTGCAAGGAACAAATACTCCATTTTTGCTAGTGATGGCCTGTACCGTGCATTTCGGTCCCACTGCTTTCCTTTAGAGTGTCACTGGTAGAAACCGATGTTTGCTGGCGTAAATGGTGTACAAGTCGAGATAGCAACAACTGTATGCAGCGATCTCCTAAAATACGAATTAGCTCCGGCACTCAAGAAAATCCGTGCTCTCACTTCCGTAGTGCCACAAACGCTACTATAGGCGCTCGAATCGGCTGCAAATCTTGCTCCACGTGTCAGTAAAATCAAGTGTGCACGCTCCGTAATTAGAGCGTAGACTGAGGCTACTGACGTGCATTGAATCGCGCAGGCGACGGATTTTCTTCCTACAAATTACAGTGAAGTAAAATGGCCGGTTCTGAAGAATGTCGTCCTTGAGGGTATTTCACAATTCACGACAGACAAGATCAGAGCTTCCCAACGGGTTCTAGAAGAAATGTGAACAGTGAGCTGTCGTCGCCTAGTACAGTAATTTCATTGAGCGAAACCTCTGTGGTCTGCAAGCAAAAATGAGCTGCAAAAAACCACGCCAATAAAACGCATAGATACAAGAGGACAGCTACAGCGATAGTATGGTCGTTTGTGTATCTAATATTCCACGTTTAATTGCGTTGTTTAATTTTCCTTAATAAGCAAGCGACTTGCGAGGGCCAAAATAATAATTAAATTGATTATTAAGATCTTTTTCTTTAAACAAAGATGACCACAGATGAAGGTTCATCCCGCATTTCAGCGCACGATTTGAAAAGGCGAAACCTAGAAAATGTAGATGCTTTCCTATTGTTTGGCCATTTCCTGGTTTACAAGTGAAAATGGTTATGCCCACCTTTCTCATGAGTGTGTGAAAAGCGCACCCCGATATGCGTTATACCTAAAAAGCGCAGCGCTGCAGGGATAAAAGCAAAGAAGTTGGAGTTGCCTGAAGGTACCCCATAAGCAACCAAGTTGTGCAGCGAAGCCATACGTCGTCTTTTCGAGAGCTGAGCATCCAGACTTGAAAGCTGTCGAGAAGGAATTACTTTGGCTGTCCTAATCGAAAGAGGTCAACGTCGCTACAGCTCCCACACAGGGCGGCACGCCGTACCGACTACGGATGATGTAATGCAGCCGGGATTCCCGTCGGGCTCGCTTCACGGTGCTACATGGTTGCTGGGCGATGAAAGAAAAGGAATGCGGAACTCTGGCAGAGCCTAAATACTGATTCCACCCAATAGCGCTATCTTTGGGGTATTTTCAGGGGCGGCCGTGTGGCCGCAACACAGTGAGTAAAATTTGCGAGACCATATACGGCTGCTCCTCAGGTAATCCATGTGAACAGCAATAGTTGGGTCACACCACTCACAAGGAAATATGGCACTCTAGATATTCGCAACGGAAAGTATGTCGCTGATAAAATTCTCAACCTCCGTCGTATTGGAGTGACAATGCCAACTGTTATTTGGTTTGAAATTGCTGTACATCTGGGAAAATTATACGGTGTTACGCGAAAAGACTACTTTAGTGTCTTAAAAAAGTTAACTGAACTGATGATTACACTGTTCGTGTAAGCACTCAAAGCCATTTTTGTATTGCATACCATTACTCAATGGTGCAAGGTTTCGTGAACGTGCATTAATGCAAATGGGAGAATTGAACTCCGGCGACCATTATGTCTTTTATTGTGGGCACGAATCCAAGAGAAGGAATGGGGTCGCTCTCATAGTAAACAGAAGAATGGGCAAAGCAGTGCTAGGGTACAACCACAAAAACAACCTAATGATTTTATTTCGGATCCAAGGTCACCCTTTCAACATAGCAGTTATCCAAGTCTATGCACCAACCACTACTGCTGAAGAAGCTGACATTGAGAGATTTTATGCCTACATGCAATGCCTTTTAGACCGCACTCCATCATCAGACGTTCATTTTTCTCATAGGAGACTGGAATGCTAAGGAGGGGAGGGAAGAAATATCCGGAATTACACGCAAGTTCGGCCTTGGTGAGCCAAATGAAGCTGGGCAGAGACTAGTAGAGTTTTGTCAAGAAAACCACCTGACCATAGCAAATACTAATTTTTAACAGCACAAGAGGTGCCTGTACACATGGACTTTGCCGGACGGTCTGTACAGGTATCAGATTGATTATATTCTTTGCTGGCAGCGATGAAGAACCGCTATACAAGCAGTACAAACAAGGCCTGGAGCCGATTGTGGCACCGAACATCATCTTCTTGTTGCCAAATTTAGGCTTCGATTGAGGAAAACGCAGAAAACTAGAAGACCTTTCAGATATGATCTGTATCAAATTCTATCAGAACATGCTGTGGAAGTGAGGAATCGATTTCAAGAATTAGATCTAGAAGACAGAGAGCCTGAAGAGATGTGGACTGACGTTCGTGATATAATACAAGAAGTTGCTACTAAGGTAGTTCCAAAGCAAAAGGAATGCAAGAAAGCAAACTGGTTATCTGAAGAAGCTTTGCAAATAGCTGAGGAAGGAGGATGGCAAAAGTTATGGGAGAAATAGAGATACAAGGATTTCAATGCGGATTTCAAGAAAATAGAAATGAGAGATAAGAATGCCTTTCTGAACATACAGTGCCAAGCAGTTGAGGACAACCGCCAATTAAGGAACACAAGAGCTCTGTATAAGACAATCAAATATATAAAAGGAAACTTCTGTGCTAAGCTGGATAAAGGACAAACGAGGCAAGGACCTCACTGAAGCCTCAGAGATAAAGAAGAGGTGGCAGGAATGCACAGAAGCACTGTACAAGAAGGACCCGGATGTGCAAACCCAACATAAGACGGTTGTGATTACTGATCTCGAGCCGGGCATCCTGTAGAAAGAAGTTGAATGGGCCCTAATCAGCCTTGCTAAGAACAAAGTTAGCGGAATTGAAGGCATTCCAGCTGAGTTGCTTCAAAACCTCAACCATGACGTTGTTAACGTTCTGTATACATTATGTCAGCAAATTTGGACAACCCTGCAGTGGCCACAGGATTGGAGGAGGTCAGTTTATATGCCCATTCCAAAGAAAGGCAGTGCCAAAGATTGTTCCAACTACCGCAAGATTGCACTTATTTCGCATACTATCAAGGTGATGTTGAAAATCCTCCAAGGTAGGCTGCAGCAAGCAGTATGTAGATCGGGAGCTTCCGGACGTGTAAGCTGGGTTTCGCAAGGGCAGAGGAACTAGAGACCAGATTGTCAACCTTCGCTGGATCATGGAAAAAGCAAGAAAGTTCCAGAAACCCATCTACTTCTGCTTTATTGATTATGCGAAAGCGTTTGACTGCGTATATCACAGCAGATTGTGACAAGCTCTCCAAGAGATGGGAGTTATAATTCACCTCAACTGTCTCCTCAGGAACCTGTATGAATGACAAGAGGCCACAGTCAGAACTGGGCATGGTCTTACTGATTGGTTTCCGATTGAGAAAAGAGTTAGACAAGGCTGCATACTGTCACCCTTCCTATTGAACCTATATGCTGAGTGCGTCATGAGGAAGGCTGGTCTGGACGAGTCTTCAGCTGGAGGGAAGATTGCTGGAAAACGTATCAACAACCTTAGATATGCGGATGATACCACTTAAATGGCAGAAAGTGAAGTGGAACTCAAGATACTTTTGATGCGCGTACAAGAGAGGAAGAAGTTTGGGCTAAAACTTAACATTAAAAAGACAAAGATTATGGCGTCTTGCCCAATCAAGTTCTGGAGCATCAAGGGACAAGAAGTGGAAGCAGTGACAGCTTTTCTCTTCTTGGGCTCCAAGATTACCCCGGAAGGAGACTGCAGCCATGAAATTAGCAGACGCCTGCTTCTGGGAAAGAGAGCCAAGCCTTGACCGCCTAGTAAAGAGCAGAGACGTTAGACTGCCAACCAACATCTGTATAACTCGTACTATAGTCTTTCCAGTTGTGATGTATAGATGCGAGAATTGGACTTTGAAGAAGGCGAACCGTCGAAGAATTGACGCGTTTAAATTGGGGTGCTGGCGGAGATTCTTGAGAGTTCCTTGGACTGCCAGAAGATCAAATCATAAACCCTGACTGCTCATTGGAGGGTCAAGTTCTAAAGTTAAAACTCGGCTACTTTGCTCATCTTATGAGATGAGTCGCTGGAGAAAGATGTGATGTTGGGAAAGGTTCAGGGTCACCGGAGAAGGGGTAGGCAGCAAACGCGATGGTTAGATGGCATCCTCGAGGCGCAGCAGATGAAGTTATGGGATGTTAGGAAGATAGTGAGAGACCGGAAAGCGTGGCGTGATATGGTCCATAGTGTCACGAAGAGTCAGACACGACTGAGCGACTGAACTGAACTGTCTATCGTGCATTTTGGTAAATTGGCATTTCATTTTCATAATGGACAGAGCTAAGGGTAGTTTCGACAGTGTTCCGGCATTTTTACTGCAAGCCGCAAATATAGTTATTTGCCACGCTGAGGTGGCTCAGTATAGTTTTGGCACTCGACATCTCTTCCAATGACGCCAGTTTGATACTGGCCGCTGTGGACTAGTTGCACTACAGGGCTAACACAAGCGCCCATGTATTTCGCTTTGTGAGCGCACGTTAGCGATCTCTTGTCGGTTCAAATTATTCCGAGGACCTACTCTATGTTGTCCGTCTCAGCCAATATTTTTCTGGCTTGTTAAACCTTTTATACCATACTATTTCCTATCGTATCATATAAATGTTTCTTCCCTAGTTAAGGTTGTAGCTGCGTCACTTGCTGGTTCTGCAATAAAGGTGCAAGTGTGTTACTATAGGAACAAAATTGAAATATTTTAATCGTTTTTCGGCAAATTGGTACTTATTTCCTAACACATCTGCGCATTTTTTTTTTGAAATATTCTATTGACGGAGGTCCATTTACACCATTGACAAAAAATATTTTATAATTGCTGCTTCTAAGTTTTCACACTAGGGTAATTCGAGGATAACCGGTACCTTGCTCGGAGGAGTGAAGCCTGCTTCCCCAGTCGTTTCTTGCCATGGTATCTCTCTGAACTTCTTGCTCTTCTCTCCCTATCCCTTTAACCTCCGCCTGACGCAGCTCGTGAGCTTAAGATTATCGCAGCAAATTAGGGAGGCCGTAATTGCTGCACTCGGCAAGATGCTTTCCGTTTCTTTTTTATTTTTTCTAACACACCACCATCGCTACCACTAGAGCTTCGGATATGGCAAGCTCCATGTGGAGTTGGGTTTAAAGTGGATAATGGCACATCACCGAAAAGTCTTCACTGCTTCGTTTGGCATTATGGCTGCTATCAATAAGACCATAGGTATGATTCAGCCTATGGAATAAAAAATTGTGGCCTAATTTGTGGTCCAGTGTATGCTTGAGTTTAGAAAATAAACACTAGTTCTCAGCGCCGATCCTGTGTTTGCATTTCTTCGTCCTCATCTGTTCTGCGGTGTTCTTCCCCCCTTTAGCCATGAACCAACTAGCCCAGGCAAAAGTGTTGATTCACTGTATTTAGAGACATATCAACCATTTCCGACAAAAGTGCGTCCCATCCTATCAACCCAATTAGTGGGCTCGGCAGCACAGTGGCAACGTTGTCGATCGGCATACAATCGACACATATTATCACAGCTGGTAACACTAGCTGGTGACATTGAACTGAACTCCGGCCCTAACACGCGTCCCCAATCGGCATATGCACCTGGCCGCATCATGGAAGGTCTTGCCGAACTCCGCGAAGGACAAATGTCGATTATCAATGAAATGTAAATAATGGGGACCAAGCTATCCCAAAACGATGCAATCGAGATGAAATGAGGGAGAAATTAGGCAAAATTGAAAACGAATTTTATCCATGGTAGCAATAAAATAACAGGTTGAAAACGTTCAGCCAACGCGGAAAAATTATCTAAAATAAACGTCGGGCTCGGCAATTCTGAGGAAAGGGCCCGCCGTTCCAATGCCTTATTTTTTGGGTTATCCGATGAACATCAGTAAGCATGGTTGCAATCTGAGGATTTGTTAACATAACTTTGTGATTCTAAATAGGGCATCAAGATCTCACCTATGTATTTCAAGCGGGTACATTGCCTGGGAAAATTTAATGAAAACAAAACGAGACCCATCAAACCTAAATTCATTCTTTCAAAGTTAAAGAGAAGGCACTTTCAAATGATAAAAGTCTAAAAAATACTGATTACAACATAGCACATATTATAGCATTCATTATCAACCTGAATAATCTCACCGGGCTGGAAGGTAGGCAAGTTCATTCTAGTACCAAGAAAGGTTTCCCATCTTCAGCAATAGTTCTTGTTGCATATGCGTTACTTGCATTTGTTGAAAACAACTGGAGCAGATTATAAAAATGACTTGTTAAAGGAAAATTGAGGTTAATAACAGTGCAATAAAGACTGTATTTAGTAGCTTACATATCGTAAATTTTCTGATAACGGTAAATTTCTTGCACCAAAATCAGCATGGTTTCTGGAAACATATTTCGTGTGACCCACAGCAGACTCTATCCATCAAGAAAATCCGTTCCAATTTAGACATTAACTTAAGCATTATTTCTACATTTTGAAAAAGCGATCGACAAATTTCCCCAACAGGGGCTTTTCCATAACCTCACACTAGATTGCTTACAATGCTTTCTTTCTAACGGCGTTTGTATATGCTAATCAACATACTCCGTTTTCACTCCCGTTAACTCCGGTAAGCCACAAAGTACGGGATTTGGCACTTTCCTCGTTCTAATTTACATTATTGACCCGCCTGCTTATATCACATTTAACATACGATGATTTGTCATCGAACTATCACTAACAGCAACGATACGCTTTTGTTGTAGGCAGACTTAAATTACATTGAATCACGGCGCAACAAATGACTGATGTGTCTGAATATTACTAAATCTTTTCTAATTACATTTCACCGCAGGCAGTCCTGCCCTTTTGTGGAATAGCACAATTGAGACAAAGGACAGAGGAAAGAGCAGACCATACGGACTGTACTCTGTACTGTTTCTTCTGTCCTTTTTCTCGTTCCCACTATTCCACAAAATGAAGTAATTGCAACTCGTTGAGAACAGCGTACAGTCCTACACCTCGGCAAAATACTAAATCTACTCTCCCGAAATTTCCGCAGTCACCACGAAGAAATACTTCAGTGTAACTATTTCCCACTCCCTCAGCGCGTCACCGCGCATTTGCAGTATTACTAATGATGCCAACTACATGCTTGGTTTCTGGCGCCATAATTCGGGACAAGCCCCTCCCGCTATAAAACTGCTGACTTATTTACCTATCGTTCACCACAAATTGGTATACGCATGCGCAGATTGGGACCCTCACCAGTCAAATGCTTCTCTCATTTTGGAATCCATTCAATACCGTGCTCAAAATTCATTCATTCGGAATAATTGTTATATTTTAGTCTCATCGAAATGAAATCGGAATCTAGTCTTTCCTGCTTCGTTTCACGCTGTAAAATTACCATACTATGTCTCTTTTTTAAATATTATCGCTCACCACTTGGAAGTTAAGTTATCACACCCGCCAACCAGGTTGATGATTGCATTAATCGCGACCAAGCCTTTCACCCACCATCCGGACATACTACTCCGCATCTCAACGCTTCCTTTTCCCAGACAGCCAAGGACTGGAATCGCCTTCCTGCCAAGGCAGTTCACCCCAGTAATGCAGCTCATTTCAAGGCATTCATTGCAAAAATTAGGACGGGCTGTAATGGCCGACCCTCGTATAATACTTCAACAGGAGAATTTCATTTATCAATAAATAAATAATTATACAACGAATTTAAAACTATACTTGATGAAACTCTCTACAATTTTCTTCATTAAGAGGCCGCAACATGATTATTGTTCTTCATTTTGCGCAATAGTGTTTTCAGGCGCAGTTTATAAATTTACAAAAACCACCCTTTTCAAGACAAAAAGAGAATATCCTAGAATCACAGCTGAGAACAGGAAACGGGCGAAAGCTATGTATAAGAATCAGGAAGGTGTAGAAACCGCATTGAAATTATGGCCCCCGGTATTGGAAACCAGTTCCGGGTTTGTTGAGATGGCCTGCGTCCTGCCGCTTCATGCAGCTTTTGTGCTCCATCTTGAGCATTACGAACGCTGCAACACCGACAAACTCCGCAGTGGTCCGGATCCGCTTAGCCTGCGCATAGTAATTAATGCCTTATGGCGCAGGGCAGTGGCTTGAGACCTGTTCTTCGGACTATTGTCGATGGAAAACATTAGCGCGGTACAGATTCGAACCTCCAACCAATTATTCAAATACTTATCAAGTCATTACCTGCTTTAGAGACGTTTTCGAATAATATTATGACGTACTACTTCGTTTTGGCGAACAATTGAATAGGAGGACGTTTGAGTGGCTATAGAAATTTTCGAATATTCGTACATTCCAACCCAAAGCATAAAAGTTTGGCCATAGCCCTCTTGGTCCCTAAGCAGACGCGTCATACTGCATTCAGCCGTCTTTGAAGCGCTTTGTTGAGGCGAAACCACGTATTTGACCCAATACTGTAAGCAGCAGAGCCACTTTAACCATCTTTACAGTGGTAGGTCTGCTAGTCTGCATACCTCAGTTCAGAGTAGTCGCCACTACCGACTGAGGCCATGAGAGATGCCATAGGGGAGGGCTCTGGTAATTTAGACTATCTAGGGTTCTTTAACGTGCAACCGACACCACACGGGTGCCTTGCTTTTCGCCTCCATCGAAAAGTGGCGCCAACAAAGCGACATAGACTACATTAAACGCCTCCAGAAAAAAAAAAAAAAAAAACTCTCAAATGACTGCTGACGTGACATTATAAGCATGACATCCTGAATGTGCCCGCTGTGGCGCCGTCATAATTACAATTAGGCATGCAGCGGCAAAAGGGTTCGACGGGGTGACGGATACACTATATTCGGATAGAGCTTAATTTCGAAAAAAACAGATTTCGGCTCTCAAATGACCTTCCTGCAGACTATGACATGGACCTATTTCCGTTACTGATTAGACCTACTAAGGGAATAATACATGTGGCGCATGAAAGGAGGATCAACACTGCTTAATCGGATTAACCGCGGACCACGAGGAGCCTTCAACATCACTGGCATAAGGGCTTTTTTGAGGAGCACCTGCGGCTTCATTTTTTTTTTGTATCCGATTTCAGTTCCCTTGAGCGAGGGCCTTGGATGCAGACTAGGCACCTCGTCATGCTGGAAACGCTACGCATACGCTTCAATCCAGAGCCGCAAAAGTGCAGGGTCAAACAGAACATGAAATTTACGAGATGTCTGCAGACGCGTCGTGCTACGAGATACTCAAGACATTTCCCGCACATTTCTTACACCATAAAGCCGTAGATCTAATTTTGCTGCATGCAGCCTTGACCTAATCATTGTAAATTACTATTCACCCCGGCTCTTTTTGTTTAATATTCTCATTAACCAGCTAGTCAATATAAATATTCTTATACCCTTTTGGTAAGAAACTGTACTCTCAATTTTATTCTGTATGGAATGAGGTCAGGCATCTGTGAAAGTTAAGGAGAGGTCTGTAGTCCAATTATACATCTACGTAGAAAACTAATTGTTGTTTCCGTTTGCCAAAGCATACTATATTATTTTGTGTATGCCTGTGATCATATTTGATAGCTTTGTTTCAATTCTAAGTCAGAGCAATTTTGAAGGTCAATGCTGGTGCTAGTGAAAGTAATTTTAATGAGTAACCTCGAAAATAACTGTAATGAAGTACACTTAGTTGAATTGGCGCGTCCTATCATTACTACTATATCAAGTGGAAAATAATTCATCTAAAAGTTCCGAAAAATTTGTGGTTTCGTCAAGCCAAGTTCTCAACATATTATACATTATTCATTATAAAAACAAATATATCCCCAGGTTTTACTTCAGCTGGCTTGGAGTTTTTTTCTATGTTTTATCATAACTCGTCACATTGATTTCCTATATTGTAGCCTTAATTACTTCATAAGTAAAATTTGGCACACGTAGATATCTTAAAGCAGTCCTAACGTATTTGTAATATACACTGTCTAACAATTGCATCAGAATTAGAGCCGACGTCCTAGAAGGCTGGTAGAAGCTAAGATTATATAGCCAGTGTCCTCATTTTAGGTTCTAGCACTTGTTTGGAGTGATTTGTTATGCAAAATAAAGTGCATAAATAATAGAAACTGTTCTCAAAGGGGCCTTACCTGAAACATCGTCTGAAGAGTGCCACAACGGCTACAACAGCACGATTCATTCTCATCTTGTTGAGTGCCTCGTACAGCAGATAACCGCTGCAAAAAAAAAGTAATAATAAAATATGTGAAGCACACTATCACATTGGCCCTTCCAATGTACAGCAAACAACGAGGCAGAATTCTTAAGAATACAGAGATGCGCTAAATTTCCCTTTGGTGTGGCGACGAGATGTCGAACGTCTACAGAAAATTCCCGATAGTATCCTGTGAGGACGTCGCCTTGTAAAAACCGACGAAGTGCAAGGAAGACCCTGTAGGCTTGTAAAAACAATCTGTTTGTAGAGGAACAAAAAGCAAAACATTGAACAGACTTCGAAAGTTTCGCACTTTTGCTAATGGGCAAAATAATGGTGATGGTGGTGGAGTAAAAGTCGAGGCGCATTCATCATGCTTATTTTAGAAAGCATGCACTGTGTAGTTAACCTAAAACTGAGTGCCGACGCAGAAGCAGCAGGCAATTTCAGCTAGCCATGAGGCCGCTTCAGAATTTGGCCGCTTGCGCTTTTGCAGTTTGGCTAACCTCTTCTATGAAAACGATAACGTATAGAATGCATACAAGTGAAGAATTATTCTTTAGGCTACAAGCGAAAGGCCTACTGGAGCTCCACTCGCTGCTTTTACATTATCATAAGCACTTCTAAAGGCCTCTGATACTGTCCAACTGTTATTATTTGAAGATTAGCTGCAATGCAATGATTTTATAAAGGGAATAAATAGTAGACCGCATGCGGGCAGCCCCGCCTTCCTTCTCTCTTACTCCTATGTAAACCATCTCATCTAGCTCGCTCCTTCAGCTCCGCTCTCAAGCAAGGCTCTTTCCCCTCTCTGCTCTTCCTACCTCTTGCGTACGGACTTCCGTCTGTCAGATCTACACCATGTGACTTAGCCATGGAAACCTCCATTCACCTCCTTGAATGACATCACGGAGAGCTAGGGAAGAACGCCGAATGAAAACGTCCCGACGAAAGGGGCGGGGGAGGCGAAGGGCGTATACAGGTAACACTGGTCAGCCTTGATTGATAGCATGTCACAGCATGGTATTGCGGCGAGCGGAGGGTAAGGAAGAAGTGACTTCTCGCTTTAACTAGGAAGAAGCAGTGTTAAGGCTGCTGACTGCTGTTGTGAGTGAAACGTCCTCAATGACGCCAATAAACCATGTCCCCACCCAAGAAGAATTGTAGAAAAGACTGCAACGCTAGGCAGAACAGAATTCTGAACAAAAAAAAAAAAAAGCTGCGCTCGCAGCATATGAACGTGGCATTGTTCATTACCTCGCGAAACTCTGATCCCTTTACTTATTAAAGAAATTTGCAGACAAATAGTCATGCATGCCTCATCCAACATCTTTGAAGTCTTAAGCTAGGTATGGTATAAGTTTACTAGTACATCTGTCGGACATTCGTCCTCCACCGGTATTAATCGGTAATTCAGAAAACATTCGCTTGCCAAAATTATCATTTTGAGTGTTTTACATGACTTCAATGTATATTAATGCAGATGGTGAATTTAACTTGCCTTAGAAAGAAAAAGGTATCCACGCAAAGGAAGGCTACCGACGATATAATATGGCTATCCCAGCGCTCGAAGAGCAGGGGAGCGTTAACGATTCGTGCTGAAAAACAAAAGAAAAGAAATATAGATGAATAATCTCTCGTTTGTCTGGAGACCGCTCACTATTATATTCGTGGCCTGCAACATTCTCTTTGGGCTTACGTGAGGCTCCACAAACTATACCTTTTATTGATCCGACAGGCAAATAATTCGATCGCAACGGAAAGAGGACATGGTACACGTTTCATGTTGTTTTAGGGCCATCTTTGTCCTGAGTGCAGGCCGGAATCTTCGTAGCTTTGTGAGGCGTGGCGATCTTGTTACTGCCGCCGTTTCGATGCCCTTAAATGTGATAAGCATTTCCGACTGCCCGCACGTTCAGAGCGTAAGCAATAATATTGAGCCTTTACCTGCCATTTACGAATTCGCTTTCTTTGAAGAATAGCTTGGTTGCTCGCTAGGGTTGGCAGCACTTTCAGGGCAATTATGACGTTGCAGCCAAAAATCAGACTAAGCTTTAAAAAGAAAAACGGAATGGTGTATGACAGTCAATATCCTTCTTCGCATTGCAGCATGTACGAAATTAAATTTCGCCCCAAACTAAGCTCTCATCATACTGCATTTGTGAAAGTAGAACAAGGTTGACGACTTTATTGATGTTTTAAGCTCCTGAGTGCTAACTTCTGTTCTTTGTATTCCGCAAAGATCGGAAAGGAGAATGACCTACAGTCTGTTGACTTACATATGTTTTCGGAGACAGTGACGTACGCGTGCCCGAGACAAATCCAGAATATGCTCAAGACACGGAGGCCGTGTATAAATTGGTAGCAGGCAGTTTCCGAGTTCTTATCTGTGTTGGTGGTCAGAAGTAGCCGGGTGTTCGCCAACGCAGAGAACGCCACGATGCATTGGTAGAAAACGGCTACAGTTAAAAGAAAGGAAAATTATATGTTCTTTCCGGTTTAGCACAATCTAAGACACAACGGACAATGTGCAAACAACTGTGATTATAGTTACGAGACCACTGAGTGCTAAACAAGTACAGCTTTACAATATGAATCTGCCTTGCTGACGGGTTGGCCATGCATATGTAAAGTATGACAGTGCATTATCAGAGCCAAAAATCCGCAAACTAAAGCGAAAAAAAAATCGTTCTGGCAGCACCAGGGGACCAACAAAGCTGTTGAGAGAAAAGCCTCAAATTTTACGCATTATATAAACAAAACAGCCTCGAATAGGACGCACGAAATCACGTGTTGTGAATCCAGCCAGCAAAGCGCTGGCAAAACTGCTAGCAGGTAAATGTTTACGGCGGCAGTGAAGCAGTAGAATATTGATTGAAATCGGATAAGATTCGCGTCGTACCGCAACTAGTTTTCTTTTGGCTAAAAAAAAGCAAAGACAGTGTTGTGCGCATGAGCGAAAACCTTGACCTTTACGTATAGTTAGCGAATATGTATGAAAATAACAGGGCACTCAAGCACGTTAAACATTACGAGTATTTTATAAATAAGAGGTAGTTACTTGCACCAGTGGTTCCTCGACCTCTCTTTTCATAGGCGAAATACATCTACTGGGTCCGATCACCTACGTCGTGCTCCTGAAGATAGAATTCGGTACTAGCGGTGGTGAGTGATTGCGATTCAGGAGCAATTTCTATTGTTAAGCTTGTGGCGCACTTGCACAAGGTTCTCTTCATTGCTCATTCACAGGAATATACCTGCCTGAAGTTCAGCGCCCATTCTGTGTGATGCATATTTATAACTCCCGTGGCACTGCGCGAAAGGAACAGGCAAGTGTTGATAATCATAGAGTAAAAGTTCCTCGACTGCGCCGACATGTCTTTAACAATGAACAAACTAGCCTTGTAACTTGTTTTATTACTTCATCACAGTGAAATTAAGGTATCAAATGTAGTATCTGAATGCCTCGCTTTCATTGCAGAGCCCTTGCGCTGAAATTTCGTCACCGCATCGCACAAACATGCGATTTATATTAGAAAACGCATAACAGAGTTCCTGTTGAATCATTAGTTCCTTCTGAATTAATATACGGTCCAATATTTTCTTTCTGTTGCATATATTATGCCCATATAATAGTTAATCGACCAGAAGCCCGCGACAATTCTTAGTGCATCCTATATTTTGACGAACAAATTAGCGCGCAGAACGTTTATCTTACCACTTTTTCGATTCTTTCTCCACCGTCTAGTGAACACATCGAAGGCAGTTGCGGCAGCAATGACAGTGACCAGGACCACCAAAAATGTTCTGAAAAAAAAAATTCCCCACGATTACGTTAATTCCTAATGCGAAATTCGAGCGCAGCTCATGAGCTGTTTCACACTTTCGATAAACTGAGGCAAATATTTCGAGCAAGACACGTATGTACAATTGCAGACAACTTTTGTTTTTAATTTTTCACACGTATTCCATCAAGAAACACTCCAATAACAGTTCTTGGCTCTCATGAAAGCTTTATGGTCGGAGAAATCAAGATCAATTGAGCTATCCGGAGGTTGCGGGCAGCAACGCGTGGGCCCGTAGGAACTTTGCGCGACGAACAGATAGCAGCGACTGACTGATGCCGCTGACGCTGCAAGCGAGTAAGAACGGGATGCACCGTGATCCGCTGATAGCGAGCCGGCGTTTCGGCAACGCAGGAAGAGGGGGAGGGGGACCCCTTTTCCTCTTTCTGCATGGAGGTGATGGTGTTCTACCCAGCCACGTTGTCTTGACTCACTAGCTGTGGCAGTGGCATCAGTGGCAGTGGCATCAGTCAGCCGCTGCTAGCGCTGCCTCCGGCGATTTCCCCCTCCCTTCCTTCCTTTTCTCGTGTTCGCCGGTTGCTACGCGCGCTCCTGCCCCATCGTTGGCCGCCGAGTGTACCCCCCTTCCCCTTCTTCCTGCGAGGCTTTGGTTGCCGTAGCGCCGGCTTGAACTGGGGGGATGAAAGAGGGGCGGAGCAGGTTACGAGGCCGGCGACGCCGACGCGAAACCCAGGAACGGGCGCCAAAGAGTTGCGCTCTAAAAAAAGAATTTGTGGATTCTCACATGCCAGTCAGGCGGTGGTGAAAATGTTTTGAAGCAGAGTATTTGGAGAAAAACTGAACTCATCATCATCATTTATTGAACCTTTAAGCAACCTTTACAGGGTATTACATAAGGGGTGGGGGAAGCGACGTACATTATAAAACAGCACATGAGGAAAGCCAAAGATGTTAAAACAACAACCAAAAAATGTTGTAATACAGATATATTATAAGCATACAATGAGAGTAAGGAGTCTGGAACTCATCTGGCTCCCCCTTCAATAGATTCGTCCTTCAGCAACAATAAACAAGACGTTAGCTGACGTACTGTTTTTATTGCGGTGGAACACCCCAATTATTTTTAACTGTTTTTCAAAAATATACAAATTACTGTGTAATTATTTGGAAAGGAGAGCAGCGGGCAC
This sequence comes from Amblyomma maculatum, assembly GCF_055883805.1. Lineage (NCBI taxonomy): Eukaryota > Metazoa > Arthropoda > Arachnida > Ixodida > Ixodidae > Amblyomma > Amblyomma maculatum. Next base: position 34,352,374 of record NW_028146738.1, read on the forward strand.
GTAGAGGTCGAGCATCCGCCTTGCGTGCAAGAGGACCATGGTTCATGTCCGGGTGCCGCGCACAACCCCACCGGAATAATAAAAAAAGAGAACCGCGTGTCGACGAAATCACATAAACAGGATTGGGGGCATCCTGGCTCTGATGAACACCTTCGAAAAAGAACTCCATCACCAAGCAGGATGTGGCCACCCTCGTGCAGTAATTCGCCGCAACGTCCTAGGAAAAATGAAACAAACCCCCGCCACCAGTCCCCAGCGGCTACGGTGGTCAGATCTGTGACGTAGAGGAGGGTGTTAAGAAAATCAGGATCCGCACAGGTCGCCATTGGTAACTAGCCATGGCAACGTTTTATGCTTGAACCGTAGCTCGCCAGGCTAGTTTTGTAATACTCTTAGATGGACTAGTGGGCATGAAAAAAGATATAATAGAGCTTGCTAGGGCTGGGATGACAAACGAATTATATATTGTTCGGAACGGCAGGTGTGTATTATGCTCTCGAAGTTTACCGGAGAAAAGAGAACTAATAGCAGGTCTCGTTGTTAATAAGTACATGACATAGAGAAATTACATAGCATTAATGAGAGGGTTGAAGGCTTCGTAATTTTAAACTAAAACGCGGTATAAATGGAACGGTGGCAGTCCTACGCGCCTGCATATAGTTTCGATAATTAGGCAGTCGAAAGCTTCAGTGAAGGTATCGAATCGGCAATGGGGAAAGTAAAAACGCTGTGCTCTGTACTGATGGGTCAGTTCTGTGCCAAGGAAGGAAACAAGCAAGCGGGAGACCAGGCATTATAAGACTATGGCACTGTCTCTAGAAATAGCAGTGGGTAGTTATTAGGTGAGTTCGCAGACCGAGCAAGTTAAGAATCATGAACACCTTCTTCAGCAAACGGAAGAACTCTAAGTGCACATGGAAAAGCCCTAACGGCGAAACAAAAAATGAAACTGACTTCATACTCTGTTCTAACCCTGGCATTGTGCAGGATGTGCAGGTAAAAGGAAAGGTGCGGCACAGTGACCCAGGATGGAAATGTATTGTGTTTTTTTAGATTTGAAGAGAGAACGAAACGTATTAGTAAGGAAGAAGGCTCATCAAGGAATTAGAGGTGAGAGCGAAGGTAGAAGAATTCAGAATCTCCCGTTAAATAGATAATCAGCTTTAACCGACGAAGACAGTTCTTCGAATTTATTAGGTCGGCCAAATGTTTTCTTTCATTTATTACGTTTTTTTCTATTTTACATATTCCTTTATGCCCTGACTGAATAAAAAAAGTTATAAAAAAAACTACGTTAGGGTACAAGCGATGACCGATACTTTCACAGATATCGTTACCGAGTGCGCGGTAGAAGTAGGCGGCATGATGGTTACAGAGGATACCGATAAATTATCTAACCAAATGAAATATTTATTAAGGAACCCCAGAGTATTAAAGCGTTTCAACACAACATGCAAGATAGAACTGGAAAGGCTATCAAAGGTAATCAATAGGTGCAATTTCTCCGACATAAATGTGTATAACACACAGAAAATCGAGCATATTCTAAATAACAGTGGCAGCCTTAAATCTGTGAGGGTGAAATTATGCACAGGCAGAAATTGTATGTATGCGCTAAGAGACAATGCGGGCAATTTCATCAGTATATGGACAAGATACTGAAAATAGCCGAGGCGTTCTATACTGACCTATACAATAGCTCAAGTAGCCAGGACTATAATGACATTGGCAATAGTGAAGATCAATTAAATATTCCGCCAGTGACGAGGGACGAGTTTAAGAAAGCTTTATAAGCTATTAAAAGGGGGAAAGCAGCTGGAGGGGGTGGGGTACCCTACAGATTTGTTGCAGGACGAGGAAATATCTTGCTGTAAAATTGGCCACCCTGTATATGCTGCCTAGTGACATCAATGCAGGAGTCATGAAAGAACGCTAAAATTGAAACGCGTCATTTCAGATCATGGATGCTTCATCAACGCTCGGATGGATCGGCAAAGTAAAAAGAAGAGTAACCGTCTGAAGGACGTTTGTAGGCTTCGTCGCCGATGGTCCTGGTTGCTCGATATTGAGGCCTTCATTGATGTCCGATGGCATTGATGGTAAGTCAGCCAGCCTATACTGCTCCCTCGATAGAAGGAACGCTCCGTGCTCGATACCCAAGCACCTGTCACCAAAGCTGTTATGTGCTTTGTAAGCACAGGGTGGTAGGGCGTTATTTACAAATGGATCTATCGAAGCAGGGCAGCGATGAAGCGTACAAATGTTGTCACGCGCCTTCGCAGAATATCGATGGAAGAAGATGAAGGGTAGAACGGATCGGTACAGGAAAAAGAATAGGAAGAGTCGGAAGGACGTTAGTAGGCTTCATCGCAGATCTGCTTCGATCGATTCCTTTGTAATTAACGCCCCCCCCCCTTGTGCGTATTAAGCACTGAACAATATTACTTAACTTCATAATAAAGGGGACACTAAGAACTAGAAAAGCTACAGACCAATCCGCTTACTATCCGTTACCTATAAAGTATTTACTAAGGTAGTCGCTAGGATAATCAGAACTTTCATCAAGCAAACAATCACGCAAGTTTTCGGAAAGAGTACTACTGTACTATCGATCGTATCCATACTATCAACCAGGTGATAGAAAAATGCTCGAAATACAACCAGCCCCTATATATAGCATCAATTGATTATGCAAAAATCATTTCACTCGGTGGAAACATCGGCAGTCATGCAGGCGTTGAGAAATCAGGGTCTAGACGATCTGTATGTGAAAGTACTGGAATATATCTGTAGTGGGTGCACAACAACCATAGTTCTGCATAAAAAAAGCAATCAAATTTTCATAAAGAAGGATTTAAGGCAAGCAGACACGATCTCCCCAGTGCTGTTGAAGCGCTGTTAACAGCTTGCTTAAAGGGAAGTTTTCAGAGACGCAAGGGGAACAGTTAGGGTCAATGGTACGTCAGTGCCGCAGCAATATGCGATTCACGGATGACACTGCGTTGCTGCGTAACTCAGGGGATTAATTGCAAAGAATGACTAAAGACGTGCGCAGGATAAGCAGAACAGGTAGGCTTAAAAATTAATAAACAGAAGACTAAGGCAATGGTCAACAGCCTCCGGATGGAACGCCAGTTTGCAATAGGTAGCCAAGCACTGGAAGCGGTAGGCGAATATTTTTACTTAGTGTTGGGTTCGCCACCTATGAACTTATTAGTGGCGCCATCTAAGCTGAAGCGCAGCCAGGGGGGACTGTAATAAATGAATTTGTGTTTGCTTTTGGAGCGGCATGGTTGCCTGGCTCTCTCTTTCTGCCTACCGGCACGACAGCACGGGAACGCTCACAACAACATGGTGTCAGAAGTGACAGCACTATGTAAAACTCGTCTTAAAGCAGCTCTCAACGACCGTGTCAACGGCAAAAAAAAATGCCCCCGAACTAAAGCGCTCAGCAGGCCCAGTAGCTAGGCCTCACTCTGAAATCGCCAGACGCGTTCGACTTCTGCAACCCTGCAAGATGGTCTTCATGGAATTATCGCTTCGAGGACTGTGCCGCTGTCTCCGGACTACGGAACGCTTCGCAAGACATGTAAGTACGTAAGCGTCTGTACTGTATGGGCACGGAAGCTCGCTCGCTGCTAGAGACTTTTTCACTCGACGCTGCCAAGTTAGCCTCCTACGACGCAGTTGTCAAACGCTTCTCCGAGCACTTCGTGCATCCCTGTAATGAGCTCTATGAGTCGTCTCGCTTTCACAAGCGCATACAACCACCTGGTGACAATGTCGACGCATTTTACGCCGAATTGTTCAAGTTAGTCAAACGCTGCAAGTACCCGTAACCGGCGGTGGAAGAACGCTTGGTCCGCGACAGTGCTGTCGTTGGATTGCTCGACACGCGTCTCTTCGATAAGCTTTGCTGCTCCCAGAAGCTAACTATCAAAGAAGCTTGGATGTAAGCTCGTCAGTCCGAAGACGCGGATAAGGAACGCTCACTCGCACAGGTTTCCTCGCAAGGCAGGGTCAACATTTATGCTGCGACTCAAAAGTTTTCGCGACGGCCGGTCGACGCCAGAATGCGCTCAATGGACTTGAAGTCAGAACGCTATCGTGGCATTCCGGTCTGTTTCTTCTGCGGCCTCGCATATCATGCACGCTCAGAGTGCCTGCAAAAATTTTGCTGAAGTTTGCCGCTCCAGGAAGTCGAGGCAAGCCCAACCCAATGCTATCCGAATGCACGCTCTCGAGAAGACATCTAAAGCCAAGTATGTGGGTGTCACAGTCGACAACTACCAAACTCAGTTTAAAGTAGACTTAAGGGCCGAGGTTTCCGCAGTTCCAAGTTACTTCCCCGGAGTCCCGGCTGAGCTCGCCAAGGCAGACGCTTTTTTGACAGGGTTCGGTGGCCGACCTCTGCTTGTACGAGGTTCGTATTTGGCACAGTTATCTTGGCAAGGGAATACCAGCTTCCAGCGTCTTTACGTCATTGAGATACTTTCAGTACCTTTACTGGGTCCACCAGCCATCCAAGCCATCTTGAAGTTGTTTATTTGTGGGTACTATGAGCACTCCTTAGCCAACGCTTCATGCTGAACTCTTCCGTGGCCCTAGCACGCTCAGAGATGAGCACACCATTCGCTTGGAACAAGATGTTGTGCCATTCGCCCTCAGTGCACCTCGACGGATACCGATGCCGAAGATAACCTCCTTCGTGACCAGCTGTGAAAGGTGCGAACTTACTCGAGTGAATTCAGCGGAACCACTCCTTCCTACAAACCTCCCTGGTCGTCCATGGGAAGCTCTCGAGATGGAACTCTTTCACCACAATAATCAAACCTTCTTGATGGTAGTGGACTACTACTCCCGGTTCTCAGATGTGGTGACACTGAAACGTACAACAGTCCCAGTGGTCTTTGAGGTGTACAAAAGCCTCTTCGCCCGTCATGGGATACCGCTACAGGTTAAGTCAGACAACGGTCCGTCGTTTTCTTCACGTGAACTTGTCGCATTCGCTGCATCTTATTGTTTCGACCACATCACCAGTAGCCCCCATTACCCACAGTTTAGCGGAGAGGCAGAGCGAATGATCCGGACCGTGAAAGACATCTTCCGTAAGGCAAAAGGTCCTCACTTGGCCTTTCTCAGCTATAGGGATACACCCAGTGTGAGTGGCTTCAGCCTGGCTCAGCTCCTAATGCGAAGGCAACTAAGAACTCGAGTCCCAAAGCCGGATGAAAATCTTCATCCACACTCACCCGAGAGGGAGGAGATAGCCCTCAGAGATGATTCTTACAAGAAAAGGACTGCGAAGGACTTCAACCAACACCATCGCGTCAGGGATCTGCCATCACTTCAGTCCAGTGAGCAGGTCTGGGTTCGACCCGACCAAGTGCGTGCTACAGTTCTGAGCAAGGCACAGTGTCCAAGGTGCTTCATCGTCGAAACAGAGCGAGGAACGATTCTGCAGCGCAATTGTCGACACCTTGTTCCATTTGTGCTGAGGGCAGCAGATTTCTCACTTCTCCAGCCTCACCCCCTAACTCAAGAGGCAGCAGCACCACAACGGGACCTTCACATTTTGGTGATGGTGTTGTGTTTACCCGTAGCGGCCACAGTGTAGTACCTTGTGACTGAGGGGGGAGATGTTGGGGTCGCCACTTATGAACTTAATAGTGGCGCCCTCTAAGCTGAAGCTCAAGGGAAAGACAGCATAGCAAGGGGCAGCAGAAAGGTAGGCGGACGGGTTTAAGAAATTCGCAAAGGTCAAATAGATGCAGGTAGTGCAGGACAGATTTAAGTGGAGGAATATGGGTGATGCCTTCGCCATGAAGTGGGTACAGTCTGGCTGATGATGATGATAAATTACTTGAAGAAAAAAACAGGTTCACCAGGAGAATCCCATGCGTGGCCGGCCGGCTCACAGCGCCAATTAATTATATGGGATAGGTTTTTGCACGCACAGCACGCGTGCTTCAGATTTCAACACCTGATATGGCCACCTAAAAAATTCACACAGAGCCTGTAAATGTTAGATACATGAAGCCTACTGCGCTTAAAACTTGGCGCACATCTTTAACAAATACGTCCTCCTATTCAGTTCAGTAATCTTTGTCGTTCAGCTGAAGCTTATGTCGAGAAAGAATTGATGGCAAAAGTGCCTTGGAACATAGCGCCCCCATTATCCACGCTGGGTGGTTAAAACCAGCTTGATGTGGCTCGAGATGCTTGAGACATAGTTGATATCCTTAAGCAGCCACCACGCTTTGCGGCGGATTCCTTGTGACAGCTGCCTCAGGACACCTAAGCGTCCAACTTGCAGGAGGGTCGACAACGCAAGGAAACGACTTCGCGGTATTCATTTGTGTTCAGCAGACGTTTGTAGATCATTCTCATGTCCTAATGCAGCTTGCAGGACAATCTTCACTAAGCCTTTGTAGACCGTGAAGTACTGAGCATCTAATATGATGTCCCTTCGAGTCCCAATACTCGTCATAACGAGTATGTGCTGGTTTTTCCAAAGCCGGTGTCAAGCGATATCATGAGAGCCACTCCAATATCTTCGCTCAGGTGCACACCAGGTTTCTGTCTGGGTGGATATTAAACATGCGTTTGCGTCTGCGACTTTAGATCTTTACCGTAGGCTGCGGCAGCCGAACAATACAAAACGTTTAGCAATTAAGTACACGTGTTCAAAAGGAAGCGGGAATGGGCTGTGTACCCTGTCGGCCACTAGTGTACACGTGATGGTGGCCTCCTTGCGCCGCCGGTTGTGAACCTAGACTCGGCGTAGTTTTGCCATACACTATTTCTTTCTGTGGGTGTAGTTCGTTCCACATAATTACAGAAAACACGACTATTCGTCTAACTGAAATACCTAGAGCTAACTCACTGAAAGTTTCTGCTCTTGATGGACGCAGTGCATGGTTGTTTTACAACAGCAAGGTGTGCCGAGCATGGTGAAAAGCTTCCATTTCTGAGGCTGTATGTAGCAGCAATATTATGAAACGAAATGTGATTGCTTATGTTTATTTATATATCACAGTCTTTCTGGACAGAGTAAATCTTACAAAAATGCTAGTTTTTTCATTCAATGTCTGAAAAGATTATGGCTCTGCGCTTTTTGATACTTTCGTAGTAATGCTCCCTTATGTGTATAAAATATTGTCACCAACACACGTAGCAAGCAGCAGAACAACCGAGACGGCTCTTTTAATCAAGCGAAGCTCGAGAGAGAGGAGGACAACGCTCAGCTACGTGTCAATACATTCGCCCAGCGCCAGAAGATGGACAGTGGTGTGGCATTGCAACCCTTCCAAGGGGTATCGACCCGATGCCGCTAGCGTAGGGGAACAATAGAAAAGCAGAGCAAGTTATACGGGAAAGTTTCTGGCTCTGGTTTGGACCCTAAAACGGTTTAACGATTGTAATATGGCTTCATTCTGGCAACATTAACTATTTCAGACTTCGGCTGCCGAGAGGAGCGGACAGTGCCTTGTGGTAGCGCCTCGTAGTTCACCGCACTGAGGCGGCGGAGCACATCATAAGGTCCACAGTAACGCCGCAGAAGCTTTTCAGAGCGCCCTCGCAACCGTAATGGGCTCCATAACCAGACTTAGTCGCCGGGTGTGTAAGTCACCTCTCGTTGTCGCAGGTTGTAGCCCTGGGCGTCGTGTACTTGTTGGTGCCGAATTCGCTGTCGAGCAAGCTGGCGTGCAGCTTCTGCGTCACGAATAAATTGGTCAGCCCCCACGAGAGTGGAGGGAGCAGAATCCGGAAGAAGCATGGCATCCAGTATAGTCAAGGGTTCGCGTCCATGAACAAAATGAAATGGAGAGAAGCGTGTAGTTCCTTGGAGCGCAGTGGTGTATGCGAACGTGATGAACGGCAGAATTCGGTCCCAGTCCCCATGATCGTTGTCTGCATGTATAGAAATCATATCGGCAATTGTCGTGTTAAGCCGCTCAGTCAGTCCATTATTTTGAGGATGATAGGCTGTTGCCTTCCGGTGGATGGTGTCACTAATTCGAAGGACCTCGCTCGTGAGTGCCGACGTAAACGAGGTTCCCCTGTCAGTTAAGGCGACTGTTGGGGCACCGTGACAGAGTACAATGTTGTGAATGAAGAAATGCGCAACTTGCGTCCGGCGTAATAAAAGCGGTCTTCTCACAGTCTCGCTCGTCAACCTCTATTTGCCAATATCCACTGCGGAGGTCAAGGGACGAAAAGGAAGTGGCATTCCTATTGAAAAATCCTATATATATATATATATATATATATATATATATATATATATATATATATATATATATATATATATATATATATATACACACGCATATAGAACCTATTCATATCGGGTTATTGGACATGGGAGTTATGGCAGTTGTTGGAGTAGTAGGAGTAGTAGGAGTCGCAGGTTATGTGCGTTGTAGAATGTGGTAAGCGCGCCTCGTTGTGGGGAAAATGCGGATCCAGCCTAGAAAGACGCTCAGGTAAATAAGAAAATGTACGTAAATACAAAAATTCAAAAAGAAAAGCTGCCGCGCCAGGAATCGACCATGGTTTCAAGGATTACACCGCATACCAGCCCAGCACGCTAACCAGTACATCACGGCGACAGATGGTCAGTGTGCTTATATACGTCGTTTTCTACTACTACTTTGCAGTTTCGCACTTTGTATCTTTTTCTTAAGTGCGGTCGTCCTTTGACGATTGCCCTGTAAACACGCTGAACCTTTTTTCTTCTATCACCGCAGATAGGCAATATCATCTATCATTCAAACGCATCAGGTTTTTGCACGTACACCTAAGAATATGCGAATATGTTACGTACTGGCTATTTTTTAAGCCGTGTTAGAGCGCATTTTTCTTTCTACTACAGAGATATCTCGTACGGAGCCGCTTGTCATATATCACCTTTTAACTTCACATGCTGCCAGCGAAGCAGCGGCGGCCGTATTTCACTTCTCATCACCCCTTTTGCATATGCAAACCCTTAAATAAACATGGCTGTTGATATGCAGCTATCAATGAATAGTTCGGTGGGCGGCGACGTGTGTTTTGAGTTATGTTCGAGCATACTTATGTTCACGTGAAACAGCGAATTTATTCCCTGCACTTCCGTATTGCAGACTCGTCATCAGTGACAGATATGAACGTGCGTCATAAGGTCGGAAGACGAGCAGCGATTGTTGATTGTAATTACTGCATGCGCTCACAGGGGCGCATGCAGAGATCGAAATGCAAAATAAACTTTCATGTTCATTTCATTCAAATTTCAAAAAGGTTTTCTTGTATTAAATCTTTATTCAATTTAGCTGGGACACCGCATGCGTATATCAAACTTTGCGCTTTCAATCTTGCATAGACAAATCCTTATAAAGGGGCCCATCCAACTCGTGTATCACGGTACACAGGTCCTATTCACAACTCCGATAACTCCTAATATATATCCCACATGTGATATACTAGAGGTAAAGGAGTCTGCAAAGGAGAAACAGGACCTATATGCATATCCTGAGCTTCCTCCTACTAGTCCTGAATGCTTCTTTATGTGTTTTTTATGCCCCATTTCGGCTCCTACATGCTCCCATATTATTTCATACAGGACCTATTAAACCCGCAAATAGGTTTTTTTAATAGGGATATGGCGATAGCGATCGAGGGAATCGTCTATGGGCGGCAGGAGTACACATCCTTTTTCGTGACTTTGTTGAGGCGTCTGTAATCCACGCGGAACCTCAAGGTTGCATCCTTCTTCGCGACGAGGAGAATAGGGGAAGCCCTGGGGCTCGTCCACGGTAGGATAACGTCGTCCTGGAGCATTTCTGTTATTTGGTGGCGGATGGTGTCACGTTTTTGAAAGACACCCGGTAAGGATGCAAACGTAGTGGATGTTGGTCGTCAACAACTATAATTCGGTACTTCCTTAGTGGCGTCTGTCAGACCTTGGAGGTTGATGCAAAACAATCGCGGAACGAATTGATAAGATTCCCTATGCAGCGTTTCTGACTGGGCAGGAGGTATGGGTTCACATCGGTCTGAATGGCTGTAGATTTCGCATTTTAGAGGTCTGACGTGTTGGATAAAGCGTACTGGCCTGTACATTCCCCAAGTTCTTCAAAATAAGCGACCGTCGTGTTCGCCGTCAAATGTTGGGGTTCACGTGTGAAGTTTGTTACTAGCACTTAGGCTTGCCCACGGAGAAGTTCGACAAGGCCCTGAGCTACACAAACTTGTCTAGTGAGAAGTAGCGACATGTTAGCTTCAGCAATTCCACGCGTGCCGGTGCTGCGATCAAATTCGACTGTGACGAACTAGCTCGCACGCGGAGGTATCGTTTTGTGCTCGTCACAGACGCGCAACCTCGTTTTCCGGAAGTCCGTGTCGCTAACAACGGCTCGCTTGATTGAATACGATACTATGAGCTGCTCCCGCAAGTTTATAACAGGACCATACTCTTGAAGAAAATGCATGCCGAGAATCAGATCTTTGCAGCACTCTTGTAATACGGCAAATGTGCCAGTGAAAGTAAAACCGCAGATCTCTATGCGGCAAGTGCACCTGCCAATCGGCGTCATCACATGGCCACCAGCGGTACGCATCTTTGACCCAGACCAAGGCATCAGAACTTTACGAACTGCCATGGCTAGCTGGCTGCTCATGAAAATCGGCGCCGGTATCCACAAGTGCGGTCACATCACAACTGTCGGCGGTTACAAAAACTTCCCCGGAAACAACGCGTTCGCAGAACGTCGGTAAGTTCGTCGTATCGGGTCGTCGCCGCTCGGGCCGTCGCGTCAAATCGTCGGGTGGAGGCTGTGGAGACGTAGCGGCGGCCTCACCCCCGGAGGTCGTCGTGTTTAGTTTTTCCGTTGAGGGGACGTGCCTCTGAATTGCCCAGAGGGGAAGTATTGACTGGGCGAAGCAAAATGCCTCGGGGATGACGATCGCGACTGCCGTTGTGGTGACGTCGGGTGCATCTCGTTAGTTGCCAGGTATTCCTCAATCTCCTGTGGTCTTTCGCCATAGCGGGGTCGAGCCGCGTTTGGTGGAAATCCTCTTAAACCTTTTCTCCGGTATGGGCAGCTGCGAAGAATGTGGCCAGGCTCGCCGCAGTGATAACAGAGCGGCCGTCTGTTGGCCGTGCGCCACAAGTGCGCCTTGCTGATAGCGGGACGCTGGTCTTACTGCGGCTCGACGGGGCGCAGATCTTGTTGCTGCTCGACGGGGCGCATGTAGCGAGGCGGTTGTCCGATAACGGAGCGGAATGGATGTGGCTCTGGGCAGGTCGACTAGGACATCAATATAAGTCATGATGCTTGGCTCCGGTTGTGGTGCTAGTGGTGGCTGCACCGCTCGCCGGATTTCATGACGGATGACGTCCCCGGTAGAACAATTCATTGCAGGTGGAGCATCCAAGTGGAGGTTCTGAAACTCTCCGTGGAAAATGCTCCTCACAAGCTCCCGCAATGCCTCGTCCCTGGCTGCTGGCACGGACGCGCAGTAGGGTGTAGCCGCTACGCTTGCCTGACGGCCATATTGGCCGTCAGTGAACGTTCCTTGCTGGTAGCTTCTCTCGCGAAATCTGTTACATTTCTTGGAGGGTCGCGAATGAGTCCAGCGAACAACTGTTCCTTCTCCCCGCGCATGAGGGGCCGTAATGTCGTTGCCTCAGGCATGGTAGGGTCAGCCCGACTGAAAAGCCGGGTCATTTCCTCGACAAACATAGCCACGCTCACATTTGACTGTTGAGACCTCGAACAGAGTTGTAATCTCTCCGTTTTCTTTGCGCGCACTTGAGCTGAATGTTGTAAGCAACTCACGGCAAAAGGCTGCCCATTTGACAAAAGACGCCGCGTGGTTCTCGAACAACGTCTTGGCCGAGTTTTGCCGCGCGAAGTACACGTTCATTAGCTTCCGCTGGTCGTCCGATTGGTTGAATGCGGCCACACGGTCAAAACTGGCCAACCAGTCTTCCATATTCTCGAGCCGGTCACCGTTAAATGATGGCGGTGATGGAGGTGCGAGAAGGACGAACTGTGGGGCATTGCTGGAAGGCTGACTTGTCAGGCTGCTCGTCGTGGGTGTCATTGTTCGTAGCGTTGTGGTCAGTGGTTCGAACTCAGGTTGTAGGCCTCGGAGGCGACGGCTCTCTTTATGGACGGGAGTCGCGTCCACGCATTGATGAGCAGCGTCACTGACGTCTTCGGGGGCAACGTAGATGGGATTCTACCCAGCACTTCCACCAAATGTCACCAACACACGTAGCAAGCAGCAGAAGAACCGTACAGGCCCTTTTATTCGAGCGAAGCTCGAGACAGACGAGGACGATGCTCAGCTACGCGCCAAGACATTCAGCCACTTGGTGGCGCCAAAAGATGGACAGCGGTGTGCCAATATTGTTACGTCGTTGTGATAGTGTTATAGACAACGGACGAGACAGTAATCACGGCACTGTAACGAACCCTTCATTGGGCTGGCATGCACCCCCACAGAATTGAAGTCAGAACTAGGGGCGATAAGAATTAGCCTGGGCGATCGGCGGTTGTCGAGGAACTCGACGCGCGCCCCTCTCTGCTGAACTCAAAGCTGACAAAGACTTTTTGACATAAAGTGCGGAAATCGCATACGACCATTACGAAAAATGCTGAAGCAGTTCGGCGCAGCTGCAAACGTTGCAGATAGATCTGGTATGCGAGGTATGTGACGTCATGGGCGCCATTTGTTAGTTTGTAGTGTAGCCCGCAGCTTCAGCATTGCAAACAGGAACAAATAGTGATAAGATATTGATAATTTCAAGAATTGCGCACACGTTAATACTAAATTCCTGCCCGAAGCGTTCTAGGATCTAAATTAAAATCACAGACAGCTGGCAGATCAAATTCTCTCTAAGCAGTTGCCACTTTAGCATTGTTGTTATTTTCTGCACCAGCTGATTCTGCATCATAATTTGGCGCTTCTGGTTTTTATTTTTCAGATTTGTTTCTTTTTTTGTGATATTTGCCTCCAGGCTTTCTTTAAAGGATTGCTTTCCTTTGAAGGAAGAATTTAACCATTGGTTTCAGCGGCGAATATGACCAAAATCCTGTAAATCAAGGGCAACTAAATGTACCGCGATGTGCATTTGGCAATAACTGTAAATGGTTCTAAGATCTGCGGGCATCATCAAATAGTATATCTTAACTTATCAACTATTAAGAATGACAATGAGCGTAAACATGGGAGCCCTCTTCTTCCTGATTGAAACATTTTTGCTCTTGTAAGTTGTTCATAAAAATAAATTGAACTCGCGGACTCAATTGTTTCCAGTCGTGAGATAATGACACATACAAGATACCTTTCAGTTAAGCGACACTTCTAGTCAGCCTCTCACTCCACAAACTGATGAAAAATCTATCCCCAGTATACGGTATGGCTTTGGAACCTCTGAAACGATTTTCCAACACTCTTAAATATACTAAGCAAGGTGCTAATGAAATTAGTGAAGAAAGAAAATTCAGTTGTTAACGCTTACATGATTGAGGCTTGGGGGCGATTTATTTTCTCCTGCTTGCTGGTCACACAGTCTTTCACCGTAATTTTCAGGACAGTCCCGACCACTGCGCGGTAAAAAAGGTCACACAGGCAGCTTAAGTCCCACTGAAACATCATGGCGTTCAAAATAAAAATTACTTGAATTATAAAAAAAAGACGGTAATTGATTTTCTCACTCACGGAAAGCATGCACGCCGATCTAGACCGAACATTGGCCATATAACAAAAGGTCGCTACATAAAGCGCCTCACAGCGTTTATTCGAATCACAAGGTGAGAAAAAAGGACCTTTGTTATTTGAAACGGGACAACCGGCTGAAGGAGGAGTGAGAAGATCGATCACGCAGTGTTTGCAATTGAGTGGAGAAATCCGCAATGCCCGCGTTGCCTCGTGAGTAGCCATCTTCACCTACAGCGGGGCCGAAAAGTAAGCAAGTGGGAGAGAGCAGCGGATGCAGTTTTGCCTCTTTATGGCGATACCGGACCGTTAAAAGCATTCAGTGCTGCGAAATGCAGATACTGGTAACCAACCAGAGGGAACACCTTGAAGCCAGATTTGTTTCAGTTTCTCATGAATCGCATCCACGCATTGCAGACACAGTATATTGGCTGGCGGAAAGGGCAGCAGGTGGCAAATCATTACGGTACGCTTGTGCTTATAGCGACGAAGTTATTATTTAACCGGGCTGCCCGGTATTCATACCAGCAGGGGGAGCATAACGTCTTCATGTACGTAGTTGCAGCCGCCTCTGGCAAGTGACGCGTGGCGTCATGTCGAAATAACGTTGGTAACGGAATACATCGTATGCCTACACTTGAACGAGTGGGAAAAATACGCATCGCCAAGTGTCGCCACAGGAGCTAGATCATACAGATTTTGCTGATATCAGGCCTGAATTACGCAGGGTCAAGAACGTAATAGAATATTTTGTTTCTGTAATTCGGTGTACCTATAGCGGTAATTATCATTTGATATTTATTAGAAAAACGAAATTCCGTGGTTGGCACGTGAGAGCTGAAGGTATACAGTTGTCGAGTAAAGCAAGCGAATCACGTAGGTGTCCTAGTGAAAGCATTAAAAAAGAACAATGGGTAACCGTTAGGTCTGCATCGGATGTGACTGGTGCGGATACTTTTACGCAGCTTCATACGCAGTGCACACCGCTATTGGCTCCGTGGCAAACTTCACAGCATCGGCGTAACCCAAAAATGAGCAGCGACGCTTGAGGAACATCGGGGATGACACATATTCGTAATCAACGCGCCAATAAACCTGCATCGAAGTTCGCGCTTGGAATTACAGAAAGATGAATGTAGAAAGCGTAGCATTACGACCTGCCGCGATTCTTGAACGAGCAATGATGTCGCAATGCGCTTTCGAAGCCCCTTCTCCAGGTGGTGCTTTCTCATGACATATTTCTCTCTATGCCGGCTCCACTTTCCTCTACCGTATTTGACGCAACGCCGCCATTATTCGACGGGATTGAGGGCCTATTTAAGGTTACCAGCAGGTTTGAGTATCAGATGTTTCTCGACGTACACATTTTTCCTATCTCTAAATCGTACCACCCTCTTTTCTCTACACATGATCGGCTGCGGTAAATGCAAGCGCCAAATGGCCGCACGGACGCCTGGATCGAACGCCAGCAGGGGTCAGCTTCGTATATGCGTGAATCTCCTGACGAAGTCATCACCAGTTATGACATATTGACCGGATGTGACGTCATGATGACGTCACAGCCGATGACGTCACCATGTGACGGCTATGGACGTCTCGAAACGTCTAACGATTACTATTGGTTAGTGATAGTTAACTATGGCTTGCTCTTTCTGAGTACTAAGTAATGTCTAGTTAGTATTAGTTAAACCCCCCTTAACTAGTATGGGATGGTTAGGGATAGTTACGATGACCTCCAAATGCATGGGTTGCTATGGGCTTCTGCTTAAGTATTTTATTAATAGTCGTACATTATCATGAAAGTATATTGAAAATGCCTTAAATCATCTTTCGATATCATCCGATTACTATTGATTTTGTATTGATTGAATAGTGATTGGCATATGCCCATATAAGGCATGCACCCGAAACGTGGACACATTTGCTAAGGACAGTATGAGGCATTAAAGGCTTTCGCCTTAAAAGATTGGGGGTGGCGGTACTATGGGCGGAGAAGTTCGGACACGGGCGGAGGAATGCCCAACAGAGTGGGGTTCCTCTCGAAAACTGCCTACAAGGTGACTACCATGAAAGGTTCACGTACTACACCATGACGATGAGAAAGGAGAGGGAAGCAAGAGGCTCAGAAAAGCGCAATGTGATTCCGACTATCTTAGCGACCCCGAAGTTCTCGTCTTGTGTTGCGTGAACAGATAGGTTTTTGTGAGGGATGTGTGGCGTTCAATGTCTAACCCCAAAGCTATAGCCGAATTTTCTGGTGAATGGTCTAAGCGGGCCCCTCTAGTTCTCAAATATTGTTTTCTTTCTTGACACACCTGCGTGCTATTCCTCCTTCTGTGTTATGGTTCAGCGGATGCACCCTCACGCAAGAGGAAATGAACTAATACTTTCATACAATAGTCGTGGCTCACAGACTCCGCCCGAGAAAACAAACTTCCCGACTCACGGCTATCGGCAATGCTGGCCAGGTCTTTCTCGTTGCAGTCATCAATGAAGCAAATGCCGATGCGGATGCCCGGAAGTGCTCCATTTTTTGTGTAGTTTTTGAACCTTGGTGCCTGAGTGCAAAGGTGAATGCATAGGCAAGTACAACAATATGAATGTGGAACCTGGCGAAATGGACCTTGTAGTACAAATAAAATGCGCAAACTAACCTCCTATTTTGTTTCGTCTAGGATACGCAGCTAGCAACCTAGCCCAGCCCAATGGCGCCTGGTGCGCAGTAATATGGGCTCAGCAAACAAAGAACTACGCTTACAACTTTTGTCATGTAAGCTTGGGCGAGGAAATGAGAATGACTGCTTTACTAAATAGTTAGGCTCTCTTCCGACGTACCCGTGTTAAAAGCTGCGTGATGTGCACTAAATGCGTCGCGAGCCAAACCCACTTTAAAACGACCTCCTAGTCCGCTAAAAATTGCTACGCTTTTCACCCAATGCTGTTATAACACGAACAAAGCCTGAATAGACCTGCCATCGGTTTCACGCGGGGCTTAGCTCAACGGCCCCTCATCCTCAGTTTAAAATAAACAACTATCGAGGACTTCTGAAGAGAAGACCGCGACTTCTGCGTCAACCCTGAAACTTCTCTTCAGCGCTACGGCATTATAGCGGCGACTTATGACTGCGGTTTTCCTTCTTTCCCAAGAAGTAAAAAAACAGGGAAAAATACTGGACCGGTATACAAGGCCGTACACCGACAGGTGAAAACACTGCAATGTTTTCACCTGTTTACAAGCACATATTTTAAGCACTATGACAGCTACGTCCATGCTTCCTCTTGAAATGGTTTTTATGGCAAGGCATCTGGGTGATCACAGCGCACAAATACCGAATTATAAAGACGAAAAACGAAATACAAACTAGCACTTTTGTTCTTGGTCTTTATTCCTTTAGCTTTCAAATACGCATTTTGAGATTAAGATAATTCGAATCACACTGTCCATTAGGTTAGCTTAAGAAAAGGGCTGACCTTGACATTATTGGTCTTCAATTTTCAATGTGATATTACTTCCTAAACCACAAGTACGGTGATTGTTTAATTTCCGTTAATAACCGTAATCCCCTAAAGCTTTATCACAAGACGATGTATGCCTTGCTGTAAAACCCACGTGCAAACACTGCAGAGGCCTTAGTTGTGCCATTTCAATTGTCATCGAGTCTATGAGCGAGAATAACAAAATCGCTATATAGCTCGCCGTTTTCAGTTGCATGCTTCAGGCCCAAAATTATTTGTGGTTAGTTAATATCTGAGCTTCTTTTTACGGCTCACTGGCCTCATCATCACATTCTGTCAAACAGAAGAAAGTAGTCATGTTATCGAGTGCAGTAGAAGATAGTTCAGAAGCTAACCTTCGATGCAGACGGTGTCATACGAGCAATGACCGTCAGCAAGAGCGCTGTCGCACAGTCTGTATGATTTATGCTAGCTCCTCAACAAGCTCCTCAAGGAAAGCTTGTGCTGTTGTTCAGACGTTTTTGTCAGATTACTTCTTATCTATTTTAGACAGCAAAGCTCCACACCTCATAACTTATTTGTGAAGAGACTCTAACTGTTTTTGATCCTTGAAACATCAACGTGCGACGCTAACTGTACGGTGGCCAATCCCCGCATCTTACAGCGTTCCACTGCATGTGCCTCCTTTGCATCTGTGATTGAAGCGGAAGTGTCCACCGTCGCTACCACAACCTAACATGCAGCGCTCTTTTGAGAAGTCAGTGAAACAGAAAAGGAAAGCACATGTGAACAAGAATCCATAAAAAAAAAAAATTATTCTCATGTCAATACTGGGACATATCTGAATGTATCAGGGAGTTTTTTTTTTTTTTAGAGCAACAACCTAATATTTCGTATATTTCTCGACTGAAAACTACTTTTCGCCGTTTTTTTCTTTTCTTATACTCAAACCTGTTGGAAACTTTACATCGCTGGAGAACGCACTGGGCTAATAAAGGCACTACGTTTGGGTTGCTAACTGCACTCACTTAGAACAAGGTTTGTCTATATTTTCTGTTAGAGGCTAGATATCGTTTGTTTGAAAACACCACGTAACATTACCAAAAAAAAAAAAGCCTATGAACGCTAATGTCAGGAACAGATTTTAGGAATCTCTTCCATGTGATTAGCGTTGTTATAGCAGTAGTAGTAGTCGGCTTAAACGGGCAGTGATTAGAGCCACTCAGAGGCTGGGCACCAAGCGAAATGATGGAGGATAGCGTTACCATGCAAGGAGGAAGATATTGCGACGGCGTAGAAATGCGCAACCCTTGGGTGGCTGCCGCTAAAACCTCCAGGAGGCGAACCATAATAAACGAATGAGGTTGGGCGTTTGTGCGGGAGGGGGAAGCGGCGACGTGTGCGAAGAACATACAACCGGAGAAAGGTTGCCATGGCATCTGCCTTAGAGAGCTACCAATGGAGGATGGGCGTACGCGGTGGAAGAATGCCGCACTCTCTGTATGCGCGGTGGCTACTGCAAAGCGAGCCGTCCGCGGAGAAGCACACTGGCGTTAGAACTCCACGGGCGGAGTCTGACTTTGGACTCCATCTTACATTATGTCCGTTGTGCCAAAGTAAAATATGTTCTTCCTAAATATATATATATATATATATATATATATATATATATATATATATATATATATATTCAAGTTGCTGCCGTATCGCTTTCTTCGA
This sequence comes from Amblyomma maculatum, assembly GCF_055883805.1. Classification (NCBI taxonomy): domain Eukaryota; kingdom Metazoa; phylum Arthropoda; class Arachnida; order Ixodida; family Ixodidae; genus Amblyomma; species Amblyomma maculatum. Next base: position 34,371,259 of record NW_028146738.1, read on the forward strand.
AAAAGCACAAAATAAAAATATTGGAAGTTCTGCGACTGCACTTCTATATATATAACAAAAAAAGTTCTGTGAGTTTTTTTTGTTACGGTAAACTCACAGAGTTCATTATTAATTCAAATATAATTCTTTCCTTCCGGAGAGAAAACATTCGATAGAAAATATCAGAAATTTTGCTGCCATGAGGTTCTTGCATTACAGAGTTTATTTTTCAAGATACAAAAGCAGGAAAACTCAAAACTCATATAATCAAGAGGCATTGGTTTGAACATGCAGCACGTTTACGATTCAGCAATGGATGCGAGGCCAGAAGGGAGGTAAGAGGGCTTTTTTGTAGAGCCAGAGATATGAAATAAGATAGACATGGTACTGTCCTTACCCGTTTGAAAGACATGGTCATGGCTGGGAGGAAGTGGGTTAGAACGTCGGTGTCATCGAAGTTAGAGAGCACGTGGACATCGCAGTACTGGCCCCGCATTTCCTCAATGCCTTCCTCGTTCTTCACCACGGTCTCGATGCACTCATCATAGGCGCCCAGGTCGCTAACGGCAGCTTGGAATAAGCCGGTTGGGTATTTGCCCGTGGCGTCGATTACTTCGGTAGGTCACGGGCAAAAAAGAAAAAAAAAAATCCTCATACAGGCTTTGGCTGCTGTGTTGTGCAAATGAGTAAATTTATATGCCTTGCCCTGTGGCACTGGCTATAGAGCGTCTCTCGGCTAATGTACCCAAGGAAGCGAGATCAACACCCGGCCTCAGCGGCCGCCTTCCGATAGACGCAAACAGCAAGGCGTCCATGTGCTGTGCGATATCAGTGCATGTTAAAGAACGCCAGGTGGTCGAAATTTCCAAAACCATCTACTACGGCTTCCCTCATAGCCTGAGTCGCTTTGGGATGGTTTAAACCCCAAAAGAATAAATCAATTTGGGTTACGGCGACAGCGACGGCTTTTCGACCAAACGCGTAAAATGATTAATAACACTAATTCACTTCGCGTAAAATGATTAATAACACCTCGCACGAAAACCTGATGTCATAACGTAACTTATTCATAGATCATAAAATTAATGCTGACATGCACCTGCGGTGTCCACACCACTAAAGATCGTTACGTTACTAAAAGAAAATTCAAGCAAAGTCATGCAGCGAAAACAATACTATGTGGCCCTCTGCAGAAATGTTTCGGTAAATAGGTTGTGCTGTATGGTTGCGCTGGCACTACCTCCGCCGCAGTACAGAAAAGAGGTAAAGACAATTTAATGACATCATAAGATTCTCAGAGAAAGCAAGTGATGTCTTTACCGTGTGGCGTTGAAAGCAAATTATATTCACTTCACCGTTAGAAAAAAAAATATTGCGCAAAGAACATATGAGAGTGTACGCATCGGCGCATTGCCTGTATATTGTCTACATCGGCGATGTTGAGTCTCGAGCCTCGAAATGAGCATCGGCCTTCTGTCGGGCTACACAATAGTATTCAGTCTCCTAACCCAAGCAGGTGCGATATAAAATGAACAGATGTGAAAAGAAAGCAGCAAAGCTCCAGAGACTTACGCTTAAAGGCCCATGGTTCGAGCTCTTGGATGGCGCGTGCGAACTTGAGCAAGCCGACGCTGCATTCAGTTGATATATCAGCCTGTAGCACATTCCTCAAAAGACCCCTACCTTGATTGGACATGAACTGCTTTATTGAGGCCCGCAAGCTGTCAAGACTGAACTTGGCCGGTCGTGTGCCTGGTGTCATCATTTCCGCTGTAGTAGCAGAGTCTTCACTCGAATCTGTTAACCTTGCTTCTGCATTGATGCTGGTAACGTTGTAAGCTCCTGGTGTAACCTCAGGACCCCCATCGTGCACAGAATCAAAGTGCCATGACACATTCGAACTCGAATACGGGGACGAAGCTCCATCACGCTCCACTTCGGTCGTCGCCTCCGCTGTCTTTTTGCTAGGTGCACCTGTGCCGTGTGAAGGACTTCTTGGCTTGTTAGAGATGACCACCGGCGGCAACTCCATCATTTTATGATTGCTATCACTCGGTTCAAACGTAGACAAGACTGGAGAACTTGTGTGCACGTCGTGCATGATACTAGCGTGAGTAGCGCCAACGCTAGCAGAGCTGTTCGCTGTCGTCGTTAGCGCATAACACTTGGGAACTGAGAAAAGAAGGCCATACAATGGTAGACAAAATACTCCAAACATCCGGGACTTCATCCTCTAGTCCGAGGTTAACACATCCGCACATGTGCCTGTGGCAGCCACAAAATCGTAATTAGTGAAGGGAGAAATACTTCTAGCGCCAAATAAATCCAAATGAGCTGAATCCCATTTGCCTTTCTCGGCCGTACATCCGTTCAATGTCCTGGGGAGTGAAATAACTTTCCAGGGTGCTTTTTGTTTGCGAATGAAGAACCCCTTGGTAGCTCTTCGCAGACCGCTTAAGAAATGATGCTTCGTCACTTTCTGTAGACTTAACTATCCGGCTTACGAACTGCAAGAAGCTGCATGCACGTGGCCAGCACCTTAAATAAACCGGCGAAAGCCCTGAAATGAGCGGAAACCTGCTCTGCTGCTTTGTTGAGTCGTAGTAAAAGTTATGTCTTCCCTTAACCGCGCGTAACCAGTGAGGCGTACGCAGAACGAGACTGGTATCGGGCCATCGTAACACGAAGTTGCCAAGCCTTACAGCAACACAAAACCTGCTTCTGCTCAACTTTAGCGACACGATGGCGCAAGCTCTCTGATGAGGACTACACAGGTTTTCTGCTCAACTTTAGCGACACGATGGCGCAAGCTCTCTGATGAGGACTACACAGGTTTTCTGCTGAACTTTAGCGACACGATGGCGCAAGCTCTCTGATGAGGACTACAATGGTTGTAATTTTAACGGGTAAGCGACGATGCATTTATTCTAGACGGATTTTATTTTTACCTCAAGCGTGCAATGAAGTACGGGACTGGAGCAACTCGATTAACGGTGTGGACGGACCCCTCTCCACTTTTAGCGTAGGGAAAGCGTTGACGGCTGCATAACATCGCCTGTCACCTTGAATTCGTCTTACTATCTATGGCTATCTTATCTACCGTCATAGATTTACGTGCTCAGTGAACGAACCTGCCCAATGCATTGCTGGAAATAGCTTGCTGCATGCAAGGGCAGAAAACTGCGCTTAGCTCCGAAATAATGGAGGGGCGTCATATAAAATCAGCGTCAAGAAGTTTTGATGCCGCAGCTGACAAACAGAAAGCGCACGTACTTCACGGCAACAGACGTCACACGTCCTAAATGGCAACTGCGATATAGAGGTAAACAAATTTGATACTCGGAAATAACACACCAGCGGCGTCTGATTACGTACGCGTACAAGCAAAGATTGTGGGGGACACGTACGCGTACAAGCAAGGATTGTGGGAGACAACTTGGTGATCAAATCGAAGAGCATACCCACTGATGCCTCCAGGAGCTTCGGCAAAAATATTCACGAGGTTTGCAAGGACTCCCTCAAATGATAGTACACCGCAAAAAAACTGAGCCATAGGTATAATTGTTATGAATGCGAGAATGAAAAAGGAAACTGTGCGAAGGACTGCTTTAGTATACTTATAGAGGGAAGAAATTGCAGTGCCAAGCTTTCTGTGTTGTCCGCTTTAGATAATGCTCAGAAAGATTACTTCGCATTTTGCACACCACTTTGAAGATTAATTTCTGGCATTTCTGAAACGAACACGTAAAAGAAATCTGCCTTTTAAAACAGCGCAACCCATTTTTAAGGCGCTTATTTTGCTGACATTCTTTAGAAGGTTCTTCGCGGAGCCCGAAAACGACCAAGAATCTACGTTAATCTGGAAAAAATTTAAGAACGCTGCTGTACCTCCAGCGGAGAACGTTGTTGGTGCTGCTGTTGCTATACTAGATAGTAGACCTGTTTTATGTTTATTTATTCTTGTTTTTTACCTTTTTCTTTCTTATGTTTTTATTTGTTCCCCTAAACTCCCTATATATATGATTTGTACGCTATAGCAAGAAGAATGCGAGCACGTTCAGAGGAAGTCGGCGTTGATAATGGTTAGCGTGCTCGGCAGGGGCACGGAAGAATGGTCGTGCCATTCCTGGCTTGAACACAGTTTTTTTTTTTTTTTTGCTTAGATGTCATTTCGTGATGAAATATTCTGATGGCACCCGTCATTAGGAAAGGAATGCTTTCGTATTCTTACAGAGACTCATTTCAAAACGATAAGCGGCGTGATCCAGCATCGGCTTTTACCGCGGCGGAATGGAGGATCTTAAATGCAAAATTGCGCCTTCCCATTCCAATTTATATGGTTTCGGCGGTAGATCGGCTGATCTACGAGCCGCCCCTGGCCTCTGTAGGTAGCACAAAGACCAACATCAATCTATAACTAATGCAATATGCGGCAGCGCTGCTGTTGCCCGCTGGGGCCCAGAGCTTTGTAATCATTGTGGTTGGGCAACTTCACTCTGCAGGGAGTGGCTTATTTAGAATGCACTTTTCGGATGGGTGGACGAGTGGAATAACGGACGAATGGACGGATGTCCATTCATCAGTCGTACTTTAAAACTGGGTAGTTGGAGTTGCCATCATGCTGATCATTGCTTTTATATTTTCTAAACACTGGTATAATTAGGTCTATAAATTCGCCATTTCGTTAAATACTTTATCAATCCTGCACTTGAAACCTTGCGCATTCTTTACGCTTTTGTGTCACCAGTCTTCCAATCACGTTTTGCTAATTCCACCGCAGGGTCATTCTCCTGACCGATGATATCTATAAACCGCAAAAACCACAAGGAGAGTGCCAGTTCTTGCATCGACATCGAATGGATACTATTGCATTCAACTATAGTATGTTCAACCATTTCTGAGGATTTACTCCTTGCTCACTGGACATGTGCCGTCTTCGTTAAATATCTTGAAGCTTCTTGAACGATTCCTTCCCGATATGCCCTTTCCAATTTTCATGCAGGTCTACACTATACGTATTTTGCTTTTAAATAATACACATTTTACCTTCTGTGTTCTTACCTGCCATTACACGGGCACTTCTATGGCCTTGGGTATTAAGGTTCTGTGTTACACGCGCAGTTACACGCCAAAGCCTCGAGACCTTTGCGAAAAAGGCCCGTGGTGGGAAAGGCGGTCGTCAGCGGCCTCTAGGCTGCATAAAGTAGCAGCCCAAGCATGAGTGCCATCGAGCGAACTCGAAAAACAGAAACGTTGATACGAATATAACTTTGAGTATTTCATTTAGGCGTAATTGTTATCATTTCTAATTTTACCCTAAATAATTTTTAAATTAACCTAATTTAGTATCACCATAAACTTTGCCTAATTTTTAATTTAAATTTAATTTTTATCACCATGAACTTAGAAAATCTGCTGCTGAGAGGAGACACAATGTTTTCAGCAGCCGCATCGACATACAAATGCTTTGCTTTACTCCTTGTGCAATGTTCTTTCTTTGTAGCCTTTTTGTTGAGCACGCATTTTTCGCTTGGAAGTGTTTGCTTGCTAATGTACTATTTATTTCGCATTGCCACGCTTTCGTTCATCATCATCATCATTAGCCTGACTATACCCACTGCAGGGCGAAGGCCTCTCCCATATATATATTTAAAGTAATTTTGCCGGTCGACAAATGCCGCTGACTGAGGTTTTCATTTCATTTTATTTTATTACCTTAAAAACCCACGAGGGATATTAGATAAGGGGTGGGTAAATATATTTTTGTGAGCAAGTGTTAACAAAACGAAACATGTTTGGTAACATTATTGGCAAAGCTTGATGAGCACGAGATGGCTGCGATGTCGTTAGGAAGGACGTTCCAGTCTGCTGCAATCCAAGAAAAGAATGATGCGGCAAAACTTGTATTACGGGCACCAGGCCGCGAAACTTGCAAAAAGGATGACGAGTGCTATGAGGTATGCGGGCTCGAGGGTTGTTGTAGGGTGCGCGGCTTAGTGAACTACGGAAAAATGTATGAAGCAAGCAAAGACTGGCAATGCGGCGACGAAGAGATAAGGGCCTAAGTCTGATTCAGCTTTCAACGCTGACACAGTTTACATGAATTACCATCTTCATGTATGTCATTTGCACTTTCCTTGTAGTTGTGTCGCGGTCCCTTTTTGATTGTGCACCGTTAGTGCAATATACCTTTGCAGTAAAGACCTTGAAAAAGTGCCGTGTGACCGAGGTGTAAAGCCCTTTATTTGCCTTCATTGTGCTCCGCATACATACTGGTTAGTGTCCTAGTCCTTATACAAAATTTGTTGCTCAACTCACATAAATTCTTTAATACTGTTGTAATATATGTCCTGAAGACGCCAATAGAAGCTGCCGGTCATTTTCGTCAGCACTGATTTGGGAAAAGCGTTTCTTTGCTTTTTGATTATACATGTTATGTGTATGGCTGTTACAACTAAAACGTTCGCAACAGCATCGTTTGAACTGTTTTTAATTTCCGATGTCTATGCATTTATTACAGTCTGAAAATCTGCTATCAGGATATAGCTTTCTTTAACGTTTGCAAGAACCGCCAGTATCCTAAAATCTCAAATTTTGACCAAATTAGGCTGCCATGTATTGAAGAACACCACGGGGCAGTTCTGCAACTCGTACCCTAAAGTGTTCTGTGCTGCGCTAATGAGGACGATGAATTGGTTTCGCACCCAACGGAGTATTTCGATCTACGGCTCGATTAAGACTTTATCTACGATATTGTAAATTGGTTAAGAGAGGTCATAAACATTCTAGAACATGTTCCCAAAACATCAAAAGACATTTCTAAGGCACAATAATTTAGAGCACCGCGAAACGTATGAAAACGTGAGTTTCGAGCATGAAAAATGAAAGCCAGCGTCTGTGGATAGCGGCGCAGCTGGCGTGCAGGAGCGCTACGAGTGATGCGGGGGAATTCAGTCGCGCTGGTCAGCCTCGATGTCGGTGACATGTGTTGTTCATTATGGTACAAATGCAGCTCAAAGAATACGTAAACACAGGAAGCAGACGTGTGCACGCCACCGAGAGAAACGCCGAGTGTCACTACAGCAAGACAGAGTTGCGGTGGATGGCAAAGAACAAGGCACAAGCGGAGCGCCGCCGGCGACCAAGTGAGAAGGGTGAGCCTTCTACTTCTAAAACTACCGTCCGAGGTAAAGCCCATGCTAAAGACGGCTGGGCCAAAGCGGAAGCGTAGGAAGCGACATATTTGAAGCAGCCACCCACGGCCGGGCACCTGCTCACTGTGATTGTTATCCTGGCAGTCACCTATTTTAGCCAGTTTTTTTTAGTCCGCTCACAGACCGACTTTCAAGCCTTTCTCTCTTACCCCCGGTAGAATTGAGGACAAATAAGTTGCCACTTGGGTTAATGTTGTGAACTGACGCGATGACGTTGCAGGTCAAGTTCTAAAAAAATCCACTGTCGACATTTGCGCCGTTAGGAGTGAACAATCATAGACGTGAATCTCGCAGATCAGGTAAAGTGGCAGGATCTTGATTGGTCGGTAGGCAATGTGACGTCAGGAGATCAGATGGCATGATTGAGTTGACAGAAGCTGCTAACTGCGGCTACATTTAGGCTAGTCACGTAGAACATTTTAGGAAGCTGAGTCAGTTTAGAACTTTGTAATGCAATAAAAGCGACCAGTTCAGAAGCATAATCAAGCATACATCAGTGAAAGCACGCAGTGAAGCAACCAAGTTTGGTACGTGCCGCTTCGTAACACGTAAGATATTATTTTAGTAAAAATTTTTACCCGTATTTATGCAGAAAAGTTAGAGCCAAAGCAAAGACGGTTTCCTAAGGGTATGCTTATTTATGCTAGGTTTGGCTCCCTTTTCTGCAATATATTTGGCAGGAGCTGTGTGTTTGTGCACAATGTCCCTTTCAATTTCTATTGGCAGTGGTGTGTATCACCTCTTTTTCCTGTTTTTTTTTTTTTCATCGAGCTCGTATATGCAGCATGCTTCATAAAAGTTCAGTAAATGCATATTTTTCATGCATGCCTATTCGAATTCTTCCTTCAGCTCTTGTACAGCCTCCGAGCTATACTGTTAAAATTATGAATGCCACACGCAAGCAAGCCTCGCTATCATATATCTTTTGCAAATTGTATCGAAGCGTTTAGTCTTGTGACGTGGGGTCTATTCCACGCTGGGGAATTATAGCTCCGTTATATTAAACACGAATTCCAGTTGACTTGAGAAGTTGCATTAATTTTAACGTTCTTTATTTAACACAATAGCTATATATACCACGGAGTGAGCGAAATATTCAGAGCCGAGCTCCGAGGAGAGATCGCATCGGTGGTCGTCATTCCTGCAAGTCCCGAGACCTAGCGCGACCCACGTGGAGCCAAAAAGCCTTTTTCTTATACCTGCCTCCGCCTTCTGTGGACACATGACGGAACCAGTAGGAAAAGGGATACAGTCTTAGGCATCCTTTGGTGCCGGTTCGGTGTTTCCCTCTTATGGCGCCTGTGGCCGACTACAAGAGTATTTTGCGTTCTCCGATGGGCAAGAATGAGTAGGCGAAAACTACCTTGCAAGACTAACGGCAGGCGTCGTCAGTCCACGGCGTCAGGATGTGAGCGTTCTCGCCTCACGCATGTCACCTGGCCGGCTCACAAGCAACTATTAGGGGATGGGGGGGGGGGGGGGGGGACGTAAAAGGCAGAAAGCGGACACGAAACCTCCCACCTATGTTGTAGCCTTGTATACATCAGCCCCATGCTAGTGGGTGGAGTCGTTGGGAGCCGATTGTCGGGTAGCAGTCAACCCTACGCGTCCGGGTTTACACGAACCCGTTTCTTTCGGGACGAGATCTGCGCTACACCCTGCGTCGAGCAAGCGGACCACGAGCAAGCGGGAAAGGACGAAGAGGAATACGCAGACGAACAGCTCACTGTCCTGCCTTCTGCTGCTGCCCGACCAGCAAGGAGGCAGGAAGAGGAGGCGCTGACCCGGTCGAGCCAACTTACCCACTGCCGTCGAGCTGACTCAGCCCGACTCTACGGTAGTGCAGCTAGACACCCTATAGCGTATACATGAGCCCAACAACCGGTTTTCAGCCCGATAGGCCGACTCGACCCGACCTGTAGGTCTCATATAAACCCTTGTGTGTTGGTTAGAAACGTTCTCGCACAAGAAGGCTGTGGACTGCCTACGTATCAATACGTTAACGAGATGTGAGGGATTGCTGTCATTTCATATTGTTTAGATAGGAGCCGTCATTACTATGTCGAAGAATGAATTACTTCTCAGCCAGCATGGCAGCAATATATCATTACAGGCTTCATGGATTAAATTCATGTCAAATGAACGTGCCATATTTAATGGGTATTTATTGTGCCAAAACAAAATTAAATCTTCCTGTGGGGCTGTAGTGGAAAGGGGACTAGCATCGACTTCTTCGGGTCTTCGTTATTCACTAAGATGAACGTCTCTCGAGAAATGTTGGTGACTTGTGACACCAAGTTTTCGGCCTCCCACTATGTTTTCAGTAGATGGCGTGAATGTGTGTTACTAAAGTGCAATTTGTTGAGCATTCAATAACTTTAAAACTTTTTTCCCACAGATAATGTCCACCTTCTAGAATTTCACATGCCCTTATCTTCAATTCCTTATTTGGTGATTACTGGAGCTGGTGTTTGTAACCTCTTACTTGAATTTGTTCCCTGGACATGATAACACAGCTAATGCTTCCTTGAAGCGCTACGCGGAATGGTTCTTTAAATGTTTTTGCGTCCTTTGTAATAAGTCTCTAAGTGAATCTTCAATACCGGACTACTGGGGAACTACCCGAATCAAACCGATAGATAAAACAGGCGACAAGTCACGCGATCAAAATTACCGCTCGAGTACACTAACCCCAACACCCTACAAAATTATCGAACACATAATTCAAAAGCATTTAATCATTTTTCTTGAGGAACACAATATCATTTCATAAGCACAGCACGGGTTCAGAAATGGGCACTCTACAAATACTCAGCTAGTTAGTTCAAAGTATACATCACTTTTCGAAAACAATAAATGAAGCAAAACAGACAAACACAATTTTCATGCATTTTTCGAAGGCTTTGATAAAGTGTCACATAATTAAATTAGTCCACAAAATAGAATCCTTCATAAACATAAATAAACTCCATGCTTGATTCGCGGCTTTCTTAAGCAACCGATATTAGTTCGTTTCACTAAATAGCCCTCTTCTGATATCGTACCTGTTGATTCAGGCATTCCCCGGGGGTCCGTACTAAGGCCCTCTAATGTTCATACTCTTCATAAATGACTATGTTGATGATATTTCTGTTCATGTTAAATTGTTTTCAGATGATTGTGTGGCCTACAATATTAACTAAAATTGTATAAAACCAAATTAGATCAAATAACGAGTTTTCAAAAGTAATAGCGTAGTTTGAAGTGTGGTAGATGACAATTCACTATGAAAAAACAGTATGCACGCGAATAATCCAAAAGGAAAGTCCAATTTTATTCTCATACCGCAATAACGACGTCACTGTTTCATAACCAATGCATTACAAATACCTCTGTCTCTGGATCAGTAATAACTTAAGGATGAAACACATCAATACTGTGACAGCTAGCGCCCTGCGTAATCAGTTTCTTCTTTACAATCTTTAAAATAAGCAACGCCAACTGTACGGTCTCTCGCATATACACCATAATCCATCCAACGCTAGAATATGCCGTCATAATTTGGGACCATTTCACAGCATCGAATATTGACAAACTAGACAGCATGCAACGGAAAGCAGCAAGATTTATTTTAAACAACTACGGTCGTTGTTCAATTACAGCAGTTGCTTCAAATTCTGGTTTCATGTTATTAAGTGAGAGACGTAACATTTTTAGGTTAAATTTCTTCTTTTAGTTATTAACCGGACATTACAATATTCACACTTGGTATTTTAACTTTATCGACAAGCTACAAAACGAGACAACACGAAACAACAATAACAGCTTTAGCATCGAGATTTAATTCCTTTAAGTACTCTTACTACCCACGAACCATAGTTGGGTGGAATAACCTCCCTAATGACGCAGTCACGCAGAAATAATTAAATACCATTTTAGGAGCACCTGCAATAATTCACCAGTATTGTTCTGCCTTTCTGTGTGTGTACACTTGTATGTGTGCACCCACCCTGCTAAGGTGATCTCACAAAGACCGCAGTACCTATAAATAAACAAATAAATAAATAAACAAACAAATAAAGAAATCATAAACAAACAAAGGATGAAAGAACGCAAGGGAAAGAACGAAATAAATAAATAAATGAATAAAGAAAGAAAGCAAAAAAAGAATAAACAGGGCGATATTTGATTCCTTAAAACATGAATATTTTCGCCTCTGTTCCAGCATGGCCAGTCAATAAATATGACTTAACTACAAAAGAAGTATGCTAATCGAATAACTTCAGCATGTCTGTCTGTGAAGCACTGGAATAGGATGATTTTGATTGTACGCGCGACACCTACGATTAGCGTCTGAGTTGAGGTCGCCTGCATCTGAGGATACGCCGCCACAATGAATACACTACCTGCTGCTTTACCCCTGTGCCGGTTCACTTCCCCGATCTTCAACGACAACCTGTGAAGGCATTACCGGTCACGAAAACAGCGTGGAGATAACTCCTCGCGGCGCGCCTCAGGTATCAGACCAGACGCGATTACGTGGTCGCCTTGCGGTGCGCACATGCATCATTACGAATTTACGATAGCCAGCAACGCCTTTATATGACATGTGCAGTTTTAGAAAGGCTGCACAGTTAAAAAAAATCTACCATGTAAAATTTTCCGACATAGATGTTTGTTTTCGGGGTCTGTAGCGCCTTCAACCAGTGATTGCTGGCAATCGCGACTGTGAACCAACCCGGCGATAAATGAGCAGGCAGTGTAATCACAGTTGTAGCGGCGCAGGCTACGCTGAAAACTACCTGAAACCACGACTATCAGTGAGCGTCACATGTACCGAAAAAATCAACATTGTTTGAGCGTTCTAGATAGATTTGCTGACGACTTTACACGTCTGTCACCTTCATAAGGGAACAAGTACTTTTCCGTGGCATGTTATTTATTGCTACCATGAAAACCGGGAGCGCATCCTGGATTGTTACAATGCGAACAAGTTTTCCTTTGATGAGATTAGGCATGCCGACCTTATTTATACCCAGTGGTGGGCGGATGTCTTCGAGCCTCACATTTTCCTTTTGAATTGCCTGCCGTTGTGCTCTACCGGCAACAACAATATCCTAAGAACTTCGAAAGAGAGAAAAGCGTCTCCTCAACTTCCAAACGTTTGCATCTTTATAAGTGATTTTACTGCCCAGCTGCATAGTTCAGAAGTAAACCGAGGACTATTGACTGCTATTTACCTTGTCTTGTGAAAGCGCCTTTTCAGCCTGGTGATCAAAGCGAGACTGAAATAAACGAGATGCAACTATACAAGCATATTTCGCAAACGTGCGGCCTACGGGCAGCCTCAGGAACGCATGCATTCACCCTTGAAAACAAGAAGGTAATAAAGAAGACGGACGCTCATTACACTGGTAGACGGCCGCAGTATTTGGGTGTGATTGATCCTTGAGAAAATTTTTGATAAGCGCCTTCGCCTATGCTAGTTAGGCATGACCAAGGTCGCGCTGATGCGTTCAAGGAGGGCAGCGAGAATGATGCAGAGACGACGCAGTTGGAAGCAATAACTGGAAGTAACCATGTATTTTGAACGAATTTTCACAGCTATTATAGCGTTGTTTACATGACCAATGGTCAGAGACCAGACTCCACTCACTCTAGCATCTATTGGTGCCGTTTGCACTTAATATATCAGAAATAGACGAGCAGTAGCGCAGGTCGATGGCAGAAGAGCAGTGGCGGTGAAAAGTAGCAAAATAAGAAGAGAGTGTAAAAGGTTAAGGAGGGCACATTGTCAAGATGGTGCCGAATTGGTTTCGCTCTGCACAAAATGTGACGTCAGTAGCTTTCTCATTTTTTCTTCCTTCATGGCGTATTCAAATACTCGAAAGACAATATCCACATAGTTGTCTGTCACCACCACCCAAATTGTTATTGCTTGTTTTGTTTTCTTCGTTCGACGGACCGCCACTGCTTTCCATGGCGCCACAACTTAACCCCACGTCAGCAGCGGGTTGTCGTAGTGGAAACGGTTTGTTTCCCGTATTTGTGTGGGCGCCAGTAAACAGAGTTTTCGTCTGCTTTGCTTGCTGGAAGCATACCAGCTACAATAATTACTGCTGGCAGCCTTTAGCTTTCGTAGGCTGCCAAGCGGTATTGCTGTATAACGCTTTGTAAATCGAACAGGACGCAGCAAAGGGAATCTCACTTCAAGAGTTTCCCCAGTTAGAAGTGTGGGAGCAGTGGCTCCAAAATATTTCTCGGCAACAAGAAAGTAAGCTATGGCAACCATGCATAGGTGTCTTCGCGTCGCTGGGAGTGAAAAAGAAAAAAGAAGCCTCTGAAACGGTGGCGCCTCACATGGAATGTGTTCCTAAAGGGGTGCCCCTCGCCGTCAGGGCTCGAGGCCAATGTTCTCTTTTCGGGTTCTCTTTGCAGTCGGTGGAATTGTGTAGGACCTTAAAAATATCCATTGATTTCTAGCGATCGCAGTACAGTCTACAGTCGGCGTTTAAAATGACTTGACTTCAAAGAACGTGTAAAGGTAAGGAGGCTAGAGCCACACACTATTCTGACGTTTTGTTTCTCCCTGCAACGTGCATATCTGCAGCAGAAGGCGGAAAATGAGAGGCGTCCTTGCCCATTGAGAGAGCTGTTAAGGCAAAGCAAGTGCGATTTTTATCTTCAAACTATCCTAATTCAATATTTCAGCTGAAAATTCCTGCAAAACAAAAATAATTTTCTTTTCTCACTGCGAATAATTTTATAAGAAACAAAATAAATTCTTACGTACAATAAATCTTTCAATGTGCATGCAATTATGACTTTGCCAAGAGTTCCATTGTCCTCCTTAATGCCGACAGCCACTATGATGCTACCGGTGACGGCCGTAAACCCCATAAACTGAAAAAACTCCCAAAGGGCTCTCTCTAGAGGCTTCTGGGCATCCGTAGTAGGCACGCCACTTGAGCCTGTACCAGAATCCTCCCCCTGCATTTCCTCTAATCTCATATCCAGTACAAAAATAACCACAATGGCGCATGGAGTGCACACAGAATTACATTTCCACGAATGAAGAAGATTCTGAAGCACGTGAAGAGATGAAGTAGAAATTTCCGATAATCCTAAACATGAATAATGAGTTCCAGTGGTGAGCTTGCTTTCCTTAAGCAATAGAATAAAAAGAAAAGAAAATGTATGCCGGAATTCATCTTTGGTGTTCCTTGGTTATGTGTCGTGTTGAGAACACACTTCAGTACTCAGGTTAATCTGCAAATATTTTTCTCGAATGCCAAACTTTTCTAGGAAATATTTCTGGAAGATGGTGCAAAGGCTGTTTTCCAGGGCCCGTATTCCGAGTTTGCGTCGTTATCAAAAGCGTCGCTATCTCCCCGACCTCGAGCCATCTGTTGGTGGAAACGCCGGGACATAATGTTGCCTGCTCTTCCGCTTCCCGAAGTAGTGCCAACATCTGGTTCCGGCGTTTCCACCAACAGATGGCTCGAGGTCGGGGAGATAGCGACGCTTTTGATAACGATGCAAACTCGGAATACGGACACTGCAAGAACAGCTCTCATATTGGCCGAAACCAATGGGTCTCAGGCGGAAGGAAACCACCCGCACGCAATTGTGAGGTTTGTATATTTATGCCAAGTGCTTCGACACTGAAGAGTTAAACTGCTGCAAACAGTGAAAAAGTGGTGTTTCACCTATTAAGCAACATCGTATTATTGGAGCAAAACTGCGCTATGAGGAGGTGAAATGAAATATTTCACCTCCTTATAGTGCAGTTTTGCTCCAATAATACGATGTATGATATTTAAATAATATACTTTTGTAGGCATATTGTGGCTGCGTAGTGTTATACTAGGCGCTCCTCGAGCAAATCCACAACTACGAAAGCTTTCAGGTGCTGTTCATGGATTTGGTGACCGTCCGGTGTGCGCTCCTTAATACGCCAGACTAAGAAGTGTACAAAAGGCACCTTTTTGTAACTTGGCGGAAGTAGCGAGGCTTTTCTCGGTGGTTCTTCCAATTATAGAAGGCATAATTTGAAGTTATATATAGAAGTTATCTTAGTGCTAAGAGTTTTAGTAGAATACAGGTTTTTGTGGCTATTCAATAAGACTACGAGTTCGAGACGCCGGCTGCTACACTGTATCACGCGATCACGAGACGTTCACAAGAGAGGCGCCGCCGCAAGGGGTGGCATAATGATCGGTCGCGATGTAATAAAGCCGGTCTTGTTATCAGACATCCAATTATATTCTAGTAAAGGTGAATTGCATGGACCACCTTGGCTTTTGTAAATTAGAGGCCCTTTATCTTAAAAGAAAATGCCGTCGAACACAGATGACCAACGAGGCCACATAAACGACGCACAGTTTCTTGAGTAAATGTCTTTACACTGCAGGCCCTTAAGCGATGTATCTGTATGTCTGAATCATGCTTGCCCTTGCAAGGAGCAATATACTTTGATTTTCATATGACGCTGACCGTTTTGCGCATGGATTGCCGGTGAACTCCCTGTGGCTGGAGCCAATCAAGATGACGGGCGGATGACCGGAATTGAAATTAAAGAACGACATAACGCCAACGCAAAGACCTTATGTATTCTTACGGGGCGGCAAGCCGATGAACACAAAGAAAACAGCAGAAATATAATATGTTTGATGGCCATGAGATGATATTTAATGAATTGTGGCTGGCTTAGCACGAGCGCTCCTGACCGCGCCACCAGCCCGCTTCTTCCTAGTCCGTAACATTACCCGGAGCCACCTAGAGGTGATTCTGATCGTATACGAGGAGCTTTGTCGATGTAAATGCGATCCATGGCATGACGATGAGTGTGACTTGGTGGTTGACGATAGAAGAAGGAAGAAGACAACGGCTCGGCGTAACGATGATGAAGCCTGGCCCAAGACGCTTTCGGACCACAGGTCGCCAAGAACCAGTGGCTGAGGCCCAGACACGCACCGCATGACATGGGCAGGAGTGATGTGTTCATGTGTAGCGCCGCAGTGGGTCGTAAGGTTTTTGGTCGACACATCGGATCAGTGGGATCACTTCACGTTCGGTGCTCTCATGTCTTGTGGCCGTGTGGGTGGTGTCTCCAGTCAGTCGCTCCTTCGTCGTGTCTTGTGGTCGAGGCGGGGGCAGGGCGTTGGAACACAGAAGTCGCGTCGGGTACGACAGGCTGGGCACCAGCCATGTGATGCCTCCTAACCTTCTGCCGACGGCGCAAGAAGACACAGGGCGCCGAAGCTCCGGGTCATAGGAGTGATGATGATGTACTCAGCACCTCCAACCAAAATGTTACGGGCGGCAAGCTGATGAACACACAGAACAGAGAACAGAGACGTGATGTTCGATGACCGTGATGTTTTTAATGAATCGCGGTGGGTCTAGGGCGCGCGCTTTCTTCCCTTCCGTTTCTTCCTCGTCCGTAACATTATATTATCTTCCTTTTTCTGTGCCGAATAAAAACAGCTAGAGGGAACAAAGCACAAGTAATTGATCCGCGAAGATGGCGCGCGATAAATTTTTGACCTCATTCGTTTCGCTGGCCTCTGGTTCTTTCAAGTGAAAATGTATAATTATTTAATACAGCAGTTGATTATGATTCAATATAGAAAAAAAAAATAGCTCATGTACATGTCATTAAACGCTATTGCCGGCATAGCCCAAATCATAATGGGTGGCAAAGTTTTCTTGGGACTTCCGCGCGAAACATTCCGAAAAACTGAGAATGGTTTAGTCTGGCTTCCCTGGTCTGGGTGTTTTGTCGCTCGCCCATGCACTGTACAAAATTCTTGAGGGTCAATGGTACACATATTAAACATCTGATGTTTATAATTGTTAAGGCGATATCGTTTTAAAGGCTCCATTATCCAGCAAATCCGGCTTTGCCAGCGCCAGCGCTGCCTGCGTCGTCAGCGAAAAATTAGAGCTTGGCTAGGCATGGTAGTATACGCAACAATTTTCAAAAGCGGTTGCTAATTTTCGACGGGTTTTGTTACGCAGCGATACCACAAAACCTGGCTGCAGCTGCCGACTCGGGCTACTTCCTTTGAGGTGGGAGTCGAACCTTCCAAGGACATTGGATCTTGAGTCAGGCGTAACCCCTTGGCAACAGAGGCATTCTAATATGGCCATGGTGAAATCAGGGCGATGCCTACGTTGGCTGTTCGTTCACATGATGTGTTACATGTGATTACATGATAATAAGTCTGCGTGGGATTACGCAGGTCGTAATTGACAAACTATTGATTTACGAGTTAGACATAGCATGTACGTGAACCAGACTGAGACGGGAACCTTTACCGCTGTCGCGCAGGGCTATTAATGGCGCAGCTTGAGAATGCCACATTTTTTGCAATTTGTCGCCAAAAACAGATCTGTGGCAGCTGTGACCTGTGAGTGCAGGAAAAACTTCAGCAGCAAATATTTCTGCTCATCGAAAGGTAATACCATTTCGAATTAGTACGTTGAAAATATTCTACAGTTACATCACAATTATATAAAATCTTAAAGGCCATTTGTTTTCGAGACAAGTTTACCTGCTCGTTGGCAGCGCAAAAAAATAACAAAGTAATTTTTTGCGCATTGCGAGCTTACGCCATTCACAAGGAACTTGTGCTTTACATTATCTTAGGATTTCATACAGTTTTCCGATAACTAAAACGGTTGTTGTCCCTTAAGGCGAACGTCAGGGCACAGCTCTTTCAGACATTAGACGTGACCAAAATTCGATAGTTTATTATTACCCGGCTTTCAGTTGTTGCTCCCAAACACATTTGTTGCAGAAAATTTTGTTTTTTAATTTTTAAAAACGTTTTCCTGCTGTACTGATATGAACATTGCATTCTTTTGTGGCGTGAGACATACACACACAAAAAAAAATTAAACACGCTCGCACAGACTCCTTAATTGTTGTGCAAGAGGTGCGGCCGTGACAAGCGTGCGTGAAATTGATGCAATCGCCGGTGTTGCCAACATCTTTCGTCGTCCGTAGCTTTGTTGTATCATCCCTGCCATTATTCCCAAACCCAATCACGCAGAACTCGCGAGGAAGTGTGGCCAGCAGTGCAGCGGCCGCAGTCTCACAAAGCGTGCGAAGCATTTCAATGCTGCAGGAGCTGGACTGGTTGGAGCGCCGAGCAAATGTCGGCACCAAGTATTGCATTAAAGGGTTGCCATCACGACTGAATAATCGAGAATCCCACGCAAGGACTTTTTTTTTGTCCTGCATTGACAGTTCATGTAGTCCTGCTTATGCAGCCAAGTGCAGCGGTATGTTCGCAAAGCTAACAAGCCGAGCGGAGTGTTTTCTATAGCGTAGGGTGATGCCTTGTGGCTTCAAAGTGCGCGTAAGTTTGAAACCTCGCAATAGCGTTCAGTTGCTGATGCAATGAGCATTTATTACAAGGCACAAGAATAAATAATTGAACCTATTTATCAGCTGTGCGCCAACTAAGCTTACTGACTGTATCTTATATGCATTGCTGGCAAAACGTTATGGGAAACTTAAGCACCGCCTTTGAGGTTACAAAGAGAATTGTTTAATGGCACCTATATGTGAGCCCTTGAAGAATCCTCGTTCCCTAATCACTAATTCCACAATTTGCCTCTCTATTATACCACGTGTGCTGATTAGTATCCAGTCATTAGCTGACAAATTATGTCAATCATTACCCGGCATAGATGTAGAGGCTTTGACAGAAATGTGCGAGCATGCCTGCATAGCCTACAGAATGTCCCGAGATTCATTCCCACCTCAGCCTCAATCACATTTAGTTCGAAACAATCACACGCTCACCACCACCGGCCAAAAATCTAGTCCTGTCTTTTTTATTTGTGCCGTAGCTTGCACGTTAGATAGGAGATTGAAGCCAGTCTGGTTTGAAACCGGGTATTCGGGTTCAGAAGCCCCTCGTCTTAACCCCTGAACCACCACAGAGGTTGCTTTTGCTCACTATCACCAGTTTTAAGCAGCGTTAAACCTCCGCCATTTTCCCTGCCTCGGTGGCGCAGTGGATAGGGCGCTCCAGTGCAGTACCCAAGAATGCGAGATCGAATCGCGGCCACGACGCGGCCGCTTTTTGGTTGAGGCAAAGAGCAAGGCACTCGTGTGCCTTTACAATATCGGTTCACGTTAAAGAACTCCCGTTGGTCAAAATTTACACAGCCCTCCACTACGTGGCGTCTCTCATAGCCTGAGTCGCTTTGAGACGTTAAGCTCTACAAACCAGCCAACCGACAAACCTCCGCATTTTTTGTTCTTTTCATAGCATTTAATTTACTTTCTAATTAGGTTGTTTCGCCTTTGACTTCAGGCGTTTCCGAGCAATTCGGATTTTTTTTTTTTTTTTTTGTAGACGATGACGGCGTCGGAGCCGGCACTGTCAAATACTCCTTGGATTCTGCTTAACGCTGGTCGCGTTAAAACTGCAGTCCCCGGTCTCTAGTAGGGCTGCTGTGCATTTATTACCGCTAATTTGGGCAGAAACACGTCGCTGAATAGTTTTCAGATTCTAAAAACTTTCAAGTCATGGAGTCACTCAATCATATGAATAGCAAGTAATCTGCGGGATGAAAATAGAGCGAGCGAATGTTTTCATAGAGAAGCACCCTACGTTTTGCTTTTTATGGTGATATTTCATTGAACCACTTGGTCCGCAGTTGCTTAGCAAACAGTGCACCATAATACACTAATTAAGCCACCAGCAGTGCTACTTCCCAGCTGTGATTCTTCGCATTTATTCAGAGAATATACGACTTCACGCTGTCACGCTGTCCGACATTTTCATCCCAGCAAAGTTAATCTTTGCTGCTTTTAAGGCGCTCAATGTTTGCCAATCAGAAGAACCTACAACGCCTTAAGTCCGCATCTCTTTGCAGTGGGCACCGCACATAGAATCACGAATTCGCGCTCAGTGCTGCAGCGTAGAATACAGTGCGCACTTCTCGGGCACTTCTCTTTGCGCTAGCACTTCTCTCAATGGATAACCAACTAGCCCAATAAAAATATTATTCTTTGTAGGTGGCGGTGTACAAAAGGGGGATCAGATTTCAAATGTTCACTCGAATCATTCCCCGTCTTGGCGACGAGCAACATGCTGGGGTGAAGGAAAGGATTACGTTTTGTGGAATAAATGTAATTAATTTTTTAACTGCAGAGTCAGACATTTCCTGGTGCAGATAGTGTTACTAGTTCTATAAAAGATTTCGCTTTGCCTTACGCCTTCAGTGATTTAGGTTTTTAAAGCATCTTATGGTGTCCGGGTTTTTTCTCCTACTTTCGATTTCGTGTCAACTATATCAAAATCAGAAAAGAACTAGTACTAATTAGTGGAAACCCCCTACAGGGCTATGGTTCTATATCCCTCTCTAATGCAGATTTTAAATTTTCGCCAAGTTTCTTTGCGATCGTCTTCATCTAGTTGGCAAGGGCAAAATAGGAGCGCATGAGGTCTTGGCATTAAGGGCCATCGCCCAGGCACATTTCCGTATGAACCCTTCGTTATTGGAGATTGCATCAAATAAGATTGGCTAGGTAGCTCATTTAATCCTAACCATGCAAACGCATTTAATGAAGTTCACCACGATTACGCGTTCGTGGTCTTGCGAACATTGGTGAGATAGTTACTCAAGGGCATTCAGTTGTGCTATAAAAATTTGTACTCCTACACAAGACAACTACGAGTTAAACACACTTATTTATTTGAAATACCCAAAAGGCCCAGTAGGGCATTACATGGGGGGGGGGGGGGCACGTGCAAGCAAATAGGGTAGAGCGAAAACAGGATAACCGGTGATGTTATGGTGGTATGTGAGGAAAGTATATAACTAGTCATAGTAATATTTATACAAAACTAAGTAAAAATAGTCGGGTAAGTAGCATTTCAACATAATCAGAGAACTGTAAAAAGAGAAACATGTGCACCGATTTCAGCAAAAGGGAAAAACATGCACATCGCGCATGACAGACACTACAAAGCTGACCATAATACAGAAACTAAAACTAGAAAAAATGATGATAAAAGAAACATTTCAGAACTCACCTACTCAGAAACACAAATGATACTGAAAGAATCAAGGAAAGGAAACTCTACAAAGGGAACGACAAAACCGCACAAATTGACTACGATACTAATAATGTAATCAGCTCGCGAATTCTGGACTCTCTCAACTTTGTTATTTCAGTTCTATATTTTGAACCTCTTGCCTCAATTTTATTGATAATGCAGAAAACCACAGGTTCACACTTGCTGAATGTGAAATTAGATTTTAGGTTACAGTGACGACGTCACCCATTTTTTGTTCAGACGAAAGGAATATATTTCAATATTCCTAAGTTGATTGTTTTGAAGGCGTTTTGTTAAAGTATAGTGCTGAATGGTAAAATGTTTTCAATTGTGTGTAAGTGTTCTTTGGTCAGGTTTGTCTGCCTACAATGGTTCTCTTCATTTTTATTTTTTTTTACTTGTCACAGCGCATAGTTTTTTTTTCTGTATAAGTTAATCGCATCATTTGCCTAATGTATTCTGTGCTATATGTCTGTTTGTTTTTTGTTTTTCTCCTACAATGAAGCCCCAGTGAGGGCGCTGTAGGTACTCTGTATAAATAAGTAAAATAAAAATAAAAGTTCAGTAAAAAGGTTTGTGAGGCAACTAGTGCGGCTTCAAATTCATATAAATTTAAGGGCTTTTTGTTGGGCCATTGGGGCGCAAGGTCAAGTCATTTTCATGTCGCTAACTCGAACTAAGCAGACCTTCAGTAGCATAGGTGCCCCAGCACCAGCTTCAAAATTGTGGAAACAGTTGGAATTTACAAGTTTTTCAAGAATGTTTGCAACCTTCTTGTGGCGCTCTTAATGGCAACCTATGCGCCGAGACAACTAATTTGTACCTCTTTGTGGAGTAGGCCTTATTCACCTCTTTGTGCATTACCTTGTCGCATGCTTTTTTCTCAAATCGGCAATTAACTATAGTCAACAGCGGCCGAAGTGCACATTTTCATTATTTATACTCAACAATTGGACTGGATTGTGAGGGAGCGAGAGGGTAGAATCACTAAGGAGAATCCTTAAGGAAAAGTTGGATATCCTAATTTTTTCACTCCGCCATTTTCTCTAAATCTGATGTATAACCCCTCTAGAAAGCAGATGACTCATGTTGTTACTGAGACCTTGTTCCGTGTGCTCGTTTATCGGGAGCTTTATCAGGAATTCGTTTTCAAAACTTGTTCATAAATGAGCATTCCGAATGCCGCGAGAATGTTCTCTTTTGAAATGCTCCCATCGAAGCTGTCTGTGAAGGCAAGGCTTCATTCTAAGCTTTGTATTGGCTTACAGGGCAGGCAATTCGGTGCCCGTTCGGCACTTATTTGGGATGCACCTAGTCCAAGTCGTCCGCAAGGTTCCCCTTGGTTAAAAATCTTAAGAACCATATATAGGCCTCACATGTAGTACACCTGGGAATCAAGGGTTCGGCGCCGATTCCTGGTCCATGGTAATGCATGGAGCACTGCAGGCCTGCCGAAGCCCTCCGGCCGGATCTTCAATTCAACTAGCCGAAACCATCACTATCTCGCTACACTGCGCGGATAATCCACTATTATATATCGCAGACGTGATCAATCTCGGGTCGTGTCATTTAGCAGACCTTTTTCTGATTCCTTTAGCCGGTCACAGAACATCGATCGACCCCTTCCTTAATGCGAGAACTAGTGGAAATCTCGCGCTCCGACGCACTACTGTAGCAATTGTTCGTCCTCCATCTCGCGCAGTTTTGTAACCTACGCAGGAACCCACAGGCTCCTATTTACACACATATCGACCGTTAGTGCCCTCTACATCCACGTCATGCTGACGTCACCTCACGTGACATTGACTCTCACCTTGAAAGTTGGCATGAGCCACTATGCCCAAAGGCGTATGGCGACCACTAGGTCACGTGACCTTGACCTTAACAGTGGTCACGGGCCACTTGGTGGCCTACGTGACTATACCTCAAAGTCATATGGCGACCATCAGTCTTAATACCGAAATTTGACCTCTAAATCTCTCTCAAGGTGAAAACCGTACATACCCGATGGCACCTTACGTGACTGATCTTGACCTTGCAGTGGTCACGGGACACTTGGTGGCCTACATAACTATGCCCTAAAGTCACATGACGACCACCAGGTCACGTGACCTTGCTTTTGACATAGGTCACTGGCCACTTCTGGCCTATGTGACTATGCCTCAAAGTTACATAGCTACCACCAGGCTTAACACAGTCTGACCCCTAAATCTCCCTCAAGGGGAAAAATCATGCATACCTACGGCACCTCACTTGACCTTAACAGCGGTAGCGTGCAACTTTGTGACCTACGTGACTGCGCCCCACAGTCACATGGCGACGACCATGCTAAACACAGAGGTTTGACCTCTAAATCTCCCTAAAGGTGACAACAGGGCATACCCGACGGCTCAAACTACATGGCGTAGTGAAACTTTCTCTTCAAAAGTAAGGCGTCTTAATGTGGCGAGATAATTTTTAAGTCGCAGTTTTTTTGTATTGAAAACAAAAACTACATAGCCCACATAATCATATCACAAGATATAAACCACTTCATCAAAATTTGTATTTACCTTTAGCGAGCTTCTGAGGTTTAAAAGCCTGTTAATTTTTGGATATCAATATTTGTTGAAAGAAGAATCTCTCCAGTTTGAGAAAGAACTAGCTTTGTCCGCTTGTAGCTACGAAATCATAATCCTGTTTTGTGGGGAGGTGCTTGAAAGTTAGAGAACAGGCCGTTCCTTTGACGAACAGAAATTTCGGACATGGCTTATATAGGAGCGATGCCAGCCGGAAACATTTTTACTGTGCAACCAAAGCTGAGGCCTCCGATCTTAAAAAAAATGGTTGAAAGAAAAAGAATAGTTGACGTGTGTCTCTAGAAACGAAATATGAAAGCTTGGCTTCAATTGAGTCCTCTAGACCACCCTCAAGGCCCACATGACGGTGTTGACGCTAATGCCCTTCTGTTTATTATTCGGAGACTGCGTACCCGAGACAATAAAGCGACCCTACTGAAAAATCCTGTATAAAATTCGTACAGGAAATCGTATACAGGTTTACTGCACAGGATCTGGGATACAGGATTGGGGGCTATTTCACCAAATTCCTGTACTGCCCTGGAAAGTCCGGAATGAAACAGCGCGGAGCTCTGATACCGGAATGGCCTGTATGGTTGATGGCCCTCGTTTCCGGAAAAAAACGCGTCGCCAGGGTGGAAAAAGCATGCAACGATATAAAATAAAACGACTACATTTAAAATAATAAATAAAATTAAAAAAATAAAAATAAATTTACAACTGAATGTGGAATCGAACCTTGGTCCTTATAGTCTTCAGAGGGGCACCTTAGCCTGTACTCTGCCAGCGGAGCCGCAACGTCAATGGATTTATTTCTGACCAAGTGTTTTGCATCCGTAAACACTCGAGGAAGCGACTCCCGATGTCCGGCTGACCTGTGCATATTTCGATGGTCAGCGATGTTTCATTTATTCTCGAGCGTATTTTATCCGCGCTAACGAAACGCTACGTTCTTGCTTGCACTTTCGCGTTGAAGGTGGCAGATCTTCAGTCGCAGATTATGAAGATGCACCGCAAGATCGTACAAGCTGCAGCGACTGTTGCACACGAAAAAACAAAACGCGATGCATGTATGTACTTGCTAGCGCACACATCCACGGCTTCATACCTTCTAGGTATGTACGAAACAACGCATACTCCACATATACAGAAAAGTTTTAACGTATATTATGTATCGTTTCATGCTTATTTAGCGTGAAGGCATGTTCCGACGTGGTCATCCTGGCTGAGCTTCACGATCCGCCCGAGTTGTACTGAGAAGCGGAAATACTCTGTCCAGTATCAGTTTCATTCATATCGGATTTGTCCGGTTTCTGTTAAACCAGACATGACCTGTCCTGTATATGAGCTCAATACACGACTGGTCCGCCCTGTTTCATATCCATACCGGACTGGGATGTCATGTATAAGTTGCATGGTCTGCCCTGTATTAACTCTATACCGGACTGGACCGTCCGGATTGAAATTCATACCGGACATGACCTGTCCTATATAAACCCGTTTAAGCTTCATACAGGACTGGTCACACCGATATCAAATTTATACGGGATAATACCGGACCGGTTCAAACCCGTTTGTCGCGATACGGGATTTTTCACTAGGGGAAGCCCGATAAACAAGATCAGGTAGGGGATTTCTATGTGAGAGCTGTAAAATAGGTGAAAAAAGCTGTGGGAAAGTTAAGCAACACCTTTAGCTCTACTAAGAGACAGCACTAACGGGTCCCGTCTGTGGGTTCTTTACCACCTTAATTCACGTGCATGCACTTTGCTTCTCTCTCAGTCCCTACAACCTCTAATTTTTCCTCTTTTACCACGCAGCTATTCATTAACATACACTCGTAAGCAGCCAAATTCGATAAGTGGTGACACGATAGATGTCTATAAAAGCCCCACATTTACAAAGTCGTAAGCACCACATTTACCAAGTGGTTCAAGTGCTGCCATTGAAGGCTGCTGCACTTGAACGTTACGGCCGCTGAGTTGTACTCTGTGATGCCGAGGTGCTGTCCAGCCTTGATTCAGGTGTGGTTCGTATAAAGATATATAAAGACGTTATATATCCCAGTGAAAGCGCACTGGTGTCTACTACCGATTCACACATACCACGACTACCAGTTTAAAATGTGCAATGCGTGAAAAAATTTAGAAGGAAATTGCGTGCTCCGTTTACTTATGTTCGAACCGGCACATGATCGGTGTGTTGCCATCCATCAAGAGGATGAGCTGAACAGCCTTCACTAAAGTGAGATTTCAGGGTCCCTCCTGTGTTCTTTGGCGTAGATTAGGGAATGAAGTGCGTCCTTTTCACTCATAGAACTCAGAGTCTTGTATTTTAATGTTTATTTCCTTTCATCTCCTACTGAGAGGTGTGAGCGGTTTGCACTGCACGCCTTTGAAAATACCGGTGTTCCCCATTGCTAACATGCTCTGCCAAATGGTACGTCAGTGCGACGTAACTGCACCCGTCTGTAGCGCTACCTCGGGCAGTCTGACATCCACCTCGCTATCTCTCCAGAAACAGTAAACACTGCAGCATCTATGCCAGTTGTAGGCACGATTAAGCCAACGTGTTAGAAAATGAAAAAAAAAACGTTTATTATGCAGCTCTAACAAACATTAAGTGAAGACGGCTCATTAGACTAAACGGCAGTGCACGTCAAACAAAAGCTCAGAACGCGGTGTGCTTGGAAGCTTAAATACTTTTCCTAGAATTTCGCTATATTTGCCAATTTCATTCCTTAGAAGTCTAGTCAGCTAGGACTGCATCAACATGGGGAGAATACGCGTGCCATCTCAGAAGGAAAACGCGATAAAAATGACAATACATCTGCTAGCATAAAAAAACACCACTTCCTGTTGGCATAGGTCTCGCTTAAGTGAGCGCCTTTTCCGGGTGGGAGACGATCCTTCCTGAGGCACTCTTCGGTCGTGTTGCCTTCTGTGGTTCTTGCGAGCCAGTCGTCACCAACTTTCATCCCGGCGTTGTAAGCTCTCCATTCTCTGCAGCCCTAACCTTAGGGACTCGCCTTTGAAAAACCAGCTTGTCGAAACTGCCCACCGGTGCCTCACAAGCGATGAACATGAAGTAGCTGAGTATGTTGCTCCAGATGAATATGATGAAGCACTCGGACACCTGGGCATGAAGGAGTAATTTATCCAATGGAGAATTTGTTCCTTATACTTTTAAGGATTCTGTGAATTGCTACACGGCTGAAAATATAACCTTGTCTTTAGGATTGCTACTTCTCCAAAGCGAGCGTTATCTTGACTGCAAAGGGGCCCCAAGTCTCAAATTTGGAAAGTACCTATACTTCTTTGGGGTTAGATGGAACAAATGCGGAAATCCTCAGCCACGCTTTAAACGCCTCTAATGTGTTCATCTGTCATATTTTAAGTCATTAGGAAGTGGCGATGTTCTGTATAATTGGATGATTGGTAGAATAAACCGCGTGTACAAATTTGACAATAAATCCATGTCAGTAACTACTGGCCCATATCTCTAGCAAATGTCGGGTCCGAATTACAGGAACGCATCGTTGCAGCCAGTTCGTTGCATATTAGTTGTATCGAGTTTAATGGCGCAAAAGCATTGAAGCCAGTATCGCCTGCTACATGGAGAGAAATGGTTTTCTTTTGCCCAGCCACAAGACTTCCAAAAAGGATTCCCCTCTAACGCACAAATAAACGCATTTAATACTCACCTATTTAAAAACGTAGCGAAAATTACCAGTCTGAGTGCATATTCATAACTTTCACCTTACACCTTACAGTTAAGTTGTCACCTTACAGTCACCTTACAGTTAAATTGCCATTGCTTAGTTTAGACTCCCAAAAAATCTCTGCTATGCGAAGCTTGTCACATTATTAAAACGTCCTTTCACAAGCAGTTAATGGTTTTCAGTAAATTTTCATCACTCTTTTTATCCCCACACCAACGAGGTCAGCGATTATGATTTCGTTTGCCTCCGAGATAGAAGAACCGGCTCGTCAAGGGGACAGTAGAAAATGAATACGACGAGAGAAAGCATTGGCATGCAATAGGCGAAGCTCGCGCTATGTGGGACAGTCCTCTCAGAAGACAGGGTAGAGTGACAGGGACATCTTTTAAAGCACTATAAATGTCCTGAATTCTGGGCCAGCTTCAAAATGAGAGGAAACTGTGGGATAGTGAAAAATTCTGTTACATGTTGATAGGAATGGTGTAAGCCTAATATCCATGGGGAAACTTTGCTCTTAACGTTTTACCTGCGTTCGCAGACCACAGTTAAAACTGGCATAAAAGGCTAGGTTTTTGAAAATATCAGAAGGCCGTTGTGTAACAATATGATGTACGTTTTATGAACACATTGCTAATGTTACGCGATGACGAAGACGAAGTGTTGCCTTCTCTTGCCTCGCTGAAGGGACAAGGTAATTACGAAGAAGTGGGACTGGTTTCATGTTGCTGCTTTGGCAGGTGAGGTTGATGTGTGAAGTTTAAAAAAGACAGCCTTTACAGCTTATTGTACATACATTCGTTGAACCCGCTTTAATACACTATTGTCTAGAAAGGGGAGGTAAGGCTGCCAATAGATCGGTACAGAAAATAATGTCTCAATAAGAACTTTTGCAATCAGTCTTCTGGATAGACTGTATAGGTATTCCAAGGAAAACCGTACAGCGAGGAAATGGAATGTCTCGGCAACTTCCTTAAGAAAACCCCACAAAGGACCCTCACTCCTATTACCAGTGGGCGGACACAAATTAGGCAAACGGGCACTAAATCATCTCTTAAACACAGCTAGGAGGAAAGGATGGCTTGGTGTTTTAAAAAAGAAAAACCTTGAAACAAGCTTATGAACAAACAAGGGCTGATTAGCAGCTCCACCAGCCTCCTGAGGGAGAAACAAATTATCTCGACGCATAGGCTCCCTTTAGGAGTGTCACACAAAAGTAGAAAAACTTCTATGCATGAAGTGTACTTTGTTTCTTGCACAATGCAACACTTGCAATACATAGATAAGCTTAGAAATCAGAAAGACATTGCAAACTTGTGCTCGTGCAATTAAAGACAGCTCGCTACCCATCCATGCCTGAGTTTGTCTCCTAACTGATAAGGTCTGAGAATCCCAGTGAGGCCCACTATTGCGATACTGATGCAAAGCAACCCCCAAATACTGCAAGTTTTCGGAGTCCCACCTGACGCTGGCCAAAAATTTAGGCTTTGTATCCCAGTGACCTAATCAGAACCCCTTCGACTTATCTAGGTTGTGACGCACTCGAACTATCACAAAAACGCTCAGTTACACGCAAAACCTCGGTCACACTCTTTTTATCAGCAAAGAAAAGGACAATGTCATCAGCATAAGCCAAAACCTTAATTTCACATTGCGAGAGTGAGAAGCCACGAACTGCTTTGTTTTTGATGATATTACAACATAGGGCTCAGGATATAACGCGAATAACAAAGGCGATAGAGGGCAGCCCTGTCGAACAGATGATTTGAGAGGGATCGGTTTGGTTAAGTTTTGATTAACAATCAGTCTTGTCGTGGCCGCTTTATAACATAGTTCCATTCCTTTAAGCAAGACATCACCAATGTTTGCACTCTCCAATACAGCAAACAAAAGATCATTGCGCACCTTACCAAAAGCTTTTGCAGATCAATCTGAATTAGGGCCACTTGACAGACCTCGTCTGACGCTGCTTCTATCACAGAATGTGCATATGGATATGATTTTGAATACGACCGCTTTTGATTCTACACACTTGGCGTTTCCCTAATGAATCTAATGCCAAAAGGTGCAGAAAGAACCTTAGTAAATATTTTATAACCCACGTTGCATAAGGATATCGGATGGTATCCTTCAACGGTTTTCAACCGACATGCGTCTGTGGTTTTCGGGGATTAGTATGGTGTGACCAGTATAGAACGTGGGAGGCAAAAATCCTTTGTCATAAGCTGCACTAAAAACTTCCAATAAGACAGGTGCTAAGGTAGGCAAACTTTTTATAGCATTCGCTATTTAGGCCATCTGGGCCAGGAGACTTTGGCCTTGTAGTGAAAAAATGGCCGACTTGACGTCATCTAAAGTAATGGATCCCTCAATGGTTGTCCGCTGCTCATCCTAAAGACGGGGAAAATCTTTTAAATGACAGAAATCAGACCCACTGTTCGAGTTATTACTACCCCTAAATTGCTACGCATAATAGTTAAAGAAGGCATTCAGAATTCCAGGCGTGTCAGTGTACGTATCACTTCCACAACGAATTTCTAAAACTTGCTTAGAAAGAGCAGCTTGCATTTCATCACTAAAAGCACGGCGAGATGAATGTTCATTAGCGAACCTCCGTGTTCGCGACCTAATCAAAGCACCCTGATAATTTGCTGCACTAAACTGTTGTAACTGTGCTTTAATTTTGTTGATGTATTCAAGATACGACCCCGGAGAAATTCTTTCCAACTCATATAGTTCGTTCAAGTGCGTTTGAAATCACGAATCTGAAGGCGCTTCAAGAATGTGATCCTGATGATGCTCCAATTGCAAGACTCTTAACCTCCTGCTTAAAAAAATCCCACTTTTGAAAGGCTGATAGTTTGTCACGAGCCCACGTGTCTTTGAAGCACCCAACTACAGACCGCTGAAAAATTTCATCCGAAAGAAGGGAATTATTTAGCTTTCATAACTCCCACTGAGGTTGGAGTAGACATCTAGTATGTTTTCCTATCTGAACAGATACCATGCAATGATCGCTAAAAAATATCGGTCTCCTCCAGTATCCATGTACAGTAGGTAATGTGCCAGCCGAAACGTAGATCCTATCAAGTCGGCCATTCGAAGACAATTGGAAGTGCGTGAAATGTATACTATCACTTTTTAGTCGGCCATTGTCAACAACGTTATGCTCACAAACTAAGTCAGTGAAAACAGCAGCACTGGGGTCATAACGTCTGCGATATACTGAGCGATCCTCATTGTAACATACGTAATTGAAATCTCCCAGCAATAAAATTTCCCAGTCTGTGCGCAGGGAATTTGCCAATGACGAGAAAAACACTTTCCTTTCTTGCTGCTTAACAGGCGCATATACACAAACAATTCACCACTGCTTATCCGAAATGGCGAGGTCACAACATATGAGCCGCCCCTCATCATTAATACAATATGACAAGTCAGTCATGTGTAGTGTATTGCTCAGAAACAGCATGCACCATCCGGACAATCCTTTCGAATGGCTGACGATGATATTATGAGATAAAAACATCTCAAGAGCAGTTTCAGTGTCCTCATCGGTAGCTAATTTAGTTTCCTGAATTGCAGCTGCACTCACGCGACTGCTTTCCAAAAGTTCATTTAACTGGCACTGGCGCCGTCGATTCCGCAAGCCTCTAACGTTAAGGGTGGCGATCTCAAAAGCTTTTATCTGCGCCATTTTTTTCTCCATGCATTATTCAACTCCATCCGCCGAAGTGGGGAGAGTCGCCGGCAAATTGGCGACCTTTTGAGCTGTAACTGCCTGTTTTTTTTAAAGCTAATCGTCTTCTTGCCTCCTCCTCTGATACCTTGCTTGGATCTTCGCTGACACCAAGCTCCTCCTCTGCGGGACGCTTCAAACACGCGCTGCTGTCCATGGAGACCTCTGATGTTTCTGAGGCTTCCAACCATGATGTCGGAAGCACTGCGTCACTCGCAGCTCGAAGATCAGTCGGCAGCTCCTTGCAGACGCGATAGTTTACTCCAGACGCGGTACACTGCACTCCAACAACACACCACCGACGGAGCAGCGTGGACGCACATCCGCTGGCTTCTCGGCAACCCCCCGTGGCAGATCTCGAGATGCATCTGAAGCAGAACGCGGGTTTTTAAACATCTCAAGATCAGATGCACCATGCTCAAACGCGGCAGAGTCCGGAGGCTTGGGGTCGGGAGGTTCACTAGGTGGCGGCTGACGTCCTGTGGATTGTTAATGAGCATTGCTGCATGCGGAACCGCGGTGTTGCGCTCTCCAGAAGCGTTCACAACATCCGAAATGTCCATGATGTGCTCTGACCTCCATCATCATCTTTAAACAAAGAGCCCTGACGCAATCTATTGTCAAGACAAAATCATCCACTGTGTGACCGAAACGACGACACTGGGTGCATCGAGGCGCTCGGCACTGCCGCCGGACATGTCCACTTCACTGCATCGAAGACGCAGTGAAGGCCTGCCCGATAATGATTACCAACGCCTGAATCCCAAACACACTCAGGGTATGAGGAATGCTTGAAGATGAAACGCCATCTTTCAGTGTGATAGACAGTTCCCAGTTTGCTGTCTCCATATGTTCACCCCTCGACAACGCCACTTTTCTCGCTCCGCGGTCTGAACTGTGCCATACGGCTCTAAAGCTTCCACAATCCGTCGATGTTCCACGTGGCGTGGGAGCCAAAGCAGCTTCAACTTAATATTTCTTGTTTCCGGGTCAAATATGCATTTCAGCCTTTTTACGCGTAGCTCCGCCAATTTCACAAGTTTCTGTTTTGAAACACTATTCTCACAAGTAACCATTCAAACATGGCTCATTTGGTATTGCCCAATGCAAACGATATTCCGAAGGTACATGACATGGGCAAGGGCATTCCTGAAGTCAGGCGCTCGGTACGGACGGCCATTTACGTCACCATGCAAAAAATCAGTATTGAGTACTACATTACCGGACGGCAGGCGAAGCAGCACGATCTTGTAGGTGTCCCTGATGTCTTCAGAAGACACAAAACCTCGGCCAGCGGCCGATGCGCTGTTTCTGGCAGAAAGCATTGTGAAACGTAGCCATCCCGAACGAACGCCACTCGTCACCACCGTCACTCCACGGCGGGTTATGGTTAGACTGTTTATAATTGATTATATATATATAGCTAATTTTGCTCTTTCGTACTTTGTATATTTTCCTTGGCTGCCGAGTTCGTGGCCATAATTCACTGATCGCCCTTTAAACAAGCTGAATCGTTTTCCAGTATATCGTGAGAGTTCACTAATATCCTGTATCTGTATAATGCGCCGCTTTATTGCAGGCAAACCTTAAGATATCATAATTTACTAGTGCTGACGTGTTTTGTCATCGTCTACGAACGGTTGTAAGTTTTCCTACATACAGAGATATCCGATGCACAAATACTTGTAATACTACATGTTTTAGCATCATATGTTACCAGCGGAGCAGCGACGTTAATACACTTTAGGCTGAGTGGTTTCAATATGTAAACATTCAAGAAAGTGTCGACCGGTGTGTGCGTATCTGTGCATCTTTCTGTGGTCAGCGATCTTTATTTTTTTGAGCATATTTTTCTCCTCGCTGGCGAAATGATACGTTCGTGCTTCCCCTTCCCCGTTGAAGGCGGTAGATGTTCAGTCGCAGATATGAAGATGAACCGCAAATCGTACGAGCTACAGCGACTGTTGAACGCGCAAAAATGACGCTATGCGCGTATATACTTGCTAGCGCACACTTCGATGGCTTCATATTTTCGACGTATTTCTGAAACGACACGTGCTCTTTATATGCAACATAGCCGTATAATATGTTTGGTTTCATGCTCATTTAGTGCGCTGGCGTGTCTGGCATGGTCATTCTGGTTGATCTTCATCGATCGGCCCGGCTTCTGTCCTGAAGCGGAAATACTCTGCCCGGTATCAGTTCCAGAAATGACAGGCTCGTCCGGTTTCTGGTTAATTGATACCGTGCGGAGCTCTGATTCCGAAATTTCCTGTATGTCCGTGCCCCTCGTTTCTGAAAAAAGAAAAACTGGACGCCAGGCAGGAAAAAGCATGCAGAGCTACAGAATAACAAGACTACATTTGAAAAAGAAAAAAAAGCAAAACTTGATTTAAAATCCGTGATTCGAACCGCTGCCCTCACGATCGCGAAGCACGCACTCTAACCGCTGCACCACGGAGGGATTTCGTTATGTTGGCTATATTTCTGTTTTTGCAGTCGACATTGATCTTTTGTACTTTTTGTGTTCTTGTGTGTAGAATTTGTCGTAATGCACCGATTTCCCTATAAACACGCTGAATTTTTCCTGGCTATCACGAAGGGTTATCTGTATCACGCATCTTTACAATTCATCGCGTTCTTGCAGGCAAACGTCAGAATATCGCAATTTACTAGTGCTTATGTGTTGTGTTATTGTCTTCGAACGCATGCAATTTTTGCTACCTACAGAAATATGCGATGCACCAACACTTGTAATTCAGCTTGTTTTAGCTTCACCTGCTACCAGCGGAGCAGCGACGTCAAAGCATTCACTTCAGACCAAATGTTTTGCATCCGTAAACACTCCAGGAAGCGACGCCCGATGTCCGCTATTCTGTGCATATTTCAATGGTCAGCGATGTGTTTCATTTATTCTCGAGCGTATTTTTATCCGCGCTAACGAAACGCTACGTTCTTGCTTGCACTTCCGCGTTGAAGGTGGCAGATCTTTAGTTGAAGATATGAAGATGCATCCCAAGATCGTATAAGCTGCAGCACCTATTGCATGCGCGAAAGCAACGCGATACGCGTATGTACTAGCTCACACATCAACATCTTCATATCTTCTAGGTATTTGTGAAACAACGCGTACTTCACATATACAGAAAAGTTTTAATGTATAATATGCATGGTTTCATGCTTATTAAGCGCGCAGGCATGTTCCAATGTGGTCATTCTGGTTGAGCTTCACGATCAACCCGACTTGTGTGGAGAAGCGGAAATACTCCGTCCAGTATCAGTTCCATTCATGTTGGGTTTGTATGGTTTCAGTTAAACCGGACGTGACCTATCCTGTATACGAGCTCAATACAGGACTGGTCTGCCCTTTCATATCCATACCGGAGTGGGACGTCCTGTACGAGGTGCATACTTGAATGGTCTGTCCTGTACTAGCTCTATACCGGACCGTACCGTCCGGATTGGAATTCATGCCGGACATGCCCTGTCCTGTATAAACTTGTTCAGCCTTGAAATAGGACTGGTCAGACAGATATGAAATTGATTACGGGATAATAAGGACCAATTAAGACCCGTATGGCAAGATACAGGATTTTTCAATTAGGTAATCATGTTGTTTTGAAAACAGAGAACTAGGGAAAGTAAACATGACACTTTGTACTCATAGATCAGCAAATAATAAACAATAGCTTTTTTTCTTTGACTGCGGCATTGGCGATATATCGCACGAAATAGCGGCGACAGACACAAGCAATTACCAGCGTGTAGGGAGAATGTTGGGTGACTTTTTCATCACTCATTTTGTCTCCGTAGCGGCAGGGACACAGTGAGCGTGATTTACATTTGCCTCCAAGCTGGCTGAGCCGGATTTTCAACAGGAAATCAGAAAATTAATTCGAGAAAATAAAGCATTAGTATGTATCAGGCGATGTTTTACCCCGCAATATAGGACAGTCCTTTCAGAAGGTAGGGTAGGGTGAATGGCCCATCTTTCTAAAGCACTATACAGGTTCCAAAATCCGAGACACCTTTAAATTGAGAGGAAATTACGGGACAATGATCAATACGTTTATGCCCATATTGATATTAATGGTCTAAGTTGAAGGTTCATGTTAAAATTTTGCTTTTAGGGTTCTAGCTGGGCACGCAGACAACAGTAAAAACTACCAAAGGCTAAATGCTTGAAAATATCTTGAGGTGAGTGTGTAACAATATGGTATACATTTTATGGGGACATTGATATATTTATATTTGCTTCAGCGGCGTCGAAAATTTTCCTTCTTAAGTTTTTCCTCAGCTGACAATGACTAATTCAGACTTTTTTGTGAGGAAACTTTGGGATGCTTTAAGATACAACTATGTAAGATGCTCCTAAGAAAATGTTGATTAAAATGGTCTAAGCTTCTGGTGCGTACCAAACTTTTGCCGCGGATATTTGTTCTGCATTGACAATAAATACGTTAGGCTGCCTAAAAAGAGTGGGCCGAGTTACTGAAATTTAACAGCGAAGAAAGGAATAAAGTCATGCGAATACCTGAGGGTATGTTGATTGTTATTGCATTAATGTGTGAAAAATTAGGTTCTGAAACTTTTGTCAAGAAATGTTCGAAAATTGTAGGTTAGATAACGCAAGGATGTCGCCCAAACATCGTGTTTAAAATTTATACTGGCCGCTTAATATCCGTCTTTAAGGGTATATGACGCGATAGCGTACTAGGGTACTAGCCCACATATAAAAGCCCCGATTTAACCAAGCCGTATGAAAGTGTCTTAGCGACCTTAGGGGCAACGTGCATCCAAGGGTCCTGAAAGGCCAATTCCATTCTCACCCTTCAATATAAAAGGACAGGTCCGAAATGCAGCTCCTTCCAAACTTAACGTCAGGCAAGCCTACACACCCAGTCAGTGCGGGTTCATGTCAGATGCCAGCTATCGCCAGCCAGCACCGTGCCAGGGATATTTCGCTAAAATGCCGACACCGAAGCCATCAGCGTCCAAGCCGGATTTGATGAGGAACCGGGCCTTCAGCCCTTCGCGTTAAAACTGGTCAGATTGCAGAAATTAACGATGACTACTGCAGCAACCACCACTTTTTTCAACTACACTTTTCTTCTGAGCGCGATATTGAATGGACTACAACAACTGGTTGCATACGCGAACAAACTAATACCATGACTGAAGAGTCACAACTTTAAAGAGTTATGGTAGGACATGAAAGGGTATAAAGAGAGAGCAATTTCGAAATTTTTCGCAACTAGATAATTTGCTATGATTAATGCACAGGCGTAGATATGTGTAGACCAAAGAATACAGATGGCTCGTCTAAATGGCCGAAATAACTTAGTCGGCAAAACAGGAATCATTTGTTTTGCATTCGAATTTGACTTGCAAGGTATGATTTATAGACTACCATTTCTATGGTATAGACACAAAGAACCTGTTGTATCAGCACCGCCTTCATATGTGCGGTTGTTACCAAGCGACTAACTGCCTTGATAGACGTACTTGTGGTGCCTCTATGCTCATTAAGGAGTCGGAAGCTCCGTAAGTATTAAGCTCTATGGAGCCACACTGTTGTTTCTCCGTGGGGGCACTAGCGTAGCAACTTCTAGGGAGAAGATAAAAAAATGCCTGAAGTGTTTCAGCTTCGAGTAGAGAGATCACCGACTAACGTCCCCTCTAATATTGCTTTTTAAGCTGCAGTTTGTAGCCATCTAAAAGAAGGCTTTGGGATTGATTTACGTGCTCTTCCATATTGTTGAGAGATGCCAATAATTCTTTGCTCACATTTTCTTAGCCACCTACAAGGTACGCGCACCTTCCAAACCCACGGTAAGCACATATACATCATTTCTATTATTGACTGCTTTTCTAATTTCTTTACTGTCTATGAAAAGAAACCTATTCCACTCAGTTGCTTCAAACAACTATGTTTAGAAGGCTTTCTGTCCGGACATCGAGATCGCAAGCAAGGTCATGCAATTGCAATCATTGCTGTCTGTGAATATTTAAGACAGAAAAATATATGTAGTTGTAGTTATCCAGCAGAACAATAGTTTTAAAAACAGCACATTAAAGAAAGTAAACGACATGACACTTTGTATTCATAGTCCGTCATAGAAACTCACGTGTTTCCTCTGACTTAGACTGGCATTAATGGCGATATATCGCACGAAATAGCGGCGACAGGCAGAAGCACTTAACAGTGTTTACTGAGAATAAACGATGCGCTCTCTCACAAGGCGCCTTGTCAGGTGGTAGAAGGGAAAGTGGATGAGATACACCCCGAAGGAAAGTCGAGCCAGTGGGACGAACGCGCTCAACCAAAAGAACTGGTTCAGAAATCCTGCAATTTTAACGCGACAGCATTAAGGAGCTCGTGTGGCAGAAAAGCCGGTGTAGTCGGCGTCGGCGGCGTTGGCCGTGAGCGATAAATCCCGTCATGCACTTCGTAAATAAAAAGCAACTTCCAAGATGGGCTGGGTGGGAATCGAACCAGGGTCTCCGGAGTGTGAGACAGAGACGCTACCACTCAGACACGAGTTCGATGCTTGAAAGCGGTACAAAAGCGCTTCTAGTGAATGCGGTGTTGCCTTTGAAACGTGCCGTAGAACGTTATACTGCGGTGTATATCGGTAATTATGAGCATGTTACTTACAGAAGTCGCAGTTACACGAGTAGCGAAGTACGCTTCCGCTACATTTCTTCTGCGCTCTGCGAATATGCAGAGCCATCTTGCGGCAAAAACAGAAGAACCCCTCCTCGCAATGTGCGGCGCTGCCCCGACACGTGGCGCGCCACTCGCCCCTTACGGTTCGCCGTGCACCCTCACGGGCTGTAGAATCAAGCGTCTTTCCTTTCTTTAGATCAATATCTTCGCTCACCCGCTGCTCCCCTTCGGACCGCGCGGATACCGGTGCGAGGATGCCCCAATACCCTTGCGTTAATTAAGTTTTCTCGCTCTCTCCCCTTCCAACATCCAGCGTGCGTCACTCGAACAGTGGTGTTTAGGCGACGCGGCTCCTCTTTCCGCTCACAGCGCGATTGCTAGGTGCAGCGTTTGATGCCGGACGCCTCTGACGTGATCGCTGCGCCGTAGCGCTTCTGCTGGGAAAGCGTTCCCTGCGATGTGTGCCGAGCTGCTTCCGAGGAATCATGCTTCTGCGTGGTGCTCCCAAGCGAGATAGAGGACGATCCCATCAAGGCGTCAGCCCCATGATCGCGTCCGCCTTCATGGCGCGTCGCTGCCCGGCTTTCTCCCTCCGAGACACCGAGTTCTTTGGTTCGTTCCGCTTGCTCAGGCGCACGTTTCGTTGCCGCGCCGAACGCTGCGTTGCTCGACGCTCACCGCGTGATTCGTGAGGGCAAAGTCCGACGTGGGGCGCCTCGTCAGTGATTGCTGCGCCGTAGCGCATTGTCTTACACTCCTTGTCAGGTCGACGGGTGTTGTATTGCAGGGCCTTGCGCGCTCGCTTTTGAGACGCGTGTGATGGAAGCGGCGCCGTCTACCAGTGCAGGTAGCGCTGTGCGGTGCGAACGAGGTGCAATAACGCTATCGCGTTCCACTCTTGAAGGCGAAGCTTAAGCGTCCTCCAAATTTTTTTATCAGAAATATATTAGTATTGAAAACATGCCATGGCAAAAAAACACATAAAAATCTGTTTTAACATGACCCCCGGAAACCCACAACCCCGCCACATGCTCGCCCTTACTCTGTAACGCTGTATGACGCAATCTGTCCCCAGCAGGGCTCCTGCCGGAATCCCCACGTCTCGATTCCGCCTCGCTTATCTACCCTCTCTTCCGCGCCAATCAGATGCCGCCCCCGTGTTTGACATCTTTCTCGTGTAGAATTCTCTGCCGCGAAATGCCGCCAAGAGGAAACACGTGCCTGATCAACTACAGGTGGCACCAAACGCTCGTCGAGAAGGACGAAGGACAATACGTCCATTTTCCCCCATGCAAGACACGGCCTACACATTCGCGTGAAAAAGAATGAAAAGGAAAGCATTCATAAGCAATTGGTGTTCTTGACAGAGTGCATTCTGCTGTCCTACAAGTCAGGGACATTTTCATCCAGGTGCGATTGAGGGGCAGGGTGGGGTTAGGGCCCGGCTAGCCCCCTAGCGTAGGCACCTGAGCTGGCCCTTGTTGTGCACGCTTTCAACTGAATTACCTGAGTCATAAGCCTTTGCGAAAACATCTTAAGGGCGCCTGGAATAAAAGCCTGGCTCATGGTCTTCTATAGTGTGGCGTGTTCGTAAAGTTGAGGCGTCCGTGAGTGGGATTCAGGCGCGAGAACTTTGGACTCAATCAGGTCGCAGCATAGTGCGTTTACTTCTTTTTGTCCCCTTTGATAAATGTTATCCACTGAATTACTGGAGTAATAAGCCTCGGTTCAAGGATGTTAAGGACGCCTGAAGCACAGACCCGGCACACGGTCTTCTGTAGCTTGACGTGCTCGGGTTGTTGAGGTGTCCGGTAGTGTGTTTCAGGCGCGAGAACATTGGACGCACGCAGGTCGCAGCATTGTGCATTTGCTTCTTTTATCCCTTCTGCAAAATGCTTTCAACTGAATTACCTGAATAACAAGCCTCAGCGCAAGCATGTTAAGGACGCCTGGAGTACAGACCTGACTCACAATCTTCTGTAGTATGGCGTGCTCGTGATGTTGAGGCGTCCGGGAGTTGGATTCAGGCGCGAGAACTCAACTCTCGTGGGTCGCAGAAGAGTGCGTTTGCCTGTTTTTGTCCCTTCTAGTAAAGGCTGGAAGGAATCCATGAGCCGCAGGTTGTCGAGACTCCTTTTAAAAAATGGAGTTAACACCTGGGAAGGGGTAGTTAGTTTCCCAGGCAGCAACTGAGACGCATGATGTCTTTATACCTACGTTACACAAGGTGGATGTATCGCAGAAAGACCGCGTGCAGGGGCATGCTTGGCTGCAACCCGAAGGGCGCTAGCCGTATACGTGTTGCTTCGCTATCCGAGGCCGGACGACCTGGTTCACAGTTGGCCGGCTCATAGGGTTTAACGGTTGTATGGTTTAACGTCCCGAAGCTTCCTATTCTCTGAGGACCAGTGCTCAGTACACTACTTTTCGCCTCCATCGTGAAGAAGCTACCGTGCGCGGAATTTGATCACGGGTCAGTGCATTCATCAGTAGAGCGCCCTAACCACTCAGCCACCGTTGCGGGTTACCACGACCAGGGATACGCTAAAGGAGCGAAAAGAGACGCTGAGCAGCCAACCATGACGTCACAAAGTAAACAAACGGGCTGAAACACTCGAACATCGAGAAGCCTTGTTGGGAGTTGAAGACATGTGGCTGCTGAGAACCCAGAACAACGTGAGGTGACACTTGGGGCTTAGAGTCGCGAAATAGAGCTGCAATGAAAAAAACATTTGGCAGAGATGGCCACCCTTGAGTCGACGCTGATGCAGGCTGCGCTCGAGCGTAACGCTGTTGACGCAGCAGTAGAGTGAGAGGAGACGTGGTGTAAGCTTAGAGAGTGACAGTAGTCAGATTTGCTGCGGAGTACTTTGAGTTACAGCTGTACATATGTGCTCCTTGCAGGTTGGTTTTGCAGCAACGCCGACTTCACGTATATGACTGAGGTAATGACTAGATGATTAGTTAGTAGAATAAAGTAATAAACTCTTTATTCATCATTTTTAGACTGGAGGAAAAAATTGTAATTGAAGACCATGAATGTCAAAAATGAGCCCCATATTGCAATTTTCCAAACCGACTGCTGCCAGAATAATTGAAACTGTAAGGTAGACGTTTGAAAACCCCTTTAATTGGCTGTCCAGCGTTGCTGTTTAGAAAATGGCACCCACTGCTTCCAGGCTTTAGCTTAAGAATTAGTTGAGCATAATGTAAAGTTATCTTTGACTTGGTAACTTAGAGCCGAGGCTAGTATGGACCTTAACTCTACAGGGCTATAGTTCGGCTGTAAAAGACTTCTGGATCGCATAGTGATGCCCAAATATATTTCATATATATTTCAGATTGTATAGAAACACTTAAAAGGCACCAGGTCCATGGAAGAAAGACATCATATTGACGGCCTCTATATTTCCAAGAGGTCGTTTAAATGTTTCAACACTGTACAGTGAAAACACTTTAAGAAGTCACATACACGAATAGACGATTAAATCAAGTTGTGCTGTAGAATGAAAAAAAAAATCAAGGCGTCCACTGAAGGACACGTTTAAATTATGGTAAGCTGTATAATTGAAAACACTAATTGAGCTTTCGTACTGAGGGATCAGTTGTGTTCTGATATGAAAATCTTTACATTAGAGCGATCAAGCACGCCATGGTTGCAAAATGAAGGCTGGCTTAACTATAATGGCTGACTTGCACTCCAGATTGAAATTAAAGCATCAAAGTGATTAAAAACCACCAAATAGAATTTTATGACTTTACGCCATATTGACGGGTAATGCTTGAAAACTGAGCTGTCAAGATATTTCCCTTCATTTGAACATTTCCTTGCGGTGAACATTATCATACAATCCTCCCTGCAGATTGAACTATGGAGAAAGCAGAGAGGGTTTCTCCATTACCATCTCTACCGGAGACGCAAGTGAAGGTGAACCACACGAGGAACACGGTCCAGAGTATGCGGTCAATGAAGGCGAAGAACATCCGTTTCGCCACGGGGGCAGTCTCGCACTGCGGTAATACTCGAGCTTCACGAATATGCAGTACAGGCCGCAGAGCAGGGCGACGGCCCACAGCAAAGCCTAAAAAATCGGCACAGAAGACACAGACAGCGATCAGAAACGAGCAGAGATGTAGAGGTCTGTACGAATAGCATTCTGGTTTGCGAATAGTTTGAGAATTCTTAATCAAGCAGCCTTCCAAAAATTTGACTTTAGGCGCTTTCGTGTCCTGAAATGTTTATACACGCCGAGAGCCTTTGACGAAAAAAGAGCGAGGGGGTAATGAGGCTTGAATACATGTACGGTGTGTTCAAGGCGCAATAAATTTAAACGCTGTACAACGCGGAGTCTGTGTTGTCAAGTGGAGGCTATAAGTCTGCTAATCTTCATTACGGGAGTGCATAAAGTTCGGCACGATAACGCATAGACTAGCACTTTTCCCCTCAATTATTTCATACAAGTTACAGGCCTATTATGCGCGTCCCACAAGATGCTAGCAAGACAGCTGTGCGCTATGATAAATGTTATTAAAGAAACGATACGCAATAAGGAATAAATGGAAATTCAATAAATGTTTTTAAATGAGAGGCAGGGTGATGTGCCGCCGTTATTTTCACACTGTATATTTTTTTCATCGTGATTCTAATGTCAGTTGATCTTATGAATCGTCAAATGATATAGGCCTTCTATGAAAGTGCTAAATGTTTGTCTTGCTTCTTTTCATATATAGACAGAAAATCACGCTCCGAACAACTCACATCACTTCCGTTCTCGTACAGAAACAGCTCTGCCCATAAAGTGTTTGCCTTCAAGTTAGAAGAATACAGTAAAACACCAAAACTGCTCGACACGACCTACGTTATTTTCAGTCTTTTGCACAACTTCACTTCGCTCTATAGTAAAGCTTCGTAATCTCGCATCACCTGTGAAGCATTTGTAGAGCACTGGCTGCCAGCACATCGTTCAGTTTCTTAGCACCAAGCATTTGCAGATTATTGTTTGGGGGTTCAGAAGCAGTAATTAAAATGAGTAGC
This sequence comes from Amblyomma maculatum, assembly GCF_055883805.1. Lineage (NCBI taxonomy): Eukaryota > Metazoa > Arthropoda > Arachnida > Ixodida > Ixodidae > Amblyomma > Amblyomma maculatum. The sequence continues at coordinate 34,414,238 of NW_028146738.1, forward strand.
CTGCTCAAAACAAATGATTTGCTTGCTTAAAAAATTTGAAGCCCTGGGAATAGAGACATTATATTGCTAGTGTTCTTAGTAAGGAAAGACTGACTAATCAATTCTTTATTAACTTTTAGTGACAACCTTATTGTACATTTTAGCAGAGAGGTTCACAGCTCCAGCAAACATCATCGTCAGTAAATTAAAACCCAATTCAGTAAATTATATTTGTCTTTAAATATCAGATCATAGTTTAGTAATAAAAGACTGGGACAATTCTGAAGTGAAAATAAAGTAACAAAACGTTTTATATTCTGAACAATCTTGAGTGTGAGTCAGGAGACTCTCCCTTCGTCAGTGTGAAGTTTTAAAACGCAAAAATGCTCTTTATCATCGACTATTTCAGCCTTCTAGTCTGCTCAACAACTGATCGAGGCTGATGGGGGGTTTGTATGGAAGGAGTAGTGAATTGGGCAAGATGGTACGGATGCATGCTGTTGCGGCGCCAAAAAGGCGAAGGCGGAGTTGTAGAGCACTCATTCTGTCTTTCTTCTCTCCATCTTCGTACTAGTGGTGCTTCAACCACATGGGTTCGGGTTTATAGTCCCGATATGCGCCTGCAATTCGATGGTAATGAGATACAGAAATTTCCTTCTGAACTGTGGTACTAATTTCAGCATAAGCTCCGGCTCCGTCTTCGGCCAGACACCTCACCACTGTCACAGAATACAGCCAGCTTAAAGACTAACGAGCTGCAATGGACGAATAAGGACGAAGAAACGAATATGGACGAATATGGACGAAGAAACGGAGAGGAAAGTACACACCTGAAGCGGGTGCTGGAATAGTAAGCGCAGAAAGTAAGGAACGCTACTACTGCGTATTTGTAAGCAGTAGAGCGGCACAATGGATAGCGAGGTTTTTGTGGCAGCGTTGCGCACAATACTGTACTGTCTCCCGTGTAACAGAGGAAGAAAAGGCGACAAATTCTGCGAGGCGTTTCTCTTTCTCGGCGCTTTTAAGAACTTCAGCATAAGCTCCGGCTCCGTCTTCTGCCAAACACTTTACCACTGAGACCGGATAAAGCCAGCTTATAGATTCAAACGAGCTCTAATGGACGAATATGGACGAAGAAACGGAGAGGAAAGTACACACCTTAAGCGGGCGCCGGAATATTAAGCGCAGAAAGTAAGGAACGCAACTGCTGCGTAGTTGTAAGCAGTAGAGCTGCACAATAGATAGCGAGGTTTTTGTGGCAGCGTTGCGCACAATTCGTTACTGTCTCCCGCGTGACTGAGAAAGAGAAGGCGACGAATTCTGCGGGGCGTTTCTCTCTCTCGGCGCTTGTGCGAAGAAGTTCAGCATAAACTCCGGCTCCGTCTTCTGCCAGACACTTCACCACTGCGACAGGATAAAGCCAGCATATTGACTCAAAAGAGTTCTAATGGTCGAATATGGACGAAGAAACGGAGGGGAAAGTACACGCCTGAAGCGGGCGCCGCGATAGTAAGCGCAGAAAGTAAGGCACGGAACTGCTGCGTAGTTGTAAGCAGTGGAGCTGCATAATCAGTGTTGCCAACTCAAAAATAAAAAAACCCGCAACAGGAACTCCCAAAACCCGCTAAAAACCGCTAAATGTATTTTTTTGCCAAAAAGTTCATCTTTATACATTTTATTAAGTTTGTAAATAAATATAACTAATAATATAAAAAAGAAAGAACTTTTTCTTTTTCGACTAAAAACCGTCGACTATATTTTTTATTGACTAGAGACTGTGTACTTTACGCTGAAGTTCAAAAAACAATTTTTTTTAAGTTTCAGAAATGGAAAGTACCGACAAGACACTGCTGAGTCCTGACTGACTGCAGGCACAATCACAGAAAAATGTCCGCTTCATCTACAAGCGACTGTCCACTCGTACCGCTGGTCCCAGGTCCAGGTGGGCTTCCAGCGCTGTTGGCAGCGTACGCCTCCATCGTGCCGATCTTTTGAACTACATTTGGCGGCAGTTCGTAGTCTGAGCAGCATTTAACCTGCCTCCGGAGTCCGGCTCGAATAGTCAAGATGGCATTCGTCGTATCTGTTGACAATCTGTTCCTCTGTTTACATTTGATAACGTTCAGCTGACTGAACACGCGTTCAACTTCTGCGTTGGACCAGGGCAGAACCAGCATGGCAAGAGCAAGCTCAGCCAATTCGGAGAAGGGATTTTCGTCGGAAGCGTCCCTGTATTTGTTGACTTCGTCCCAGAATGCAACTGTACTCGCACGATTATTCCAGCTGACTAGAGTGAGCTTCTGCCATTGCAGTTTAATGGCAGCGATTTTTTCTTGTGGCAGATCCAGGAATTCCATAAGGGGCACCAACGAGTCTTTAACTACACGAAGTGCATTCCCAACTGAGAGCAGGGAAACTTGTCTGAGTATTCGCACATTGTCAGGTGATCTTTGCTGGAGCTGTTTCAGCAGATGAGACAAAAATCCGACACACCGCTGTCTAAATACGAGCTCGGCCGTTCTCGAAAAAACACCCTTTCTCAGCTCTTGGAGCTTTTTTTCAGTCTCGTAGTCGAGGTCCGACGTCATATTAACATAGCCGTCGACGCTTGAACTGAGTGGGTCTGCACGGCACGTAGGCACGACGAGCTTTTTTGACAGCCCTTCAATTAGTAATGTTAGGTCACTTAGCAGCTTTAGGCTGTCAGCCGAACTGGACTCAAACGCCTTGTTCACACTTTGTACTTCTGCAAGAATCGGCTTTACAAAAACAAGGTAAAGCAAGTTCGTCGTGTCGCACATCATTGAATGCAGGAGTTCTGCTGTGTAACACTTCTCAGTTATCCTTGCAGCTGCAAAGCGTGACAACAATTCCTCCCATTGCTCCAACACTCTACCGATCGCTGTTTCAACCGACAGCCATCTGGTTTGGCAAGACTGCGCTATCTTAAGCGGATCGTGTCCGTCGTTGAGTCTTCGATAGAGTTCCCGGTAAGACGGCTAGCTGTCTTGATGGTGACCGAGAAAACCAGTTGTAAATTTCGCTCACCAAATATTCGAGATTTCTTGGAAGTGCTTCCGCCACGACACTCGAAACCGCCAAGTGCAGCGAATGGTAAACGCACCTGACCAACAAGAGATGAGGAACATCCATCTTAAGCTTCTGATACACTCCGTTATTGACACCTACCATCACACTGGCGTTGTCTGTCCCTATTCCAATCATTCTATGCAAGTCAATTCTAAAATGAGCCAGGCATTTTTTCACTCCATCAACGATTGACTGAGCTTTCGGGTCGTCGAGCTCGACTAAACTTTGAAAAGTCGACACTACTTTGCCCATCGTTTCGCTGTAGTACACAATGACGACTAGCAATTGCTTGGTCACAAAAATATCCGTTGATTCATCAAGAATCAGGCTGTATCGCCCAGATCCTAAGTCGGACAGCAAATCTTCAATGAAGTGATGGTATAAGACATTCTTGATCAAAGCGCTGCACTTTGATCGGTGAAGCTGGAGATGCTTAGCTCCCTCGCTGTCGCAAAACTGGCTACGGCACAGCTCACCAAGGTGATCTGAAGCCATAACTGTGAAGTGCGCGCATACGTTTAAAGCAAGGGACCCTTCGGCAGTGCGTGACTTGTCACACTTGCGACTTACAACTTCTAGAGTCGTCTGCCTTCCGGACGAAAACGGTGCTGTAGCCGAGAGGTGCTTCTTCGTTGTGGTATGCGCGACCAAATCCACATGTTTGGCAGAAAGCTCAGTCTTGCAGTAACGGCATCGCGCTCGTCTGGCATCACTTGGAACTTCCAGTAACCAGTCTCTAAGCTTAGGGTCCTGCAGCCACTCTTTCCTGAACTTCTGTGCATACTTTACTGGTCCCATTTCTCCCGGCAGGTTCGAAGATTAGGTTCAAAAGTGCCGCAGAAATCGATTCAAGGCGTGTTCCGATATTCCCCACAGTAGCATAGCGGCCTTTCAGCGACGTCATGCGCTCACACCGACATGGTGACGTTTTCTTGCAGACGAGACTAGAATTTTAAGACACGTTTACTTGTCAGAAATAAAATACATTTAACTACCAAAAACCGCCAAAAAAAAAACAGCCAGAAATTCTTAAAAACCCCTAAAAATTCCGCCTCCCGCAATACAAGATTTTTGCCCGCTAAATAGTGTAAAAACCCGCTAAATTTAGCCGGAAAACCGCTAAATTGGCAACACTCTGCACAATAGATAGCGAGGTTTTTGTGGCAGCGTTGCACACAATACTGTACTGTCTCCCGCGTAACTGAGAAAGAGAAGGCGACGAATGCTGCGGGGCGTTTCTCTATCTCGGCTCTTGTGGGAAGAAGTTCAGCATAAGCTCCGGCTCCGTCTTCTGCCAGACACTTCACCACTGCGACAGGATAAAGCCAGCTTATAGACTCAAAAGGGCTTTAATGGACCAATATGGACGAAGCAAAGGAGAGGAATGTACACGCCTGAAGCGGGCGCCGGAATAGTAGGCACCGAAAGTAAGGAACGCAACTGCTGCGTAGTTGTAAGCAGTAGAGCTGCACATTAGATAGCGAGGGTTTTGCGCGCACAATACTGTACTGTCGCCCGCGTAACTGATAAAGAGACGGCGACGAATTCTGCGGGGCGTATCTCTCTTTCGGCGCTTGTGCAATGATTGGCACCTTTGGCAATTATGTCAGGTATCTCGATAGATTGTTGCGGAGTCGAAACACGTGAAGGCATATTTCAGAACCAGGTGATTTTTACACGATCATAAAAACCGGAAACGTGTGCGTCGTTTTTTAATGTTGAATAGCAAATTGAAAATCTGGAACTTACAATCGTCATTGGTGCTTTATATTTTAGCTTCTATAAACTTATAATCATGCCAATTATTTAGGCACCGATTGTGTGGAAGTTTGTTCCATACAGCCTTTCTGCCGTTGTAATCGCCTGAACAATGTGCATCCCACCATCTGGTAGCCGTATTTAATTTTGGTGTACGCACTGTAAATTCCGATTTCTTATTCCTCATTAGTGGTAACCACTGACGCAAGAGTAGAACGCAACGTTTGACTGAAACCGGTCATGATTACAATATGCCGACAAGTGGGAAATTGGCGGTCTTCAACGGCAGTTAACCCCGCTCCGCTCTACAATACACGAAACCACTTCGTCGTCGTCTTCATAAACGTCCATGCTTTCTTCATGCATCCGGAGCGCATCGTTGTCCCATTACGTTTTTAAGATGCTTCCAACGGTCACAACCTTTCAGAGAGCTCTACCACTCAGGTTTCCTGTCGCTGATTTCACCGACCTTTCTCGAAATCCCGCCCTGAAACCCTAGCCTGGGTCCAAAAGAGGGATGAAATCCAATGGGCCACGCGCGTATTTCGCTTCTCGTTTGGTTTCTTCTTTTAAAGTTTAAAGGGGTCGTGCCGCGGTCACGCAATATATTAGAGTTTTGCAGTCTAGCAGATAATATTGGACCTTATTATTATACATTTCAAATTTCACTGCCCTAGACGCAGTGGTTATTTCGAAAGAAGAAGCTGAATTTAACACCGCGAAGCTACTCCTACCGACAGCGATCGTCATATTGAAATGTTTAAATACGTGACTGAGCGACACTGGCCGCTGAATCGTGTGCTCCTGTGCCGGAGCCGATAAGCTGCCGATACACTGCACAGTGTTCGCGCTTGCTCACATGGCTCCCAACAAGGGTACTCAGCATGTTATTGAAAACAGAACACACACTGTTATGAAGCACGATTTGTTCTTGCCCAGGCATCTACCTATCGGCGCGACCGCTGCCATCGTCCTGTGGAAGCACTGCATCCACAGCCGTAAACGCTGCCGCACCGGCCTTGCCTTCCGCGCAAGGCGTCTGTGTCAGCGATACGGCTGATCCCTTATGCCAGTGTCATAAAAGTAAAAGGATGCTGAAGTTTGTTTTTCTCCCAATAATGAAGCCCTAGAAAAGGGAATATTCAAAAATGAATGCTTCTTGTAAAATGTCGACCCATACTGTGCGGTTCGCTCACAGCCGGCGCAGTGCCCGTGTTATTGTCCCCAATATCTCAGCTGCTAAGGCATTGCAAAAAATACTTATTTCCTTTACTAAGTAACAGTGGGGTTGAGAGCAAAGAAGTCTCATGATCGAGTGGTCTATTTACTAAGCCGCCTCGCTGATCTACTACAGAGGGCCGTCCACTGTCGATGCGACGTAATTTAGGCCTAGCGACGATTATGGGCAGAAAAAGACATCCAGAGCGCCGTCGTCCTTGGCCCTCGCGGGCGCCGTTGCTGTAAACTTGCGGCATCCTGTACTGTAAGTCTCTTGAGCTTATCGTCTACTTTCATGATGCGGCTAGGGCCAGACTTGGGCCTGAAAACGAGCAGCGTAAACGATGCTGCTAAGACGGGACGGCCAGGGTGGTTGGGTGCCACGATGTAGTACGCTGTTACGACCATGCATCCGCATTTGCGCGCTCTATTGTTCGCCTGTGGGCATGGATAAGTGCTGTGGAGATGTGGTGATGGTCCCATGGCTCTAAGTGAGCCTGTTTCCATAAATCCTTTTTGTAAGCCTGTTTTGCTTTGTGGACACCCTGCAAATGCCAAATTGACCCTGTCAAGAGAACGTCTGGAAAAACACAAAGAAACGTCCCCCTGCGGGAAATAGCAGGAAGTGATTTCTTTCTTTTGTTCACCCTTCCAGTGGAGAAGTGCTATCCTCCAGTGATGAATGCCTCCTATCCAAAGGAGACGACAGAGTGACATGTCCGCTGACGTGCAGGACAAGAAAGGAGCATGACGCACACGGCCATTAAATGATTTCCCGGGAATGCAGGAAAGATTTGCAATTGTCGAAAACGGACAATGCTGGGAGCGTATGCGGCGCCCACGTGCACTTGGGTTTCTGAGAAGTAAATCCACTTGCCGGAACCAGCTGCCTATCGATTCTTGGCTGAAGAATAGAAATGTACCTCCTCGCCGTTCCCAAGCTTTTCCCGCCAACAAGTGACCAGGCTCAACGAAACAATGCCGGGCCAGTCAGTGCTTCAGACCATCAGTGCAGTGATGTGTTTGATTGGATGCCGATCTCTGAGGGGCGTGCCCTGGATTTGGTTGGTCAGCATCTTCAGAGAGGGGCTGGACATAGGGGTTTTTAAGGACGCTGCAGAGCACGAAATGTCGCTCTGGGCCCTGGGTAAACGGCTCATCCAGTCGCTTCTCGCTATGAACTATTAACGCTTGCCATTTTGCTGATGTAGCCTTCTTTTTCGTGTAAATAATCTTGTAAATAAGTTTCTCAAAGTGCCATTAAACCTGCTTGTATATATTTTACCAACTTCGAAGATTCAGTCCTTCTTCAACCCCGAGTCTCTGCACGCTACCAAGTGAAGGCCGGGTCGACTTAGTCCCAGCGTCACGACAACTGGTGGCAGCGGTGGGATCTGAATCTACAAGCCACACCATCTGATGACTGGAGGTGGGATCTGGATCTACAAGCTACAACATCTGGTGATTCGAGGTGGATCAGAATCTACAAGCCACAACATTTGGTGATCGGAGGTGGCATCTCAAGCAACAAGCAGGAGCAACAATCGGCCAACAAGAGAGCAGCTCGGAACATCGATCGCATGTGTGGGTGAGTGCTTGGCTTTTCTTCTGATGTGGACCAGGTTCTAGAACAGGGTTAGATTTTAGAACTGGTAAAAAGTGTTGAAACGCCTTTAGGTTTGGTAGTTTGCACTGTTGTTTTGGAAGTAGCCGACACTCGGAGCGATCATGGACCTACAAAAGCTGCAGAAACCGGAACTGTTGCAATTGTGTGAGGAATTGGGAATTGATACAAGTGGTTTGGCACGAAAACCTTTGATTATAAAGGCAATCACAGATTTGGGAGCCGATGATGAGGAGCTCAGTGAAGCATGGAACCTCATCGCCCAAAAAAAGGAGGAGCAGCTCAGACAGCAGAAAGAGCGGGAAAAAGAGGAAAAGAGGCGTGAGCGTGAACTTGAGAGGGAAAAAGAGGAAAGGGAGCGCGAACGTCAGAGGGAAAAAGAGGAAAGGGAGCGTGAACTTGAGAGGGAAAAAGAGGAAAGGGAGCACGAACGTGAGAAGCTTGAAAGAGAAGCAAAAAAGCTGGACCAAGAAATTGAGCTCCGGAAATTAGAACTAGAGTTGAGCAAGAGGTCGGGCGATTGTCCCCAGCTAGCGGTACCTCGTCTCAACAAGGAGGCAGATTTCAAGATGTCAAAGTACATGCAGCCATATGTGATATCAGGGGATATCGGTCTGTATCTGGCTAACTTTGAGCGAACCTGCGAAAAACTGTCCTTCCAGCGAGACACTTGGTCTCAGAGATTATTGACGGTTCTGCCCAGCGAGGCAGCGGAGGTTGTCGCGCGGCTAAGCAAGGAGGACGCGGAAAACTACGAGAAGGTCAAAGCTTGCCTTCTGAGAAAGTATAGGCTTAGCGCCGAGGCGTTCAGACAACGTTTTCGGAACGCTACTAAGTCCAGGGACGAGAGTTACCCTGAATTCCTGTACAATTTAAGAGTAAATTTGGGCGAGTGGCTAAAGAGCACAGATTCCTACAGTGATAGGGACGCTGTAGTCGAGCGAATTCTTTTGGAGCAGTTTTATAACTGCCTCCCAGAAAAAGAAAGAAATTGGTTACAGGACCGAGGCGAAATTAAGTCGGCAACTGAAGCTGCCGAACTTATTGAGGAGTATGCTTCGCGCCGACAATTCAGCAACCCAGCAGTGGATAGGCCCCGCAATCCCAAGTTCAGTGTAAATAACCGTCAGAAAAGGCACTTTGCTAGATTTGCAAACGAAGAAAGGAAGGCTTCTTCAGGCAAACGCCCTAGAAAGGACGGCAGTGAGAAAAGTGGGGAAGTGACCAACGCGCAGAACACAAAGAACAAGCTTGGGGCTAGGAAGCCGCTCACATGCTTTAGGTGTAATGAGCAGGGTCACATTGCCGTCAACTGCCGGAAAGAAAAGTTTGCTTTCTCGTATGTCAGTGACTGCGATGAAAATAGGCAGCTTTTGGAACCCTACCTGCATGACCTAGTAGTCAACGGGAAGCCTTGCAAGGTACTGCGCGATTCGGCCGCAACGATGGATGTTGTCCATCCGGTGTATGTGTCGCCTTCCGACTATACAGGACAGTGTGCGTGGATCCGCCAGGTAGTGGAGGAACAGAGTGTGTGCTTGCCAATCGCGAACGTGGTCATCGAGGGCCCTTTCGGCAAGTTAACAACCGAGGCTGCCGTTTCAGGAAAGCTTCCTAAGTGCTATCCGTATTTGTTCTCCAACAAATCGGACATGCTACTGCGAAAGAGGGGCGTCCTTTTCGGAGACAGAGTTGTGCCAGCCTTAACACGTTCAAAGGCGCGAGAACTAGCTACACTGCTCATTCCAGAAAAATCCACTGCGGAAGAAACGACAGTTAAAACAGTGGTCGATGCGGAAGATAGCGGGTCAGAAAACTTTGAGAGCGAGGCATCTCAGATAAGTCAACTAGAAAGTGAGCTTGATAAGACACGGAATGAGGACGTTCTAGAGAGTAACCTCTTGCCGCCGGTGTCTAGTAATCTCACGAGCCTTCTAAGTGGAACCCGAGAGGACTTAGCTATGGAGCAAGCCAATGATCCCAAGAATAAGCTCGAAGTACAGTGGGAAGGACCTGCTAAAGTCGTTGCAGAGCTTTCTGACACTAACTACGCAGTGAAAATCCCCGATAGGCGTAAAGCAGTGCGCATTTATCATTGCAATCTTATGAAGCCTTATGAGCAGAGGGAAGCCGTGGTAAATCTAACGTTAAACCTTCCCGAGGAGATGGGGGACAACTTGATTTGCCTCAGCGGAAAAGGAAGCAACGCTCAGGAGCTTCTCAAAAAGACGGAGCAGAGAGGAGAACTAAAGAAATCCCAGCTGTCCGATATGGGCGAGATAATAACAGAGTTTGAGGCCTGCTTCGTGGACAGGCCAGGCAGAACTGATTTGACTGAGCACGATATTGAGCTGACTTCAGACGTGCCAGTGCGATCAAGGTGCTACCGATTTTCTCCAAGGCAAAGAGAAATTCTGGATAGGGAAGTAACTCGAATGCTGGAATTGGGAGTAATAAATCCCTCGGAAAGCGATTATGCTTCGCCTATGATCTTAGTAGAAGCTCCAGGTAAAGACCCTAGGCCTGTGGTAGACTACCGAAAGCTAAATTCTCTCACCAGGGATCAAGTGTATCCTATTCCGAATATTGAGGAGAGAGTAGAACAGGTCAGTAGAGCGGCATATGTGACTACGCTGGACCTTACTCGAGGATACTGGCAAGTACCGCTCACTGAACGCGCCAGCAGATACGCGGCTTTCGTCACTCCGACGGGCAGCTACCAGCCAACAATGATGAGTTTCGGGCCCAAAAATGCTCCATTTTGTTTTTCCCGACTCATGGATAGGGTTTTAAAGGGGTGTGAAACATTCGCGGTGCCTTATTTGGACGACATTGCGGTTTTTTCCGACTCATGGGCGGACCATATGGTACATCTAAGAGCTGTACTGAGCCTTTTGCGTCAAGCTGGACTAACCGTAAAGGCCGAGAAATGTTGCCTGGCAAGGGCGACCGTGGACTACTTGGGTCACAATGTAGGTCAAGGTTTCAGGAAACCCAGCGAGATTAAGATTTCTGCGGTAGCAGACTACCCGCGGCCGAGCACGAAGACGGAAATTCGAGCATTCCTGGGTCTGACTGGGTACTACAATCACTACATCCCTAACTATTCAGCTTTGGCTAGCCCTCTGACCGACGCTCTCCGCAAGACAGAACCGACAAATGTAGTCTGGGACGAACAAAAGGAAGCCTCCTTCGTAAACCTGAAGGCTGTGCTGATTAGCCGTCCGGTATTGCGAGCTCCAGACTATGACCGAGAATTCACGGTCCAGTGTGATGCCAGTGATCGAGGGCTAGGTGCTGTTCTCTGCCAGAGAGATGACGACGGTAATGAGCACCCCGTGCTCTACTTGAGCAGAAAACTGAGTTCTAGAGAGAGGGCTTATTGCGCGTCAGAGAAAGAGTGCGCTTGCATTGTATGGGCCATTCAAAAATTGAAGTGCTATCTTGGAGGGGCCAAATTCACCGTAGAAACGGACCATTGTCCCCTGGCTTGGCTGCAAACTGCGACATCGAAGAACAGTCGCCTTCTTAGGTGGAGCTTGATTTTACAGCAGTACAATTTTGAAATAAGATACAAAAAGGGGAAGTTAAATGGGAATGCGGACGCGCTTAGCCGCTGTTTCTAAGCAGTCCGAGGTGTTCCTCACCATGTATCCAAATTGATAATCAGGTTTTTATTTTTTTTTCTCGTGCGCTTGTATATGTGTGACTATGTAAAGCAGCACGTTTGGTTTTCTAGGAATACGTGGGTCCTGAACGTCTTGAGAGTGGGCTTTTCTCGAACAACAATGGCAGTTTTCTTTTGACCTGGTCTCTTCAGACGGGAGCCGAGTGCTTGCTTCGACATGTGGTTGAGTTTCAGACAGCTCGAGCAATTTGGCCTACGACAATCAAGACAACGCGACAAGCAACAGCGAGCTTCAAGCGTTCACGTGCAGGCCATTAAGTCGTCTCTTCATGCAGCAGCTGCGACTGCTGCCCTCCGAGACTCTTCTGGCGGGGGAGGAGGCTGTTACGACCATGCATCCGCATTTGCGCGCTCTATTGTTCGCCTGTGGGCATGGATAAGTGCTGTGGAGATGTGGTGATGGTCCCATGGCTCTAAGTGAGCCTGTTTCCATAAATCCTTTTTGTAAGCCTGTTTTGCTTTGTGGACACCCTGCAAATGCCAAATTGACCCTGTCAAGGGAACGTCTGGAAAAACACAAAGAAACGTCCCCCTGCGGGAAATAGCAGGAAGTGATTTCTTTCTTTTGTTCACCCTTCCAGTGGAGAAGTGCTATCCTCCAGTGATGAATGCCTCCTATCCAAAGGAGACGACAGAGTGACATGTCCGCTGACGTGCAGGACAAGAAAGGAGCATGACGCATACGGCCATTAAATGATTTCCCGGGAATGCAGGAAAGATTTGCAATTGTCGAAAACGGACAATGCTGGGAGCGTATGCGGCGCCCACGTGCACTTGGGTTTCTGAGAAGTAAATCCACTTGCCGGAACCAGCTGCCTATCGATTCTTGGCTGAAGAATAGAAATGTACCTCCTCGCCGTTCCCAAGCTTTTCCCGCCAACAAGTGACCAGGCTCAACGAAACAATGCCGGGCCAGTCAGTGCTTCAGACCATCAGTGCAGTGATGTGTTCGATTGGATGCCGATCTCTGAGGGGCGTGCCCTGGATTTGGTTGGTCAGCATCTTCAGAGAGGGGCTGGACATAGGGGTTTTTAAGGACGCTGCAGAGCACGAAATGTCGCTCTGGGCCCTGGGTAAACGGCTCATCCAGTCGCTTCTCGCTATGAACTATTAACGCTTGCCATTTTGCTGATGTACCCTTCTTTTTCGTGTAAATAATCTTGTAAATAAGTTTCTCAAAGTGCCATTAAACCTGCTTGTATATATTTTACCAACTTCGAAGATTCAGTCCTTCTTCAACCCCGAGTCTCTGCACGCTACCAAGTGAAGGCCGGGTCGACTTAGTCCCAGCGTCACGACAACGCCGAGGACTATACACTGCTGTTGCGCTTTCGGGCGGTCCCCAAAGATGCTACAAAAGCGCCACCGGGCAGCACTATATACAATGCGCATTTTATGTGATGATTTTGAGGCGTGTTTCAGTGTGCAATGTGTACGCCGTTTGAGCGGCTCCACTCGTGCGCCTTTCGTATTCGGCCGCCGACATGCACCTGAATCCCGTCAACAGATGCCGCTATCCCTAGGTAAAAAGCGCTAACATTGATCGACTAAAAGGTCGTTTGCGGTAACCTCGGTAATTGGCATACCTGCTGTTTGGGCGACATTACCGCGGCCTCGCCTAACAGCAGTTGAAGTTGCTAGTGCACAGTACACGAAGTAGACGACGCTGCATCAGCCTTCGCCGGTTGCCAGATCAGCAAGCTGTTCACGAAGAATTGAAAATGCCAGTTTTAAAAATATCTGCTGCTGCCATGTGGCTGAAAATTTGAGCTTTAATTTCTTGGCACATCACGAATAAGACGCAATAAAAAAGTTTTTTTTCCGAAATTGGTGTCATAACCCTATTTAACTTTCCAAAGGGCGCAGTGCATCGGCGCCCCGTTTTCTGCCTGCATCGAAAGCGGTCGCCATGGCCGGCATTTTATCCCGCATCCGTGCCCCCATGGCTAGAGCAGGTCAGTGCTCTTCCTCTTCGCGTATGGCTGACCTAGCTAAATCAACTGCAATTTTTGCGGCCACCAACTGTTCTTTAAGTCTAAAAACAATGCCACTGCGCTTACAATATTAGCCTACACATAGTTCAGATGTTACTTTGTTTCATTTCATGTTTTTATCGCAAAAGAGAGGAGAGTAAACATTAATCAGGACAACTGTTAATAGTAGTGCATTTCTGCTGTCATCTGCGCTTGCAATGACATTAGGCTTCTAGCGGGCTCAGGTGTAACTGACGGTGCACGACAACTTTAATGCGAGCTGTCCGAGCAACTATGAATTGCCTTTTGAGACTAGTGCTATTATTTTGTACCTTAAATTCTGGTCTTTGATGTGAGATCCCGGTAAACAGGTAATCTCATGAGGGCAACAGTGTGCTTTCTAACCTCTTGATAGTACTGGCGCAGTTCATTGGCACGCTTGGCGGAAACACTAATCTAATCTATCGGTTTGCTAAAGCCACCAAAAAACATGATTTTATAGTATATCAAGATGCATTGGACATTGCCTAATTTCTAGAAGCACCGCATAGACAAATTGGCTGGGCAAGCTCAAACCATCTCTACAGCTTTTTTTTCATATCTTCTTCATATGAACATTCCGCAGGTTTTCAGCAAAATGGCATAGCCTGAGCCAAAGTGCAAAAGTAGATACATATTTCATAGATTTACTGATGCTGTTCAAAGTGCCACTGCACCTTAAACGGACGTTAGGAGGCACCCTTCATCCCCATAATATATTCTGGAAACTGGACATTGTCTGAATGCTAGGTTGCAGAAGTATTTAAGAAGCGTAGGATAATGAGCGTTGTTAAGGCTGGGAAAGCCGCCTAGACTCCAATTCATCCGTACGCTCATTTGTCCGTCTAACACCCCCTAACAAGCACCGCTGTATCTCCTCCATGTCAGACACGCACTAAAAAGAACTACCGGCGAGCGACACGTTCTATCAAGAGGAGAGCACTCAGAAATCGTGTCTCTAGTTTCCTTGCTAAAGAATCAGTAAAGGTCAGGTTTTTTGTTTTCTTCAAATCTCTTTCACCGTTCCAAGGTGCTCGACGATTCGGCAGGTGGTGTCCAGATCACACACACATTCAATGAGACGCAGGACGACGAACTTGCAGCAACAAAAAGAATCTTAACTTTATATGGCTTAGACACAAGGTACAGAAAACGTATTTACACGTAACAGAGAAGAGTCACACTTTACAAACAAAGACTCAGCGAAAGACTAGCTGCAAAATGAGCGCATAGCTGTTTTTACGACTTCTCAGTCGGGGTGTGCCCCATACGCTGTCTTCGCCGACGAAACCAGAACCAGAACCGCCGATGGCTGCGCAGTGCGCTCTTGAACAGCCAGCGAGAAAATGCTTGGAGAGGAGGAGGAGCAGAAACAGCTTAGCTCTGCCTAAGGTATGTCTCCCCCCCTCAGGTTCCTAGAAGGTGTGGAACCTACTTGAACATCGTCTGCACAGGCGGCCTTCTTAGTGAGGAGGAGGGCCAAGCTCTTGCGAGGGGATGCACGCGTGAGTCAGCCCATGTCGGTAAGTGCTAGGAGAAGCAGCGCGCTGGCCGAGATTGCGCGATTTGTCGTATCGTGTTCTCGAGGCTGGTAGAAATGGCCATCGCCGCTTCCTGTGTCGCGCGCGGCGAAACATTAGAGAATAGGCCACCACAGCCTTACAGAATCCTCTCGCATAGCGGCAGATTTGAAGCGGGTAACCAGAGCGATTGCTGAATGAAGCTCTCTGGACGCCTGAAAGGGCTGCCTTCGGATTCGACAGTTCATATGGCAAGCGTTTTCCGGGAATAATAACGAGCGCTGCAGCTTAGAGAGCGAGACCTCCACGAGTGTCCGTCAAGGTTTGTGCAGCTCGCCAGGAGCAGATTCGATGGAGCCCGGGCGGCCGCCAATTCGCGAGAACAGTCACGTATGTCTAGTAGCTTTCGGCCCACGTACCCATTTTGTTGTATGAAATGTCTTGTATGTATAGTGCAAATATGCCCTGAGGGGCATTGTGTTTCAATTTAACAGATGATACTAACGCACAGTTTTTCGCTGAACATTGTGTTAAAGAAATATTATTAAATGAAAATTGAAGAAAAAAACCGAGTGGCGCTAATAGCACTTCATGAAGGCGACGATGTTCAATGCACTGCGCGAGCTTGCAGTTGGTAATTGATGAAGACGACGATGTTTATTGCACACTGCGAGAGGCGTAATTCCGATCTTTCAATGGTAGGATCCAAATACTTCTTTCTCTTCCCTAGTCGTCTGAAGGTTAGTTAAACGGGGATTTCAGTTCAAAACATTTTCTGAGCGCTACTTAAAAGGTAACACACATCAATGGAAAGTATTAAGTGATTTCGGTGCAGTTGATTGTATCGTGTCATCGTTGCCGCACCATAACATATGATGTGGCCTCCTGGCTTGTTCACCTTCGATTTTACGGCTGCTTAGACGAAAAAGCTTTCCATAACGCAACTTAAAAGGGAGCACATCCCCATTGTATGCGGTTTATTTGATTGTTATGAAATGCCAATAAAAAGTAAAAAAATAGACAAGAGGATTCGAAACTATGTCTTCGGCGTTCAAAAATGCAGCGCTAATCCATCGCGCCACAAGAGCGACGGAAAGAAGTTCGTTTAAAGGGAGGCTCTTATTCGCGTTCATAAACGCTCTGCTTTTTCCCGCTACGTGATCCTGCCGGGAGGACCCTACCGTTGAGAGAGGAATCACGCGTGAGAGAATGTGTTGCACTTTTACACGTTGCCTGATCGGCTGTGGCGATAGCATAGGGCTCTCGTGTCTGGGCACGAAGATAGAGATGACGATGGTTGCAGCACAGCATGAGATAAAACATGGCGCCATCAGTGGAGTGCATAGGACTGGGTCTAGGAATAATGCGAAACTCGCAAATGAACGCAGTAGATGGCCGCAAATTTAGCTGAGTTTAAAAATGAGAAGTGTGTGCGTTGGCATGTTACGTTTAATTTTTTGTTCTGCTTGCAGCTAAGCTGAAGTTCAAGCTTCAAGCAAAGACGGACGAAATTAACGTTTGAAGGAACCAATGAAACAACTCCGCATGGGTTCATTTATTTATTATCAATACCTCAAATGCCCCAGGAATGGGGTATTACATGAGGGATGGGCTGCTATTTCATATGAAAATAGATTCGATGGCTGCCTTGAATTGAGATGGATTGGAGTGGTGCACAAAGTCGACTGGCAGATTGTTCCAGTCCCGAGCAGTTTTTACGAAGAACGAGCGAGGATGAGCTGTAGTCTGCGCTGGTGGAGGGTAGACAACTTTGGGATGGCTGGTGCGGTTTGAGAAGCGATGAGCTGGTAATATCACTGAAACATCAAGTGCTGTGTGATAAAATTTATGAAAAAGGCAAAGCCTAAAGATGCAACGTCTCAAATTGAGATTAGTAAGGTGAGCCTTAGATTTAAGAGCAGTTACGCTGGAGTGATAAGAATAATCTGAAAAGATGAATCTTGCTGCGCGATTTTGAACTGATTCGAGGATGTTACAAAGGTTAGCTTGATGAGGGTCCCAGATTGAGCATGCATATTCTAGCTTCGATTGAACGAACGTGAGGTAAGTTAGTGCTTTAATCGAGGCAGGGGCGAGGCGCAAATTTCGACGGAGGTAACCAAGAGTGCGATTGGCTTCGTTAGCAATGTTCGTTACATGTGCAGACCAATTAAGTGTGTTAGAAATTGTGATTCCAAGGTATTTGTATGATTGGACAGATGAAATTTCGGAGCCACAGATGACATACGTGGAGGGTTGATAGGGTTGGCAATGTTGGAGGGTTGCCAATGTATTAGCAATGTCTTTGTACCCATTTTGTAAGCAAGAAATCTGACGACAGCGACGTAAAATTCATAGTGCTGAAAGAGTCGCAGCTAAACACCAAATGGGGGGGGGGACTTCCCCACGTCGTGCTGTACAACGGTCCCTTATAGCCCCCATTCTTTTCAACGTCAGCCTGCTACCCTTGCTTGGCGACATCGGTGGCCGGAGCACACTTATTGGCCTGGATGACATTACAGCATATTCCGTTCAGCCTTCTCTGCTATCTTAAGCCAGCAATTTGTAGCTGGTGCTGGCAATTACAAAGCAATTGTCGTCTTTCGTTGTACTGATACTATCGCCTCAAAATGCCCCTTACCTTACCATGTAGTGAATGCGCCTGAGTGCTATGGCTTTAACACAACTGCTATTATCATTTTCTTGGGTGAACAGAACTCACATACCAGGTAATTCCAGAACCTCGCGTTTAACCTATAGGCTACCGGTTACGCCACTACCTGGATTCGCAGAGCCCGCTGTAAGGTGTGAAAAATTTTGCAACTCCTCCAGCGGATTTCAAAAAGCCACGTGATGCCATGGATACACATCGTCTCTCATTCCTGCTAAAGCGAAGATTGATCTACTAAACCAAGTTCCACCCCATGGCACGTGCCGAGTGGGGCTGCTTGGAATTTATCAAGAGAACATAAATCCAGGGTATTACGAGTTTATCACGAATTATTCAGATTCCCTCTATGCAAGCAGAGGCTTAATTAAATGCTCTGGTCAACCTGGTTTCTCAATATCGCAAAGCTTTGCGCATGAAAATCATAACATGGCTGAAGGAGCACCTCTTGCAACGTAATTGAAAAACACTTAAGTGACAGATCTCAGTTCCTGCGTGCCTCAACTCTCGTGGCGCTATCAGCAAGTTACGGAAATCGGCTACTGAGGCGCACACCTACAACACCCATTGGACACGTTACTTAGCATAATGAGCCTGTGGGAATTTTACGGTGTCGCAGCGGAGCACCAGAACAAAACGACTAACGTGGCAAGCTTCTCGGACCGAACAGCCCATGCCATGCGTGCGCATTGAGCACGCGCAGTACATGTTCATTTCCTTCTTTCACCGGCCTGGAACGACTATCTTAGCGCCTGCGCTTTACAGTGTAGCTGTGCACTACAAAGCCCCCCCCCCCCCCCCCCGCCCAGAAGGAACGGCGAAATGGACGCGCCGGCGGCTCAGTGATGAGGGCACCTTGGCAGACAGGCTAGCAACATCCGAGCGGAGGTCCTGGGAAGTTGTCTCCATGTATGCGGGTTTGATGCGATTTAAGGGGCGATCTCTTCTCGACCATTCCCCAGGATAGTTGCCTCGGCTTGTGTAGGATGCGGTACGGGCTCACCTACCACTTCAGCGTGCGCTGGACGACATCGACCTCGTGCCTACTACAGTACGTGAACTGGTCGCATGTCATCTCGGCTACTTGCAGTGCAGATCCAGCGGTTCAGCATTAAAAGCAGACAGCCGCAGGCAGACGACGAGCACGACTAGGCCGATGCCGGCTGTCAAAAAGGACGGGGGAGGGGAAGGTAAATCCGATCTGGCGACCTGCTCGCTGTTGGGGTCGTCACCTGTGACCTTTATAGTGGCGCTCTCTAAGTTGAAGCGCAGCTAGGGAGTTTGTATGTGTTTGGTTCTGGAGTGGCGTGAATGCTTGGCTCTCTCTCTCTCTCTCTCGGCCTCCCGGTACGACAGCACGGGAACGCCCACGCAACATGGTGTCAGAAGTGACAGCATCATGAAAAACTCGTCTTAAAAGCAGCTCTCAACGAGCGTCAACGACAAAAAGATACTCCCGGAGAGCGCCCAGCAGGCCCATAGGCTAGGCCTAACTCTGCAGCCGTCAGACGCGTTCGACTTCTGCAACCCTGCAAGTTAGTTTTCATGGAAGTTTCGCTTCGAGGACTATGCCGCTGTCTCCGGACTATAAAACGCTCCGCAAGACATGCAAGTACGCACGCTTCTGTACTGTATGGGCACGGAAGCTCGCTCGCTGCTAGACACTTTTTCACTCAACGCTGCCAAGTTAGCCTCCTACGACGCAGTTGTCAAGCGCTTCTCCGAGCACTTCGTGCATCCCTGTTGTGAGCTCTATGTGTCATCTCGCTTTCACAAGCGGGTTCAGCAACCTGGCGAGAGTGTCGACGCATTTTACGCCGAACTGTTCAAGTTAGTCAAACGTTGCAACTACCCGTCATCGGCGGTGGAAGAACGCTTGGTCCGCGACAGTTTTGTCATTGGATTGCTCGACACGTGTCTCTCCGATTAACTTTGCTGCTCCCCGAAGCTAACTCTCAAAGAAGCGTGGACGCAAGCTCGTCAGTCCGAGGAGACGGACAAAGAATACTCACTCGCTCAGGTTGCCTCGCAGGGGTTGGTCAAAATTGATGCTGCGACTCAAAAGTTTTCGCGATGGCCAGTCGACGTCAGAAACTGCTCAACGGACATGAAGTCGGAATGCTGTCGTGACATTTCGATCTGTTTCTTCTGCGGCCGCGCATCTCATGCATGCTTCAGAGTGCCCAGCCAAGACTGCAACTGCTGCGGTAGTTAAGGTCATTTTGCTGAAGTTTGCCGCTCCAGGAAGTCGAGGCGGGCCAAACTCAGTGATATCCAAATACATGCTCTCGAGATGCCAGCTAAAGCCAAGTATTTGAGATATCACAGTCGACAACTACACAACTTAGTTCAAAGTAGACTCAGGGATGATTTCCCGGAGTCCCGGCTGAGCTCGCCAAGATAGACGCTATTTTGACAGGGCTCGGAGACCAACCTCTGCGTGTACGGGGTTCGTATTTGGCACGGCTATCTTGGCACGAGAAGGCACCTTCAGTGCCTGTACTGGGTACGCCAGCCATCCAAGCTCTTGAAGTTGTGAACGTTTTGGGTACTATCAACACTCCTGAGCCAACGCTTCATGCCGAACTGTTCCGTGGCCTCGGCACGCTCAGGTGAGTACACCGTTCGCTTCAAACAAAATGTTGTGCAGTACTCATTCAGTGCACCTCGACGCATACCGATCCCGGAGATAACCTCCCTCGTGACCAGCGGTGAAAGGTGCTCCCTTACTCGAATGGACTACAACTCCCGGTTCCCAGAGAGGGTGACGCTGAAAAGTACTACAGCTCCAGTGGTCATTGACGGGCTGAAAAGCCTATTCGCCCGTCATGGGATAACGCAACAGGTTAAGTCGGACAGCGGTCCACCATTTTTTTCACATGAATTTGCCGCATTTGGTGCATCTTGTGGTTTAAACCAAATCTCCAGTAGCCCCCGTTACCCACAGTCTTACGGAGAAGCAGAGCGAATGATCCGGACTGTGAGACATCTTCCGTAAGGCAGAAGATCCTTACTTGTCCCTTCTGGTCTATAGGGATACACTTAGTGTGAGTGGCTTCAGCTCGGACCAGCTCCTAATGGGAAGGCAACTGAGAACTCGAGTCCCAAAGCGAAATGAAAAGCTTCGTCCACACTGTCCCTAAAGGGAGGAGGTAGCACTCAGAGATGATTCTTACAAGAAAAGGACTGCAATGTACTTCAACCGACATTATCGCGTCAGGGATCTGCCATCACTTCAGTCCGGTGAGCAGGTCTGGGTTCTACCTGACCAGGTGCGTGCTACACTTCTGAGTAAGGCACAGCGTCCAAGGTCCTTTGTCGTCGAAACGGAGAAACGAACAATTCTGCAGCGGAATCGTCGACATCTTGTTCCCTTTATGCTGAGGGCAGAAGATCCCGCACTTCTCCAGCCTCACCCCCTAACTCAAGAGGCAGCAGCACCTGATCCGCCGCCTGTTATAGATGGACCTCCATGTTTTCGTGGTCGTGTTGTGTTTACCCGTAGCGGCCGCCATCTAGTACTATGTTGCGGTCGTCACCTATGAACTTAATAGTGGCGCCCTCTAAGCTGAAGCGCAGCTAGGGGTTTTGTAATAAATCACTTTGTGTTTGGTTCTGGAGTGGCGTGGATGCTCGGCCCTCTCTCGTTCGGCCTGTCGCCGAAACAGCACGGGAACGGCCACGCAACACAAGCGGTCCCCCCTGCACCTTGAGTGCCCAAGGTGATTTCTGCTGCCGGGCTTTGCTCAATGACTGACAGCCAGCGGTCGGTATGGGTTTTATCCGCCCCCCCCCCCCTACTGATTGCTTGCAAATACGCGGAGAGGCCTCAGCGTACTACCTTGGCATTGCGAGCATGTCATGCACACGTAAGCCCGTTGCCGGATGCGGCGGTAGGTGCAGAGTAGGGCTGGGAGAGACGCGCGTAATCCAGAAAATTGAATTCTGTATTCGAGTCGGTTCGCAGGCCTGGAGGACGCCATGCTCGCTGCCAAGGGAACGGCGGCATAGCTGCGGAGTACGATTAGGAAAAGCAGTTAGCTAATCTCGGATGATGACGAAGAACCATCAGGGAAGCCAGAACGCTCTGCCCGCTGTCTAGGGAACGTTGGCGTAGCAGTGGCGTACGGTTAGGAAACGCAGCTAGCTGACTCTGTATGTTGGATTGAAAATTCCCTCGTGCAGAGAGGCCTTACCCAGCCGCAAACGCGTTGGTTTTCATTGGCGAAGAGAACGCTGCCTAGACGGAAGCCTGGCGGCTAGGGCGAACCAAGCTTGGGTTCTGGGGAACTTGCCTTTGGCTTGAAAGAGAGAAAAAGATGGGAGAGAATAGCTAAAATTAGTAAAACCGAAACCTGGGAACAGACTGGTAGAGCAACAGTGTGGAAGCACCGACCTCAGAATCGGTTAGTAGCCGGGCGAACAACTTGCCAAGTGGTAAAGCGGGCAGCATCCTTTGTGGGATGCAAGGTCCTACAGTACTATGGCGGACATAAGCCTGTAGCCATGACTGATATACCATCCAATATGCAATGTCGGGTGAAAACCGGGGAAGAGTATCCATCAGTGTGCGCCAGATTAAAGACTGGCCACTTGCCTAATACCTTGGAGTAGAGATGAACGCAACGACGAAATACAACTCTATAGTACCTCAAGTATGCTAGATTCAGACTGGGGGAACCGCGTGTGGGGGACGGGGAACGTCAGAAGCAGCTTCATGAAAGGAACCTGCCTCAGACGCCGGAAACCCGGAAACACCTTGTGGTGATGGAACAGTCTTGAGGTTGAGGGCCGCACATTCGGCTAAGAGCGAGTGTTCGCCCTCTACGGAGAGCCTGTAAAGGAGCTCGACTCAAATTCCCAATCGAAATCCTACGCCGCACACATTCCCCACCTGATTCCCATAACCCTATCCCCATTCCTACTTCCCGTTCTTCATCTACCAACCCTACCACTACTTCCCAGAAAAAAACTTGCGAGTCACCCCGGGGCTACTTCCTCGGCTGTGGGTCGCAGAGTAGTAGTCCCCCATTTATTTAATAACTTACAAACAGAAACCATTATGCAAAAGACATGTTCATTTATTTCATCCATTGGCTTATATTTCTCTACTCGTTATACACATGTGATGCGGGAGGGGTCTGACAATGAACTCCAACATACTACATAACAGGAAGGACAGGGCGAGGCACATGAGCTGGCGGTTCTTCGACGGCTGCGGGGCCCTTCGGAAGGACGCCGATTCTGCGCCCTCAAGGGAGCCGTACTGCCAGAGGGACAGGCGCCGCTCGCGCAGCTTGCGGTCGACGGAGACCGTGGGCACCCACCGGAGGCTGCGCTCAGGCGCCGCTCGCGCAGCGTGCGGCCGATGGAGACTGTGGGCACCCACCGGAGGCTGCGCTTGAGGGACAGGCGGCCGGTGAAGATGGAGTTATCGGCTTCGCCTCCGTGGGCCACCGAAAAGCACCATCATCCGCCGTAGGCCGCCGACTGCACCGACGAGGTGGTAGACGTTGAGGCCGGGCGCTGTCGGGGGCGACCACTGAGTCAGGCTTCCGAAGCGACCGTGTCCAGGTTCTCGTAGGTGATCTCGGAGAAGAGCTCCTGCTTGGGAATTGGCGCCGCCGTATCGCAGACCTCCAAGCCATGGGTACTGGACATCGGCCCTGTTTCTTGGCGGTAGCCCCGGCGCTGACCGTATTTAAGTCGGGATCAGGACATCGGGAGCAGCGGCTGGGAGCGGCCATGCAGGGTTCGTGTCAGATTTTTCAGCCTTGCGCGGAGATGGCCAGCGTGGCAGGCTTCACGAGCCGAGCAGAACGTGCCATGCGTGCGTACCGAGCACGCGCCGTTCAACTTTGTTTTCTTCTTTCGCCGGCTGGGTACGCCGGTCTTAAAGACTCCGCTTTACAACGTCGCTGTGCGCTACAAGCCTAATATGGTGGCAGATGGTTCATCAGCCGCTATTCAGAAATGTGTCTCTGCTGGCGGTAGTGCAAGCGAGGATCACGTGACCACGGCTATCGCTTGGACGGAACTATTCACAGAAATACCGTGCTCGTAAGCTTGCTCCGCTGCCTGCACGACCATAGAGGAGTTTCTGCTGGCCATTAGGGACGAAGTATGCTTCCTCTGTCTACTCCACTTTTCATGTAACTGCTACATTGATATTGTCACAGATTCCTCAGGCGCCAAGCGCAGTCAGAGGCGTGTTCCGTATTTCGAAGTTTTGGCACAGGTTATTCGGGACCTACTTGAGAAAATCTCTTTAATAGTCAGTGTGTACTGGATGCTTAGGAATGCGCAAGCCAGTCAAGCCTCCGTGGATGGAGCAACTACATTACACAACTCGTCAAATTGAAATTGCACCGTCCTGGAGATCAGAATTCTCCCCGAAAAAAAGGAACCTTCAGCGCGCCGCTCGAGCACTTCTCCCAATGCATGGCACTGAACTCTCGCTCTCTGGCGTTATTATGCCCTGGGATGAGGTAGTTTCGACACATGCGGTCCTCTGGTTGTGACCGGCACACAATTATGCGCCATTGGACGAGTACTGCCCCTGCAGTTCCGCTTCTGTCAGCGGGGCCGGACATAACACATTAATCTGGACGTGCCCTTCTTTACACGCGCTCCGGCAGTAACACCTCCAACAATGCGGGCATCCTAAGGTCGACGACGGAATATGGACGACCCTTCACCCATGAGATCCTTTTGACTGGCTCCTGCTAAGGTTCATTCGGAAATTTGGCCTGTGCGTTTATTTCCTAAAACAATTTAATGATGCAAAGCACTACAACACAACAAAGAGAAAAACAAGTTCAAGTGTGGCTGCATGGCTTTCGCGTTAGCACTGCGCTCTTGTGCAGTTGAGAGCTAAGTGGATCTGTTTGCACCATCGCGCCATCGAAACCCATACTCGGTGCTGTTGCCGCCGCATTTATTTTCTTAATTCATTCAAGGGCATATGAAATTTATTTCGGAATGGCTGCCCTCGTCTCCCCCAGAAAGGCCTGTGGTGACAACCCTCCTCCCCCACTCCGGGCAGATATAAGGTAAGCGGATTAAAAGCTGCACGCACAGTCAGGGATGGCTGTCATGTTCCTTTACATAATTTCCTTTGCCAAATTCAGCCATTTTTGTTAGTTGAGTTATGCACGCACATCTATTGTCTCGTTTTGTCCTTATTCTCGCTCAAAGCGTTTATACAACACAGTACTAATATATAAAAGCTACAATGAGTCACCATTACAACTCCTGTACTATTTCATCAGCGTCTGAGTATGTGCCTTATGCCTTTTCCTCTCTCTCTGCTTCTGCCTAATGATCGTCTGTCTGCCTGATAGTCTTCATCATTATGCTTGATGCTTGACGCCGTACTCTGCCTGATACTATTCAGTATGCACTTTCGCGCAATCATGTCGCCTGTTCATGTGTGTCCTGGTTGCCTGATAACCAACTTCTGGGTTTTGCGTCATTTTTTTCTGTAACAATGCCCATATGTCCTTACTTACTCTTACATTTGATGTCTGCTGATTTTAGGGTAGCAATATGCGTCCTTATGGGGACGTCATGATTTACAGTATGCAGTATATTGTTCGTCTATGGTTTCTATTTATAATTTACCGTTTTTTCAATTATGATCAAACCTTTCTATTACGATTCCTTACACAAGCATAGTATATTTATTTTGTGCATTATGTCTATGATGTACATGTAACCTATATTACTGCTATTTAGGCCCTCATTACCAAGATTTCCTCCTAATTGTGAAAAGGGGCAGTCGGTAATCGTTCCACGTTCTCTCCCTTTTTATGTCGATGTCAATAAGGAAATTTTGTTGTGTGCACTTATTATTATAGATTACCGTCACAATGAAGAGCTACACTCAGCTATCCGTCCTGTATGTCGCGTTAAAAAGCTAAATAATAATACTAATCCTTAGTGCGTCCTGCAGCCTCCAGTTGCGAATCTGCAGAACCCAGTACCACCCGTGGTTTCGTACCTCAACGTAGAATGTGTTGTAAAACTGTTTAGAGTTTGGTTCGGATTCAATTAGAGGCAGCTGGTACATACACATGATCATGAAGAACGTCGGAATGGTAGTCCTGCCAAAAAAGTATGATGATATTCGCAATATAAGTATACCTGGCACACCCAAAATCTCTTCTTTCCTATCAAGCGCCCTTTAAATGAGCAGTTGTCAGACAGCGCCGTGAAGCCTCGATAAAATAGATGGTATTACCTCTTCAAGAGCTGGAAATGGGATTTTTATTGAACCATAAAAAAGAAATTTGGCCGCAGACTATTTCCTTTTTGTGGTTTGTCGTGTGTGCAGTTTAACGTCCCTAAGCGACTCAGGCTATGAGAAATACCCTAGTGGAGGACTTCGGAAATTTCAACCACCCGGAATTCTTTAATGTGCACTGACATCGCCCAGCACACGGGGGCCTCCCTACTGGAAAAATTGTACGAGATTTGTACAAGACTGCTGTACGCAATTATTGCTGCGTACACCAACGTGAACGTACAGCCTAGGAGAACGTACAGCCTAGGTGAACGTACACCCAACGTGGCCGTACAGCCTACGTGAAGTGTACGACATACATGACATGCATGACTGCGTAATCCCATCACAAAACTGAACGCGTATATATGCAGAGCTGTATGTTAAGAGCTGCCACTGGTCTGTGGGCCAGATGTTTCATGTCCTATTTTCTTCTGCTCCTTGAGGTCTGCTGCATGCCAAAATTTAATCAGTTTATCACCACCTGATTTGCCCGTCCCCTTCGCAGGTTGAATTGGGAAGTTGCGCTTTCTTGTCATGTATTTGACATCGTCGATCAAGCGCAAACCTTAATATGTAGCAGGAGTGTAATGTCACACAATTTATGTTTGGAGACTCTTCAGTCTGCGTTACAATTCTTGTATTTGCATCAATATGTTTTGAAAATATGTATCGTAGTACAGTTGCATGACAGGTGTGTAAAAAATTAGAGCAGTGCAGAATCTGCATTGGAGTAATATGAAACACGGATGCTGCTGTTGGTTGCTTAATTCACGTCTTGTTTACCCATTTTAGTCTTTGGTACTTTCAAATTGCGTCCCAACACCCTCCTATGCCCCTTTCCGGCTCTACTTCCGGTTGCGTGTCACATCCTTGACGTCACCCTAATTGACTGATTTGACTATTTTAGTCTTTGGTACTTTCAAATTGCACGCCCAATCCCTTCCTATGCCCTTCTTTTGGCTCAACTTCAGGTAGCGTGGCGTCAGCTTGACTGGTTTAATTAACATGTATTTGATACATCTCGGCCGCACCCTAATTGACTGACTTAACAATATTTTAGTATTTGATACATTCAAATGTGGCGCCAAGCCATTGGATCACGGTAGACAAGCGGAGTTATGAACAGCGTTTAACGATCTGGGGGTGGCACAGTGGTAAAGCGCTTGGCTGGGGGTCCAAGGGATGGAGGTTAGATTCCCGGTGGAGACAATTTTTTTTTTTTTGAGGAGGAGTCGCACACCTCTTAAGCGTTGCTAGGCAATGCTGGCAGAGCTTGGCGAGGAGGCTGCACAGCTGGCCTTGGCTGTGACGTCACACGCATGCGCAGAACTAGGCTATGTGAAGCCACGCGAAGCTGCAGTCTGATACGCGTAGACAAGCATTCGCTTCAAAAGGCACGGCATGCAAAAACCTGTGAGCGGTTACCGACCCGCACACAGCGTGAGCATTGTTCCAGACTCAGGACTCAAAAGATGCAAAACAGCAGTGTGATCTTAGAGGACGAGAGACATTGACATAGGAATGCTACCATGCTATAGTGATACTCTGCATGGTTGCAAGGCTCCTACACCACTCCTCATGTTTGTGTTGTGGATAATACTAATATCCCAGCTTTAGGCCTTGTGCAAGGCCTCAATCAGTGTTTGCTGCAGTTGTGACAAAATGTTTTGCAGAAATGATGCCCTCCATGAGATATGCCTCCTGTGTAAAGCATGCATGTTGGGAAAAGACACATGTGGTCACCTGGATTGGCTTTATTCATGCCATGTCTCAGCATGGCTGACACACTGCGCTCACAAAACATCTGCTTTCGGTCCACCAGGTTGGAGCTTGGATATAGGTTCCCTTGTTCTGCTGCTCTTGACCTGTTGGGTTCGGGCTTGGATACAGGTTTTCACTCTGCGACGTCTGCAAAATGCAAAAAAAGCAGGACTATATCCCAGATCCAAAAATTCAGCTCATGTCTTTCCAAACATTTTGGGAAAGGGACAAGTAGGTGCTATACTATTATTTGTCAACAATTCAATTCAAAAAGTTTCGATTCTGAACTACAGAAATCTGAGGAACTGACACGAGCATACAGACTGTTCAGCATCAGACCCCCACAAAATTTAATACCTCAGTCGAACAGATATTTCAAGGGCCTTCGAACCATATCCTATCGATCAATCAGATAAATGAAGGGGAAATGAGGGTATTCGTTATAATACATGAAGAAAAGAAGCCAACAGTCGGCGAGGCCAAGGAAAGCACTGGGGATTGTACTTTGTTTTTTTTTTTTGTTTTTTTTTTTTCAATTTTCGCTTCGGTAATCACACAAAATAGTAATGTAATCTGTTTAGGGGAAAGATAAACACAAAGTAGAAGGAAGAACAATGTGCCGATGGTGGGGACCGAACCCACGACCTTCGAATATCGCGTCCGGTGCTCTTCCAACTGAGCTACATCGAATGTGATCAAGAGCGAGGGCGAAAGCTGTGCTAGAACCCTCTTATGCTACCTATGGCTTCAAGACTTCCAGACCCGAGACCCCCGTAGGCGACAAGCAGATAAATGAAGGGGAAATGAGGGTACTTATTTTAATACATGAAGAAAAGAAGCCAACAGTCAGCGAGGCCAAGGAAAGCACTGGGAATTGTACTTTATGGGTTTGGTCCCCACCATCGTCACATTGTTTTTCCTTCTACTTTGTGTTTATCTTTTCCCTAAACAGATTACATTACTAATTTGTGTAATTACCTAAGTAAAAATTAAAAAAAAGAAAAGACGAGTACCCTCATCTCCACGTCCACGTCCACCGCTATGGTTGAGGGTGGCGCTGGTGAACACTCTCAAGGTTCATATAGAGACAAAATTAATACCCAAGAAAGTAGCAGGTGGAACAGCGGCCGATGTAGCTCAGATGGAAGAGCACCGGACGCGATATTCGGAGGTCGTGGGTTCGGTCCCCACCATCGGCACGTTGTTATTCCTTCTACTTTGCGTTTATCTTTCCCCTAAACAGATTACATTACTAATTTGTGTGATTACCAAAGTAAAAATTAAAAAAACACATAAAGTACAATCCCCAGTGCTTTCCTTGGCCTCGCCGACTGTTGGCTTCTTTTCTTCACCTATCGATCAATGACATTTGTACACCGCTTCATGAAAAGCTACAGTAACTACAAAGTCAAGAGAGCAGTACAAAACTGGAGATTTAAACGGCCTTCGAGAAGTAGAAGTGTGCACTCTTGTATATGGCTCAGCATACACAGCTAAAGAATAAAACCAAACCTGAAAGGTAATGCAATCCTACATATACGATCATATGAAGATGCACCTCGACTCAACCTTCTGCCTCTGCTCCAGAGTGAAGGAAACAGCTGTTCCTCTACTCAAGGCTTGGTTAGAATTCATGACGGCCTCCGAGCGTTCCTTCCAACAAAGTCTTCTTAAGAAATACCATGCGGAAAGAATGCATGGAGACCTTGACTGAAACCTTTACTCCCAGCGATCCTCGAGGCATTTTGTTTTTAGAAATGAAGCTTTACTTTAATCGCTACTCGAGTGCAGGAGAAAACTCAAGTTTTCTCACGAATTTCAAAGTGGCAATGACACTAATATAGGGCCACTTCGACCTCCACTTGCAAACATGAGGCATTGTAGCGTTCACATGCTGTGCGGACTTCATTCTACTGCACACAAAGCCTTTCATTAAAGCGGATACAATAAGATTCACAGACCCACTCTTTAAAGCATTGGCTCTGTGGGAACCTCAATCTGACTCGAAAATACTGAAACATTGTTTCAAGTACGACCAAGACAAGTCTCCCGAAGTCCATGCAGCTAACGATGAGTATGGATGGCTGTTGTCAGGTGCAGCTTTTAATGCTGTAGTTGATCACCGCATTATACTGCTGTGGTATAGGCATATTTCAAGTTGTCACCGGATGCCTCAGCAACATTTTAGAGCGTGCCGAGTGCCAAATTGCAGCAAGCATTTGACGGCTAACAGCAAACAAAGCATGTGCAGGGGTTTTTATGAACCACTGTGAACAGTGGTGGAATTGTAGGGAATGGCATATTGTAAATAGGAAGAGGGAGGTACCGGAGGTGCAGTTGTGCCATGGAACACCTGTGCTGCACACATCGATGGCTTGCTGATTGCCTTGGTGCATAATGTCTTTAGACGCACGGTGCTGTGGGGAGGGGGGTCAATTCTGTCTTCAGAGTGGCTCAGGGATATTCGCAGTCAAGTACATTTACAATTACAGCTCCTAGCTTGCTTGGAAACAAGCGGCATTTGATTCTGGAAAGCCAAATTTCTTGGCTGGGGTGCATGCGCTGCAATATGCTTCTTTGCACCTTACATGTGCTCAACGCTCACCGCCGAGCACTTCGATTGCAAACACGCAACTAGGTCACTAGATTTCACAGCAATTCTAGCACTTCTCAATGCCTAAATCCTGTTCTACACAAGCTTTATGTCAATGACAGAAAATGTTGCCAGACGTGAATTGTTTTCAGCCATTTTTCACAGCTGCCTTGTTCATGCAGTTTGCAAAACATATTTTTGTTCTGTTGTGGCCAAAGAAAGACACAAACGCAGGCAGCCAAGAACGTGAATTTTATTCACGAATGCCTTTGTTTATATAGCCCTTGTCTTGCGCATGCGCCTAAACTGACATCTGATATTGCGCAAAACAAGGGCTATATAAGCCGAGGCGTTGGTGAATAAAACTCACTTCCATTCCCAGCTGCCTGCGTTCGTGTCTTTCATCGGCCACAACAGAGCAGTTTTACTAGGCTGGGACTTTTTTTTATGCAATAAAGCAACTCAGGCTATGAGTAGTGAAGTGCTCCAGAAATTCCAATCACCTGGGGTTTTTTAATGTGCACTGATGTTGCATAGCAAACGGGTGCCTTACTTTTCGTCGCCATCAAAAAGCAGCTGCCGCAACCTATTAGGCTGCGACTCTTGAGGCAGCTTGTTGATGTTGTTCAGAAGGACTTGACATCAGAAAATGACCAGGTTACACGTAGTGGCATGTACTTTCCAGGCCAAATTTTGGCCTTTGTCTTGTCCCTGTAAGCCATGTGTGCTGCCTAGAGTGGAGGGATATTTCTAGAGGATACGAAGTCATAAGAAATGCTGAAAAGCATTCAAGAATCTCAACTGAACCTTGAGTAGAGAAGACTGTTTTCTTCACTTTATAGAGCTGAGGTAGTGTCAAGTCGAGACATGTTTGTGAATTCGACCCCAAGGGCAAAATTTGAATTAAAAACTATTCCACAGGCATAACAGACTCATGCCCTAATGTCAAGTCCTCTGAACGTTCAGAAGCAACCTCAATATTCACAGGCTAACAGAACATGTTTCCCAGGATGCATGAAAAGGCAGCTGTGAAAAACAGCTGAAAACACTTTAATATCAGGAAATCTCACTGCCGCTTTGATACAGTTCATGTAGAACATGACATATGCATTGAGAAATGTGAAATTTAGTGACCAAATTTGTTTATTAAGGTTTGGTTTGAAGTTGCTGCTACACTTGCTCTTTGACCTTGCAGGGCTCAGGGGCAAGGGAAGAAAACATGCCTGCTGCTTTGCAACGTATGCACCCAAACAAACAAATTGAACTCCCTGATTGGTTTACAAACAAAGCTGGGAGCCACAATGGTCACTGTGCTTGAAAAGCCATGCCTTCTGCCTACCGTGAATGTGTCTCCACAAAACGAGTGAACCAGCCACTTGGACAGCACCGCGAGTCTGAAGACGTCTGTACTACCCTGATATGACAAGTAAGCCATTGATGCCTCTAGCACAAATGTTCATTGTTCCAAAGGCTCAACTGCGCTGCTAGTGGGCCCCCATCTTCCTTTATACGTATGTGCTAAGACCAAAAATGGGAAGACTGCCCAATAGGGGGTGATGAAGAGGCCATGTTTGATGTTTCAATGTCCGAAGGGGGGGGGGTGCTGCCACTTTCAGGCAGTGTCCGATGAGTCCTAATCTAAACATCCTGAGCATACACACATGCAGCAGCAAGCGTGCAATATATGTCTAAAGGTGTACGCCGAGATATCTACAGGCCGTCACCGAGTGTTCTCGCTATGTCTCCATAGCTAAAGCAAAACTGATCTGCGTGCCCACCACCACAGTTTTCTCTCAGCACCATCGGAGTGCTGTAAGTCTTTAATGCAAAACCATTACTAGTCCTTTTACACGTAATGTCGTCTGCGACCGTTGCTGGCTGTGATGGTTCTGAAAGAAGAGCAATCACGCCATTGTTGTGCATAGAGCAGCTTGGTAAGATGAGGCATGCGGCTGAGCTCAATACAGGAGGATCAGATGGCGTGACATTTGGGAAAACCATTTAACGTGAAGTGCACCGAGCAGCTGCCCTTAGTTCAGATCGAAAGCGAAGCCAGCGAAGCATCTATATCTACTGTATCTGCATTAGCTGTGCACCGCTGCCTACAAGAAATGCAGTACATCAACTGTGTGTGCGGCCAGCCACACCTACTCTCGCTCAGCTAAAGTCTGCTTTGATTGATTTCCTGCTTAGCCAATGATGCCAATGGTGCTAGTGGGGCCTCTGATGCAGATGCTGGCAATTAAGACGTGGCTGCTGATTCCGCAGTGCCGGTTTTGCAAAAGCCATTCTTTGCAGGCAGAAGCCCCTTATCGGAACATTTAGAGCAGTGATCGTGCAATCAGAATGTTCGGTCAAAAATCTGGTTTTCTGGAAAATCAAAGGGTTGGAAGGTATGTACGCAACATGCCTTTCCCCACAAGTGTGTCCCTGTCTCTGGAAGTCACCATGCAGAGCAAACTTGCTCTTAGTCCTCAAATGTGTATCATAGCTCTGCATTAAGTAGGTTCTGAAACATTGCTCCCATATAGTGACAATTTGAAATGTGCAGCACCACAGAAGTATGTGATGATCAATTACAGTATCGCAGTTTGTGATAGGCCATGGTTATGCATACTTGGGGTCAAAAGCTGGGATGTCAGGAGGGTAGCCAAAGCTATATCCACGAAACAATATGCCAGAAGTTCTGGGTTGAACAGGGTTGACCTGGGCCGTCACTCAGCCAATGCTTCACAAAACAGATCTGTGCATACTCACTGCATCCACTTTTGTGAAAAGCTGGATAAACTCGCAGAACAAAGCACAAATAGCGAGCAAATGATATAACGTCCCGTGTTTACAAGTTGAGTGGCAGTCGATGAGCCCTCAAGGT
The DNA here is from genome assembly GCF_055883805.1 of Amblyomma maculatum. Taxonomy (NCBI): domain Eukaryota; kingdom Metazoa; phylum Arthropoda; class Arachnida; order Ixodida; family Ixodidae; genus Amblyomma; species Amblyomma maculatum. The sequence continues at coordinate 34,447,308 of NW_028146738.1, forward strand.
CACCTAACTGCCAACAAATGAAAAGCAGGCATTGAGGGCTGCATGGAGTTGAAGTTCAAGTGAAAGTAATTTTTGTGAAGTGCCAATTTCCTGTCACGAAACTCAATCTCACAAGCTGTACGCTGCCCTGCGAATGGCACAGGAGCCCTGGCCCATTCAGGATCATACAGATTATAATAGGTAATTGTGCTCCTACGTGCCTCTTGCTCCTTGAACTGACCAGGGTGAAAATGGGGGCACAATTATCTACAAAGGCTCTTTGCAAAACTCAAGAGTATCAGCTATCCTGCGGGAAAATATTTTTGCAGGTCCTGGGTGCACAGTCACGTCACACATGGATGACGTAGCCTATACGACACATATATGTGTCTCCTAGATTTTTTTTAACAGATGCGCACTGCTCAGTCAAGACGAGATGCGCGGGAATGTAGTGAGCACTGATTCTGTGCGTTTGCAATTTTTTGCTTTCGTTCTGTTTCTTTCGATAGTTTAGTGTACAGCTTGTATGGGTATGCAAAGCGACGCAGGGACTCAGGAGTTGAGTCGGCTTTTTCGCATCATGTCACCGGGATGGGGCGTTTGCTCTCCGCAGTGTAATGAATATGTGCAAGAGTACTTGCCGTATGTGGGGCTGCATATATTCAGTACCAGAGTTTGAGTTATTTGCGAACACGCCCATACACATGCAATTTTGTAGTGGCGCAAAAAATTATTCTGTCAAGACAGAGTATCTTCTGAACGGTGCATAAACATTGATGTTTGGATTAAGCCATGAAATAGTATACAAGATGTTTCACATAAGGTTTGGTTTATGGGGTTTAATGCCCCAAAGTGATTCAGGCTTGTATCACATAGCGGGCTTAACTTAAAGTACAAAACCTGCCCCAGTGCACAGGCACAGAAGCAGCCAAATCTTCAGTGCTCCCTCCACTGCCACTCAGGCTATCGCAGCGCACACCTCACTGCTACGGAAAAGAAGGAGCAAGCGTGCATACTGCTCTGTGCTTTGCCAAGGGCAGCTCCAGGCGGTCACTCGTTTGAAACAGCGCCACCCGCGCTGGCCAGCCCCCCCGACCCCATTTTTTTATCCTCTCCGCACTGCTAAGTAAAAAAAAAAGGAAGAAGCATACATGCTGCTGTGCGCTTAGCTCGGAGAACAGCTACACCCCCTCCCACTACCTCCACTCCCCCTTCCCACCCACCCACAATTTATTGAGCGCCCCGGGCAGCTTGAAGCAGTCACTCGTTTTAAAGCACTTTGACAGCCAACCTCCCAGTACCCTTTTGTCCTTCCCGCATAGACGAGAAAGACCTTGCAGCCCTTTTCTCACTCCCTCCCAGTAGAATGAAAAAGGAAAAAAAAAACGCCACGCAGGATATGCAGGAATGATGCAGACACGTCACTTTTGTGTCAACAAGGTATGAGTTGCTTTGGCCTGAGCAGAAGATAGGGAGGACTTAAGATTTGACTGCTTCTGTGCACAGTGTGTTAGAGCACAGGGCTCAATCGGCCACCTTTGTACCTTAAGTTAAACCCGTTACATGAAACAACTATAGTGCTAAAAATTGTTTGTTCAATAACTAAGCCACATCTTGTATAAATTCACAGCTTAATTTCAAACATCAGCATTTATGTGCCCTTAGAAGATGCTCTCAGTCTTGACAGCTATTTCTTTTCGCCACTACAAAACTGCAAGTGTGTGGTGTGCATGTGTGCAAATAACTCATGCACTATAAATATGTTCGCAGCCCCACATAGGGTCAGTACCCTTGCACATTTTCATTACAATGAGGAAAACAAACGCACGATCCCACTGCGAAGAAGCAGACTCATGACTCAGTTCTTGTGTCGCTCGAATATCAGCAACCCTGCCAAACCACCAGAAGAAAAAGAACGAAAGCTAAGCAAAAATTGCGAACACACAGAATCAGTGCTCACTCCGCCTTCCCCCGCATCGTGCCTTTTGACTGAGCAGCGCTTTTCTCTAAAGAAAAAAAAGAATACAAACTCCACGAGTAATGTGTAGGTGACATATAGTAGGCTATGTCAATGAAGTATTATGTGATTGTGCACTGAGGACCTGCAAAAATATTCTCCCAATCCCCGTTGCGGCAGAAGTTGGGTGCAATGCTGAATATTTCTGTATTAAGTCTCATGTTATGCACGAATCTTGGGAGGAGCATACCTTCTCTATTGAAAACCAGAAGGGAAGGGAGGGGGGTTATGAATTGTACCTGTAAGGTTAAGGTGCTCTTAAGCGCTTAATCCCTTTAATAGAGAGAGCAAACCAAGGCAGAGTGGAGCAGGTAATGGATGTGGTCATTGTCACAAGAGATGTCTACCGGCAGCACCCTATTTCTGCCCGCAAAACAGGTTTTGCCGCCACAGTGAAGGGCTTTTCGCTGAGGAGGGAAGCACTGCAGAAGTATTCTGCCAGGACAACCCCATACCGCCATTTACATTTGCTGAAACTTGTGAGTTCTTCCTCCTCACTCACAAATTATGAGGATGTGCTTTGGTCTACTCTCCATGGAAGGGGTATGGTATCGGTTACCTTTAAGCCTCAAAACAATGCTTTTCTCAAACACGCACATATTTCAAGGTGGAAGCAAGGCCACCTGTTTCTTGCCACATTTGTTATCATCAGCAGCTCCATTTCAATGAGGACAGAAGCCAGCAACACTTTCCTCAGTAGTTTGTAGTACCTCCGCCGCCAATACAGATAGCCGAGAAGTAATAACTGCTTGCCATGATTCCACATGCACAAATTACATCAGCTTAACACTTAAAAGTACAGATAACACTGAATTTTTCCATCCAATTAAACGCTCAACCACTTCCTTCTCAGTTGCTGCAGTGCTACTGGCATCCCAGCCATGGCGGTATGGTGAAAATCTGCAACCAGTATGCACTCAAGAACTCTGATCACATGTGGCCGGCCTGCCACTACTCAGAATACTGTCAATCATTTTCAAATGAAAGATGGTAGTACTTATGTGAAAGCAGTGCAATGTCAAGACTACTGAAACCTATATCGACTGCATTGCCACTACTGTACTCTGCTAATTTAACTTGCAGTCAGAGGAATATAACTAGCCCAACAACTGCAGCAACCACAGTGAAGGTGCATGAGCCTTCACTTCAAGGTGTACTATCCTCACATCTTATATAATCAGCTGGTAATGACATTTGTTACAAAACTTCTGGCTTTTCCTACCTTAAAAAGAAACTTGCATTTTCTGTAAAATAGCATTTTAGTGAATAGAATGCAGAAATGTATAATACAAGCCAGCTTCAGCTTGTCCTCAATGTCCTTTTATTACCCTAAAGTTATTACCCTAAAGCTGAACATGAGCTATGAGAGACATCATGAAAGAGGGCTTTTGGGCTAATTTCCAGAGCCCTCCCTCTTCCACAAAAAGTTATTTAAACTGCGCACTGGCACTGCCCAACATGTAGGCAAATTTGCATTTTGCCTGTATCGACAGGCCCCAGGCACCATTCCATTCCATATTCTCAGGCTCAGCAGCCAAATGCCATAGCCAGTAAGCAACGGCAGCCATCAAAGAAAACACTGAAGAAACCTGAACCTCAAAATAAACATAAGGAGCCACAAATGCAATAGTAGGTTAGGCAGATAAGAAACTACACATGCTGAAAAATGTCTTCAGCACTTACATCAATGTCCTACTTGCCCATCATAGCACTGTGCGATTCTGGCAAAGGGTATTGTAGAGCTTGAAGAAGCCATTGCTTTGAAGCCACATGGAGTTTGCTGTAAGGTAAAAAGTACCATGAACCAACAAATTAAACCGTAATATAGTGCAAAGCCTACATGCAGAGGCTTTGTGAGCAAGAAATAAAGGCATAGAATAGGAACACCACAATACTTTTTTTTCTTGAAATGATGCGTGGCATGCTGGTGTAACTTACTGTATGAATTCGCCTCTGCCTGCTAAGTAATCCTAGATTAATATTTTTTTTGGATTCAAACTTTCACTTTAGGATTGAATTCGTTGAAGGGCGTCTGCCTTATAAAGGCAGAGAAGAAACAATGTTGACATCACCCGAGACATACCAACACTGAAATAAATCCTTTCACTCTATCTAGTCGCCAGCCTGGCAAAAGAACAGGTCAGGCATCACAGTGCCCCTAGTTACAAATAAAGGATTTACTTGATTTTAACTGCAAGTACATTTTAACATCAACCTATCCATAATCCACTAATGCCCACTAGGCCCAAGATCAGACAAGCTCTCCCTTTATGCTTTATATCGAGTGTGCCTCTTAATTTGTAGTGCAGGGCCTTAATACATGCCTGTAACTACAATACTACTTTTCTAAGAGATGTGGAACTTCATTAGAATTCATTTTATGACCTAAGTAGCAGAAATTGTATTTTATCTTGAAACAAGCAGCCCGAAAAAACAAGGCTGTGAAAGGAGACAAGACAGGCGCTAACTTGCAACATATAAAGGAGTCAAGCAACAATGCAAACCACTCAATCACTTATAAGCAGAAAGCAAAACATGAGTCACTAAAATTTAAAAGCACTTCCCTAATCTAGATATCCCAACTCACTGCATGTTAACACGATGGATGGCTCACTAGCACATTCATTACCTAGTCGTGAAATGCCTTCAGCTTCAATGGTTTTCCAGCTGATTTGAAATGGATGACAGCCAGAATGTGCGCAGCTGAAAGAAACTGAAAGCAACCAGTGCAATCTTTACAATGCACAGCCAAGTTGGTACCTCTACCTATATCTACATAAATGGAACCGTTCGGATATTTTAGTGATTGATGTTTTGCTGTCTGCTTATCAGTGACTGAGAAGTTTGCGGCGTTGCTTGGCTTTATATATTTCATGTTTGCATCAATAAAATTTAGTTGCGAGTTATTGCCTGCTTGCCTCCTTTCACATCCTTGTTTTTTCGTGCTGCAACTTTCAAGATGATGCCTTACCAACTCATGCAAATTGCCATCCTTCTCAAAGTATGTTAGTCAAAGAAATTTACTTCATTTGGTACTGACCAACACACATGACCAGGTTTGATGCAACTTAAAGGCGATCAAAGAGAGCATCATCATAAAGCATGAAAGTTGGCTCAGAAATGCACCTCTCCATGCCAGTGTAGCTTGCACAGACATGAATTTCTGTGGCAAACAAAACACTGGGCTGCTGCAAGGGTGGTACAGCAGAAGCAGAGGGTGCTCCGACAGTAAGAGGAAATGTGGCATTGAATCTTGCTATACACGGAGACATGTTGTGGGCTATGCAGCCAAGGTACGAAAGGAAAGGAGACAAGCTTTAGTCATTTTGCCGAGGAGAGTGGTTTGCTCATTATTTGGGCTAGGCATGTGCAGGCTTGAAGTGAAGGGAGAAAGTTGGAGAGTTAATGCAAGGTCACTAGCGCTGAAGTAACCCACTCTACATGGCAAGGGAAGAGAAGTATGTTGCCTTCACTTTCTTGCCTAGCTTCAGCTGCATAGCCAGACATTTACCCTGAGTATAGTGATGTGCTACCGTGTAGAATTGAACATTGAAAGTAGCACAGGAGTACAGCACCATTATTCTATCCATGATAAACAGGTAATACAGGTAAAGAGCATGCTGCGCTCTAAGGTTGCCGACGGCGTATTTACTTATCTTACATTAACAAAAAAGTTAGTGACCCATAAATATGATACTTCTGCTATTATGAGAACTCCACAACTATGTAAATTGCATGAAGAAAGTGAACCCATGGATAGCTTGCACTGACGACTCACTAGGCACCCACTGGTGAACCAAAAGTAGAGCAAAAATCTGTCTAATTTGCATTCACTATCTTCATCATGAAGGTATTGCAGACACTAAGCACAGTTCACCATCATAGCACTTATGATATCATCCAAGCCATCTATAAAAGCTACCCAGATTATCACATGAACATTTAAGTAGAGATATGACTTTCCAAGGGTCATATTATGACACTGACCAAATTCTCATGAAAAAAAAATTATGACCAAATCAGCACCTTTCTCGGAGTTCAGTGCATGGGCGTGAGATATGCTTTTACACTTCTTTTCGTCAACTGCTACTGTTTCAGGAAAAGGGGTCATCAAACTAAGTAACCTGAGCAGAGTTGCCAACAACGAAATTTAGGAGTGTGGTGAGGGGCAGACTTTGTGGCATTGCGAAGGTACTCTACTAATGCTAACAGTAGGCAGCCTTGATTTGATCATGGGGTTCAACATGCCAAAGAAACTTTGATTTCGAGGGTCAGCCATTGTAGATAGCTCTGGATAATTTCGACCATCTACGCTTCTTTAATGTGCACTGACACTACAAAGCACATGGGCACCTAGCATTTTTCCACCATCGAAATGCAACCACCCCAGCTAAGACCGAGCCCGCGTCACCCAGCTCACTAGTCAAATGTCCTAAACGCTGAAGCTGCCACAGTAGGGTGTAGGCAGCCTTGAGGCAGGGTTACATTTGCAGGCATGTTTTGTACAAGTCAAGCTTATATAAGCTAGGTATGACCAAGCTGTGGCTCATGAGTAGCATGAGGCTCCTTGCAAAGTCCAGGTGCAGTTCACGACTGCTTGGCACCTGTCCACCTCTCACCATTCACAGTATTTCTGCATCTACAGCCAGCTTCTTTTTTTTTAGGAAAAAACAAAACAAAAATACAGCCAGCTTCTCTGTTCTTTCCCCTTTAAGCTCCAAACCACCTTTTGTTTACTATTCTTTTGAACAATGAAACAATGTGCCACCCTATGGACACACATCTAACAGAGCTGCTCACGACTGTAAACATGCTCATTCGAGAACTTCAATCTGCTTGCTTTACAAATGGGGCAGTAGAGGCATATTAACAGTCGTGGCATGAGTTCTTCACTCTGACCACCTGCTTTGTTAAATGAAAAAAATGTCATTATCATCATTTACTTTGCTCTTTGTAAAATTGTGCCTTTTTAGTAGAGAGTTCTCATTAAAGGTATGGCAGCTGTTGCTGTAGGCCCATAGTTAACGATCTGTCTGACATATGCCCGCACTGTACTCGCTTGCTCATACATGGAGCTGAGTCTTAGCAACCTTCGTGGTGATGCAAAGAGATGTTTGCCCATGCTAACATCTTGGCATTTCCATAATGGCGCAGATCAGTGTCTCCACTCCCACTTGTGCTGTGAGCATTCCTGTCACTAGCACATATTGAAACCAAAAGCGATGGCAGCAGGCAATGTGACATATGCCAGCAGAGAGATGTTCACTTGCTTTTCCTCCACACATAGTGAATTACAATCCCAGAACTTAAGTGGATTGCCCGCTCCACAACAGAGCACCTGCATCCAGCACAGATTGTGTCCCGACTGTGTTTGGAACTCATGCTAGCGCAAGTAGGTAGTGCCCACGGACTGACAGAGAAATTGCCAGTCATTCTGTGCGCTAGCCTGTGCTTCGTGTACACATGCCGTCTGTTTTAAACCTGTAATAGGTCTGCATTTCTCCTGCTACTTCTTAGAATGGTGTTGACCTCAACAGTTTATGACATTCTTTCAGATAGTCGAGTGCGGGCAAGCACGGTAAGATTTCTTTGGCAATGTTCTCAAATAAAACAAAGGCTCAGATCACTGTTTTCACTGTTTCAGAGTTAAGGAATGGCTTCGAGTTCACAAATAGCACACAAAGATTGTTTCTGCACGTAGTTTTCCAGTCGCACTCTGAGCTGAGGTCTTTAAAAATGATTACTGCAGAATACTGCTGCTCCCAGACTTGCTGTCCTCAAAAGTGAGCACTAGTTCATGACAGCAATTTGCATTCGTAGCAGCGGCAAGTATCAATAGTCCATTATTGCAGAGGGCACAGCCAGCGCAGCAGAGACAATCTACTGGAAATGGTAGGTGCAGCTGAACACATACTCAAGTAAATTTCCAGCCGGTCCTGTTGATTTCGGCAGAGCAATCCAGACTGCTCCATGGAGCGATCTTGGCTCAGCAATCGCTCCTCATCTGCATTTGGAAGATGAAACCTGTGTTCCGGATCTGCATTTGGAATACAGTTGGTCCAAAATGAGCAGAAAAGAATGCTCTGTAAGTGACCACAGTCTGTTATTGGAATTCACCATTAACAGAGTTTTACTATCTACCACCTCGATCTGCTCATAATTTAAGTAGCATTATAAAAGTCTGTGATCCTGCAGGGACCACCGATCTCACACAAAGGATTCAGTGACATAGCAGGCACAACACACATCAAGAGGTGCCAGATAGTGTAACTTGTAAGAAATGTTATGCTAACTCTTCGTTACTTGCTAGCAGAGCAAACAGTATGTCCGTCATCAAACCTTCTTTTAAACCCTACTTCATGGCAATGGAAAAAGGCATTTCGAGTCCACTTGAGGTCTAACTTAGTACAGTAGCGATGAACAAGCCCCTGAGCCTGCCATGTGCCAAGGCGTAAATGCGCTTCACTGTATTGCACGAGTGAACAACCGGAAGGCTGGAAGCTTGAACAATCTGTTTCCAGAAAATGGTGACGTTGTTTGGGCAGTTAGGTTGGAATAATAAGCAAGCACTCTGCCTGTACCTTCATCTACTGGATTTCCTCTCAAAGGTATGTATGCCCAGCAAACAATGTCTGCAACTTAATCCAGGAGTAAAATCACAGCATGTTCTGAGGACTTCGATCATAACATTGAGTTTATGATCATTCCAGTCACCTCAACATCAAATCCAAGACATATGTGGCAGCTTATGGAACATTCGAACATACAAAACACACCGAGAAATGCAAGCCAGTCAGTCTAAAGGCAGCCTATCATCCTCATATTGTTCATAGCCTTCCTAGTGCCACCAATTTTGCTTCCCTACCACCCTCTGAACATGCAATGTTCCACCCCAACTCGGGTTACACACAAGGAGTGCACCAAGAAAGGCAAAAGTTCATCCCTAGCTCCCACTACGTCAACTCGGAAGAATGTGCAGAGTCGGACCAGATATATAAATTTTCACAAGAGAATTCAGTCAAGTGCCATCTTTCCATATTTCAACTTTACTTGCTCTCTAGCAGATCTAGCTGGGATTCATTTTGCACTCAAAGCTCAAGTTATGCTTCAACAACTTCAACATATTTATCAGGACTGCAGTGCAACTGCCTCTATTATCCAACCTTTTTTTTTGCTGAAGTTGACATGGTGAGTGAGCAGTCTAGCTATACAATAATTTTTTTCCAGTTTTAACAGCCAATTAGAGAAATAATTTTTGTGAGCTTTCCTTTTTAAAGCTGCTTCGCTGACAAGTTCCTGCCTGCAAGCCAGTGAAGAAAATGTGGGATTATAGCTATCTGCACACTTCCATTAAATGATCTCAACACTGACATGATGATCAAGTGATATCTAGGAAGATATTGGCACCAGCGCAGCAAGCAGTCTGCTGCTTGTGCATCATGACGGGCCAATGCTATCGAACTGCCAAACCTTTTATCATGTCCAAACACGCTCACCCGATCAATTATGAATTGTGAAAGGCTACGCACTCAAAAGTGGAAACACATCCATTCAAAAAGTAAAAAGAAGTAAATTGCAGAATGTAACGTGACTGTTTAAACCATGTATGGAAGTGCATGCGGCCACCAAAGGATTCATAAATGTGGTAGCCATTCATGAGCTAGATCCAGACACACCACCACTTGTTGTTGCGACCCATGGAAGAAGATAACGAAAATGCACGGCCTACTAGTGGCTCTGTAGCTGAGCCACCTCCACTGCCTCGTGCGGACAGAAGAGAAAATAGAGAAGGAAAAAGGTGGAGAGAGAGGCACGTCACGACAGCCGTCGTCCACCACTGAAACGGTAGTAGGTACAAAGACTGCCTACAACAGATAGAAATCCAGTGGCAGGCTAGCCCCCGCCGCAAGCTGCGGTGACCTACCAATCCCAGCACCGTAGGGCCAGGAGCAGCCACCCCCCGAAACCACTTCCTTATCAACATCTACAGTTGTTTCTACAAAACATGCATAAATTGAAATAAAAACACCACACTGCAATGATACCTTGAGCAAAGGCTTGTTTTGCTTGGAATCCTGCATGCACTCCTCAATTTAAAACCTACATGAATTTCATACGCCGAGTACAAAAAAAAACCTGCACACATTTTGATTCACATTTCATATCAGGGAAGATGTCGATGGGGCATCTCAGCACAATTAGTTCAGATTTTTTTTGCTTCATTTGTAGATAAAACACAAGAAAATCAATACTATTGGTACTGTTGAATGCATAATTAACTTTACACCTTACTGCTATTTTTGGACTGAAGGCCTGAGTTTGGTGTCTGTCATTTATATGCACTTTGTAGTTTTTGTGGATTACTTCAGTCAAAACTAATTATGCAAAAGAAAATGGGAAGCCAATACAGGTGAAAAAAATCAAAATAGCTGAAAAAACTTTTTTTTTACCTTCTACTTGCACCCAAGGCTCGACAATGGTGCTTTAAGTACGATTACAGCTCAATCATACTGCCGTCGCGTGATCGCCGGCTTCTTATCCCATAATCCGCAATATTTATAGAACATTTGAATAATGAGCTAGCCCTGTCGTAACGCAGGTAGGTTTTACCACTTTTTCAGTCCGTGTAAATTCAATGCACAAGCGCCGGAGCTTCAACTGCAGCACAACGTAAGGACCGGATCGATGCACTTACGAAGTTGCCCATACTAAATTCTTGCCGAAGGCTGAATCGCAGTACGGCACCGGCATCATGCACTCCGCAATGAGCTTACGAATGATGATTTGTACGGCATATTCTACTCCAATCGTGCCGCCCATGACACTGTCTCTTTTCCAAGACACTGCAAACGCATTAACAGCCCCCCCCCCCCCCCCCTTACTTTGTCAAAACCAAACAACCGTTTGTTAAGAACGCGTCTTGTTGTTTACGAACTTACAAACTAGCATTGTGTTGGCATGCATGACCAGTTCTGCGCTGTTTTCAGAAGAATGTGCAAGACAGAAGATAATTTACTTACATCTGAGATGCCAAACGTGTCCCGGGTGGTGACCGCCCTCCAATAGTCCCGCCGTCAGCGTAGTGTTTCCAGTGAAAGCGCACAAAGGAAGACGCACTATCTGTTGGGAACGCCGGCACACTTTTTGCACAGGTTTACACAGAACCTGACGACGCTTCTCCACATCGCACGAGCTATTTTGCTGCGCTCTGTGCGTCGCAAATCTCGAGTGCATGACGCCGCCAGCAGAACAAAAGAAAGTACGACGCCGCGACGCCGCCACCAATGGCTATGACTAGCACTACAGCTTCGGCTGCTTCGGCTGATTTCGACTTGTTTCGGTTTCGGAAGTTGCCGACTTCAACGGCTTTGCTGTTCGCCTAACAGCGGCAAGCACGATGTCGAGTGTCTACGCGCTAACGCTACATGTTTGTCGTGTATGCGCGCCTGTAGTTTGCGCATTCAGAAATGTGGCGGTGCTAGCGAAAGCTAGCGGTGGCGGAAAAGACCACCGTGAGTTTCGCTTCTTTTTTTGCGATGCTAGAAAAACTATGCGTGCTTGTCATGTACGTCGGGTTGACATATAAGAAATGCGTTGCGGCGGTTCAGCAAATCGGAGCTTTGGCCCAATGCATCGCCAAGTTCCTTGCGAAAATTCCTGATCATAAACAGCGACAGTGGTCATTGTTTTAGTTGTGCGTTTATATTGGAAGATCAAGTGATTTGTTTGGAAACAGACGCCGAATCCTGCTCGCACACTGTTCCACTGGTCACCCGCGAGCGATACTTTCTTTTGTGATGTGTGCATCACTACTACCAGTGTTTAACTCTTGAATGGTGATGAAATTTTAATGGCTCTAGCTTATAGCAAAAGCAAACACAGTTGTGTGAAAGCATGGCGCCTGCAGTCAGGCAAGATATGCGACATGCAAAAATAGTTTACCGGTCAAACTTCAAGCGAAGACAGTGTGGGGTGTTTACGTGGGGATCCGGTAAAAACGTCCCCGGAAAAAATGTCCCCGAACGGGGCTGGAGTCTTGCGCTATAGGACGTAGACTACGTTTCTCCGTGGCGAACTGCAATTATGAATGATGCATGTTAATTTTATTACAGCGGTTTCATCTGTCGGCTTGGAATTGACCGCGAACATCGAATTGATGCGGGCATTCATGACAAAAAAAAATTATGGCAGCGGTAATACAGTGCCAGTGACATGCTTTAATTTACGCAGTTCTTGTAAACATTTCGGGCCCCCAGAGGACGCAGGTTCCATATGATGATCACATTTAACTTAAAGCCAAGAAAGAATGGCATAAAATTTGTTGGTTTTTTTCATGTGTGTTCCAGAATAAATCTTTTTTAGGGCCGGTTTTGGCCTTGGGGACGTTTTTTTCCTAGTTGCCGCTTCTTCAGGGGACGTTTCTTCAGGAGACGTTTTTTCCGGGGACGTTTTTACCTACACCTGTTTGCGTGCACGTTACTTCAATTAAGCACTAATGAAACTGACCATACAAATATTTCAACTTGTCTCTGTGGCCTACAGCATACATGCAGTAAAGAAGCAAAAGCAGCCAAGCTGCTTGTTCCATGCAGCATAAATAATTATGCACTGCTGTTGGAAACTGCACAGCATATATTGGTGGACGAGTTGCACGTGCAGCTTTCTTCAATAGGTTACGCATCTCGCGTGACGCAGCCTACAGTGACACTGAAAAATATGCCATCTAAAAGACATTTCCTTGCAATATTATGCTGCAGCATATATGTGTATAGTATGCATAGCTTCGAGATGCAACACATATACTGTTGGTATCGCCCCTCATAAAGTACTAGGATTTTTGCATCTTTTCATCAGTCTAAGATCACCGATTCAATCGTTTCTTTTTTTTTTCATTTGACAATGAAACGGACAGCATTTGCAAGTGTCATTATGCAGCAGCAAGTTTCAATTCAGAGTAGTTCAGTTCAGCAAGGGTTTGTTATAGTCTCAGGAAACTTAAAAATGGCGTATAGATGTAGATGTGCAAGTCAAAACTCAAAAGGCTGTAGCAACTTTTTTACTCGGCATATCCTTGTGCTGAAAAAGAGAGTCAGTCCAGTTGTTTATAATCAGCCAAGTGAGTGATGTAGAGAAAGAAGCAGAATTGTTGTCATCTTCTCTCCCATCCCATCTGTTAGTGCTGTTCAGTCGTTTGAGAATTGTCTTTCTGTGGTCTTTGCAAGGGATTATGAGTTCGTGAAGTTCAGTACTGGAGTTGGCTTTCACATTTCTGTTATCACACTTACTTTTCCTTCTACAGATGAAACTCCAAGCCAATTCTTCATACAAACTTGTGATGCCTTACGGTGGTAAAGCTGTGCAGTTATAGTGCGTCACCTCCATTCATATGCAAAACACAATATAAGGGTGATTTTGACTGCCAGTTTGACTATCGTATACATGGCAGCGGCAACACATCAACATTGTGCACACAGCATAGTGGCAGATACAATGAACGAAGGGCAGTGCTAGTCAAGGTGTGCAGCAGGAACATCATTTACTAAACTTTAAGTGAACAGTTCTCATTCGACTGAAAAGATTCTGCACAATAAATACCAAAAAATCCTGATTAGTCGACATATTGGTCATGACATCACAGTTACACGACCTCGAGTGAAAATTCGAAACATCTCACAGTGAAATAAAGCTAACAAAATAGGGAGGGTGCAAATGAAGCCAATTATCAAGGAAGCTCTTCTAATGAGGACATTTCAGAAAATAGTAGTTTAACAAAATAAATACGTTGATACTAAAGCTCGAACCCATGTGTGCCCTCTGCATGCAATGTCTATAGCCATGTAGGGTCAAAGGTGTGTTAGTGGGGCATTTAGGGAATGCTGTTACATTGGTAATAAGTTTGAAAAGTAGATAACTTTAAACGAGAAAAATTATATAAAAATTTGCGGAATGAAAATGCAGTTGATGTTTAAGATGCTGTCACGTCTATTATTGAGGTAAACTAGCTGAAGCTCCAAAATTATTTTAACTTTGTGTAACTACTTTCTCTTCTTATATTTTGCACTAATCATTATAATTAATCTTTTATCTGCTGCATGTTATGCCACTGATGTGCGTTCAATGAATTAAGGTACAATGCTCAAATCTTGTCTTAGTTCATCTTATTTCTTCCGCATTTCTTTCATGCCATGATATATATATTGCGGATACATTTTTGTTTTGTGATATGTTCATGCTGAACTCTGCATTTATTAAAGAATATGTATTCTATTGCCTATATTTTACATTCAATGTAAGCAGCACAACCATGTAGATATACGAAAGCATTAAACTTGAAATATATATGGCATATATATCAATGATTATTCAGGAATTAACATGTAAATACAATATGGTTCGCCAACCAGATGAAGGAAATTGGTATCAACTGTCTAACTCGGTGATAAACTGTAAAACTATGACACAAACTTTAATTCTCTTAATGATCTTTTCTATCTAACTGTCAAATATGAGGACATACATGCGGATGATACCACTAAATGGCAGAAAGTGAAGTGGAGCTCAAGAGACTTCTGATGCGCGTACAAGAAGAGAGTGAGAAGTTTGGACTTAAACTGAACATTAAAAAGACAAAGATCATGGCGTCTTGCCTCATCAAGTCCTGGAGCATAGAGGGACAAGAAGTGGAAACTGTGACAGTTTTTCTCATCTTGGGCTCCAAGGTAACCCCGGAAGGAGACTGCAGCCATGAAATTAGGAGACGCCTACTTCTGGGAAAGAGAGCCATGGCTTGCCTTGACTGCCTAGTAAAGAGCAGAGACATTAGTCTGCCAACCAAGATCCGTATAACTCGTGCTATGGTCTTTCCAGTTGTGATGTATGGATGCGAGAGTTGGGCTATGAAGAAGGCTGACCGCCGAAGAATTGACTCGTTTGAATTGTGGTGCTGGCGGAGAATCTTGAGAGTTCCTTGGACGGCCAGAAGATCAAATCAGTCGATATTGTCGACCATAAACCGTGACTGCTCATTGGAGGTTCAAATTCTAAAGTTAAAGCTCAGCTACTTTGGTCATCTGATGAGAACAGAGAGAAGTCGCTGGAGAAAAATTTGATGTTGGGAAAGGTTGAGGGTCACCGGAGAAGGGGTAGGCAGCGAACGCGATGATTAGATGGCATCCTCGAGGCGCTGCAGATGAAGTTATGTGATGCTAGGAAGATAGTGAGAGACCGGAAAGCGTGGCGTGATATGGTTCATAGGGTCACGAAGAGTCGGACATGACTGAACGACTGAACTGAACTGAACGGATGAGGACATACGCCTATGAATATCTTCCAAACCAACTAGAACATCCAATTGAGAACTATATATATACCATATGAAGTGCCATCTGAAATCCCGGGGACCAATTCAAATTTTCAAAACCACTTTGAATATCCAATAGGATAGGACATATATGAATTGTAATCCTGTATAATATGGAAAATCTAGTTGGGATTCTGAATGATCATTATGAACGTGGGAACAATTGGGAGTGCCCATTGTTTGCAAAACCATTTGGGTAATTACGTTAGCTGCCAAATTGGTCGTAATTTTGTGCACATTTGAGTTCATATATGGCTGTATCTAATTGGGTCAGTGTGGGGCCGAATGGAAGCATGTTATAACTGGTTTAATTTTTTGCGGGGAGGTTTAGTGAGCCAACTGAACTCGCATGGACCCTTAATGAGCACTGCGAAATCGAGTGCTGGGGCTGTACGAGCATCGTGATTTTAAGCGAGCGTTGCGATGTCTCCTACAACTGAGCGTACGAGCTCTACGAGACCGCGTACGGCGTCTGCGGGGGTTTTACGTGAACTGTACGAGATCTTCTACAAGCTGCTTGAGCCCTCGTACATCTGTACGAGACATCCTACAATCCTCGTAAAACCCTACGAGACATCGTACACGCTCTAGGAGACACCGTAGACGCCCTACGAGACATCGTACAATCCTCGTACAACTCTACGAGACAACGTAGACGCTCTAAGAGACCTCATAGAATTCTTGTACAAATCGCATAGCTCTTAGAAATCTCCCACATTTCTCGTACACATCGTAGCAATCTCGTACATTTCGCATACACTTTTTCAGTAGGGCTTGCTTTTCGCGTTTATCGAAAAGAAAATGCCGCAGCCGGGATTCGATACCGCTGCCTTGGGCGCAGTAGTATTTCCTTTTTAACCAATGCATCCGTTCTCTGAGTTTGCCTTGCAGGCGAAAGTTTGTTTTACTGTCGCTCTGTGGCATTCCACTGCGTGTGTGCTGTGCATCAAGAAAACATGTACGGCAAGGATTTCTCATTGCAATCATGAAGGACAGAATATCGGTGATGGGAGAGGAAAATACACATAAGAGCGGTCAATACTGTGTCTTCGCCAGTTTTGTCTACTAGACTGTACTTCCTTGTAGTATTGTATTGCGTCCACCGGTGCGGGGGTTCCAGTACCACGGATTATCGCCTTCTAATAACATTCATTCACATCCGAATAGTTTGGTTTTAGGGGAAATATTCAGATAAAGGGCAGAAGTGCGAAACTTCAATACTGCTTTGACGTTCTTTCCTTCCTCTTTTACTCATGAGGGAGGAGGTTAGGATGAATTTTAGCGTAAAGTGTCAACTATCCATTGTTTACACCGTCGGTGACTCGAATCACGCTGATATGAGCGCTTCTTTCGGGGCATAAACTACCTCGTAAGATTTTATCAGGAACGGAGCGTATATAGCGGCGGCTACACAATACTTGAGCCGAAATATGTATTCCATCCTTTTGGATAAAGATGATGTTGGCATAAGCAAACAGCGAGATCGAATCCAAAAGAAAATCCATCTGAAGAACACCGAACGTGGAACAACCTTTCCTGAACACTGACGGAAGCACGATAGCAGTTTTTTTTTTTAATTGCGAAAAATCACGAGAAAACACATTTAATTGGCTTTTCATACACCAGCTTACATTACAGGGAAAGGCGCGATCCCTGTATGTTTCGTGGGACACTGAAAACCCCCAAAAAGTTCACTCTGCCGATGGGAGATCACCATAAAAGCGTACGTTTATCAAATGCCCTTTTAGTGGCCTGCCATCACTGTCATCTGCCATACTGAAAGTCCATTGCTTACACTGTCATGCCAGCAAACTATTGTTAAAATGTAACACGGTCAAATCCGGTTTCAGCAAATCAAGGCTTCTCTCTAGAAATCGTGCCTGCTGCTCATTGAAAGTCAGAGGGAGCGATCGACCCGTAACCGACGCAGTACTACGATAAACAAGCGAACAAATTTTTATTCTCGGCATTTGAGTGAGGCAATGCTTTGTTGAATCCGGCGTAAGTTACAGCTCCCCCTATATGGCGTCATACTGCGAAGAGGATGCAAACTGAAGTTTCTCAATGTATCTTACTGAGAAGGAAATGATGTGGCTGACATTTTAAACACGGGATGTGTAGTCATAGCTATCCAATCTCTCTCTTTATCGGGACTCGGTGCCGAACCGGAGGGCGCCATTCAGTAATGAATACAGCCGATGGTCAGCCGCATTAGTCACATCGGACACTGTCCGCTGCAGGCAACCCTAAGATGTGAGAGGTTCGTTCGAATTGCATAGTTATCTCCCCTCTACAACAGCGAAGGACTGTCATCGCAACAAGGCGCAGTGAAGGCGCCTTCCAGGCATAGGCATAATGATATAGCATTTGAACTGTCCATTTGCATCAAAGATTAACCTGTACTCATGATGCCGCACTGTCTCACCGCTCCGAGTGTACCGTGGCTCATAGAACCATATGCGCTTTCTCGATGAACCAAGAATTTTGCTGTTCCACCAAAATCATGCTGGATTCAGGTAACAATGAATCAATGGGGCTGCGTGCAAAGAACAATTGCAAAAGCGATATCGCAAATCAAATTAACACTACAAGCATTTCTCAGTGAGCTCTTACGAGAAAGAAATAACATTTTGGGGGGCAGTAGGCACCGCCTTCGAGAATAAGAGTGGGCAGCGGTAATAGCTAAAATGTCTGTGAGGCCATCCTGATCGTTTTCCTGACCATTGTATATCAAGAATTGTAAAGGTCGGTTTTACAACACGCTTAAAAATTCTGATGTTAGAGCCCGATGATTGTACGACGGATTAAGTAAAATTACCTAATCGAGTTTACATTTACTATTTTAAGGGATAATATTGGGACACATGCTGTTTATAGAAAACAACGGATGGCAGAAACGTCGGTATCGGAGTGGAAGTTTTCTAGTGGAGAGACGGAGTTGAACGAATTATCGCTCACGTGAGCCGAAAACTGTCACGATTGGAGGTGAACTCTTCAACGACGGAGAAGGGAGGGTCTTGCAACAATCTGGGTGATCAGCAAGTTTAGACCATATCTGTATTGACGATTCTTCTGTATTGTCAGCGGCCATCATTCGTTGTGCTAGCTCGCATGCCTTAGAACCCGTCTGGATGGTTTGCTCGATGGCACTTCAGTCTTCAAGAGCATGACGTCCCTGTTGTTTACAAATCGGGATATAAACAGCAAGAAGCGGACTGGTTGTCACGCGCGGCCGTGGACTCTGCTGCGGTGGAAATCGCCGACGACGAGTTCCCCTTTATTGGGGTCATTACCAAATCCCCTATGTCTGACCTTCAACTGAAGGACCCGGAGCTGACATCGCTCATGGAGTATCTTGAAGGCCGCAGTGGTACGGGGCCGCATGTTTTACGTTGGGGTTTGCAGTCATACGTTTTACGAAGTGGCATTCTCTACAAGCACAACTTTGAAAGATCAAAAGAGACATTCCTAATCATAGTACCTATGCACCTACGGCCTGATATCTTGAGCGCTTGTCACACGACGAACCGTCGGCCTATCACTTGGCAGTTAGCCGTAAGCTTGCAAGTATTCGGGAAAAGTAAATACTATTGGCCCCATTTATTACCCATCAGTACTAACTTACGTATACACTTGTCGTGACTTTCAACACCGGAAGTCTCCAGCCGAGAAAATAGCCGGATTTCTTCAATCCATCGCTCCCCCTAAAACACATTTCGAACAAGTAAAGATGAACCTTCTTGGTCCTTTCCCGAAGTCATATAATGGAAAACGCTGAATTGTCGCGACGGACTACTTGACCCGGAACGCTGAGACCGCGTAGCTCGCAAATAGAAAATGCCACCCAATTAGCAGGGTTTTTGTCCATAACATCATGTGTTTGCCATGACGCTCCGGCATTATTATTATTATTATTATTATTATTATTATTATTATTATTATTATTATTATTATTATTATTATTATTATTATTATTATTATTATTATTATTATTATTATTACCGAGCGTGAGGCAGCTTTTACGGCCCTCCTGAGTAAGGCTGTGCTGAATCTTAAACACACTAGCCATATACGGGCCCCACAGCGTACCACTCGCATACTAATTGCCTGGTGGAACAGCTAAAAAGAACTGTCGCTGACATGCTGTCAATGTATGTGAATGCAGAGCATAAGACCTGGGATCGAATTGTTCCATATACCACGTTCGCAAAGAATACTGCACTTCAAGAGAAGAGATAAAAAACTGACGCCGCGACAGAATGACAGTGTAGATTTGCTCCATTTATCCTGTGCGTCAAAGAAGGCTGCGTCGCTGGCTTGCAGAAGCAAGGCGAAGAGAAGTGGTATCCATATTAAAATCAAAAAAGCACTAAACTGCGGTGATATTGCGAGTATATGAGCGCGTCCGGTCGGTATTGGGACGCGAGTTAGCCAAATAGGCATCAGTAGTTAAACATGTGCTGGCCATCTGGTGCGGGAACGGCGAAGCAGCTTAACGGTAGCTCCACTCTCGCGGACTGTTTACCTTATCCTGGCAGCGGTTCGCTTCGCATGGCGAAATCCATGTTGGATAGAACGGGCGCCACTATCCGATCATACCATCATTAGCGTTACATTGACGATGGCTGAATGCAAGGCTAGTGGAACAATAGATGGGTCACGCCGCCACAAGCGCGTGGCAACTATATGCTTACGGGCTGCTCAGTTAGGCGGCGCTGACCTGTAGTTTTAAGGCGGTATTGTAAATAGAGAAGCAAAATATGAGGGACAAATCACGTTGGAATTTCGGAACAGACCAGACGACCACTCACTACTGCCTAATTTCGCAGGGAATTTGAAGCAAGCTCGCACAAATGGAAGAAGACGAAGAAAGGGAGTGTAGTGTGGGAAGTTATCACAGACGTATTAGTCTGCAGATAGGGCCCTAGATGAAAAGAGAAATGGAACTTAGACAAAAGGTAATACACAAAATTAAACGACGATCCAATACCGCAGATATCAGAAGACATCGAGGAAGCAAGAGCCCATGGAATACTGGGATTATTAACACGTAGAACTACTCATAAGGAGAAAAATTAGCAAGGTTAAAGTAGCAACCCTCTGGAATAGAAAGAGGAAGCCACGGAGCTGGGGGAACAAGGAAATCAGTGAAGCCATTGAGCAACGAAGGGAAGTTTCAAGGGAACACCAAGAGGGAAACAAAGCACAGGTATCTCAGAAGGAAATAGACCGAAAATGGAAAAAGTATCGACAAAAGCAACTTGATTTACAGGCCTTCGACCAAATTTAAATAAAGCAGTGCACCAATCTTTGGATGGCTGAAATGCAGGATGCCACTAGAGGCGGACCAAAACAGTTATGGAACTTTATAAGCTGGCTAGGTGAAAAGATTCAAAGAAAGAAGGACCGGATTCAAGAAAGCGAGGAAAATTGTATAAAGGGAGACAACGCTGTGAATTACACTACATCAGGTACAGCCCGGTCATTTAAGAGCGACGATAGGGTAATCTCCGAAAATCAGGGACCGACACAACTTAGTCGAAATCAAAGCAGCTTAGAACTCACCAATGTAAACTGGAAAAAAAATTCAGAACAAATATTCCCAAAAACACATCTACAGGAATAGATGAAATTCCGATCACGCTGATTTGTGAACTTGGTCCCAGAAGTAAGGTAACGTTTCAAAATCTTTAGAAACAGTCATGCCCAATAAGTAAACTCCACACAGCTGGCGGCAGAGTAAACTGAATTTGTTTATAAAGGGAAAGGATACAGGATGCACATAAAATCCTACAGGCCGATTACCATAACATCTGTTATGTACAGGTTGGCCATGCAGGCGGTGAAATTAATGAAGCAAGCATGGGTAAAAAGTAAGACGATTCTCGGAGAACTTCAGGACGGCTTTTAACATGGTAGGCGCTTAGATGATAGCCTGTTCGCTTAACCAATGCATCGAAATATATATAGTGGAAAAGAGACCTTTGTATGTTTTCTTCCTGGACATATACGGAGCGTACGACAACGTAAACAGGGAGCTTCTGTGGAACATATTAAAAGAAGCTATCGGTCATGATATAAAACATGTCCTACAGGAAAAATACCGGGATAACAAAGTAGATATTACATGGGAAGAGATAAGAAGTACAGAAACTTTCAAGGTATGCAAAGGATTAAGACCGCTGCTGTACATGCTTTATATGATAAATATAGAACGGCGGTTAAAAGAAAGTAACCTAGGGTTGACCTGTCATATAGATTAGACGGAAAGGCGGTAAAGAAGCGCATCACCTTGTTTAATGTATGGAGATGATATTGTGCTGGTAGAAGATAGTCAGGAAGAATTGCATACTCTAGTTACGTATTGCGGATATGAAGGGAACGCTCCAGGCGCCATGTTTAGCGCAGTTATGTCGGGTCTGATCTTTTTCAACGGCTTAACTGATCATAGTCTTAAAGTACAAAGCCATGAAGTACCGAGAGTGGCAGAATATAAATATCTCTGGGTATGAGTAAACGAAGGATTGGCATACATTGAAAAGCATGAGCAATCACTTAAGGCAAAAGGGCGAAGACATGCCGGGATAATAAAGCATAGCGCATTGTGGGGATACAACAGGTATGAGGTTTTGAGGGGTAGTTGGAAAGGAATTATGGTGCCCGGGCTTACTTTCGGAAATGTGATATTGTGCCTAAACTCTGAGGTACAGCCGACAGAGAAATAAATCAGAGAGCCATCTGACGATTAGCACTTGGTGCCCACGGCCAAAGCACAAATGAGGCGGTGCAGGGAGATATGGGCTTGGCATCTTTCGAACCGGAAGCTCAGTGTAAAATAATATATGAGGAACGCATGAGGAAATTAGACAGTAACAGATGGGCCGCTAAAATGTTTAAATTCCTGTACCTAAAAATCGTTAACTCACAATGAAGGAACAGAACTAGGAAACTAACCAGTAAGTATGCTGGTCAAAAGACGAAGAAATAAAGAGCGTTAAGAAACAGGTGCAAAACACAGCAGGTAAAAATTCGACAAAATTCTATGGAAAATAAAGAGGGTGTGGAACTAATAATAATAATAATAATAATAGTTGGTTCACAGAAAGGAAAAGGGACAGTATCTGTCACACTTGTTTTTGTGGACACCTGAACCGCGCCGTAAGTGTAGGAAGGAATGTGGGCGTGAAATTGGATAGAGAGAGAGGAGACGTAGTGGAGGGCTACGGAGAAATTTCGACCACCTGGGGTTCTTTAACGTGCGCTGACAGCGCACAGCACACGGACGCCTCTTCGTTTCGCCTCCATCGAAGCGCAGCCGCCGAGGTCGGGTTCGCACCCGGGCACTCCGGACAGCAGTCGGGCGTCTTACCGCTGCACCACCCCGACGTGGCTGTGGTACTATACCGTAGGTGGAAAAGGCCGGTCAGGAAGGATGCTTTCTTTCATAACTTAAGAGGTAGTGCCCTACTTTTTGAAGCTACATCTGGGTGCTTTAGAACACGTAGCCACAAATATAATTTAACCATGAAGATGACACATGTGCAGTATGTGGTAAATCTACAGAAACTATTAACCATAATATACTGGAATGTAATTATTTCCATCCGGAAGTCGATGCAGGTGCCGTCGCTCTTCCAGAACCTTTGGAGTTTAGAGATACCAGTGGCCGGGAGATTGAGCCTGCAGTGGAAGCTAGCAAAAACGATTGGAAGATTGCTGGCTTAAAAGCATAAAAGTGGACGATTTATTGATAATACTTTATTTCCCATAGGTCCTGAAGCAGATTCGGCTAGGCGCCAGGTGTAGAGGGCAGCTCCCACGTCGGCACAGAGAGCCCGAAGCTCTCCGCCGCAGCGCGGGCCTCCTGGACAGCCCGAAGCTGATCATGTAGTGAAGCACTTTTTAACATTTTGTCCCAATGTTCCTTGTTCTTTGCGTAGGCGTCGCTCGATGCACAACCGCACATATTATGGTTTAAGTCTACACGGCCACTGCACCGTTCACATTCATGTTGTCCGTCGTAGTCTGGGTCGATGTGCTGGGTCGATGTGAGTAGCGGGGGAAACCGGAGGGACGCGGTCGATAAGACCTCGCTCTGCCTCGTGTGCGATCTCGTTGAGATACCGCAGGCCACCCCCTAAGCTGCCCATGTTTACCGGGAACCATACGATGGAGTGATCGGTCATGTTACTTTCGCCTACGATCCGTAGCGTAGTCTTGTCTATCCCGCGCTTGGCGAAAGCTCGAGTGGCTGCTCTAGAGTCGCTGAATACAATTGTGAAGTTCGAGTCTTTTAGAGCTAGTGCTATAGCTGCTTATTCAGCTACCTCCGGCTTCTTGATGTAAAGTGTGAGGGAGTTGCGCGTAAGCCGTGTCCGTCGGCTACTGCTTCCTAGTAGCCGAGTACCGAGTAGCTTTCCCGGTACATACGCTGCATCCACGAAAGATATCTGGTAGGGAAACTGCGTCACTTCCGCAGCGAGGGCTTTCGCGCGGGCGAGCCTTCTTCCTTGATTAGAGAGATTTAGCACACCGTGATCCGCGATCCGCTACCGTGATCCGCCAATGCGCGTTCCATTGCGCATGCCCAGATCAATTTGATGCCGATAGATGGCTCCACATACTTGAACTAGACACATTTACCTGTAGTATCGGAACCAATCAGCCCACAAACGGTAGAGGGTCATGGTCGCGGATCGCGGATCACGGTATGCTACATCTCTCTACGATGGATCAGGTATACGTTTCTTGGGAAGGGAGACACTTTGATTGCTTCTCGCACGACTTTAGGTAACCGCAGGACGTTGTCCCTTTCTGCTATGGTATTCAGGCCGAGCTTGACTAGAATCTCTCTGCCCGCTTTCGTAATTGGTAGGCGTGCAATCAGTGCCGTGTGCTGTGCCTCGATGATTTCGGTAACGGTATTGTGCACTCCTAGCTGTAAGAGTAGTTCAGTGGAGGCATAATCGGGAAGCCCCAACGCTGTCTTGATAGCTCGGCGTATGTGTACTTCAAGCGTTCTCTGATGTTCCTCTTTCCAGTTGAGCATTGCAGCCACGTATGCGATGTGACAGTGTACAAAAGCATGGACCATTTGAATGGCGTTGTGCTCGCGCAGTCCTCTGTGCCTATTCATGATGCGCCTAAACATCCAGATCGCGTCTGCAGTCTTGATCCTGATGCTGTCTAGCATCGACCAGTTGGTCCCGTTGTTTTGGATGATCAATTCTTTTGTCTATCGTAGGTATGCAATTTCCATCCCTTTCGTGTAACTCTATGCATGGTGTGTGGTGTCGGTGCCAGTTGTTGGACGGACGCCCTGGTCTTAGCGGATGGTAGATGAGTAGCTTGGATTTTCCAGAAGAGCAGCCAAGTACCATTGGGGCAAGATGAGCCTCGGTAACCGTGATGGCTTCTTGCATGCGAGCTTCCAATTCCGCATCACTGCCACCTATGCTCCAGATGGTAACATCGTCCGCGTATATGGCGTGCTCCACATCAGCAATTTCACCAAGGGCGCGAGGAAGCTTTGTCATCGCCAAGCTAAATAAGAATGGGGAAAGTACTAAGCCTTGCGGTGTTCCCTTATCGCCCCGATTAAAGCTCTCTGAGACATGCTCGCCTATCCGGAGAGTGGCCGTCTGATCCTCCAGAAACGCCTTGACGTAATGGTAGAAGCGTGTTCCGAGATTGTGACCAGATATGGCTTTGACAATGGCTTGGTGTTGGATGTTATCAAAAGCTTGCTGCACGTCGAGCCCCACTAGCGCCTTGATGTCTCGTGTGGGGCACTAACGTCCTAGGCAGGACATTAGTGAGATCGGCTTTAGGTTGGGTAGGCCCAGCGGCTTGCCTGGTTTTGGGATTAAAACCATATTCATATGCTTCCACTCTGCAGGTAGTTGGCCAGTTTTCCAGGCTTCATTGATATGTTGCGTTAGGAACCTGACTGAGTCGTCCTCTAAGTTCCGGAGAGCCCGATTTGCGATGCCATCGGGGCCTGCTGCAGAGTTACTGCTGCGTTTGTGAATTGCGAAGCGTACTTCGCTTTCTGTGAAGTCCGTATCTAGCTCTGAGTTTGAGGCACCGCCATAGCTCTTCCTTTGTGAGGTACTGGGTAGCCCCGATATAAGCGGTAAGGACCATTTGGCAAGGTCATCCACAAGGGCTTCGGCGGTACTGGTTAGCTTCGCGCTGCGTACTAATTTACTTAGCCTGATTCGTTGCATAGTTTTAAACTTTGTTCTGTGTTCGTCGAGGAAGTGTTTTATGAGTCCCCACCCGCATCCTCTGCGTATTTTCCCGTTCAGGGAGTTACATACTTCATCCCATTGTTGTCGGGAGAGAATTACGCAGTATTGTTCAATGGTCTTGTTGAGTTTGGCAAGTTTCCTTCGAAGTCTTCTTTGAAGACGTTGACCCTTCCACCTGGGAAAAATGGAATGTTTGGCTTCTAGAAGATTCGATAGACGACGGTCCATTCTCTAACTTAACGTCCGTGGTAATCGTTCGTTCCGAGTCGTCGATGTCTGCTTTGAGCTGCTCGGTCCAGCTCGTTATTGTGTGCTTTGTGGTTATTCCTGTTGAGTTGGATGACTGCGCCCGTATTGCACGAAATTTGTCCCAATCAATAAGTTTGTACTCCCTTTGCGTCTTTTCCGGTATCTCTGCATCAATTCGGAGAATATAGTGGTCACTACCAAGGTCTATGCCCGAGTTGTGCCAGGCACATTTCTCTAGGCTCCGGACGAAAGTAAGGTCCGGCGTGGTGTCTCGACACGTGGAAGTGCCACATCTTGTGGTTTCCGGGTCTGTGATCAGCGTGAAGTCGAGATCGGAGGCTGTTGTGAGAAGACGATTTCCCTTGCTAGAAGGATACGCGTATCCCCAAGCCTGGTGTGGGGCGTTAAAATCTCCATCTATAATCAGCGGACTGTCTTTGGCGATGTGCACAATCTTGGCCAGAATGCCTCTAACTCTTGCATCGTATCCTTAGGGCTGCTGTATAGATTGGTGAGGAATATACTTTGCTTGTTCCCTATGTGGTCGTTCGGTACGATCTCAATCGTGAGGTGGTCTAGATAGCAGGCTGTGTGGCGGATCTCATGCCGAATGTACGGGACCTTCTTTCCAATCAGTAGAGCGACGCCTCCGCCTTCCTCGTTTCTGTGGGCTTCGGCCGTATAGCCCTTAATGGTTAGTTCGGTTGTGAGTCTTTCTTGTAGCACGATGACGTGTGGCTTCTCGGTTTCTGATTTCACCATCTGCAGGAGGACCGCCTTTTTTGAGGCAATCCCCCTGCACTTCTATTGCCAGACGCGGAGACTGCGTGGCTTATTCGGCACTGCGATGGTGCCCGTGGTAGCCCCCTTTGCTTGCAGTGAGACCATCGCGAAGTGTGCCATGCGCACCGATGTGCTGTGAACTCATCCTCGTCATTGCCGATACTACCGTATTGTTTAGGTGCATTTCCATTTTCTATACACGTGAGCTAAATATGTCCATTTTCTCGTTCATTCGCAGCACGCTCTTGTGTAATTGCCTCATATTCTCGCTCATGGTATCTATAGCGCCCTTCGTGGTTCGCGGTTGCCTTAAAGCGCGCTTGTTAGGGGGGCGGCATTCTTCGATTTGTTCACGTCTCTTCGTCTCAACGAGTTGGGGATTTTTGATAGCGGTTGATGGTTCAGGTATGAGCGTTTGTTTACTGCTGTTCGCTTTACCCACTGCAGTTAATTCGAGTCTTAGCTTAATATAAGCGGCTTTTAGCTCTCTTAGTTCGTGTTCTAACATAGCTATTCGCTATTTATCTGGTTTGCGGGACTCACTTTGGTGTTGGCGTCGTAGCGTCTCTGAGCTTGTCCGCTCACGTTCCATCGCCTCCGTTGTCCTTTCCGCCGAAGCGCACCTTAGAACGACTTCTGTTTGTCCTCGCATGTGCGCGGCTCTTCAATTGATAGCGGGAGCGGCTGCGTGTCGGCGTCTTGGACCTAGATCGACTTCGCACCACATGCTGCTTGTCTTCTTCGACTAGCTGTACATCATCTTGTTGCTCTTGTCGCGCTCGTTGTCGTTGTGCGCGTACTAGGTATGGGATGAAATAGTGTTTCCTACACACCTTGTCCGCCGTCACGTGCAAGCATAAAAGTGACGTAATGTTAGTAATAAAAGGAATGATGGAATAGTTAACCAATTTAAAATAGTAATAAGGATAGAGGGGAAAAATGAGCATTATAGCAACTGCTATCACCCCGTTTCAAAGGGGACGCTCCTATAGTCCGTCCGTCCGTCCGTCCGTCCGTCCGTCCGTCCGTCCGTCCGTCCGTCCGTCCGTCCGTCCGTCCGTCCGTCCGTCCGTCCGTCCGTCCGTCCGTCCGTCCGTCCGTCCGTCCGTCCGTCCGTCCATCCATCCATCCATCCATCCATCCATCCATCCATCCATCCATCCATCCATCCATCCATCCATCCATCCATCCATCCATCCATCCATCCATCCGTCCATCCGTCCATCCGTCCGTCCGTCCGCCCGTCCGTCAGCCCGTCCGTCCGTTTTTCCGTCTGTCCATCCATCCATCCTGTCCATCCAGTGTCATACTGAAGATACGCCAACACGCCAAGCTGCAAGTACGCCTCATTTAATTGATGATACCTTCGTAGTATGTCATCTCCTGTACAAAGTTACGTTGCAAATGAAGGGGGGAATTGCAAAGCATAACAAATGACATACATAGGCGAAGCAAAACGGCGGGTTTAAAATTTGTAGTAAACGAAACTTATTCTTTGCAGTTTTCGGAAGGAACAGGAATTTACAACAGGTAATGAATACCGGAAAGGGGCACATTTACTTAAGGCAGGTAGTGATTACGGATCCAGATCATGAGAGTCAACAATTATAACGACTGCTATAGAACAAAATGCATATTGCAGACAATTGAGATCATGAACGACCGTTTTACAGCGTTCCTAAAAAGAAAAGTATACGGTTACTTCGAAGTTACACAATTAGAATTTTTAAAACCAATTTAAAGAGAGCTTCCCAAATGCTTTTTTTTTTTTTCATGCCGGGGACACACAATGTAAGACCGCTTCTGCTCATGCTTTATATGATAAATATAGAACGGAGGATAAAAGAAAGTAACCTAGGTTTTACTCGAAGCCCTACTTAAGGTGTACCACGGGAGAGGTCTACAAGATCCCCCCTTACGCGTTGCGAGGTGTACGTCGGTCAGACCGGGCGCTGCATTAACGAGCGCGCTACAGAACATACAGGTCTTTAGGGAACGCAATAGATTCGTTCCAAAACCTACCCGCCCATTGCTGCTCTTGCTTTGATAAAAATTTAAAGTCTGTGAACCACGATTTGGAAAGGCTAAAATTCTAACCAGAAGTAAAGGCAGATTAGCTAGCGAGCTTGCAGAAGCCTTTTTTTATCAAACAGAGGGTGGGCAGGTGTGTCAGCACGACTTCTATATCTTTACGTAAAAGTGAACATAGATTGTGAAAAAAAAAATACGATATTATGAGAAGGTCTTAAATAAGGGCGTTTTTTCTGTTTGGGTTTTTTTCCGTCCTACCTTGCAGGACATGCGCAAGCGTGCACCCTCTTCGGGCTATATAAATTGAGATGAATTTTTCAATAAACTTAGTTGTAGTCAGCGCGTGTCCCGTTCGTCTACCTGTGTGGTTCCTCAAAAATTTAGCGGTGTATTTTCTTTGGTTTAACACAATACTTATTACTAGATTGAAACAAAATATTATATTCATTTAGCAGTTTTAGTACAATGAAAGAAGGCGCCATTTATGTTCGTTTTAGCGGGATACTGCTCTTGAACAATACGTTGGCAAACACACCACTCAGCTCTACTACGCTCAGTCGGGCGTTGTAGATGGTGCGCTGAAACTTTTTAGTTGCTCACGCTCAGATTGAGGTCCGCTGCGTATTATCCGGGAGAAAAGTCTCTGGATCGCACCACTAGCGATTTTGAAGTTGACACATGATATAAAAAAATTGTCACCTTATTTCTCACGCACTCATGAGTTAACTTAATTCAAACTTACACATCTCCAAGTATGGTCCGAGTCTATTGGCGAATACGAAAATTATGCGCTTAACGTAATCCACAGAACTTTGTTCCCGAGTACCTCAAAATGCACCTATAGGGAGCGGAACAAAAACGCACTATTCTAAACGTCTCTGATAGCTGGCTCCCTGCATGCAGCTTCACTCTACAAACCGAGGGAGTGACCTCGGTGCCACCGGGCTGACAGCGACGGATACCATAGCGCATGCGCAGAGTGGCCTGCTCCGGCCACTGTTATCGGGCTTACATGCGCCAGCGCTTCAATGGCACCTTCTGGAGAGCTCCCTTAAGCCCCGAGAGATGTAATTCACACTTAAAAATTTGGATAAACTGATAAGTTTGGCAGTCTGTAGGAATAAGGTAGGCCTCCGTATGAACGGGTACGGTTTATATTCAAAGATATGAGAGATGCATTTTCCCTGAAGTGCTAAGTATTACTACGCGCATGTACAGCAGGGATCCGAATGTGGAAGCTAAGAGCTTCAGCATATCTGATCTGTCCCTCTCAGCTCCTTTTAAAAGAAGAGACGCAGCGGGACAAAAACCTTCGTCCACCAGAGGCAATGCACCAGTCATACGCGCCTGCATATATAGTAATAAATTTGAATCCAGAGAGTATCAGGTAAAACTAAGGTATTTCGGAAAAAGATGGGTTCAAAGTAGAAATGAACATTTGTGGCAACAAACTATCAGCCATGGCGAACACAATATGCTGCCATACTACTGTAATTATTAAACCAATTTCCTAATACAACTAATTTATTCCTCAACTTCGGTTGGTGGTAGTCCCAGCGGCGAGCTCCGTCATGTGAAACACGATGACATATCACTTTTTGAAACTAAGGAGAAAAAAAAGGAAAAGAAGAAGTCCTGTTCTAAAGCACAGCAGCTCAAAAAATCCGACGTGTTCTTTTTTTTCTCAGAAGCCGCAATAGATGCACAGAAAGCTAGTTGCAAAAACGTCGTCTGGAGGTTACGTGCGCAGTGACAACGGGACTGAGTTCGAACTACAAGTAGCATTGCGGAATGTTATGAACACTGTTCCGGCTCGCTGCTTGGCTGAAAGGAAATTCTAGCCGAACACATATCTTCATCATCATCATCATCATCAAAAGCACTTTACCCACTGCAGGGCGAAGATCTCTCATTTTGTCTTCAAATTAACCCGGTCCTGTGCTAGCTGCATCCACTTGACCCCTGCGAATTTCTTAATCTCATCCACCAACCTAATTTTCTGCCGCTCTCTACGGCGATTACTTTGCTTGGAATCCAATTCGTTACTCTTAGAGAACATAGGATATCTTTTCTTCGAACAACATGTCGCGCTCATGCCCATTTCTTCTTTCTAATTTCGTCTAGAATACCAGTAACTTGAGTCATTTCTCTGATCCACTGTGCACGCTTCTATATCTTAACGTTACATCTACCATTTTCCGTTCTATGACACTCAGCTTTGCCCTACTCTTAAGCAGAACCCTTTTAGTTAAACTCCATGCTTCAGCCCCATAGGTCAGTACTGGCAGGATGCAACTGTTATACATTTTCCTCTTGAATGATACCAGTAAGCTGCTAGTCATAATGTTTAACTACCTTCCAAATGCGCTCTATCAGAGTCTTATTCTCCTAGTTATGCCCATTTCATGGCCCGGATCTGCGGTCATTACCTGTCCTCTGCAGAAATATTCGCCTTCCAATTCCTAAGCTTCGATACCTATTTTAAGCTGCTGTTCTTTTATAAGGCTGTCCAGCATTATCTTAGTATTCTGCCTATTGATCTTTAAGCCTACGTTTCTCCTTCTCCTGTCTAAATCATTTATCATTAGTTGCGATTTATCCATTTAGTTACTTATTAATGGAATGACATCAGGAAATCGCAGTATAATGAGATATTTTCTATCGACCCTGATGCCTACCTGCTCCCATTCCATGCCTTTGAATACACTCTCTAAGGAAGCTGTAAATAGCACTGGGGAGATCGTGTCTCCTTGCCTAACACCTTACTGAATTGAATTTTATCACTTTTTATGCAGAGCTATATTTGCTACGTAGCCACTATAGGTGTCTTCCAGTACTTCCACATACAGCTCACCTACATTCTGATATCGCAATGCCCGCATGAGCGCTCAGGTTTCGACCAAATTAAAATGCTTTCTAATATTCAGTGAATATATTCACAGCACCGTTCTATCACCTGGTTTAGAGTGTGGATATGATCGAAATACTGCTTGATCATTTCATTGATTAAAGTATAAGGTTGTCCTGATGATATTACTGATTTCCATGGTAAATACCTTGTACGTAATTGATAACTGATTGTAAGATGATTGGTCTGTAATGTTTTGGTCTGTAAGTCCTTAGAATCTCCTTTCTTATGAACTCTTCTATGATTCTGGAACATTCGATGTCACCAGGCATCTCGCATACAGGGTGGCCTGTTTTTCTGTCACGATATCAACTCAGTCCTTTAACGAATCTGTAATTAACTGATCCTTCCCAGCTGCTTTCTCCACCTTCATAGCTTCTGAGGCTTCCTTAACCCCGTCCTTCGTCCCTGGCGGCACGTCTTATTCCTGTTCCTTACAGCCAATTTCCTTCCTGTCCTGACTATTATGGCTACTACAGAGGTCCGTATAGAACTCCTCGGCTACCTTGATTATCTTCTCCATGTTAGTAATAACATTGTCTGCCTTGTCTCTCAGTGCATACATCTTATATTTGGCTAAGCGTAATTTTTACCGCTTTCAGGCAACGGCCGTCCTTTAGAGCATGCGCACGTTTTCCTATATTATACTTCCTTATGCCGGCCACTTTGCGCCAATTGATTTTCTTTCGTACGTCTGCTAGTTCTATTCGATCTGTTGGGTTGGAAGCTTTCATACTTTGACGTTTCTTAATCAAATCTTTCGTCTCCTTAGACAGTTTACCGGTATCTTCTCCAAAAATTCTACCACCTACTTCTACCGCATGCTCAGCAATGATATCTGAAATTATTTTTCATTGCTTCTAGACTAAGGTCGACTTCCTCGGTTAGCACTGAGTATCTATGCTGCAGCGAGAAAATGAATTCTTTTACATTTACCCTTACCGCTAATTCATTGATGGATCTCTTCCTAAGTAATCTGTTTCGCCCCTTCTTGAAATCCAGATTAACGCTCGGCTTTACCATCCTCTGGTCACTGCATCGCACCTTTCCGATTACCTCTACATCCTGCATAATGCCAGGGTTGGAACACAGTATCAAAGCAATTTCCTTTTAGTGTCCCCGTTAGGGCTTTTCTATGTCCACTTCTCGCTCTTCCGTTTCCTGAAGGAGGTATTCATGATTCAAAGTTATTGCGTTCACCTTCCCCTGCTATTTTTTTAACCAATGTCATCGTTGCTCACTACATGGTCTCCAGATTGCTCTCTGCCTACTTCTCCAACACTCCTCCAAACCTTTGTTAATTATTTCAGGTATCTCGATAACTTTTTGCGGTGTCAAAACACCTGAGGGCACATTTCTGAACAAGGTGATTTTTCCGCGATCATAAAAACAGGAAACGTGCGCGTCGGTTATTTAATGTTGATAGCAAATTGAAATTCTGAAACTTAAAATCGTCATTGGTGCTTTAGATTTTAGCTTCTATAAACTTATAATCATGCCAATTATTTAGGCACCGATTGTGCAGGAGTTTCTTAAATACAGCCTTTCTGCCCTTGTAACGCCTGAACAATATGCATCCCACCATCTGGTAGCCGTATTCAATTTTGATGTATGCACCGGAAATCCTGGCTTCGTATTCTTCAGTAGTGTTAACCCCTGACGCTAGAGTAGAAAGCAAAGTTTGACTCAAACCGGTCATAATTACAATATGCCCACAATTGAGAAATCGGTGGTGTTCAACGGCAGTTAACGCCGCTCCGCTCTCCAATACACGAAAGCACTGCGTCGTCGTCTTCATAAACGTCCATTATTTCTTCATGCATCCGAAGCGCATCGTTGTCCCATTACGTTTTTAAGATGCTTCCAGCGGTCACAACCTTTCAGAGAGCTGTACCACTCAGGTTTCCTGTCGCTGATTTCACCGATCTTTCTCGAAATCCCGCCCTGAAGCCCCAGCCTGGGTCCAAAAGAGGAATGAAATCCAATGGGCCACGCGCGTATTTCGCTTCTCGTTTGGTTTCTTCTTTTAAAGGTTAAAGGGGTCGTGCCGCGATCACGCAATATATTACAGTTTTGCAGTCTAGCAGATACTATTGAACCTTATTATTATTCTTTTCAAATTTCAGTGCCCTAGACGCACTGGTTATTTCGAAAGAAGGGGCTGAATATAACACCGCGAAGCTACTCCTACCGACAGCGATCGTCATATTGAAATGTTTAAATACGTGACTGAGCGACACTGGCCGCTGAATCGTGTGCTCCTGTGCCGGCGCCGATAAGCTGACGATACTGTGATTCCTCACATGACTCCCAAATAAGAGCACTCAGTATGTTATTGAAAACAGAACCCACACTTTTGTGAAGCGCGATTTGTTCTTGCCCAGGCATGCATCTATCGGCGCGACCGCTGCCATCGACCGGTGGCAGCATCGCTCCCACAGCGTTAAACAGCGCCGCACCGGCCGTGCCTCTCGCGCAAGCCGTCTGTGTCAGCGATGCGGCTGATCCGTTATGCCAGTGTCAGAAAAGGACGCTAAAATTTGTTTTTCTCACAATAATGAAGGGCCCTCGAAAAGGGAATTTTCAAAAATGAATGCTTCTTGTAAAGTGTCGACCCATACTGTGGGAGTTGCTCACGGCCGGTGCGGTGCCCGTGTTTTTGTACCCTAGCTGAGCTGCTAAGGCGTCGCCGAAAATACCCATTTCCTTTACTAGGAAACCGTGGGGTTGCGAGTCATCATCGAGTGGTCTATTTACTAAAACGCATCACGGATCTATTACAAAGTGCCGTCCACTGTCGATGCGACGTAATTTAGGCCTAGCGACGATTAGGCAGAAACAGACCGCCACAGCTTCGTAGTCCGCACTCGCGGGCGCCGTTGCTGTAAACTTGTGGAATCCTGTACTGTACGTCTTGTGAGCTTATCGTCTACTTTCATGATGCGGCTAGGGCCAGACTTGGGCCTGAAAACGAGCAGCGTAAACGAGGCCTGGGTAACTGGGTGCCTCGATGTAGTGCGCCGCGACCTATACACTGCGGTGGCGGTGTCGGGCGGTACCCAAAGATGGTTCAAAAGAGCCGTCGGACAGCACTATACACAATGCGTATTTTATGTGATGATTTTGAGGCGTATTTAAGTGTAAAATGTGTACGCTGTTTGAGCGGCTGCGCTCGTGCGTCTTTCGTATTCGGCCGCTGTCATCTGCTGCTGCCATGTGGCTGAAATTTTGATATTTAGTTTCTTGGCACATCAGGAATAAGATGCAATGAAAAATTTATATTCCGAAATTAGTGTCATAATCCTATTTACCTTCCAAAGCGACTCATGCTGTAGGAGGGGGAGGGGGGGAGGGGAGGGCGCAGTGCATGGGTGCAGCTTTTTTTGCCTGCTTTAAAGAGCGGTCGCAATGACCGGCACTTTATTCCATATCCGTGCCCCCATGGCTAAGCCAGGTCAGTGCTCTTCCTCTTCGCATTTGGCTGACTTAGCTAAATCAACTGCAATTAATACGACCACCAACTGTTCTTTTAGTCTAAAACACATGAAGCTGCACTTGTAATATTAGCCTACACATAGTTCAGATGTTCAGTTCAGTCGTTCAGTCGTGTCCGACTCTTCGTGACCCTATGGACCATGTCACGCAACGCTTTCCGGTTTCTCACTATCTTCCTAACATCACATAACTTCATCTGCAGTGCCTCGAGGATGCCATCTAACCATCGCGTTCGCTGCCTACCCCTTCTCCGGCGAACCTCAGCTTTTCCCAACATCAAATCTTTCTCCAGCGACTCCTCTCTTCTCATCAGATGACCAAAGTAGCTGAGCTTTAACTTTAGAATTTGAACCTACAATGAGCAGTCAGGGTTTATGGTCGACAATATCGACTGATTTGATCTTCTGGCCGTCCAAGGAACTCTCAAGATTCTCCGCCAGCACCACAATTCAAACGCGTCAATTCTTCGGCGGTCAGCCTTTTTCACAGTCCAACTCTCGCATCCATGCATCACAACTGGAAAGACCATAGCACCAGTTATACGGATCTTGGTTGGCAGATCAATGTCTCTGCTCTTTACTAGGTGGTCAAGGCTAACCATTGCTCTGTTTCCCGGAAGCAGGCGTCTCCTAATTTCATGGCTGTAGTCTCTTTCCGAGTTAATTTTGGAGCCCAAGAACAGAAAATCTGTCACAGCTTCCACTTCTTGTCCATTGATGCTCCAGGACTTGATAGAGCAAGACGCCATAATCTTTGTCTTTTTAATGTTCAGTTCAAGCCCAAACTTCTCACTCTCTTCTTGTACGCGCATCAGAAGTCTCTTGAGTTCCACTTCATTTTCTGCCATTAAAGTGGTATCATCCGCAAATCTAAGGTTGTTGATACGTTTTCCAGCAATCTTCACTTTGTTTCATTTAATGTTTTTATCGCAAACAAGGCAAGCGCAAACATTAATCAGGACAACTGTAATGGTAGTGCATTTCTGCTATCATCTGCGCTTGCAATGACATTAGGCTTCTAATGGGCTCAAGTGTAACTGACGGTGCACGACAGCTTTCATGCGAGATGATCCGAGCCACTATGAATTGCCTGCACATACTCCGCCTTATGACCAAGCATGAAAGAAAGTCACTGCTGTCAAATTGGCGTAAGCATGGTGGACTCCATGTACATGAAGTGTTTCGAGGCCACCGGAATATTCTACATTATATCTTCTCGAATGCATCTGTTTTTGAGCATCTGTTTTTTACAGGATTTGGCGTCCTTGGGGGCTCTGGCTATGATAGACATCATTGTGGAAGACGTCGGAAATTTTGATTCAACCAAGCGTGTCCTGTAACTTACAAGGACATGTCACAAACATGATGCCGCGCCATTTGATTCTTCGTCTTTGGGTTGAGCAGCCGAGAGCTCTAACCACTGAGCGATCAAGGCAGGGCACTAATGTTTGCGCTATTCAGAAGCTAGCTCAGGTACGTTATTGTTGTCACATCAGTGTCTACACTTATGCTCTTTAGTTTTCAGAACTCTTCATATAATAAAGGTAAATGGACGACCACTCGAGAATGGACTACCACTCGAGCTGACAAGCAAAATTATCAAGCACTTCTTAGATTAGTGCCATTAGTTTGTTCCTGAAATTCTGATCTTTGATGTGAGATCCGGGTAAATAGGCAATCTCATGAGCGCAACAGTGCGCTTTTTAACCTCTTCATAGTACTGGCGCAGTTCATTGCCACGCTTGGCCGAAACCCTAATCTAATCTCTCGGTTTGCTAAAGCCACCAAAAAGCATGATGTTATTGTCTATCAAAATGTGTTGGGCATTGTCTCATTTCTAGAAGCACCGCAAAGACAAAGAGGCTAGGCAAGCTCAAACAAACTCTGAAGCTTTTTTTCATACCTTCTCCATAAACGCATTTTACTGGTTTTCGCTCCTTTGAAGTCCGTTTATAATGGTATGAGCAAAAGAGCATTGCCTGAGCCAAAGTGAAAAAGTTGGTACATATATCACCAATTTACTGATGCTGTTTTAATTACCACTGCATCTTAAACGGAAGTTAGGAAACATCCTTGATCCCCCATAATATATTCTGGAAACTGGACATTGTCTAAATGTTAGGTTGCAGGAGTATTAAAGAAGCGTAGGATAATGAGCGTTGTTATGGCCGGGAAAGCTGCCTAGACTTCCATTCAGCCGGACGCCCATTTATCCGTCTAACACCCCCTAATAAGCAGCGGTGCTGCGCCTAATGTCAGACACGCACTAAAAAGAACTACCGGTGAGCGACATGTTGTAACAAGGGGAGAGCACTCAAATTGTGTCGCTAGTTTCCTGGCTAAGGAATCAGTAAAGTTCCGGCTTTTTGTTTTCTTCAAATCAAATCTTCTGCACCGCTCCAAGGTGCTCGACGATTCGGCAGGCGACGTGCAGGTCACACACACACTCAATTAGACTTAGGGCGATGAACTTGCAGTAACAATACGAATCTAACTTTTTACAGCACAAACACAAGATACAGATAACTTACTTACACCAGGCAGAGAAGAGACACACTTTATAAAGACTCAGCGAAAGACTCACTGCAAAATGAGCGCATAGCTCATTTTGCAGTGAGAGCGCAAAATGAGCTCTTTTTACGACTTCTCATTCGGGGCCTGCCTGCTAGGCTGTCTTAGCCGTCGAGAACCGGAACCAGAACCATAACCGCCGATGGCTGTGCAGCGCGGTCTTAAACGGCCAGCACTGACATTTTTTTGGCAGAGAGGAGGGGTGGTAACAGCTTAGCGCTGCCAAAGCTATGTCTCCGTCCCTCGGTCTTCAAGAAGGATATGGAATCTGCATGTACATCGTCAGCACACGCGGCCTTCTTAGTGAGGAGGAGGGACAGATCCGTGCGAGGGGATGTACACGTGAGTGAGCCCGTGTCGCCGAGAGGAGGCGCCGCGCGGTGGCCTAGATTGCGAAATCAGTCGCGTCGCGTTCTCGAAGCCGGTAGAAATTGCCATTGTTGCTTTCTGCGACGAGCGCGGTGAAACATTAGAGAATAGGCCGCCGCGGACTTACAGAGCCCTCTCGAACCGCGGCAGATTTGAAGCGGCAGACCAGAGCGATCGTTGAATGAAGCTCTCGGGACGCCTGCCAGTGCTGCTTTAAGATTGCAGAGTTCAAACCAGTTCCTACCGGTTCAGCATGCGCTGGATGACATCGAACTCGTGCCTCCTAGTGTACGCGAACTGGTCGCATGTCATCTCGGCTAAGTGCGGTGCGGATCCAGCGGGTCAGCGTTGCGTGCAGACAGCCGCAGGCACACACCGAGCACAACCAGGCCGATGCAGGCTGTCAGGAAGGATTGGGGGGGGGGGGGGGGGGTTAATTACCTCAAGCCGAGTCGGGTTGGGGAAACCGGGCTTGGAGGACAAGGAACCTCAAAAGCAGCTTCAAAAGGAAACCTTTCTCAGACGCCGGAACCGCGGCAACACCTTGTGGTTGTGGAATGATCTTGAGGCTGAGGGCCGCACATTCGGTTAAGAGCGCGTGCTCGCCCTCTACGGAGAGCCTGTAAAGTAGCTCGACTCAAATTGTCAATCAAACTCCTGCACTGCCCCAATTCCCTACAAGGTTCCCATAACCCAATCCTCATTCCTACTTTCCCTTCCTCATCTCCCATCCCTTCCGCTATTTCAAGGGAAGAAACTGGTGGTCTCCCCGGGGCCACTTCATCGGCTGTGGGTCGCTGAGTAGCAGTCCCCAATTTATTTATTATCTTATAAACAAAACACATTGTTTAAAAGTCCAGTTCATTTATTTCATCCATTGGCTGATCTTTCTCTACTCGTTATACACATGCGATGCGGGAGCCGTCTGACAATGAACTCCAACATACTACATAACGGGAAGGACAGGGCGAGGCACATGAGCTGGCGGTTCTTCGACGGCTGCAGGGCCCTTCGGAAGGACGCCGATTCGGCGCTCTCAAGGGAGCCGTACTGCCAGAGGGACAGGCGCCGCTCGCGCAGCTTGCGGTCGACGGAGACCGTGGGCACCCACCGGAGGCTGCGCTTTAAGGACAGGCGGCCGGTGAAGATTGAGTTATCGGCGTCGCCTCCGTGGGCCACCGAAAAGCGCGATCATCCGCCATAGGCCGCCGACTGCGCCGACAAGGTGGTAGACGTTGAAGCCGGGCGCTGTCGGGGGCGACCACTGAGTGAGGCTTCCGAAGCGGCCGTGTCCAGGTTCTCGTAGGTGATCTCGAAGAGCTCCTGCTTGGGAATTGGCGCCGCCGTATCGCAGACCTCCAGGCCATGGGTACTGGACATCGGCCCTGTTTCTTGGCGGTAGCCCCGGCGCTGACCGTATTTAAGTCGGGATCAGGACATCGGGAGCAGCGGCTGGGAGCGGCCATGCAGGGTTCGTGTCAGATTTTTCTGCCTCGCGCGGAGATGGTCAGCGTGGCAGGCTTCTCGAGCCGAGCAGAACGTGCCATGCGTGCGTACCGAGCACGCGCCGTTCAACTTTAATTTCTTCTTTCGCCGGCTGGGTACGCCGGTCTTAGAGACCCCGCTTTACAACGTCGCTGTGCGCTACAAGACTAATATGGTGGCAGATGGCTCATCAGCCGCTATTCAGAAATGTGTCTCTGCTGGCAGTAGTGCAAGCGAGGATCACGTGACCACGGCTATCGCTTGGACGGAACTATTGACAGAAATACCGTGCTCGTAAGCTTGCTCCGCTGCCTGGACGAAGACAGAGCAGTATCTTCTGGCCATTAGGGACGAAGCATGCTTCCTCTGTCTACTCCTCTTTTCAAGTACCAGCTACATTGATATTGTCACACATTCCTCAGGCGCCAAGGGCAGTCAGCGGCATGTTCCGAATTACGAAGTTTTGGCACAGGATATTCGGGACCTACATGAGAAATTCTCTTTAATAGTCAATGTGTACTGGATGCTTAGGAATGCGCAAGCCACTCAAGCCTCCGTGGATGGAGCAACTACGACATAACACACCTGGTCAAATTGAAATTGCCCCGTCCTAGAGATCAGACTTCTCCCCGTAAAAAGGAACCTTCAGCGCGCCACTCGAGCCCTTCTCTCGAGTGGCGTTTTGTCTCGTTTTGTCCTTATTTTCGCTCAAAGCAT
Source organism: Amblyomma maculatum (assembly GCF_055883805.1). Lineage (NCBI taxonomy): Eukaryota > Metazoa > Arthropoda > Arachnida > Ixodida > Ixodidae > Amblyomma > Amblyomma maculatum. The sequence continues at coordinate 34,487,524 of NW_028146738.1, forward strand.
TTCTACAACACAGTACTAATATATACAAGCTGCAATGAGACACATTACAGCTCCTGCACTATTTCATCAGCGTCTGAGTATCTGATCTGCCTGATGGCTTTTCCTCTCTCTCTGCCCCTGCCTAATGCTCGTCTGTCTGCCTGATGCTCTTCATCATTATGCTTGATGCTTGACGCAGTACTCTGCCTGATACGTTTCAGTATGCACTTTCGCGCAATCATGTCGCCTGTTCCTGTGTGTCATGGTTGCCTGAAAACCAACTTCTGGGTTTTGCGTCATTTTTTCTGTAACAATGCACATATGTCCTTACTTACTCTTACTTTTGATGTCTGCTGATTTCAGGGTAGCAATATGCGTCCTTATGGGGACATCATGATTTACAGTATGCAGTATATTGTTCGTCTATGGTTTCTATTTAAGATTTACCGTGTTTTCAATTATGATTAAACCTTTCTATTACGATTGCTTACACGAGCATAGTATATTTATTTTGCGCATTACGGCTGTGATGTACGTGTATCCTATAATACTGCTATTTAGGCCCTCAAGACCAATGATTTCCTCCTAATTATGAAAAGGAATAGTCGGTAATCGTTTCACGTTCTCTCTATTTTTATGTCGATGTCAATAAGGAAATTTTGTTGTGTACACTTGTTATTATAGATTGCCGTCAAAATGAAGAGCTACACTCAGCTATCCGTCCTGTATATGGCGTTAAGAAGCTTAAGAATAATACTAATCCTTAGTGCGTCCTGTAGTCTCCAGTTGCAAATTTGCAGAAGCAAGTCCCACCCGTAGATTCGTACCTCGGCGTGGATAGTGTCGTAAAACTATTTAGAGTTTGGTCCGGATTCAATTAGAGGCAGCAAGTGCATACACATGATCATGAATGACAGATGAATGGTAGGCCTGCCAAAAAAGTATGATGTTATTCGCAAATTAAGTATACCTTGGACACCCAAATTCTCTACTTCCCTATCAAGCGCCCTTTACATAAGCAGTTGTCAGACAGCGCCGTGAAGCCTCGGTAAAATAGATGGTTCTATTTCGCTTTTAGCACCTCTTCAAGAGCAGAAAATGGGATTATTATTGAAAAGAAAAACGGAAATCCGGCCGTATACTACTTTCTTTTTGTTGTTTGTCTTTTGTGCAATCTAACGTTCCTAAGCGACTCAGCCTATGAGAAATACCATAGTGGAGGGCTTCGGACATTTTGACCACATCGCACAGCGAACGGAGGCCTTGCTTTTCGCTTTCATCGAAAAGAGCCTGCCGCAGCCGTGATTCGATACCGCTTCCTTGGGCGCAGTAGTATTTCCTTTTTATCAATGCATCCGCTCCCTCAGTTTGCCTTGCTGGCGAAATTTAGTTTTACTGTCACTTGGTGGACTTCCACTGCGTGTATGCTGTGCATCAAGAAAACATGAACGGCAAGTATTACTCATTGTAGATGGACAGAATAATGGCGATGGGAGTAGAAGATACACCTAAGAGCAGACAATACCGTGTTTTCGCCAGTTTTGGCTACTGCACTCTGTACTTCCTTCTAGTATTGTGTTGCGTCGACCGGTGCGGCGGTTCCAGTACATGGATTCTAGCCTTCTAATATTCATTCACATCCGAATAGTGTAGTGTTTAGGGTAAATATTCGATGAACGGCAAAAGTGAGAAATTTCAATACTGCTTTGCCGTCCTTTCCTTCCTCCTTTACTCGTGAGGGAGGAAGTTAGGATTAATTTTAGCGTGAAGCGTCAACTATCCATTGTTTGCACTGTCGCTGACTCTTGAATCACGCTGATATGAGCGCCTCTCTCGGGGCATAAACTACCTCGTATGATATTATCAGGACACCGGAGCGTATAGCGCCGACTATACAGTGCTTGAGTCAAAATCTGTATTCTATTCTTTTTTTTAAGAAAGATGTTGGCATAAGCAAACAGCGAGATTGAATCCAAAAGAACACCCATCTGAAGAACACCGAACGTGGAACAAGTTTTCCTGGACGCTCAAGGAAGCACGATACCAGTTTTTTTTTAGAATGCTGAAAAAATACGGGAAATCACATTTAACTGGTTGTTCATACACCAGCTTACATATCAGGGAAAGGCGTGATCACTGTATGTTTCGTGGTACATTAAAAACTAAAAAAAAAAAGTTAACTCTGCCGGCGGGTAGAAAAGCGTACGTTTATCAAATGCCCTTTTAGTGGCCTGCCATCGCCGTTATCTGCCATACTGAAAGTCCATTGATTACACTCAAATGCCAGCAAACTATTGTTTAAATGCAACCTAATAATATTAATTATAATAATAATAATAATATAATAATAAGAATAATAATTGGTTCACAGGAAGGGAAAGGCGTAGAATCTTTCAGATTTGCTATGTGCACACCTGAACCTCGCTGTAAGGGAAGTGATGAATGTGGGAGTGAAAGTGGAAGGAGACAAAGGGAGCCATAGTGGAGGACTACGGAGTAATTTCGACCACCTGGCGATCTAAAAAGGGTGGTGCAATGGTAAGACGCCCGACTACTGTCCCGAGTTTCCGGGTTCGAATCCGACCATGGTGGCTGCGTTTCGCGGGAGGCGAAACGAAGGGGCGTCCGTGTGCTGTGCGATGTCAGCGCACGTTAAAGATGCAACATGGTCAAATCCGGTCTCGGCAAATCAAGCCTTCTCTCTGGAATTCGTGGCTGCTGCTCATTGACAGTGACAGGGAGCGATCGACCCGTAACCGGCACCGTACTACGATAAACAAGCGCACATATTTTTGTTCTCAGCTTTTGAGTGAGGCGGCGCTTTGTTGCATCCGGCGCAAGCTACAGCCCCGCCTATCTGGCGTCAAACTGCGATGAGTAAGCAAACTGACGTTTCTTAATGTATCCTACTGAGAGGGAAATGATGTGGCTGACATTTCAAACACAGGGAGTGCTGTCATAGCTATCCAGTCTCTCTATCGGTACTCGGTGCCGAACCGGAGGGCGCCCTTCAGTAATAAATGAAGCCGACGGTCAGCCGCTTTAGTCGATTCGGCCACTATCCGCTGCAGGCCACCCTAAGAGATGGGAGATCCTTTCGAATTGCATAGCTATCTCCCCTCTTCAGCAGCGACGGACTGTCACCATAACAGGGCGTAGCGAAAGCGCCTTCCAGGCATAGGCTTAATGTATAGCATTTGAACTGCCCATTTGCTTCAAAGATTAACATGTACTCATGACGCCGCACTGTCTCACCGCTCCGACAGGCACTGTGGCTCATAGGACCATATGCGCTTTCTCGATGAACCAAGAATTATGCTGCTCGACCGGAATCATGCTGGATTCTGGTAACAATGAATACAATGGGGCTGCGAGCACAGAACTATTGCAAAAGCGATATCGCTATTCAAACTAACATAACACGCATTTTTCAGTGAGCTCGCACGAGAACAAAATAACATCTTGGGGGGCAGTAGGCATTGCCTTTGAGGATAAGAGTGGGGAGCGTTAATAGTTAACATCTCTGTCAGGCCATCCTGATCATTTTCCTGACCATTTTATATCAAGAATTGTGAAGGTCGGTTTTACAACACGCCTAAAAATGCTTAAATTAGAGCACGAGGATTGTACGTCGGATTACATTTATTATTTTAAGGGATAATATTGGCGCATGCCATTTTGGAGAAAACAACGGATTATCTAGTAGCAAGACGGAGTTGAACGAATTCTTGCTTACGTTAGCCGAAGAATGTCACGATTGGAGGTGAACTCTTCAACGACCGAGAAAGGAGTGTCTTGCGGCACTCTGTGTCGTCAGAAAATTTCGACCAAATCTGTATGAATGATTCTTCTGTATTGTCAGCGACAATCATTCGTTGCGCTAGCTTGCAAGCCTTAAAACCCTTCTGGACGTTTTGCTCGATAGAGCTTCAGTCTTCAAGAGCATGACGTCCCTTTTGTTTACAAATCGGGATATAAACAGCAAGAAGCGGACTGCTTGTCAAGCGCGCTCGTGGACTTTGCTGCGCTGGAAATCGGCGATGACGAGTTTCCCTTTATTGGGGCTATTACACAGTCCCCTATGGCTTACCGTTACTCAAGAACACGAAGCTGGCGTCTCTCATGGAGTATCTTAAAGGCCGAAGTGGTAGTATACCGCATGTTTTTTGTTGGGGTTTGCAGTCAAATGTTTTACGAGGTGGCATTCTCTAAAAGCACAACTTTGAAAGATCAAAAGACCATTCCTAATCATAGTCCCTATGCACCTACGTCCTGACATCTTGAGCGCTTGTCACACGACGACCCGTCGGCATTCCACTTGAGAGTTAGCCGTACTCTTGCAAGAATTCGGGAAAAGTAAGTACTATTGGCCCCATTTATTACCCTTAGTAAGATCTTACGTAAACACTCGTCGTGACGTTCAACACCGGAAGTGTCCAGCCGTGAAAATAACCAGAATTCTTCAATCCATCGCTCCCCCTAAAACACATTTCGAACAAGTAAAGATGGACCTTCTTGTTCCTTTCCCGAAGTCATATAATGGAAAACGCTGAATTGTCGCAACGGACTACTTGACCCGGAACGCTGAGACCGCGTATCTCGCAAATGAAAAATGCCACCAAAGTAGCAGGGTGGCAAAGCAGCAAAGTCCACAAGATCATGTTTTGTCATGGCGCTCCGGGATTATTATTACCGACCGCGAGGCAGCTTTTACGGCCCTCCTGAGTGAGGCTGTGCTGAATCGTACACACGCTAGCCACAGATGGGCGACGGCGTACCACCCGCAGACTAACTGCCTGGAGGAACGGCTAAAAAGAACTTTGGCTGACATGCTGTCCATGCATGAGAATGCAGAGCATAAGACCTGAGATCAAATTGTTCCATACCACCACATTCGCATACAATACTGCACTTCAAGAGAAGACATAAAACACTGATGCATCAACAGAATGATAGTGAAGATCTGTTCCATTTATCCAGTTCGGCAAAGAAGGCTGCGTCGCTGTCTTGCAGAAGTAAGGCGAAGAGAAATGGTAAGCATATCAAAATAAAAAAGCACTAAATTGCGGTGATAGGGCGTGTATATGAGCGCATCCGGTGGGTATTGGGAGGCAAGTGAGCCAATTAGGCAACAGAAGTTAAAAATGTGCTTGCCATCTGGGGCAGATACGCGCTACAGTTATTCGAGGCGAAGCGATCTAATGGTGGCGCCACTCTCCCGTACTTTTACCTTATCCTGGCAGCGGTTCGCTGCGCATTGCGAAATCCATGTTGGATAGAACGGGCGCCCCTGTCGGATCATACCATCATTAGCGCTACATTGACGACGACCGAGTGCAAGGCTAGTGGAACAATAGGTGGGTCACGCCGCCTCATGGACTGAACAAGCGCGTGGCAATTGTATGCTTACGGGCTGCTCCGTTAGGCGGCGCTGACCTGCAGTTTTAAGGTAGAGTCACTGGAAAATTTTCAAAGTACCGCAAAGGTGCCCGCGGGCGCCATTTCCCTTCCAGACCGCCGGGCCCGGTCGCTGTCTGAACAGCGAGTGACCGCATCCGTAGGCTTTGAACGTGTTTTTAAACTCATAAAAACGGGAAGGCTCTGGCACGCTTATTCAGAACTGTGCCAGCACTGATTGTGCGTTCGCTAACTTTAATACCGTAGTCAGCAATTGAGGGGAAAAATAAGTGCATGTGTGGATCGGCGAAAACTGCAGGTCGCCTACTATTGCAAATCCCCAGCCCTTTGAATCGACTTGTTTTCTACGCGCAATGCTGGGGTGTTACAACATTATAAAATGTCCGTGTGTGAAAGAGCATGTTAGGAAAGGTCACAGAAACTTGTGTGTATATTGTTAAGTCGTGGAGAATGCCGTCCGTCAGCACCGTGGGGCAGGACAAGGTAAAACACGGAGCGAGGGGCGGATCGTTATCACGCTCTGAAACGATGAATCGCTTTGTATAAGCAACATAAAGTTGGTTCGCCAAGACTCCCCGCCCCCCCCCCCCCCCCAGCGTAAACAGAGTAATATACAACGTAGTATCGCCGTCGCTGCGCCAAGAACGCCAAGCGGGCATTGTTGAAGCATATTGTTTTGCGCGAACTCAATTTTTTTTTGCGGCGCTGTCATTAAGCGTAGGAAAACTAGAGCACCGGTCTCGCCCATTTTCAGCATGACAAAAAAACATGGCTTACTATATCATCGCTATCGCCTCGCAGTTGTGAATATTGTACTTTTCATTGTTTCATGGTCTCGCCTGATGTTTCATCGCCGTATGCCTTGTGCCGCCCATTTGCCAGAACCTCGCTCATTAACTGCTGTCAAATTGCAATGACATCAACATCGTACATTGACGGTTGACACACATTGTCCAGAAATTGACAGCTGTGTGCACACAATAAATACAGTTGGTCGGTTTAGTTTATGGGGTCTAACATCCCAAAGCGACTCAGACTATGAAACACCGTTGTGGAGAGCTCCGGGAATTTTCACCACCTGAATTTCTTTAACGTGCAAGTAGAAATAAATAACTAATAAATATGTGCCTAAAGCTTTATGTACGTTTACATTAACAATAAAAATAAAAAAGGAAGAGGTGCGGGCGGTCATCGATCCGCCCACGAACACGCAACACGCAGAGTGCGTGTGATTTCGCAGAACTGAATAAAGATGTATCTGATGCCGGCTGGCTGGATATTTAACCTTATGTGAGGGTAGCTTTTGCAAACTTCCGCAAGTAGAACTGATGCTGCATATTCCTGTGCTGGAAGGTAAACACATATATTGCGTTGGAAGGTATAAACACATGTTGCGATCAAGCGCACCACGTTCACGTTGAGTATTTCGTGCGCTTCTTTCGCGGCTAAACGAAAAAAATTTGAAACCAATGAACCAGCGTATCGCGCACAAGAAGGTGTTCCTTGATGGCACGAATTTTCGCGGTCAGTTCTGTGAAGCCACCATGACCACCAATGCATATCAGGGTATGTTGCTCAGTGAGTTGGTTATTCATTGTCAGAGAAAGAACTCTAGCAGACGATGGACAAGGAATAGGAGGACACACACGTCTGCTAGCGTTCTTTCTCTGACAATGAATTATCTAACAATGAATGAATGACATTGCAGATCACTTTTTTCGTTTAGGTACAGAGAACACACCTTTCCTAACTCAGGCCTGGTGCCCACAGGCCCAAACCACAACATCATCTCTCACGTGTACACTGCGAGAAACAATCGAAAAAAGAGGAACTGCAGCACACGACACGTATTCCGCGCGCGCCCTTGGAAGGGATATGACGACGTGAGGTCACGTGACGCGCATCAGCCAGTAGGCGAGCCGGCGGCGCGTGGAAAACGAATGCGGTACTCTGAAGTTTTCCAGTGACTCTAGTTTTAAGGCGGTTTTTGTAAATAGAGAAACAAAATATAAGGGACAAATCACGTGGGAATTTCGGAGCAGGCAGACGACTACTGACTACTGCCTAATGTCGAAGTGAATTTAAAGGAAGCTCGTTTAAATGGAAATAGACGAAGAAAGGGAGTGTAGTCTGGGAAGTTAACATAAACGTATCAGTCTGCAGATGGGGCCCTGGATAAAAACGAAACGCAAAATTAAACGACGATCCAATACCGCAGATATCAGAAGACATAGAGAAAGCATTACAGAAGAGCCCCATGGAAGACTAGGATTATGAACAGGTAGAACTACTCATAAGGAGGAAATTTAAAAAGGTTAAATTAGCAAAGCCCTGGAATTGCAAGAGGAAGCCACGGAGCTGTGGGAACAAGGAAATCAGGGAAGTCATTGAACAACGACGGGTAGCTTCAAGGGAACACCGAGAGGCATGCAAAGCCCAGGTATCTCAGGAGGAAATAGACCACAAATGGAAAACGTATCGGCAAAAGGAACTTGATGTACAGTCCTTCATCGAAAGTAAAATAAAAAGTCCACCAATCGCTGGATGGCTGAAATGCAGGATGCCACTAGAGGCGGACCAAGAAAATTCCTGAACCATATAAGCTGGCTAGGTGAAAAGAATCAAAGAAAGAAGGGCCGAATTCAAGATAGCGAAATAATATTGGTAAAGGGAGACAACGCTGTAAATTACACTACACGAGTTACAGCCCAGTCATTAAAGAGCGACGATAGGGTTATCTCCGAAAATCAGGGACCGACACAAGTTAGCCGAATACAAAGCAGCTTAGAACTCACCAATATAAACTGGAAGAAAACTCAGAAACAAATATTCCCAAAAGCGCATCTACAAGAACAGATAAAATTTCGATCAAGCTGATTAGTCAACTGGGTCCCCGAAGTAAGGAGACGTTTTAAAATCTTTGCAAACAGTTAAAGAACAGGCTAATTCCACACAGCTGGCAGCAGAGTAAACTGAATTTGTTTATAAAGGGAAAGGGTACAGGATGCACATAAAATCCTATAGGCCGATTGCCTAACACCTGTAATATACAGGTTGGCATGCAGGCGGTGAAAGTAAAGAAAGAAGCATGGGTAGAAAGTAAGAAGATACCCGAATAACTTATGAACGGCTTTAGAAATGGTAGGCGCTTAGATGATAGCCTGTTCGCGCATACCCAATGCATCGAAATATCTAGAGTGGAAAAGAGACCTTTCTATTTGGCCTTCCTGGACATAAACTGGGCGTACGACAACGTAAAAAATGAGCTCCTGTGCAACATATTAAAAGAAGATATCGGTCATGATATAATAGATGTCCTGCAGGAAATATACCGGGATAACAAAGTAGATATTACATGGGAAGGGAAAAGAAGTACGGAAACTGTCAATCTATGCAAAGGATTAAGACCGCTGCTGTTCATGCTTTATATGATAAATATACTACGGAGGATACAAGAAAGTAACCTAGATTTTAACCTGTCATATAGATTAGGCGGAAAGGCGATAAAGCAGCGCCTCCCCGGTTTAATGTATGCAGACGATATTGTGCGGATAGTAGATATTAAGGAATAATTGCAAACTCTAGTTTCGTATTCAGGATACGAAGGGCCCACTCTAGGCTTCAGGTTTAGCGCAGTAGAGTCGGGTCTGATGATTTTCAACGGCTCAAATGATCAGGGTGTTAAAATACAAGGCCATGAAATACCCAGATAGGAAGAACATAAATATATCGGGGTGTGGGTAAACGAAGGATTGGCATACATAGAAAAGCGTGAGAAATCACATAAGGCAATAGGGCGAAGAAATGCCGGGATATTAAAGCATAGGGCATTGTGGGGATACAACAGGTATGAGGCTTTGAGGGGTAGTTGGAAAGAAATTATGGTGCTCGGGCTTACTTTCGGAAATGCGATATTGTGCCTAAACTCCGAGGTACAGCCGACAGTGGGAATAATTCAGAGAGCCACCTGAAGATTAGCTCTTGGTGCCCACGGCCAAAGCACAAATGAGGTGGTGCAGAGAGATATGGGCTGGGCATCTTTTGAAATACCGGAAGCTCAGTGTAAATCATTATATGAGGAACGCATGAGGAAATTGGACGGTAACAGATGGGCAGCTAAAATATTTAAATTCCTGTACCTAAAAATTGTTAACTCACAATAGAGGTAAGGAACTAGAAAACTAACCAGTAATTATACTTGTCACAAGAACGAAGAAATAAAGAGCGTTAAGCAACAGGTGAAAAACACAGAAGGTAAAGATTGGATAAAATATATGGAAAAGAAACACGGTGTGGAACTATACCGTGAGTGGAAAAGGCAGGTCAGAAAGGAAGCTTTCTTTGATAAACGAAGACGCAGTGCCCTTTTTGAAGCTAGATCAGGGTGCCTTAGAACACACAGCCACGAAAATATTTTAACCATGAAGATGACACAAGTGCAGTATGCGGAATATCTACAGAAACAATTACCCAAATATACTGGAATGTAATGGTATCCATCCGGAAGTCGATGCAGGCGCCGTCACTCTTCCTGAAGCTTCGAGGTTTAGAGACACCAGTGGCCTAGTGAATGAGCCTGCGATGGAAGCTTGCAAAAACAAAAGATTGCTGGCTTAAGGGCATGAAAGTGATATAATGCTACTAATAAATAGAAATAATGTATAGTTACCCTATCTAAAAGAATATTAGCATAGAGGGGAAAAATCAGCATGATAGCAACTGCTACCACCCCGTTTCAAAGGAGACGCTCCTATATTCCATCCATCCATCCATCCATCCATCCATCCATCCATCCATCCGTCCGTACGTCCGTCCGTCCGTCCGTTCGTCCGTCCATTCGTCCATCCATCCATCCATCCATCCATCCATCCATCCATCCATCCATCCATCCATCCATCCATCCATCCATCCATCCATCCATCCATCCATCCATCCATCCATCCATCCATCCATCCATCCATCCGTCCGTCCGTCCGTCCGTCCGTCCGTCCGTCCATCCATCCATCCATCCATCCATCCATCCATCCATCCATCCATCCATCCATCCATCAATCCATCCATCCATCCACCCATCCGTCCGTCCGTCCGTCCGTCCGTCCGTCCGTCCGTCCGTCCATCCATCCATCCATCCATCCATCCATCCATCCATCCATCCATCCATCCATCCATCCATCCATCCACATATCCATCCATCCGTCTATCCAGTGTCATAATGAAGATGCACCAACACGCCCAGCTGCAAGTACATCTCATTTAATAGATGATACTTTTGTAGTCTGTCATCTGCTGTAGAAAATTACGTTGCAACTGAAAAGAGCAATTGCAAACTATATCACAAACAAAACGGCAGGCCTGAAATTTGTGGTAAACGAAAGTTATTCTTACCAGTTTTGGGAGGGAACAGGAATTGACAACATTATTGATACCGCAAAGGGTCTCATTTACTTAAGGCAGGGAGTGATTACGGATCCAGATCATGGGAGGAAAATATTATAAGGATAGCTATAGAGTAGAATGCTTATCGCAGACACTTTGAGATCATTAGCGATACTTTTTACAGCGTTCCTGAGAAGAAATGTATTTGGTGAGTTTGTAAGTTACACAATTAGGGTTTCTGAAACTATTTCAAGGAGAGCTTCACGAATTCTTTTTTTTTCATGCCGGAGACACAAAATGTTCTCAAAGTGTCCCAAAACGCACCCATCGAAATATTTTGTATATGCCGGTTACCTGCTCATTTTCTAAAACACATTAAAATTCGCAAACCGACTGTTTCCAAAAGTTCTGCTCCGCAGTGAAGGACCTAAAAGGTACCTCGTGATCTCTTGGCTGAGGTTTGAAGCCCTCTTTGGTTTAAGAGCATTAGGTCATCATATCGGCCATGTTTGCGATATTTCACGCTTTGCAAAGCAGGAATGCGTCGGTAATTTTCACCTCTTAAGGCATACCGTTTAGGAAATGAAGACACACGGCAGATGCATGCATGTGCAAGCACTTTTCAATACACAATCTAGTGCTACTATATCGGCATGCCAGGACGGCCACTCTAAATTGTGCAGGTTTCATGCAGTTCTCAATTATCTGAAAAATACAAAAAGACACTGCATGCTGAAAGTAAATAGAGGTGGCCGAGACAAATATTCGGAGGGCTATACAAGCCTAGCGGAAAAGCATGTAAAGAAAAAAATATGGGACATAAAAGCTCTCACGATTTTCAGAGAAGGCATATGCGAGGAGTTGTGAAGGTGATAAAAAACGACTAATTTCAGTTCTGATCCGTGGAAATACAAAATTTTCTAAACAAGCATACGACAAGACCACTGACAACAGAAAGGCATGAGTGAAGGGTGGAATTGTGATGTAAAGTTCCGTTTCGCATGGCTGTCTGTACAGCGCCCCTTCGCACACCTCAGAGAAAGCTCCAGCATTCACATTACACGCCTGCAACCACCCTACAAGTGTTTGTTTTCTTTTAACAAAGGTATGCCGCTGCTTAGATCCTATAGGGGGAGGAGGGAGCAAGAGGGATATTTCTTGACGTAGCAGCTGATGTAGTAGCAGCAAGCATAGTGGCTTGGCGTGCACGCATCTAAGCGCGCGTGGGAAGCGATGTTAACACGCAGATGAGTAGCCCTCGGTACTGTAGGTAATCCGGTAAGCCTAGTTAATCCAGGGCACTTGGGCAAGAAGGTTTGGCGGAATAGGTGCTTTGAACGACGCAAAAACGTACTACACACAATATATCTGTGACAGGAGGTTGACGCGACGACGAAGCAGGTAGTGCGATGTGAGTCTCTGAACGCTCCTACTGCCAATGATCGAAATAAATAGCAGCTACCAACACACACTGCCGTTATTCTGGTCATCAAAAGCACTGGGGCATATCGGGTTTCGTGCTACGAGTCACCAATCCACGCGCTCCATTGTCTTGAACGTTCACTTGAGAGGCACATTGCCGCGTCATGGAGAGCGATCGTGCATTTGCCGATAGGAGCTGAGAGACGTCGTTGCTGTATCAGTAGCGAGGGGAATGATGTGCGCATGCCTAGGTGCGCCCTCACTCAGAAACGAAGTACCCGACGAAGCCCTCAACAAACTGCAGAAATAAAAGGAACTGCCGAAGTGCGCTAGAGATGCACGCGAACAGCCGATTACTGCGCACCACGGTGCCCAAGATAACTTCTTTCTATAGCGAGGAAGCCAGGTTGACGATTGCATAGGGGGCAGTCGCCATGGAACACAAATGTAGCCCATAGACCGGGCATCACCGTAGCAGGAATAATTGCAGGCAGGGACACGCTAAGGGCATGCCAGAAGAAATATTACAGGACGATATACGCGTCCTTCGAGGCAGGCGTGCATAGGGAAAGTAGACCAAACGGCTTGCCGGCCGCCGTCGACCTGCAGCAGTATAGCGACGGCCCATGCGAGACGCATTGCGTCGACAGAAGTGCGACGCCAACCTTTCACTTCGACTCTTGGAGTGAAACTGCTAACAATAACTGGACGGGCAATGCCTCCTCGCGCCGTGGCTTGTAGCGCGAAGGCTATGTATGTTCTGCTGAATAATTTGTCCTGCGGTTTCTGCTCTTGATCCCTTATGGGAGCAATTTCTTGTTTCTATAATGTCTTATGTCTAGCTCTACGTTGTGGAAATGTTTGAAAAATGTTGTACTGAAACTGGGACATTCTGTCGTATTTGGGCTGACGTGGGCAGGGGGCGAACAATTTCCAGTACTAAGCACCGCGGGTTTGCGCATCAGGCATGTGGGCTAAATTATGTTTGCCACCTAATGGTTGCTCCATGATCGCCCACACTGAGGGAGTGAATGAAGACTGTAGTTTTGTAGTCTCCATTCCTGTCTTTCATGGAGGAATGACGCAGCTCCCACTGAAAATTCTCAAGCACCAAGTGGATACGGGTGACAAGCTCGGCCGACGGATTCAAAGCTGACTACTGCCGTCCCTCTCCGAACCGCAAGGTAGCTGTCCCATCGTCGAATTTCCGCGGCTACTCTCGTAGACCGAAGGTGGCGACAAAGTCGCGCTCCGAGTCGCGCTCCGAAAGAGCCGCATGTTTGTTGAAAGAAGGATCTATTTAATGATAGATTTTCTTGAAAAAAAAAGGGAAGCCGGCATGTCATTCGCTGTACTTGCACAGGTGGCATATGCATGTTGCGTAGCTATGATCTGCAGGATATGTTCTGCTGGGTTTTCGGCCAGTCGTGTAGAATCACGGCGTTCTATTGGCGAGCGCACGAAGCTAGGTCAGCATTGTTCAGATATGTAGTGTGTTTGTCCTCATCCTGCATCTTCGTAATGAGCTCTGGTGTTCCTTTGACCTCCGCGCTGGAACGCTAGCCACAATGCAAGCACTGCTAGCTGCTTTCGCACAGCAGCTGGCACGCGGTAATTAAAAGAGACTCTTAGCAGGGCAGTTTTACTGCGAGCGTAGCAGAGCGCACTTTCGGGTATTCGGCTATGCATACTCACCTCCCCTTGAGTAGATTGCGTAAAGCAGTGCTCACAGACCATGTTTTGGCTGGCGTTACCGAGGGATTGCTACAAAAGTTCAAGGGCATGGCCAAAGGGGCAACGTCGGAAAGAAAACTTTCGTAGAGCCAAGCCAGGGGTGATACCTTATATCCACGAAGTGTCCCACAATTTAAAACGAGTTGGCAACAAGTACGAAGTCGGCATGGTCTTCTCCGTCCCCTGAAAATTGGCCAAGATGCACCCCAAGGTTACCAGCAGCGATAAAGCAACGTCTGGGTGTGGGAAGAAACACTCGAAGCCCTACTTACGTTGTACCACGGGAGTGATCTACAAGTTCCCTACATGTGTGGCGAGGTGTACGTCGGTCAGACCGGGTGCTGCGTTAACGAGCGTACTGGTGAACATAACAGGTGTTTAGGGAACGCATTAAATTCATTCCAATACCTTCCCGTCCATTGCCGCTCTTGCTTTTATAAAAATAAAAAAAATGTGTGAACCACGATTTGGAGAGGTTAAAATTCTAACCAGAAGTAAAGACAGATTAGCTCGCGAGTTTGCAGAAGACTTCTTTATCAAATGCCGGGTGGGCAGGTGTGTCAGCACTACTTCTATATCTTTACCTGAAAGTTAACATAGATTTTTTTAAAATACTATAATATGAGAAGGTCTTACCACAGGGCATTTTTCTGTTTGTGTTTTTTTTTTCGTCCTACATTGCAGGACATGCGCAAGCGTTCACTGTCTTCGGTCTACATATGTGCAATTTATTTTTAATAAACTTAGTTGTATTCAGCGCCTGTCCCGTTCATCTTCCTGTGTTGTTCGTCAAAAATGTAGCGCTGTATTTCCTGTATCAGAATGAAACAAAATATTGTATTCATTTAGCAGCGTTAGTACAATGAAAGAAGGCGTCATTATATTCGTTCCAGCGGAACACCGCTGTTGAACAATAGGTTGGGCAGCACACCACTCCGCTCTACTGCGCTCAGTTGGGCGTTGTAGATGGTGCGCTGCAACTTTTTAGTTGCTCACGCTTCGCTTGAGGTCCGCTGCGTATTATCGGGGAGAAAAGTCTCTGTATCGCAAAGCTAACGATTTTGAAGTTGACGCATGATATAAAAAAATCATCACCTTATTTCTCAAGCACTCATAAAATAAGTTGATTCCAACTTACACATCTCCAAGTATGGTCCGAGTTTACTGGCGAATACGAAAGTTATGCGCTTAGCGTAATCCACAGACCGATGTTCCCCAGTACCTCAAAATGCACCTAAACGGAGCGGAACATAAACGCACTATTCTAAATGTCCCTGATAGCTGGCTCGCGGCATGCAGCTTCAAGCTACAAACCGAGACAGCGACATCCGTGCCACCGTGTTGACAGCGACGGATACCATAGCGCGTGCGCAGAGTGGCCTGCTCCGGCCACTGTTCTGGAGGGCTTAACTGCGTCAGTGCTTCAGTGACACCTTTTCGAGAGCTTCCTTAAACCCTGAGAGACGCAATTCACGCTTAGCAATTTGTCCAAGCTGATATGTTTGGCAGTCTGTAGGAATAAGGAGGAGCTCCGTATGTACGGGGATGGTTTAATTTCAGAAATATGAGAGGTGAATTTGCCTTGGAGTGCCAAGTATTGCTAGGCGCATGCACAGTAGGAATCTGAATGTGATAGCTAAGAGTTTGAGTACATCTAGTCTGTCCCTCTCAGTTCCATTTCAAAGAAGAGACGCAGCGGGACAAAAACCTCCGTCCACGAGAGGCTCTGCACCAGTCATACGTGCCTGCATCAACAGTAATAAATTTGAATACGGGGAGAATGACGAAAAACTAAGGTATTTCAAAAAGTGGGGGGTTCAAAATAGATACAAAATATTTTTGGCAACTGTCAGCCATTGCGAACACAATATGCTTTCATACAGCTGTAATTATCAAACCAATTTACTAATACACACTAAATTATTCCTTAATTATTGCGGTTGGTGGTAGTCCCAGCGGCAAGCTCCATCATGTGAAGCACGATGACATATCACTTTTTGGGACTAAGGAGAAAAAAACAAAGGAGAAGTCCTGTTCTAAAGTACCGCAGCTCAAAAGAATCCGACGTGTTCTTTTTTTTTTTCTGAGAAGCCGCAATAGATGCATTGAAAGCTCGTTGCAAAAACGTCGTCTAGAGGTTACGTGGGCAGTGACAACGGGGCTGAGTTCGAACTACAAGTAGCATTGCGCCACGTCATGCACACTGTTCCGGCTCCCTACTTGGCAAAAAGGAAAGTCTAGTCATATACATATTGTCATCATTATCATCAGACGCACTATACCCACTGCAGGGCGAAGGTCTCTCCCATTTTCTTCCAATTAACCCGGTCCATTGCTAGCTGGATCCACTTGCCCCCTGCGAATTTCTTAATCTCTTCCACCAACCTATCTTCTGCTGCCCCCTGCTGCAAATAACTTTGCTTGGAATCCAATTAGTTACTCTTATAGACCATAGGATACCTTTTCTTCGAACCAGATGCCATGCCCATGCCCATTTCTTCTTCCTAATTTCGACTAGAATATCAGTAACTCGAGTCATTTCTTTGATCCACTATGCACGCTTCCTATCTCTTAACGTTAGACCTACCATTTTGCGTTCCATGGCACTCAGCTTTGCCTTTAGCCTAAGTAGAACCCTTTTAGTTAAACTCCATGTTTAAGTCCCATAGGTGAGTACCGGTAGGATGTAACTTTTATAAATTTTCCTCTTACCGGTAAGCGGCTGCTCATAATGTTTAACTACCTTCCAAATGCGCTCTATGGCATTTTTATTCTCCTAGTTATGCCCCTTTCGTTGCCCGGATCTGCGGTCATTACCTGTCCTCTGTACACATATTCGCCTTCCACTTCCAATGCTTCTGTACGTATTTTAAGCTGCTCTTCCTTTCTTAGGCTGTTAAGCATTACCTTAGTCTTCTGCATATTAATCTTTAAACCTACGTTTCTCCTTCTCCTGTCTAGAGAATTTATTATTAGTTGTAGTTTATCCTTTTAATACCTTACCAATGGAATGACATCAGGGAATCGCAGATTAATGAGATATTTTCTATCGACCCTGATGCCTACCTGCTACCATTCCATGCCTTTGAAAACACCCTCTAGGCAAGCTGTGAAAGGCACTGGGGAGATCGTGTCTCCTTGCCTAACACCTTTCTTAATTGATTTTCACTTTTTATGCAGAACTACGGTTGCCGCGTAGCCATTATTGATATCTTGAAGTACTTTCACATACGGCTTACCTACATCCTGATATCGCAATGCCTGCCTCAGCGCAGAGGTTTCGATCGAATTAAACGCTTTCTTGTAGTCAGTGAATATATTCACAGCACCTTTCTATCACCTGGTTTAGAGTGTGAATACGATAGAGATCCTGCTTGATCATTTCGTTTAATAATGTATAATGTTGTCCTGATCATATTACCGATTTCCTTGGTACATACCTCGTACGTAATTGATAATTGATAGTATGCTGATTGGTCTGTAATTTTTCAAGTCCTTAGCATCTCCTTTCATATGAACTCTTCCATGATTCTGGAACTTTCGATGTCGCCAGGCATCTTGTGTACACGGCGGCCAGTTTTTTTTTATCACGATATCAACTCGGTCTTTCAACGAATCTGTAATTACCTGATCCCCCTCAGCTGCTTTCCCCATCTTCACTGCTTCTGCTGCTTTCTTAGCCCCGTCCATCGTGCCTGGCTGGGCGTCTTATTCCTCTTCATTACAGCCAATTTCATTACTGTCCTGACTACTATGGCTACTACAGGGGTCCGTACCTCGGCTACCTTGATTATGTTGTTCATGTTAGCAATAACACTGCCCGCCTTGTCTCTCAGAGCATATATCTTATATTTAGCTAAGCATAATTTTTTCCGCTTTCAGGCTACCGCCGTCCTTTAGATCATGCTCAATGTTTCCGATGTTATACTTCCTAATATCGGCCGCCTTGCGCCAACTGATTTTCTTCCATACCTCTGCTAGTTCCATCCGATCTGTTGGGTTGGAAGCTTTCATACTTTGGCGTTTTTTAATCAAATCTTTCGTCTCCTTAGAGAGCTTCTCGGTATCCATTCTAACAATTCTACCGCCTACTTCTACCGCAAACTCAGTGATATTAACTGAAATCATTGTTCATTGCTTCTAGGCTAAGGTCGGCTTCCTCGATTAGCATGTGCTACAGCGAGAACCTGAATTCTGTTACTTTTAATTCATTGATGGAGCTCTTCCTCAGTAATCTGTTTCGCCCCCTCTTGAAATCCAGATTAACTCTCGGCTTTACTATCTTCTGGTCATTGCATCGCGCCTTTCCGATTACTGCTACATTCTACATAATAGCAAGGTTGCAACACAGTATCAAATCAAATTCCTTTTAGTGTCCCCGTTAGGGCTTTTCTATGCCCACTTCTGACTCTTCCGTTTCCGGAAGGAAGTATTCATGATTCAAAGTTATTGCGTTCACCTTCCCCTGCCATTTTTTTAATCCAATGCCATCATTGCTCACTACGTGGTCTCCAGATTGCTCTCAGCCTACTTCTCCAACACTTCTCCAAACATTTGGCAAATATTTCAGGTACCTCGATAGCTTCTTGCGGTGTCAAAACATGTGAGGGCATATCTCTGAACAAGGTGATTTTTCGAGATCATAAAAACCGGAAACGTGCCCGTCGGTTATTTAATGTTGATAGCAAATTGAAATTCTGAAACTTACAATCGTCATTGGTGCTGCTTTAAATTTTAGCTTCTATAAACTTATAATCATGTCAATTATTTAGGGACCGATTGTGCAGGAGCTTGTTAAATACAGCCTTTCTGCCCTTGTGATCGCCTGGACAATATGCATCCCACCATCTGATAGCTTTATTTAGTTTTGATGTACGCGCCAGAAATTCCGATTTCTTGTTCTTCAGTAGTAATAACCACTGACGCAAGAGTAGAACGCAAAGTTTGACAGAAACCGGTGTTAATTACAATATGCCCACAATTGAGAAATCGGCGGTGTTCAACGGCAGTTAACCCCGCTCCGCTCTCCAATACACGAAAGCACGGCGTCGTCGTCCCCATAAACGTCCATTCTTTCTTCATGGATCCGGAGCGCAACGTTGTCCCATTGCGTTTTTAGGATGCTTCCAGCGGTCACAAACTTGCACACGGCTCTACCACTTAGGGCTCCTGTCGCCGATTTCACCGATCGTTGTCCAAATCCCGCCCTGAAACCCTAGCCTGAAACCTAAAGATAAATGAAATGCAACGGACCACCTTGCATATTTAGCGTCTTGCTTGGTTTCTTCTTTTAGAGTTTAAAGGGGTCGTGCCACGGTCATCCAATGTACTACACTTTGGTAGTCTAGCATATAATACTGGACCCTATTATTCTGTTTTAAAAATTAGAGTGCCCTAGACGCACTCGGTAATTTGAAATAGGGGGCTGAATTTAACACCGCGAAGCTACTCCTACCGACAGCGACCGTCATATGGAAATGTTTAAATACGAGACTGAGCGACACTAGCCGCCGAATCGGGTGGTGCTGTGCCGGCGCCGATAAGCTGACGATACACTGCACAGTTCGCGCGTGCTCACATGCCTCCCAAATAATTGTACTCAGCATGTTATTGAAAACAGAAGCCAGTCTGTTGTTAAGCGCGATTTGCCAAGGCGTCCACCTTTCGCACGACCGCTGTATCGACCGGTGGCAGCACCCCCCCCCCCCCCCCCCCGCCGTAAACACCGCCGCACAGGCCGTGATTTCCGCGCAAGCCGACTGTGTCAGCGATACGGCTGATCGCTTATGCCAGTGTCAGAAAAGGATGCTAAAATCTGTTTTTCTCGCAATAATGAAGGGTGCTCGAAATGGGAATTTTCAAAAATGAATGCTCGTTGTAAAATGTCGACCCATACTATGGGAGTTGCTCACAGCCGGTGCGGTGCCCGTGTTCTCGTAACCTAGCTCAGCTGCTAAGACGCATTTCCTTTACGAAGAAAAAGTGGGGTTGCGAGTAAAGAAGTCTTATGATCAAGTTGTCTATTTATAAAAACGCCTTGCACATCTACTACAGAGTGCCATCCAATGTCGATGCAACGTAATTTAGGCCTAGCGACGGTTAGGCAGAAACAGAGAGCCAGAGAGTCGTCGTCATTCGCACTTGCGGGCGCCGTTGCTGTAAGATTGCGGCGTCCTGTACTGTAAGTCTCGTGAGCTTATCGTCTACATTCATGATGCGGCTAGGGCCAGACTTGGGCCTGAAAACGAGCAGCGTAAACAATGCTGCTAAGACGGGACGGCCAGGGTAATTGGGTGCCTCGATGTAGTGCGCCGCGCCACGTTGCGGTATCATGCGGTACCCGAAGATGGTATAAAAGCGCCGTCGAACAGCACTATATACAATGCGTATTTTATGTGATGATTTTGAGGCGTGTACAGTGTACAATGTGCACGCTGTTTGAGCGACTCCGCTCGTGCGTCTTTCGTATTCGGCCGCCGACATGCACCGGATCCGGCCAACAGATGCCGCCATCCCTAGGTAAAAAGCCCTAACAGAGATCGACTAAAAGGTCAGTTTGCGGTAACCTCGGTAAGCGGCATACCTGCTGTTTGGCCGAAAATAACGCGGCCTCGCCTAACCGCCGTTGACGCTGCTAGTGCACAGTACACGAAGTAGACGACGCTGCATCGGCCTTCGCCGGTTGCCAGATCAGCAAGCTGTTCACGAAGAATTGAAAATGCAAGTATGCCCTGAAGGGCATTGTGTTTACATTTAACAGAGTATACTAACGCTACGTTTTTCGCGGAATATTGTGTTGAATAAGTATTAATAAATAAAAAAATAAAAAAACAGGGTGACTCAAATAGCCCTTCATGAAGACGACGATGTTCAATGCACAGCGCGAGTTTGCAGTTGGAAATTGATGAAGAAGACGAAGTTTATTGCACACTACGGGAGGCGTAATTACGATCACTCAATGGCAGGGTATAACAAATTCTTTGTCTTCCCTAGTTGTCTGAAAGTTAGTTAAATGGTGATTTCAGCTCAAAACATTTTCTTTTCACTACTTAAAAGCTTACACATTTCAATGGAAAGAATTAAGTGATTTTGGATGCAGGTGATTACAACCGCACCATAACATATTGCCGCGAAACCTTCAAACAGTATTTGTTGTTTTTTAACAGCCGCCGGCATACAGGCTTATCACTCTGATTCTGGACCGCGTATCAGTTCCGTAATCTTTGTTTGTTAATGCTCGATGTCGCAAGTCACGCCTTTATCAGTTTTGGTTGTAGCGAAAGATGCACCGAGATCTGTCTCGAAGGTTCCGGCCACTCGGGTGTCTTTCCACAATGTTCCAGCCCGTGCTGGTAGCTGTTTGCGACGTTATCTAGATTGTTCTGTGCAGACTTTAAATTGAGCGTTGCCGAGTGTGATGGGCATTCTTTGTTCGACGATCGACGAGCACGTTTGTTCCTATCGCCGCCGCCGATTTGCTTAGTTCTTTTGCGGGCGCAAGTCAGCCCAAATAAACAGTTTCTTTAGTGCAATCATCGACCCTTCAATTGTGTCGTCGACCCCGTCACCACTACGTGACATCTGGTGGAGGTGCTGCCCTTGATCCTTCAAGCGAAGACCTCAGCCGTATACTGTCGCCCTGGAAGACCAACCTACAGGTCACCGAGCCAGCCGCCGCCTCCAAGGCCTACAACCCGAACACGGTCTGCTGCCTGACCCCATTCGATCTCGGAAGGCATCGACGCTGACAATGGCCCAGCCTACAGCACCCGTTGTTTTCGTCCAGCCCCGTGAGCCCCCTTGCTTCCATGGACGACCGGATGAAGATGCGGGAGACTGGATGGACCTTTTCGACCGTGTGGCAGATTTCAACGGCTGGAATGACGCCGCGAAACTTAGGCAAGTCTACTTTGTTCTTCAAGGACATGCCCGAGTTTGGTTCGAAAATCATGAGGCAACTATGAAGGATTGGGAGACTTTCAAGGAAGCGTTTCTGACTGCCTTCTCAAGCATCGTCCGAAAGGAAAGAGCCCAGGCCCTCCTTCAGTCAAGACTGCAACTTCCTAACGAGTCTGTCCTGGCGTACGTTGAGGAGATGAAGCGCCTCTTTCGCCGCGCCGACCCTAACATGACTGAAGGTGAGAGAGTCAAACTTTTAATGCGAGGCGTCAAAGAATCGCTTTTTGGAAATCTTGTCCGAAATCCGCCAAAAACAGTGGCGGAATTTGAAACGGAAGCGTCTGCCATCGAGAAGACGTTGTACACCCGGATGCGTCACTACGAGCGGCCACTTCAGCCAGACTACTCAAGCCACTACCCTATCGCATCTACAAGTGGAGAGAACCTTCGTGACCTCATCCGGGAGATTGTGCGAGAGGAGCTCCGCCGAATGCAGCCATCATCGCAACAACCCCAGGTGGCGACGCTCGCGGACGTCGTCCGTGAAGAAGTCCAGCAGGCGCTGGGCGTTCCTGAAGCGACGGCTGCGACTGTTCCAGCACAAGAGGCAACAGCGATGAACTACGCTGGTGCATTACGTCGCCCTCCGCCCCGACGTGATGACTTACCGAGCCCTCGCCGCTACCGTGCTGTTCCTGAAAGCCGCCCCTTGGCCCCCGCCCGCCAAGCCTACCAACGACCACCAAGCCCCAGGAAGTGCGACGCCTGGAGGACTGCAAACAACCAGCCATTATGCTTCCACTGCGGTGAGGCCGGCCACATTCTGCGACACTGCCCGTACCGACGAATCGGTCTCCGCGGATTTGCAGTCGACGCTCCACGACCACGCCCGGGTGAACGACCACAAGAAATCGACAACTATCTGCGTAGCGGTGAGATTACGCCACCAAGCCGTCGGTTCAGATCTCCATCACCGTACAGGGCCCGCTTTGCGTCGCCAGGCCGTAACTCTGATGAGAGTATGCGCGGAAGGTCCCCAAGCCCGCGCAGGGGAAACTAAAGGCAGCAACCTTTGGAGGTGAGGTTGCTCAACGGCGACAAGACGAAGATCCTCCGCCGCCGACGACCACTAACGACGACACCGCTATTTCATTGCCGCTCCACACGACGTCATCGACGACAACACGACCAAAGTGCAAGCAGACACCGCCGCCCAGCGAAGTAACAACGGTATGCCCCGGCCATGACCTGAAGAAACGACGGAGCCGAGATCGGACACTAAGGCCCACGTGCAATGCGAGGACGCGAACAAGTGACCTTGAAGTTGATATCGACGGTCGCAGAATCACTGCCCTAGTAGACACCGGAGCTGACTATTCAGTCATTAGTGGACCGTTAGCCTTTCAGCTCAGAAAAGTTACCACCGCTTGGGATGGCCCGCTGATTCGCACCGCAGGTGGCAACCTGATTACTCCATCGGGACGATGCACTGCAAGAATAACCGTAAATGGGCGTATTTACCCCACCAGCTTTGTGGTCTTGCAGCAGTGCTCCCGCGACGTGATTTTAGGCATGGACTTCCTAAATGAAAATAGGGCTATCATCGACCTCCGATCCAAGCTCATCAAGCTCTCTGCAGACAAAGCCATACCTGCTACGACGACTTCGACGCAACACGTCGCTCTAAACGTCCTCGACGGAGAATTGACCGTGCCGCCCCGATCAAGCATCGCCGTCAGCGTAGGTAGCACAGACATTGAAACCGCTGAAGGAATCGTCGAAGGAAATATCCAATTGCTCTTGGAACGAGGTATCGGCATCGCAAGAGGCATCACGAAATTCCGGAAAGGACAAGCTCAGGTGCTGGTAACAAACTTCACTGAAGAATACCGGCATCTAAACAAGGGCACGACCATCGCTTTTCTCGACGAATTAGCCGACCTCAAAGATGTATTCGCCCTCCACGACCAAACGCTGGAAGACGCACCGGACCAATTCCGTCAGCCCAAATTTGACATCAACCTGGCATTGACCCACAGCAGGAAAAACCAGATTCTCAGTCTTCTTCGAAGCTACGGGGAGTGCTTCTCGTCATCATCGAAGGTACGACAAACACCACTGGCCAAGCACCGCATTATAACGGACGAACACGCCCGACCTCTGCGCCGAAGCCCTTATCGTGTATCGCCGCGAGAACGCCAGTCCATTCGCGATCAAGTTGAGGAAATGCTGCGTGATGACGTAATCCAGCCCTCGAACAGCCCCTGGGCGGCACCAGTCGTTTTGGTCAAGAAGAAAGACAGCACACTTCGCTTCTGCGTTGATTACCGCCGCTTGAATAGCATAACGAAGAAGGATGTCTACCCGCTTCCCCGCATCGACGACACTCTCGACCGACTCTGCAATGCAAGGTACTTCTCATCGATGGACCTGAAGAGCGGATATTGGCAAATTGAGGTCGACGAAAGAGATCGCGAGAAGACCGCATTCATCACACCGGACGGCCTTTATGAGTTCAAGGTGATGCCATTTGGCCTCTGCTCCGCACCAGCCACGTTTCAACGAGTAATGGACACAGTCCTGGCAGGGTTGAAGTGGCAAATTTGTTTGGTATATTTGGACGACGTTGTTGTCTTCTCGTCAAACTTTGAAGACCACCTAAAACGACTACAAACAGTGCTGGAAGCCATCAAGTCATCGGGACTAACGCTAAAAGCAGAGAAGTGTCACTTCGCCTACGAAGAACTCCGATTCCTAGGTCACATCGTTAGCAAGGACGGTATTCGCCCAGACCCGGAGAAAACAGCTGCAATCGCACAATTCCCACCGCCTGCCGACAAGAAAGCTGTGCACCGATTCCTTGGGCTGTGCGCTTATTATCGACGATTTGTCAGAAACTTTTCGCGGATCGCCGAACCGTTGACGCAGCTTACAAAGGCTGACATACCTTTTAAATGGGAAGCGCCGCAAGGAGAAGCCTTCGACGAACTCAAGCGCCGCCTGCAATGCCCTCCCGTACTTGGCCACTTTGATGAAAACGCCGAGACCGAAATTCACACCGACGCGAGCAGTGTGGGCCTAGGAGCCGTTCTCGTCCAGAAGAGTGCCGGACAGGAGAAAGTAATCGCCTACGCTAGCAGGTCACTCACAAAAGCCGAAGTGAATTACTCGACGACCGAGAAGGAGTGCCTTGCAATCATCTGGGCCACTTCTAAGTTTCGTCCATACCTATACGGCCGACCATTCAAGGTGGTAAGCGACCATCACGCGCTCTGCTGGCTGGCTAATTTGAAAGATCCTTCCGGCCGCCTTGCCAGATGGAGCCTACGACTTCAAGAATTTGACATGACTGTAATCTATAAGTCGGGCCGGAAGCATTCAGACGCAGACTGCTTATCCCGCGCTCCCGTCGATGCTCCCCCGAAGGACGATGACGACGACGCCTTTTTGGGACTGGTAAGCGCCAGCAGTTTCGCAGAACAACAGCGATCAGACCCTGAGCTGAAAGCGCTAGCCGATTACTTGGAAGGAAAGACCGCTTCCCCTCCTGGTGTGTTCAGGCGACATTTATCATCCTTCACGTTAAGCAATGGCCTCCTCGTGAAGAAGAACTTCGCACCCAACAAGACCGCGCAGCTTCTCGTAGTGCCTAAAACCCTTCGGCAAGAAATTCTGCAGGCGTTGCACGATGAGCCCACAGCAGGCCACCTCGGATTTGCGCGCACGTTACGTCGAATCCAAGAGAAGTATTACTGGCCGCGACTGCCTGCCGAAGTTGCCCACTACGTGAAGACGTGTCGTGAGTGCCAACGACGCAAGACGCCACCGATCAGACCAGCAGGACTACTAAACCCGATTCCGCCCCCAATCCTGCCCTTTCAGCAAATTGGGATGGATCTCCTCGGCCCCTTTCCATCTTCGTCTATGGGTAACAAGTGGATCATCGTGGCCACTGACTACCTTACCCGTTACGCCGAAGCAAGAGCACTACCAAATGGTACCGCGGCAGAAGTCGCCAAATTTTTTGTCGAACAAATTCTCTTGCGACACGGCGCCCCAGAAGTGCTCATCACGGACAGGGGAACGGCGTTTACGGCAGAGTTGACGCAAGCCATCCTGGAATACAGTCACACAAGCCATCGACGAACAACTGCGTACCATCCCCAGACCAATGGCCTCACGGAGCGCCTGAACAAAACGATCGCGGACATGATCGCTATGTACGTCGACGCTGAACACAAGACCTGGGACACCATCTTGCCGTACGTGATCTTCGCGTATAACACGGCAGTCCAGGAGACGACCAGAGCGACCCCGTTTAAGCTTGTGTACGGCAGGGAGCCCACGACGACGCTCGACGCAATGCTGCCGCACGTAACCAGCGAAGACAACCTTGACGTCGCCGCCTACCTGCAGCGTGCAGAGGAAGCCCGACGACTCGCACGGCTGCGTATTAAAGACCAACAGCGCACCGACAGTCGACGATACAATTTACGACGACGCCATGCAGAGTACAATCCAGGAGACCAAGTGTGGGTTTGGACACCAATTCGCCGTCGCGGATTAAGTGAAAAGTTGTTGCGTCGATACTTTGGTCCACACAAAATCCTTCGCCGCGTCGGACCACTGGACTATGAAGTCATTCCCGACGGAACGTCAGCATCACAACGGCGACGCGCACGCCCAGAAATTGTACATGTTGTACGACTGAAGCCATATTACGCGCGTTAAAGAATCTGTGGTGTTTAAACTTTGCAGTGTTTATGTTTAAGTTTCTTTGTTTTGGAACATCGAGGCGATGTTTTTTTTTAAGGGGGGAGTAATGCCGCGAAACCTTCAAACAGTATTTGTTGTTTTTTAACAGCCGCCGGCATACAGGCTTATCACTCTGATTCTGGACCGCGTATCAGTTCCGTAATCTTTGTTTGTTAATGCTCGATGTCGCAAGTCACGCCTTTATCAGTTTTGGTTGTAGCGAAAGATGCACCGAGATCTGTCTCGAAGGTTCCGGCCACTCGGGTGTCTTTCCACAATGTTCCAGCCCGTGCTGGTAGCTGTTTGCGACGTTATCTAGATTGTTCTGTGCAGACTTTAAATTGAGCGTTGCCGAGTGTGACGGGCATTCTTTGTTCGACGATCGACGAGCACGTTTGTTCCTATCGCCGCCGCCGATTTGCTTAGTTCTTTTGCGGGCGCAAGTCAGCCCAAATAAACAGTTTCTTTAGTGCAATCATCGACCCTTCAATTGTGTCGTCGACCTCGTCACCACTACGTGACAATATGATGTGGCCTCCTGGCTTGCTCACCTTCGATTTTACGGCGGCTAGACTGAAAAGCTTTCCATTACGCAACCTAAATGGGAACACATCCCCAGGCAATGCGGCTTATTGTATAGCTATGAAATGCCAATTAAGAAGTAAAAAATGGCAAGGCGGATTCGAACCAATGTCTTCGGCATTCAAAAATGCAGCGCTAATCCATCGCGCCACAAGAGCGACGGAAAGAGATTTGTTTCATAACACACTCTTATGCGCGTTCATAAAGTTTCTGCTTATTCCCGCTACGTGATGCTGCTGGGAAAACCCTACCGTAGAAAGAAAGAAATAACGCATGAGAGAATGTGTTGCACCTTTACACGTGGCCTGATAGGCGGCGACGATAGCATAGTGCTCTCGTGTCTGGCAGCGAAGATAAAGATGGTTATAGTTACGGCACAGCGTGAGATAAAACATGCGGCGTACGAGTGCATTGTGCCATCAATGGATGGCATAGGGACTAGGCATAGGGACTAGGTCTAGGAATAATGTGAAAGTCGCAAATGAACGCAGTAGATGTCCGCCAATTAAGCTGAAATTCAAAAATGCGAAGTGTGTCGTTGGCACGTTATGTTTAATTTTTCATTCTGTTTGCAGAAATCTTTGAAGTTCAAGCTTCAGGCAAATACGAGCGAAATTGACGTTTAAGGGAAGTAGTAAAACAAATTCAGTTAAGTTCAGTCGTTCAGTCGTGTCCGACTCTTCGTGACCCTATGGACCATTTCACGCCATGCTTTACCGTCTCTCACAATCTTCCTAACATCACATAACTTTACCTGCAGCGCCTCGAGGATGCCAACTAACTAACCATCGCGTTCACTGCCTACCACTTCTCCGGTGACCCTCAACCTTTCCCAATATCAAATCTTTCTCCAGCGACTCCTCTCTTCTCATCAGATGACCAAAGTAGCTGAGCTTTAACTTTAGAATTTGACCCTCCAATGAGCAGACAGGGTTTATCGTCGACAATATTGACTGGTTTGATCTTCTGGCGGTACAAGGAACTCTCAAGTCTCCGCCAGTACCACAATTCAAATGCGTCAATTCTTCGGCGGTGAGCCTTCTTCATAGTCCAACTCTCGCATCCATACATCACAACTGGAAAGACCATTGCACGAGTTATACGGATATTGGTTGGCAGTCTAATGTGTCTGCTCTTTACTAGGCGGTTAAGGCTAGCCATGGATCTCTTTCCCAGAAGCAGGCGTCTCCTAATTTCATTGCTGCAGTCTCCTTCCGGGGTAATTTTGGAGCCCAAGAAGAGAAAACCTGTCACAGCTTCCACTTCTTGTCCCTTGATGCTCCAGGACTTGATAGGGCAAGACACCATAATCTTTTTCCTTTTTATGTTCAGTTTAAGCTCAAACCTCTCTCTCTCCTTGTACGCGCATCAGGAGTATCTTGAGTTCCACTTCACTTTCTGCCATTAAAGTGGTATCATCCGCATATCTAAGGTTGTTGGCCTGCAGTATACAGCCTTGTCTCACTCCTTTCTCAACCAGATGACAATCAGTAAGACCATGCCCAGTTCTGACTGTGGCCTCTTGCCCTTCATACAGGTTCCTGAGGAGACAGATCAGGTGAATTGGAACTCCCATCTCTTGAAGAGCATGCCACAATCTGCTGTGATCTACGCAGTGAAATGCTTTCGCATAATCAATAAAGCAGTAGTAGATGGGTTTCGGAACTCTCTTGCTTTTTCCATGATCAAGCGAAGGTTGGCAATCCGGTCTCTAGTTCATCTGCCCTTGCGAAACCCAGCTTTCACGTCCGGAAGCTCCTGATCCACATACTGCTGCAGCCTATCTTGGAGTATTTTCAACATCACCTTGCTACCATGCGAAATAACCGCGATAGTGCGGTATTTGGAACAATCTTTGGCACTGCCTTTCTTTGGAATGGGGATGTAAACTGATCTCCTCCTATCCTGTAGCCACTGCAGGGTTGTCTAAATTTGCTGAGATAATGTATACAGAACATTGAAAGCATCATGGTTAAGGTTTTGAAGCAACTCAGCTGTAATGCCATCAATTCCGCTAGCTTTGTTCTTGGCCAGGCTGGCTAAGGGCCATTCAACTTCACTCTTCAGGATGCCCGGCTCGAGATCAGTAATCACAACCGCCTTATGTTGGGTTTGCACATCCGGGCCCTTCTTGTACAGTTCTTTTGTGCATTCCGGCCACCTCTTCTTTATCTTTGAGGCTTCAGTGAAGTCCCTGCCTCGTTTGTCCTTTATCACGCCCAACTAGGC
Source organism: Amblyomma maculatum (assembly GCF_055883805.1). Taxonomy (NCBI): domain Eukaryota; kingdom Metazoa; phylum Arthropoda; class Arachnida; order Ixodida; family Ixodidae; genus Amblyomma; species Amblyomma maculatum. Next base: position 34,516,918 of record NW_028146738.1, read on the forward strand.
ACAGAAGCTTCCTTGGATATATTTGATTGTCTTGTAAAGAGCTCTTGTGTTCCTCAAACGGCTGTTGTCCTCAACTGCTTGGCACTGTATGTTCAGGAAGGCATTCTTATCTCTCTTTGCTATTTTCTGAACATCCGCATTGAGAACCTTGTATCTTTCTCTCTCCCTCATAACCTTTGCCATCCTCCTTTCGTCAGCTATTTGCAAAGGCTCTTCAAATAACCAGTTTGCTTTCTTGCATTCCTTTTGCTTTGGAACTACCTTAGTAGCAACTTCTTATATTATGTTACGAACCTCAGTCCACATCTCTTCAGGCTCTCTGTCTTCTAGCATGCCTTAATTTGGCAATGTATTACCAATGTGTTTGTACCCATTTTGTCATAATTCTGAAAGAGTGGCAGCTAAACACGAGACTTTGGGTGGGGGCTTCCCACGTCGTGCTGCACAACCGTCAGTTCTAGTCCCCATTCGTTTCAACATCGGCCTTCTACCCTTGCTTGGGTGACATCGGTGGCCGGAGTGCACTCATTTGCCTGGACGACTTTACAGTATATTCCGTTCACCCATCTCTGCTACCTTAAGCCACCAATTTGTAGCTCGTGCTGGCAAGTACAAAGCAATCGTAGCCTTTTGTTGGAACGATGCTGTTGCCTCAAAATGCGGCTTACCTTAGCGTGTAGTGAATGTGCGTGAGCGGTATGAATTTAACACCACAGCTTTCATCATTTTTGTATGTGAACAGAACCCGCGTCACCATGTAATTCCAGGAAATCGCGTTTAATCTATAGGATGCTGGTTCTGTCATTCCCTGAATTCCCAGAGACCGCTGGAAGGCGTGAAAAATTTTGCAATCATGAGCGAACTTCAAATGCCATGTGATGCCATGGACATCCATCGTCTCTCACTCCCAGCTAAAGCGAAGATTGATCTACTAAACCAGGTTCCATCACATGGACGTGCCGAGTGAGGCTGCTTGAAATTTATCAAGAGAGCAGAAATCAAGGTTATTGCGAGTTTATCACGAATTATCTAGGATCACTCTATGCAGGCTGAGCCTTAATTAAATACTCTGGTCAACTTGGTTTCTCAAAATCGCCAAGCTCCGCGCATGAAAATCATAGCATGCCTGAAGGAGCACCTCTTGCAATGTACGTGAAAAAACCTTGAGTGACATGTCTCATTTCCTGAGTGCCTCAACCCTCGTGGCGATATCAGCAAGTTACGGAAATTGGCCACTGAGGTGCACACCTGCAACACCATTTGGAGACGTTACTTAGCATAATAAGCCTGTGGGGATTTTACGTTGTCGCAGTGGAGCACCAGAACAAAACGACCAACCTGGCAGGCTTCTCAAACCGAACAGCCTGTGCCGTTCGTGCGCACCGAGCACACGCCGTTCATGTTCGTTTCCTTCATTCGCCGGCATTAGACTATTTTAACGCCTCTGCTTTACAGTGTCGCTGTGCGCTACAGAGCCCCCCGCCCACAATGGAACGGCGAAATGGACGCGCCGGCGGCTCAGGGATGAGGGTGCCTCGGCAGATAGGCTAGCAACATTCGAGCGGCGGTCCTGGGGAGGTGTCTCCATGTATACGGGTTTGATGCTATCTAAGGAGACGATCTCTACTTGACCATCCTCCAGGATAGTCGCCGACTTTGTCGGCTTGTGCAGGACGCTGTACGGGCTCACCTACCGGTTCAGCGCACGCTGGACGACATTAAATTCGTGCCTACTACAGTACGCGAACTGGTCATATGTCATCTCGGCTACATGCGGTGCGGATCCAGCGGGTCAGCGTTGAGTGCAGACAGCCGCAGGCAGAAAACGAGCACGACCAGGCCGAGGCCGGCTGTCAGGAAGGACGGGGGGAGGTAAATCCGATCTGGCGACCTGCTCGCGGTCCCCCTGCACGTTCAGTGGGCCAAGATGGTTTCTGCTGCCGGGCTTTGCTCACTGACTGAGAGCCAGCGGTCGGTATGGGTTTAGCCGGGGCCCATACTGAGTGGTTGCGAATCCGCGAGGAGGCCTTAACGTACTGCCTTGGCATTGCGAGCATGCCATGCATACGTCAGACCGTCGCTGGAAGCGGTGGTAGGTGCAGAGTGGGTCTGGGCGGGACGCGTGTGATCCGAAAAAGTGTATCCTGTATTCGAGTCGGTTCACAGGCCTCGGGGACGCCCTGCTCGCTGACAAGGGAACGGTGCCGTAGCTGCTGAGTATGGTTAGGAAACGCAGTTAGCTATAATCCCGGATGATGAACAAGAATCAACACACGTGGCGGTAGGTAGGCCAAGGAACATCATGTGCGCTTCTAGGGAACGTTGGCGTAGCTGTGGCCTACGGTTAGGAAAAGCAGCTGACCTCACTCTGTATGTAGAATTGAAAATTTTCCTCGTGCTGAGAGGCCTTACCCAGCCCCATACGCGTTGCCTTACTTTGGCGAAGAGAACGGTGCCTCGACAGAAGCCTGGCGGCCGGAGCGAACCAAGCTTGGGTTCTGCGGAACTCGCCTTTGCCTTGAGAGAAAAAAAAGGGTAGAGAATAGCTAAAATCAGCAAAACCGAAACTTTGGAAAAACTGGTAGAGGAACAGAGTGGAATCACCGACCTCAGAATAGTTTAGTAGCCCGGCGAACAATTTGCCAAGTGGTAGCGCGGGAAGCATCATTTGTGGGATGCAGGGCACTACAGTACTATGGCGGACGAAAGCCTGTACTTCAGGACTGCTCACCATGACTGATATACCATCCAATATGCAATGCCGGGCGAAAACCGGGGAAGAGTATCCTTCAGTGTGCGCCAGAACAGACTGGCCACTTGCCTAACACCTTGGAGTAGGGATGAACGCGATGACGAAATCCAACTCTATAGTGCGTAAGTAGAGTCGGGGTGTAGGAACCGGGCTTGGGGGACGGGGAATGTCAAACGCAGCTTCATGACAAGAACCTGTTTTAGACGCCCTAACCCCGAATACACCTTGTGGTGGTAGAATGATCTTGAGGCTGATGGCCGCACATTCGGCTAAGAGCGAGTGCTCGCCCTCTACGGATAGCCTGTAAAGGAGCTCGACTGAAATTGTCAATCAAAATTCTACACTGCCCACATTCCCCACCTGATTCCAATAAGCCTATCCTCATTCCTACTTCCCCTTCCTCATCTCACAATCTTTCCGCTACTTCTCAAGAAGAAACTTGAGGTCTCCCCGGGGCCACTTCCTTGGCTGTGGGTTGCTGAGTAGCAGTCCCCCATTTATTTAATAACTTATAAACAAAACCCATTGTGCAAAAGACCTGTTCATTTATTTCGCCCAGTGGCTTATTATTCTCTACTCACTATATACATTTGGTGCAGGAGTAGTCGTAGAATGGATTCCATCATACTAAATGCCAGGAAGGACAGGGCGAGGCACATTAGCTGGCGTTTCTTCGTCGGCTGCGGGGCCTTTCGGAAGGACGCCGATTCGGCGCCCTCAAGGGAGCCGAACTGCCAGAGGCACAGGCGCCGATCGCGCAGCCTGCGGTACTGCCAGAGGGACAGGCGCCGCTCGCGCAGCTTGCGGTCGACGGAGACCGTGGGCACCCACCGGAGGCTGCGCTTGAAGGACAGGCGGTCGGTGAAGATGGAGTTATCGGCGTCGCCTCAGTGGGCCACCGGAAAGCGCCATCATCCGCCGTAGGCCGCCGACTGCACCGACCAGGTGATAGACATGGAGGCCGAGCTGTGTCGGAGGCGACCACTGAGCGAGACTTGCGGAGCGGCCGTGTCCAGGTTCTCGTAGGTGATCTCGGAGAAGAGCTGCTGCTTGGGAATTGGCGCCACCGTATCGTGGAGCTCCAAGCCATGGGTACTGGACATTGGTCCTGTTTCTTTGTGGGGGCGCCGGCGCTGACCCTATTTAAATCGGGATCAGGACATCGGAAGCAGCGGCTGGGATCAGCCATGCAGGGTTCGGGTCAGATTTTGCTGTCTCGTGCCGAGATGTCCAGCGTGACAGGTTTCTCGAGCGGTGCAGAACTGCCTTGCGTGCGTACCGAGCCCGCGCCGTTCAATTTTTTTTTCTTCTTTCACCGGCTGGGTGTGCCGATCTTAGCGCCTCCGCTTTACAACGTCGCTATGCGCTACAAGCCTGACGTGGTGGCAGATTGCCCTTCTACCGCTATTCAAAAATGTTCCTTTGCTGGCAGCAGTGCAAGCGAGGATCACGTGACCACGGCTATCTCTTGGACGGAACTATCGACAGAAATAACGTGCTCGTAAGCTTGCTCCGCTGCCTGGACGACGACAGAGGAGGAGCTGCTGGCAAAAGTATGCCTCCTCTGTCTACTCCACTTGCCATATAACAGCTACATCGATATTGTCACAGATTCCTCAGGCGCCAAGCGCAGTCAGCGGCGTGTTCCGAATTCCGAAGTTTTGGCAGATATATTCGGGACCTACTTGAGAAGGATGAGGAGGAAGATGAGGAGGAAATGCAGGGAGGTTAAGCAGTAAGGGAACTGGTTTGCTACCCTGCACTGGGGGAGAGGGGTATGTGGGTATAAAAGTTGTGGGTGAGAGAGGCATGGTTGATGACAGTACAGTCACATCACAGACATGTCACATCACATCACGTCACAGTCATATCACGAAACATAAGAAATCATAGCCTTTCGATTAGTCCTGTGCTTTTCCTAAAGCAGAGCAGCGCTTGGGAGTCCTTCAACCCATACAATCGCCATGGCCAGGGACCTAAGATCTTAATTTCAGTTATTGGACGTCCATCTAGATGCTCCAGCGCATGGCATAGATACTGTCTTCGCTGTATATGGGCCACTCACAAAGAACGTGGCCTATAGTCTCGTCACACCCGCAGTTTGTACATGCAGGGCTATTTGCCATACCTATCACAAAATAATAAGAGTTTGTAAATGCTGCACCAACCCACAGGCGGCACAGCAAAGTTTCTTCACATCGGGGTAGACCAGGTGGAAGCCGGAGCTTCATGTCAGGGTCCAAGGATTTTAGCAGTTCGTAAACTGATCACAATTCCACAAGCAGAGCGCGTGTTCCCGCGCAAGTGCGCGAAGCCTGCCCGCTGTGTCTGCCCTGGAAAATGGAATCAACACACAATCGCTCTCTTGGTGGGCTGTTCGTGCGACCTCGTCCGCCCAGAGATTGCCCGGAAGCCATTGGTAGATGGTGTCATGTCCTCCATTTATGGCATAGTGATGAAGTTGTATTTCCGTGGCGAGTTGCTCATGGGCTCCACGGCGAAGAGCCACTTTTAAGGCTGGCAGAGCTGCTTTTTAATCTGTGAAAATAGACCATCGTTGAGGGCTTTGCTGACTGATATACCAAATAGTGACACGTAGAGAGGTTAGTTCTGTGGCTGTTGTAGAAGTGCAGTGAATTGTCCTATCTTTTATTTCTGTAGTAATTGCGGGTATGACCATGGAGCCTGAAGAACTCATGGCATTCACTGAACCGCCGGTGTAGACGTGCGTACGATTTGCATGGTACTCATGGAAGTATTCAAGAGTGATTTGTTTTAGTTCTGTCAGCGATAGCTTGACCTTCCTCCTGATGCCGGGTATTGAAAGAAGCACGCGTGGTTGATGCAGGCTCCATAGTGGAGAGGACGGTCTATATGCGGGTGTAAACTGTGATGGCAGAATAGCACGACGCACATCTACGGTTTCTGTAAACGATGTACGCGGCTTGGTAATAGGAAGCCTGGCCAAATGATGACAGGGAACCCGGGTGATGTGTCGGAAATGTGCCCTCAGATCGTCAACTGTTAGGTAGGTAGGTATGGGATGCTCCTGAGCAATCAAAATGGTAGCAGCCGTAGAGGCACATTTCGGCAATCCCAGGCAGGTTCGCAGAGCTTGAGCTTGAACGCTCTGTAGAATTCCTAAGTTGGTTTTCCTGACATTTCCACGTGCAGGTAAGCTGTACCGAAGAACTCCCATAAATAATGTATGATACAGCTGGAGCATCGACCGCACGGACGCTTACTATGACTTTCTCCCAATAACGGCAAGTATGTGACCAATTGCTGTCACCCTCTTTTTCATGAATGAAATATGGGGAGTCCACGAAAGATTTCTGTCGATGATCACTCCCAGAAAGCGATGGCTGCTTTCGTAGTGTATTGCGCTACCATCAATGCGTACGATGTAAGGTGACATGTTCTTGCGTGTAAAGGCAATTAGCGAACACTTCTCAGTTGATATCTGCAGACCTTGCCGGTGGAGGTAGGACGTAACTATACTTGCCGCCTTTTGAAGCCTCATTCTAACCTGTGGGCGCGTAACTCCTGATGCCCAGATGCAGATGTCGTCCGCATATATTGAAAGTTGCGCCGACTGTGGCATTAGGTCAACATCCCGACAAGAGTAAGACTGAAGAGTGTTGGGCTTAGTACTCCACCCTGTGGTATTCCACAGGAAGTGAAATGAGATGTTGGGCTATCCTCAGTCTGCATAAAGTGAGATCTGTTGGATAAATAACTGCGTATCCAGCAAAAAACACGACCGCCGAGCTCGACAGCTTCCAGAGCGTCCAAAATGGTCCGGTGAGTGACGTTGTCATATGCGCTCTTTATATCCAGGAACAACGCCACGGGTAAGCGCTTCAAAATGTTTTGGCGTTGTACAGATGATACCAGGTCCACCATGTTTTCAACTGAAGGGCGTCCACGTCGAAACCCTGAGATTATATCCGGATATATGCAGACGTGCTCCAGGTACCACTCAATACGTGTAAGCAGCCTTCTTTCTAGTACTTTACCAACGCAACTAGCCACTGCAATTGGACGGTATAATGTCAAGTCCAGAGGCGATTTGCCAGGTTTCAGGAGCGGAAATAAATGACGGCTCTTCCACTCGTCTGGAACTGTACCCTCACTCCATGATTTGTTCTAATATTCAAAAAGAGCGTGCCTAGCTTCTTGTCCAAGATTTCCAAGTGCAGTGCATGTTACACCGTCGGGACCCGGCGATGATGACCGTCTGCAAGAAGCCAGCGCAGCGTTAAGTTCTTCCACGGAGAAGGGAAGGGCCATTCGTGAATCCCGTGAAGCTGAAACATCATTGAAATGTAGTGTTGCCGTTGGAGTCGATTGGCCTGCTACGCTAGCGCAGAAATCTTCTGCTACCTCGACCTCACTACGTCTTTGACAGAGTGCGAGAGATTTGAATGGGTAGAGCTGTTTATGGGATGTTCGGAGACCACGAACGACATTCCAAATGAGTGATAAAGGCTTGCGGGAATCAAGCGTTTCAAAGAATGACCGCCAACGTTTTTCCTGGAGGGCTTGAATTCGGCGCTGAATTTTTTTTTGTAGACGCCTCGCATCTTTGAGGTCGAGGCGCGACTTCGTGCGTCGGTATCTACGCTCTGCCCTCCATCCCAATGCTCGCAGGCGCTGTAATTCCGTATCAAACTTAGTGTAGGTAGGCACTGGGGTGAAGAAAGACGTCACGTTTATCATGGCCCCCTTATTTTTTTCTCTTTAATACTTGCAGAGAGGCCTGCTGTGCAAGCATCTTCCATAAGTGCTTGAAACGCCGACCATTCTATGTGGCGTATTCGTGGGACAGACGTGGATGTGGAAAGGCCATTAATGATTGCATATGTAGGAATGTGGTCACTTCTGTGTGTTTCAATATCTGCAAACCATTGGACGTTGTTGGTAAGGCATCGAGACACGAAAGCTAAATCAAGACAGCTGCTGTAAGTTGCCCCTCGAATAAAAGTCGGTGTACCATCAATAAGACACTGCAGGTCATAATCTGAGGCGAAGGACACAAGCTTTCTTCCTTTAAGGTTCATTCGAACACTTCCCCACATGGTGTGGTGAGCGTTAAAGGCTCCTATAATGATCCAAAGGCCAGGGGTAATCGCCATCAAGTCGCTCAATCGTGTGGCGCAAAACGACTTGATGGCGACATATACGCACCAACAAGTATAAACGTGAGACTGCGCTTCTTCACTGTCAGACAAACGTAGTGGCTGTTGTTGCTGAGAGTAACCGGATGGATTACATATGTGAGTTCTCGCCGAATATAAATGACGACCTTGCTGTTTCCCTGGTGCATCGGAGATGCAAATACCTCGTAGCCTGACAGTCGTAAGATCTTTTGTACATTCGGCTCACAAATAACAAGGATGGGGATGCGATTTGCATGAACATATTGTCGAATGTCTGCAATTCGGGACTGAAGCCCACGGACATTCCATTGAAAAAAAGAGGCGTCCTCGAGTGTTTTTTCAGATGTTAATGCTCAGGGAGCCATTGTGTCTGCTACTGTAGAGCCGCTAGAACTGGTGTTAGCGCGTCCAGAACCTGTAGCGCATTCTGTGCTGCTGGTGTGTGCTGACTAGATAGCACAGCGCGGATTGCATTCATAATGGACATGATAATGGCAATTACTTGTAGGTCTTGGCCATGTCCCACATCATGGCTTCTCTCTAGCTCGGCAGTAGGTGCAGGACATTCGGTTCGGGGCAAGTTTCCTGGCCCAGCGGACGTGGAAGGTTTTGGTAGCGATGGCCAGCTAACGTCTGAGGCACCACCTCCAGATTCACCGCCCGTCGAGGTTCCTTGATGAAAAACTGCAGGCATAGGAGTAGGACAAAATGCGGGAGTGCTTGAGGCCTTGCTATCAAAATTACCTGTTTTCTTAGATGATCGTCGGTGACGCGAACGGCGCCGTGCACCTTAGCAGCGGCCTCTCTGTGTGTAGATTGATCACGCACCATTTGCTTCAGCACTGCCCGTTCTGTCTTTAAGAGGGGCAGTCCTTTGAGGAGGAGTCATGAGGGCCATGACAGTTGGCGCACTTTAGAATAATCGCGCGGCAAATGTCGCCGCTATGCGACTCGGAGCATCTAGGACACATGATGGAATATTTGCAGACCGCACTTACGTGCCCAATCTTAATACACTTTCTGCATTGAAGTGGCTTGGCCACGAAAAGCCGGACCGGATGCCGGAAATGTCCAACCTTCACATGCGATGGTATGCAGTCTCCCTTGAAAGTGAGCTTGATGCATTTCGATCTCCCGAGGCGCTGCACTTGCACTATGGAGATGCTGTTTGATGCTGGTTAGATTACGACTGGTAGATCGGTGTCAGCGATGGCCTCGTCAACGTTGTAGATGACGCCAGCTATAAATTATTAAGTACGCAGTCTGGATCTGTTTTATCATCAGACGACTACCTGCATCTCAAGTATTCCTGGAACAGGAAATCATGTCAATCAAGGCAGACTAAGGTCTCCCTAACCAAGCTACGCTGTCGTATTCTGCCCCTAAATTTCTACATGCACACGTCTGATTTGGCGCTTTCTCCTGTCTACGCATTCTGCGGGGAACCAGAAACGATGGATCATTTCTTACCTATTTTGCCGCCGTTTTACCATGGTGAGAAAACGCTATTTGGAGAAGCCGTTACAACAGCTAGGTCGTAATTTGAGCAGCCAGATTTTATTATCGTTCGATGCCACCATGCTTGAGTACAGCCACAGGTCTGTTTTTAACGCAATTTAAAACTTTTTAATAGAAACGAAACGTCTGCTTTGCTAATATGCTTTCAATTTTTAATCTGTACATACAAATCTTAGTATTCTCCTACCGCGTGCGTTAATATTTATCCTTTTTTATTTTGGTTTTTCATATTTAAATTCTCTATTCCCCAGCAAATATTTCTATTTATTTTTTTGCGATGTGGTTGTACATCTGAAAATATAATATCTCCGCACCCCAATTCTTGGCCGATCCCCCTGTGTGGGTATGTGCCAGCAAATTAGAGGAGAACAACAAGCACAGCAACGTTCTGCTCGGCTCGAGAAGCCTGTCACGATGGCCATCTCGGCGCGAGGAAGAAGAAGCTGGCATGAACACTGCATGGCCGCTCCCAGCTGCTGCTCTCAATTTCCGGATCCAGATTTAAATATGGTCAGCGACGGGGCCAAAGCAAAGAAACAGGGCCGATATCCAGTAGCTATGGCTTGGAGGTGCGCGATACGCCGGAGCCGATTCCCAAGCAGCAGCTCTTCTCCGAGATCACTTACGAGTACCTGGACACGGCCGCTCCGGAAGCCTCGCTCAGTGGTCGCCACCGACAGAGCCCGGCCTCCACGTCTACCAACTCGTCGGCGCAGTCGGCAGCCTACGGCGGATGGTCGCGCTTTTCGGTGGCCCACGGAGGCGACGCCGGTAATTACATCTTCACCGGCTGCCTGTCCTTCAAGCGCTGCCTTCATTGGGTGCCCATTGTCTCCATCGACCACAAGCTGAGCGAGTGGCGCCTGTCTCTCTGGCAGTACGGCTCCCTTGAGAGCTCCAAATTGGCATCCTTCCGAAGGGCCCCGCAGCCGTCGAAGAACCACCAGCTCCTGTGCATCGCCCCGTCCTTGCTGACTTTTAGCATGTTGGACTCCAACATTAGTCCATAGTCAGACTCCTTCCACACCACATGTGCATAGGGAGTACAGAAATATAAGCCAATGGGTGAAATAAATGAACAGGTCTTTTGCGCAATTGTTTTTGTTTAGAAGTTATTCAATAAATGGGGGACTGCTACTCAGCGACCCACAGCCGAAGAAGCGGCCCCAGAGAGAACCCACGTTTCTCCCTGGGAAGTAGCGGAAGGGATGGAGATGGGTAAGGGGAAGTAGGAATGAGGATAGGGTTATAAGGATCAGGTGCGGTATTTGGGCAGCGTAGGATTTTGACTGACAATTTGAGTTGAGCTCTTTTACAGGCTCTCCGTAGAGGGCGAGCACTTGCTCTGAGTGCATTGTGCGACCCTCAGCCTCAAGATCATTCCACCACCAGAAGGCGTTTGCCGAGTTTCCGGCGTCTGAGACAGGTTCCTTTCACGAAGCTTCTTTTGAGGTTCCCCGTCCCCCAAGTCCAGTTCCCCCACACCAACTCTACTTAGGTACTGTAGAGTTGGATTCCGTTATCGCGTTCATCTCCTACTCAAAGATATTACGCAAGTGGCCAGTCTTTAATCTGGCGCACACTGATGGATACTCTCCCCCGGTTTTCACTCGACATTTCAAGTTGGATGGTATATCACTCATGGTGAGCAGTCCTGAAGTGGCACCCGTTGCTACACGCTTATCTCCGCCATAAGCTTGTAGTGCCTTGCATCTCACAAAAGAATGCTTTCCGCATTACCACTTGGCGAATTGCTCGCCGGGCTACTAACCGATTCTGAAGTCGGTGCTTCCACGCTGCTTTCCCCATCTTCATAGCTCATAAGGCTTTCTTAACCTCGTCCTTTGTCCATGGCGGCACGTCCGAGTCCTCTTCATTACTGCCAATTTCATTCCTATCCTGACTACTATGGCTACTACTGAGGTCCGTATAGAGCTCCTCGGCTACCTTTATTATCTTTTCTATGTTAGTAATGACATATCCCGCCCAAGCCTCTCAGTGCATATATCTTATTTTTGCCTAAGGCTACTTTTTACCCCTTTCAGGCTACGGCCGTCCTTTAGAGCATGCTCACTTTTTCTCATGCTATACTTCCTTATGTCGGCCACCTTGCGCAAATTGATTTTGTTGAATTGATTTTCTTTCATACCTCTACTAGTTCTATTCGATCTGTTTGATTGGAAACTTTAATTCTTTAGCGTTTCTAAAGTCAAATCTTTCGTCTCCTTGACAGTTTACTGATATCCTCTCAAACAATTCTACCACATAATTCTACTGCACACTAAGCAATGTTATCTGAAATTATTTTTCATTGCTTCTAGGCTAAGGTCGGCTTCCTCGGTTAGCACTGAGTATCTATGCTGCAGCGAGAACCTGAATTCTTTTATATTCACCCTTACCGCTAATTCATTGATGGAGTTCTTCCTCAGTAATCTGTTTCGCCCCCTCTTGAAATGCAGGTTAACTCTCGGCTTTACCACCCTAAGGTCACTGCATAGCACCTTTTTGATTACCTCTACATCCTGCATAATGCCAAGTTTGGAACACATTATCAAATCAATTTCAATTTTAGTCTCCCCGTTAGGGCTTTTCTAGGCCAAATTCTGGTTCTTCTGTTTGCTGAAGGAGGTATTCATGATTCATAAGTTATTGGGTTCACTTTCCCCTGCTTTTTTTTTAATCCAATGCCATCGTGGCTACTACGTGGCCATCGTTGCTACTACGTTGAGACCACGTAGCTACGTGGTCTCCAGGTTGCTCTTTACCTCCCTTAGCATTGAAGTCGCCCATCAGTAGAGTTTATTCTGTTTTTACTTACCCCATGCACACATATACATCTGCACCGTGGATATTCTTTTAGCTATGCAAGCCTAATCAACTGCACAACAAGCGACTGTAGAGGCGGAAGTTCGAATTTGGTGCCGATACCAACGTGGCGCATCACAACCGTACGTCACTAATTCAGCAAACTTCTTGCTAAATGAGTGAAAATAATTTTGTAAAATAACTGCAAAAAAATTTTTTTGCTATTGCTAATTTTTTCGCTGTTTCGCAGTCACTTTCGGTTCCGTGCGGACTAAGCTTTGGATTTCCTCGCGCTGCAGGGCTTTAGCAAATAAATTTCTTGTTTTCAAAAAACGCATATGCCATCGTCTTCATGGCTTCAAACTCCTCATTGGGACTGCACACGTAGCTGCGGTAATTACAAATATAATAATTGTATTTTATATAATAAGCCAAAAAATTGGAAAAGTTTTCAAATATACTTTCTCCTCTCAGATAAGACTGTATTGATGAAAATATTTTTGTTTGCTATTTTAGCCCACTATTAAATTGCGTAACTTTTCCGAAACAACCACTCAGTACCGCCCTTGCTTTGTGTAGCTCTATACACGTGAAATAAGAGAATAAGTATGCTATACACTAGCTCCGAACGGAACAACTGCCCTCGTATTCGTCCTGGTAATGGGAGAGGCCAGTGATTCATAATTAGAATGTAAGTGATGCGGTGAACAATTTAAAAAATATGTACTACACATGGGCAGCAACTCAAAAGTAAGATGAAGGTAAATTAAAGAAGAGAGCAAAAGGTAGCGCTACCTTTGCATTCTTCGAATGACCGAAAGTAGTGTGAATGTTCTAATCTAGCGCTAGATCAGAACATTCACACTTCTTTCAGGCACTAGAAAAAATTTAAGCACTTTAAAGAAATTAAATGAATGATCTCTTTGGCAACGAACTAAATGGATTTTAAACCTGCTCGTTCGATGTTAGTATTTCTGTGGAGGTTGAAAAAGTTCTTTAAAAGCTGCACTCCCATTATTTTTTTGTCTGAAAGAAGGCTGTTATTTCGAAGCGACAGCCTACCAAATTTTATTTTTTGGTATCCGAATGTTGGCTATTTGAATGTATATCATATTTAGCGCTTCTACCTATCACCTAAATTAAGAAGGGTATTCTTACTGATTGCGAATAGTTTGTCCTTATTGGAGCTGTTCGAGCCTTGTGGAAAGCGTGCTAGCTAGTGGCTTGAAGGAGTTTCGCAATCAAATTATTTAAGCAGTGCATATATATAAAAAAATGGATAGAGATGCAGCTAGCTTTGAGTCTCGTAGTCTTGGTCTTCTTCGCGAATGCTCAGGCCACTAGGTTCAACACACGCGGTTTCCATTTGACACACAATTTAGTTTGCATAAAGTTGCGATGTTCACGCGACTACCTGCACTTCGCTTTTGAATCTCAAGGCAAAAATTGTCACCTTTTCATAGTGCTCATACGAGAATGATAAAAAACTCTCTCTGTAATCTGCGTCCCAAATTGCATAAGTATGTGCACACACATAGTTATTTTACAGTTTCAGGTAAACCAGCGTCCAGCAGAAAAGAACTTTTATCTCTAATTGTTAGTGGTCTTTACCCCCTTCACATTCCTATATAAAAACCTACTGAAGAAGAAGGATGTTTTTGCAGTTACAAAATTTAATTGAAAAAAAAAATGGATGCGCTCTACATTAGACAGCAGAGAGCGGGTAGCAAATGCTACTTGCGTCGGACAGAAAGGTTTATAAATGACAGCTATACTGAGCATAGGAGCGATTCTTTACCCCGCAGGGGTGGCGCAGGTTCACGGCGCTCGACTACTGTTCCCAAGGGTGCGGCATCGAATCCCGGCCTCGGCGGCTGCTTTTCAATGGCGGCGAAAAGCAAGGCGCTCGTGTGCTGTGCGATGTCAGTGCACGTTATAGAACTCCAGGTGGTCGAAATTTCTGGAGTCCTCAACTATGGCGTCGCTCATAGCCTGAGTCGCTTTGGGACGTTAAACCCCACAAGTCAAAAACCATAGGAGTAATTTTCTTCATTTGTATGATGGGAATATTTCATTGCTTTGTACGAAATGTCACTGTGTGCTTTATTTTCAACACGGTGTTTCATCAACTTGATACATAGCGTAAACCACTTAGTTTATGCGAGGGCCTAGATTTCATTTTTTCGTCAATTGTATTCATCTCGAGTAAAATTGATTCGGTTATTCAATTAATTCGAGATCACATACGGGTACGCAACGTATTTGTGAACACAATGTTGACTATAGCAAGAGAATCATATCTCCATAAAAAATTAGAGATTTTCACCAAACTGTTAATTTCCGCAATTGCTCAATGAATCGTACCTTCGAAGCAATAGCCAATATAATTCAGCCTCGGACACGGCTCTAATTCAGGTGATCCTTAGAGATATTGGCCACTGAATCAGCAATGGTGGCCTCTAGCGAGTCCTTGGTGTTATTTGGCTTTTTGTTGACCTCTCTCGCAACGACGCCATAGACATATTAGTCGAGTGGATTTAAATCTGGAGAACTAGGAGGCCACTAGTTATGACTGACGTGGTCGTGAATATCATCAGCCAACCAGTCTCAGGTGGTGTTGGATGGTGCCGAATAAGCTGAAAGGCACACAATATATTTTTTTAGACATCGTCTCTATCCAGGGCTTTACAACGATCACAAGCAACTCTACGTACGTGGTAGTATTCATTAGTAGTCCTGTAAAAAAGTGTGGAACATCACATCCCCCTAGTTGCTGACGACGGCTAATATCATCACAATATCACAAATATTTTTTGTGTGCAACATCATAGGCAACTCATCACTGTAAAGCACCTGTCGTCATGGTGTTTAAACGTTTGGACTTGGTTAAATTCTTGAAATCCGCACAAAAAAAAAACTAAGCAAAAACAGAGCATTTGAGGCTCTTAAGAGGAGTCTTCATTCTAAGCACGATGCACTCCAAAAGCGATTCTTTTCTGTAACTACACCCACAAAAGAACCGTCGTTTTCAAGATTCAAAACAGGTGAACACCGCACTCTATTGTTTGATGGGAAGCTGACTCACCCAGAAAAGGAACACATGCACTTTTTTAGGCATTGTGTTGCACATAGCAAACAAAAACGGAATGCAGAGGCTGTGCATTTTGTTCAAGAACAATTGATTATATTGCGGAACTCTCCTTGGAGCATTTGCAGCTCATTATGCATGACACATCGACTCCTTTCACTGCAGTGCTGTGAGGTCAGACCCCCGTATTAGGTTACCTTCATAACTGACAAGATTCAACGATCAGAACCATTTTTCAATGGAATGTTAGATACAGGATTACGGGATCTTTTCTTTGTAAAGAAGGACAGCACTCGAGTGTGCGTTTAACGTGAGTCGCAAACCACAAACCGAATCTCAACGGATATGAGGTACGATTGCAGGCGATTATAACGGAATTAAATGTCAGGTGCAACCGTAAAAAACACGATGTCATTTTCATGGAGATACGCGTGCGAACTATGCGATGGCTGGGAATTGATGTTAGTAGAATACTGAAGAGCATTGGCGAGAGCTGACCCTTGAGGGATACCTTTGGCATTTTGATATCTCCCAGAGGGGAAGCAATTTATTGCAAAAAAAAAGATGTGCTTTGGAGGAATGCAGATACCCACGAAACCAAATAATGTGGATGCTGCAGAGTTTGCAATCTTTCCAAGAAGACGTAATCTACACTGCCAAAAGTTTTGGCTATATCTAATGTCACCAAAGTACGCATGCATTTTTTTGGCACTGCGCAAGGAGCATTTCACTCTGAAGGTAGGCATGCGCATTTCATGTGCGGAACATTTTTAGTGGCAACCGATTTAGCAGGGGCGAAGGATATTTTCGTGCTCCACTAACTCCGAGACATGTAAGAATGGCAAAAATAAATCAATTTGACCAAGTTGTATGTTACTGACTAGGTCTAATATTATCTAGATTTTGCCGCCATCATTGTGTTTAGCTAAAAGTTCAATGTGGCTATTTTCCATTGAGGAGGCATCCAAGCATGCAGCATGGAAAAATCTTGCCAACTATAGTAAATCATTATGAGACTCCTGAAAGAGAACATTTATTATTTCTGTGTTAGTTTGTGAGGTGCAGAAGCACAAGCTGCCAACCTCATCTCTGTCTGTTAAATGTCTGAAAGGGTAACTTAGATATTCTCCTTAACTGTATCTATTGATGCTGCAAAGATGAAGCTCAAAGGTGCCGGAAAGTGAAAAGATTAGGATTCTGGGAATGTGGGTGCGAAACAACCAAAGATGCGCCCACACAATCGGCCTCCTCCTCAAATAAGCAATCACGCAAGTTGTCAGGATGATTACCCGACTGTCGCAAAGAAGAAGCGGCATGAGGGAGGGAGACACGATCAAGCTGGTTAAAAGCCTCATGATCAGCGGGGTCACGTACTCAATTCCGTACTACAACACCACCAAGAGTGAAAGGGAACAAGTCGACACTTTAATAAGAAAAGCACACAATAAGCTCTTCATCTCCCAATTTGCATATCGATGGAGAAACTGCTAGCCCTCAGACTGATAATTCCTTCGAGGAACTCAAAGCGGAACTGGAAACGCAAAAACGAGACTCCAGCAGGCCACCAGCGGCCGATCGCTCCTCAAAAGACTGTGGTATAGGGAAGTTAACCAGCTAGAACAGAACAGCGAGCATACTCGACAATTTCCGCAGCACCTTTAAGGTGAGCTCGCTCCCCAAAATCATGGATCCAAAGCTAAACGTGGCCAGGCCCGAAGCCCGAGAAAAATATTGTTCCATCTCTAGTTCAGATCCATCGTGTTTCGGCTATTCTTGGCGTCTTCTGAAGAGCTGACCTTCAGTTAAACTCCAAGCAGTATAGCTTTGGTCGCCGGGAACTCAAGGTCCTAAGACATTTGGTCAACACCCATGGCATCCAGCCGGACCCCGAAAAAATTCACGCTGTAATTGGTGTTTCTATACCCAAAATCTCACAGCGACGTGCGTAGCTTCCTCGGACTTTGCTCGTTTCCGACGATTTGTACCAAACTTCGCGGAAATCGCCCATCCACTTACGCAGCTTCTGAAAAAAGAGGTCTCCTTTTCCTGGGGCCGCGAACGATCGGCCGCCGTCGCCGCTCTTATTGGCCACCTCACCGGTCCGCCAGTGTCGGCTCACTTCAATCCTTCAGCACCCACAGAAGTACGCACCGACGCAAGTGATCATGGAATTAGTGCCGTTCTCACACAACGTCAGCTCGGTTCCCCTCGCGCCATCGCCTATGCCAGCCGACTGCTGTCTGCGGCCGAAGAGAATTATTCCATAACGGAACGTAAACGCTTAGCCTATAGTTTGGACCATTTCGAAGTTCCATCCTTACATTATGGGCGGCCATTCACAGTAGTCACTGACCACCACGCATTGTGTTGGCTTTCTACATTCAAAGACCCTACTGGCCGCATTGGACGTTGGGCCTTGCGCCTTCAGGAGTACAATTTTTCAGTGGTGTTTATGTCTGGCCAGTTTCATCGAGATGCCGATTGCCTGTCCCGTCATCCAGTCGACCCACCAAGCCAACTTGAATGTGACAATGACGCTTTCGTGCTCTCTATTTCTGACTTTTCTAACATTCGCCGTGAGCAACGCCGGGACCTTCAGCTCATACCTTCCCCTCAAACAAAGGGAGAGAGACCGGGTAAATGCGCTCCTACAAGTTGCACGAAAATGGCTCTAAGACTCCCCCCAGCACATCTAATGCCAGACTCCTTAAACTCGATGTACAGAACACTTTCGAGGAACTTAGAGAGGTTACATTAACGGCACAAATAGCCTGCCTATCCAACTCGGCGGCTGGTCGCACCTTATTATCCCACTTAAACCTAAGCTTAGTTACACACCCTATTGAGGGTGTACCCCTTTCTCCTAACCTCCGCTCTAATGTCATCATACCTCCAATCCCTAAAAACATGCACCCTGAGCGAGACCAGGGCCGCAAAATAGCCAGGGCTCATGCCCTTCCCAGACAATAAAGCGAGGACCAAGAGGTGGCCTACGTGGATGCAGCAGATAATCCGTCAGGCTCCCGTACGGTCCTGGCTGTAGCCGACAATCAAGCAAAGCTGCTTACTTCAAGCTCTATAATCACCAGTTATACCACAGTGGCAGAGGAGGCAGCCATCGCGCTTGCTCTCATCTCTACATCTGCCACAAAAATTATCTCTGACTCCAAATCTGCGATTCTATATTATGCTAACAGCTATATATCCCGCACCGCTGCTCGCATATTACGCTTCTGGCAGCCCCGGCACACCATAAGCCACATTTGGACTCCAGCACATGCTGGCCTCCCTGGCAACAAAGAGGTTTATTCCCTAGCCCGAGGTCTCACATTCTGGGCTAGTGAAACGGAGCCCTCTCTACAGGCGGGGGGCACCTTCACTCTTTTCGTGATATTCTCTTGTGCTACCGAGACAAACGAGGGAAATATATACCCACAGCCCCCTCTCTCACCATAGCGCAGGCCGTACACTGGCGACGTTTGCAGACTCGGACGGCTTCATACCCCAAACTTCTACATGCCCGATACCCACACCAGTTTTCCTCATCATGCAGACTCTGCAGCAAACCAGAACACTTCATACACATCCTTCTTACATGCCCCACCTTTCCTAATCCCCCATCACCAACCGTCGCAGAGTCTTACTGGGAGTCTCTCATGAAGAGCACTTGAAGTCAAGAACAACGGAATATTATCTCCAGTGCTATGAGGAGGATTGCTTTTCAAGGGCTTCTTTTGCTTTATAAGGGTGTCTCCCACATAGCAAGGGAGAACCCAACTGCCACGCAGTGGGCTTCGCCCCCACTGTTTGTTCAATGGCAATAAAATGTTTCTACCACCACCACCACCTTCAGCTTCGCGAAATTATCAATCGCCTCAGCGCCGATCGCCATGACCCTTCCCTTCATTTGTTTGTGTTCCACGACGGCACCTTAGACCGGCACAATATGCGACCTGATGGACCCGACCTTCTACTAGTACTCCCTCAGCACCTATGCACAACCGTCCTTGAACAGCTTCACGACGTTCCCACAGCGGGTCATCTAGGCGTCTCTCGCACATACGACAGTGTACGCCGTCGGTTCCTTTGGCCAGGCCTATACCGCACAGTCCGCCGCTACGTGACTTCTTGTTACTGCTGTCAATGCCGGCAAAAGCCATCAGTTTTACCAGCTGGACTTCTGCAGCCGATTGACATCCCATAGACCCATTTTCTCAAGTGGGTCTGGATCTTCTGGGGCCTCTTCACTGTCCGCATCTGGAAACAAATGGATTGCGGTGGCCACTGATTGCACAACACGCTACGCTGTCACACGAGCAATACCAAACAGTTGTGCAACTGATATCGCTGCTTTCCTTCTCAACGTCGTTATACTCGTCCATGTAGCTCCCTGCCAACTGCTCACCGACCGTGACCGTTGCTTTCTTGCGCGTATAGTCGAACAGATCCTACGGTTGTGCAACGTTCGTCATTCTTTCACGACTGCCTACAATCCACAGACGAACTGGCTTACCGAACGCCTTAGCCGGACATTGACTTACATGCTGTGAATGTACGCTTCTGATGACCACCGCGACTGGGACATAACGCTGCCGTTTGTGACATTTGCATACAATTCGTCGTGTCACGACATTACCGGCTACTCCCCCTTCTATCTTCTATACGGCCGCGAACCTCTGCTTCCTTTTGACAGCCTGCTTCCTTCTGTCGCCACTGCCAGCTCATATGCTCGTGACGCCATACCCCAAGCTGATGCTGCCCGCCTTGTGGCTCGCAACCGACTTGCAGCCTCCCAGCACTCCCAAAACGTCGGTATGATTTCTGTGATCGCAACACCCAATATTCTTGCGAGTCTCTTGTGCTACTTTTGACCCCAGCTCGCCGCGTTGGCCTCTCGAAAAAACTTTTGCCCCGTTGTACAGGACCCTACAGTATTTTAAAGTGACTCTATACTCGGGGACACTTTTTCTTGGCAATGGGCGCAAAGGTAGGGAGGCGGGGCGTCTTGAAACATGTCACTTCGCCATGTAGTTTGACCGCGCTGCTGTCGGCCTGCATAGCCGTTACAGATTACTTCCTTTGTTTGCTTCGACAGCTAGCATCTCTTGAACTTGACTCGAGTCTTGTCTGGTGAAAACGCTTCCAACACTTGCAGAGTGGACGACCAGACCTACCGGAAGGACCCGAATAGGCGGCTGTCGCCATCTTGTCTGCAAAGTCGGGGCGTCTCGAAAACCCGCGACAGACATCAGACGAGAAAACCCGGTAGACCCAAGAAAAGTGTTTTATGCATAAAAGCTTCATTTCGAAAAATTGGTTCCGTGATAAAAAAATATACCGTAAATAACTAGCGCTATGATTTCAATTTTTTGTTTTGCAGACATTGTTCATATAACTAGGAACTATATTCAGCTGCGCAGGAAGATAATGCGTTTCGGCTCCGTAGCTTTGGCTCCATAGCCAAGAAGAAGGATCGAAATTGTGCCCTTGCATCCCGCGCGCCATAGCTCTACACCACGCACCAAAACGGTCCATGTTGCACGCTTAAAGCTGTACTATACGGACCCTTGTTTTGACGCTAGTACGCACCGGTACGGTGCTTTTCAGCCGGCGGGGTAGTGTTACGTTAGGTGATGCATGCGCTGATATGCGCATAAGCAAGAAAAAGAAGAATCTCGGTTGCTTTGGTGAACACGACGACGACGTTCCAGCAGTGTCGGCTGGTGCCTGCAGGAATGGCCTGTTGTGTAAAAGCCTTGTCTCCCGTCTCCGCTCTCTGCAACCTTAAGCTGAACTAAATATGTAGAATGTAAATATGTAGCTGTAAAAATATGTAGAAAAATACTTAGCAACAAAAGCGAACACGGCGTACACAGACGCTGCTCTTTACCCATAAAAAACAACATGGATAGATAAATACAATGCCATAGAAAAAGTGGTAGGCTCGGACCTCAAAGAAATCGCTAGCGCACCGGCACGGGACTGCACAGTGACCGGATTAGAAGAAATGGCTGTTGCTCTAGCGGCCGCGGAAGGCTATCGAGCGAACAAACCCTTAACAAATCTCACAGATTTGAAAGAGGCATGCTGTAACTTCCCCAATGACAGAATATTAGATAAAGCGCTCCAAATTCTTTTTCGAGCCGGCCTACCTAGAGAACCAATTATACATACGATTTTCTGGACACCGGGACACACCGAGATTGAGGGTAACTAAAGGAGCGACGAAGTAGCTCGCGAGAACACGAACCGAGTGCTTTTCAACGCGAACCTAGAGATCTTCATGAGGGTAATCCTGACGTATTCTGATATCCTAAATTATTATAAAGGGGCGAAATAAAATACCCTCCTCCCCACAACGTCTGAAATCAACAGGAAGCAGGCTACTGGCGTAAAATGCAAACTGGAACCTTCCCTAAGTTGCACATCTTAAGTAAATGTTCCCGAACCAATATAGGGACGTTTGTTCATGGTGTGTTGCTATACCCACCCTATATCACATTACTTGAGAATGCGATAGAAACAAAGCTTTCCAGAAACTGGAAAATCCGAGTGCAGAACAGTGGGAGAGTATGCTCTCCAGCGGCAACCCAATCCTCCAAAGAGGACTGGTCATCCATGCCCAGGGACCAGCAAAACTCAGTCGTGCCATGGAATCAGAGCGCCTACCCTGTGAGATGGAGCCACGCAATCGACCCAAAGAAGATGGAGGAACTCTGTCAGCAATACCTCTAAAGTAGAGCAGTAAAGTTTCTCCTATCCTATTCTATAATACTGGCAAGAAACACTTCCCCACACCTTTGGCAATTATTTCAGGTATCTCGATAGCTTCTTTCGGAGTCGAAACATGTGAGGTCATACTTCTGAATCAGGTGCCTCTTTCCGCGATCATAAAACCGGAAAAGAGCGCGTCGGTTATTTAATGTTGATAGCAAATTGAAATTCTGAAACTTACTATCGTAATCTGTGCTTTAGATTTTAGCTGCAATAAACTTGCAGTCATGCCAATTATTTAGGCATCGATTGTGCAGGAGCTTGTTCCATACAGCCTTCTGCGTTTGTAATCGCTTGAACCGTATGCATCCCACCATCTGGTAGGCGTATTCTTTTTTGATGTACGGAACGGAAATTCTGATTTCTTATTCTTGAGTAGTGTTAATCACTGACGCAAGAGTAGAAAGCGAAGTCTGGCTGAAATTGGTTATATTTTACAAATGCGCACAGAATTGAGAAATCGGTGGCTTAAACGGCAATTAACACCGCTCCGCTCGCCAATAGACGAAAGCACTACGTCGTCGTCTTCATAAACGTCCATTTTTTTGCCATCGATCCGGAACATATAGCTGTCCCATTGCGTTTTTAAGATGCTTCCAGCGGTAACGAACTTTCAGAGAGCTCTATCACTGAGGTTTCCCGCCACCGATTTCACCGATCGTTGTCCAAATCACCCCCCCCCCCCTGAAACCCTAGCCTAAACCGCAAGAGAAATGAAATGCGATGGGCCATCAAGCATATTTCGCGTCTGGTTTGGTATCTTCCTTTAGAGTTTAAAGGGGTCTTGCAACGGTCACCCAATATATTACAGTTTGGTAGTCTAGGAGGTAATACTGGACCTTATTATTCTATTTAAAAAATTTGAGTGGCCTAGACGCAAATGTAATTCGAAATAAGAGGCTTAATTTAACACCGCAAAGATACCCCTACCGACAACGATCGCCATATTGAAACGTTTAATGACGCCACTGAGCGACACCGGCCACCGGAATTGTCTGCTGCGGCGCCGGCGGCGATAAACTGCCGACACACTGTACTGTGTTCGCGTTTGTTAACATGACTCCCAAAAAGCGTACTCAGCTTGTTATTGTAACCAGAGCACAGACTGCTGTGAAGCGCGGTTTGTTCTTGCCCAGGAATCTGCATTTCGGCGACCGCCGCCATAGTTCGATGGCAACACTGCCTCCACCGCCATAAACACCGCCGTACGTGCCGGCTGTGCCTTCCCCGCAAGCTGTCTGTGTCAGCTATACGCCTGATCCCTTGCGCCAGTGTCAGAAAAGGATGCTAAAATTTGTTTTTCTCGCAATAATAATAAGCCATCGAAAAGGGAATTTCAAAAAGGAATGCTTCTTGTGAAATGCCTACAAATACAGTGGGAGTTGCTCACAGCCGGTGAGGTGACCGTGTTTTTGCACCCTAGCTCAGCTGCTAATGTCGCCGAAAATACCAATTTCCTTTACTAAGAAACAGTGGTTTTGAGAGTAAAGAAGAGTGATGATCTAGTGGACTATTTACCAAAACGCCTTGCTGATCTATTACAGAGTGCCTTACGCTGTCCATGCGACGTAATTAAGGCCAAGTGACGATTAGGGAGAAGCAGACCACCAGAGTGCCGTCGTCCTACGCGCTCGCGGGCGCCGTTGCTGTAAGCTTGCGGTACGCGGTACTGTAAGCCTCGTGAGCTTATCGTCTACTTTAATGATGGGCCAGAATCTTGCCTAACAACGGGCAGCGTAAATGATGCTGGTAAGACAGGACGGCCGGGGTATTGGTGCCTCGATGTAGTGCGCCGCGCCCTCTAGACTGCGGTTGCGATGTCAGGCGGTATCCGAAAATGCTACAAAAGCACCGTCTGACAGCACTATAGGCATTGCGCGTTTTATGTAATGTTTTGAGGCATGTTTCAGTGTACAATGTGTACGCTTTTCCAGCGAGTCAGTTCGTGCAACTTTCGTACTCGGGCGCCGGCGTGCACCTGCATCCCGCCAACAGATGCCGCTATCCCTAGATAAAAGCGCTAACAGAGATTGACTAAAAGCTCAGTTTGCGGTAACCTCGGTAAGCGGCATAACTACTGTTTTTTTTTACATTACCGCAGCTTCGTGTAACAGCGGTTGACTCTGCTCGTGCACAGAACACGCACAGACGACGCGGCATCGGCCTATGTCATCACCGGCTGCGCCAGCTTCCAGATCAGTAAGCTGTGCACGAAGAAACAAAAATGCGAGTTTTAAAAATACCTGCACCTCCCACGTGGCTGAAACTTTGAGGTTTACTTTCTTGACACATCAGGAATGAGAAGCAATAAAACGTTTAATTCCAAAACTCGTGTCATAACGCCATTTAACTTTCCAAACCGACTCACGCTGTGGGGGGAGGGGGGGTGCTCAGTACATGGGCGCCGTGTTTTTTGCCTGCATCAAAAAGCGGTCGCCTGGGCCAGATTTTATCCCGCATCCGTGCCCCCATGAGTAGAGCAGTTGAGCGCTCTTTCGCTTCGCATTTGGCGGACTTAGCTAAATCAACTGCAATTTTTACGAAAACCAACTGTTCTTTACGGTCTCAAAACAATGACAGTGCGCTTGCAATATTAGTCTACACATGGTTCAGAGGTTACTTTCTGTTTCATTGCATGTTTTTATCGCAAACGAGACGAGAGGAACCATTAATCAGGACATCTGTTAATTGCAGCACAATTCTGTCGTCATGTGGGCTTCCACTGACTTTAGGCTCCAAAAGGGCTTAAGTGTAATACGGTGGACGACAGCTTTCATGCGAGCTGTTCCGAGCAACTATGAATTGCCTGCACATATTCCGCCTTACGATCAATCATGCAAGAAAGCCACTGTTGCTAAAACGGCCTAAGCAAGGTGGGCTCCCTGTACATGAAGTGTTTCTATAGCCACTGGCATCTTCTACACTGTTCCTTTCCGGATGCATCTCTTTTTTACGGGATTTGACTCCACCCTTGTTGGCTCAGGCTATGAGAGACGCCATTGGGGAGGACTCCGGAAATGTCAATTTAATCACGCGTGTTCTGTAACTTGCCGGGACGCCTCATATTATAGCTGACGCCGCCGGGGTTTGATTCTTCGTCTTTGTGTTGAACGGCCCCGAGCTCTAACCACTGAGGGATCACGGCAGGGCGCTCATGGCTGTGCTCTGCAGTAGCTAGCTCAGGTACATTATTCTAATTACCTTAGTGTTTGTACTGATGTCATTTAGTTTTCAGAATTCTATATATTTTAAAGCTCAATGAGGGGCCAGTCGAGAATGCACGACCATTCTAGCTGACAAGCAAAATTATCAAGTACTGCTGAGGCAAGTGCCATTATTTTGTTCCTGAAATTCTAGTCTTTGATGTGAGATCCGGGTAAACAGGCACTCTCATGAGGGTAACAGTGCACTTCCTAACCTTGCTAGTTTATTGCCACGCTTGGCCGAAACACTAATCTAATCTCTCGGTTTTGCTAAAACCACCAAATTACATAATGTTATAGTCTATCGAGATGCAGTGGGCATTGCCTTACTTCTGGAAGTACCGCAAAGTCAAAGTGGCTAGGCAAGCTCAGATGAACTCTACAGCTTCTGCTTATACCTTCTCCATATGCGAGTTCAAGAGGTTTTCACTCCTTTGAAGTACATCTGTAATGGTATGAGCAAAATGACATGGCTTGAGCCAAAGTGCTAAATTTGAAACATACTTCATCAATTTACTGCTACTGTTTAAAATACCACTGCATCTTAAACGGAAGTTAGGAAACACTTATGATCCCCTATAATATATTCTGGAACTGAACATTGTGTCAATCTTAAGTTACAGGAGCATTCAAGAAGCCTAGGAAAATCAGCGTTGTTGTGGCTTTGAAAGCCACCTAGACTCCATTTCAGCCGGACAACCATTTATTCGTCAAACGCCCCCTACCAAGTACCGGTGATGCGCAATATGTTAGCGACGCACTAAAAGAAATCACAGGCGAGCGACATGTTCTAACATAAGGCGAGTTCTCAGAAATCGTGTGGCCAGTTCCCTGGCTGAGGAATACTTTCGCACCGCAGCAGATTTGAGGCGGATGACCAAAGCGATCGCTGAATAAAGCTCTCTGGATTCCTGAAAGTTGTGCCTTCGGATTGGACAGTTCAAATGGCAAAGTTTTTCCGGGCTACATAAGCACGAGCGCTGGAGCTTAGAGAGTGAGACCTTCACGAGCATCCGTCGAGTTTTGTGCAGCTCGCCAGAAGCGGACGCGATGGAACCCTGGCGGCCGCCGATGTGCGAAAAGAGTCACGTATGGCTAGTAGCTTTCGACCCCTGTTCCAGTTTTTTTCTATGAGCTGTCTTATATAGTCTGTACAATGCCCTTTTTTCATCTCACCGACGCTGACTCGGAGTCTCGCTAACGTCGAGCAAACTGGCGGCTTTCCATCTCTAAACGGGTGACGAGCATTGCGCGACAAGTTCCATGGCCCAATGGCGTACCTCATTCGTTTGCAGATTACAGCAAAGCTGCGAACCTCTCAAGGAAAGACAGCTACCATTCGTAGAAAATATCGGGTGCTGACGCATGAAAAGGCCAGTTGGTAGCCAGATGAGAGGGGCCTTCTTTATCGAAAACATATACCTGAAGGTTCCCTCTTGGCGCTTACTAAAGAGCAAACGCCTAGTGAAATTACATTCACACAGGAACAACTTAAAAGTTTGGGTGTTTAAGGAAATAGTTGAGGTTCAACAATCCTTGACCCAAGTTTCACAGCATTAGCTATCGGCCGCAGCATCCGTCGTTGGTGGCGCCACTTCGAGCTTGGCTCGCTTCAGCGCTTGGTAAAGTTTTCGGAAACAGCTTAGTCTTGCTGCTATTCGGTGGCCTTGGCAGGCTGTGATCTCTGTTTTTCGCGATTTCGCCTTTTTGTGTGACATATTTGCCAAAGGTGTATGAAGGAGCGGCGGAAATAATACTTCATGAAGACGACGATGTTCAGTGCACAGCCCGAGCTTGCAGTTGGAACTTAATGAAGACGATGCTTATTTCACACCTGCTAGAGGCGCAATTCCGATCTCTGAACGGTAGGGACCAACGTCTTCTTTCTCCTCCCTAGTCGTCTGAAAGTTAGGTAAACGGAAATATCCGTTCAAAATGTTTTCTGATAGCAATTTAAAAAGTAACACACATCAATGAAAAGTATTTAGTGATTTCGGTGCAGTTGATTACATCATGTCATCGTTGCCGCACCATAACATGTGATGCGGCCTTCTGGTTAGTTCACTATGTTTCACAGCTGCTTAGATTGAAAAGCATTCCATAACGGAATCTAAATAAAAAACACATTCCCCGAGAAATGCGGTTTACTTGAGTGTTATGAAGTGCCAATAATAAAGTAAAAAATCCAAAGAAATACCGTCGGCGTTCAAAACTGGTGCGCTAATTCATCATACCGCAGAAGCGACAGAAAGACGTTTGTTTAATTGCAGACTCATTCGTGTTCATAAAGTTCCTGCGTTTTCCCGCTACGTGATGCTGCCGGGAGGAACGCATGCAAAAGTGTGCTGCACTTTTACACGTGGCCTGATCGGCTGCGGCGATAGCTTAGTGCTCTTGTGTCTGGTCACAAAGGTAGAGGTGACGATGGTTGAGGCACAGCGCGAGATGAATCACGCGGCGTTCGAGTACATGGCGCCATCAGTGGAGCACATTGGGACTAGGTCCAGGAATAACGTGAAACTCGCAAACGAACGTAGTAGCTGTCCCGCAATTTCAGTTCAGTCGTTCAGTCGCGTCCGACTCTTCGTGACCCTATGGACCATGTCACGCCACGCTTTCCGGTCTCTCACCATCTTCCTAACATCACAGAATTTCATCTGGAGTGCCTCGAGGAAACAATCTAACCATCGCGTTCGCTGCCTACCCCTTCTCCGGCGACCCTGAACCTTTCCCAACATCAAACCTTTCTCCAGAGACTCCTCTCTTCTCATCAGATCACCAAAGTAGCTGAGCTTTAACTTTAGAATTTGACCCTTCAAAGAGCAGTCAGGGTTTATGGTCGACAATATCGACTGATTTGATCTTCTGGCAGTCCAAGGAACTCTCAAGAGTCTTTGCCAGCACCACAATTCAAATGCGTCAATTCTTCGGCGGTCAGCCTTTTTCACAGTCCAACTCTCGCATCCATACATCACAACTGGAAAGACCATAGCACGAGTTATACGGATCTTGGTTGGCAGAATAATGTCTCTGCTCTTTACTAGGCGGTCAAGGCTAACCATTGCTCTCTTTCCCAGAAGCAGCCGTCTCCTAATTTCATGGCTGCAGTCTCCTTCCGAGGTAATCTTGGAGCCCAAGAAGAGAAAATCTGTCACAGCTTCCACTTCTTGTCCATTGATGCTCCAGGACTTGATAGGGCAAGACGCCATGATCTTTGTCTTTTTAATGTTCAGTTTAAGCCCAAACTTCTCACTCTCTTCTTGTACGCGCATCAGAAGTCTCTTGAGTTCCACTTCACTTTCTGCGATTAAAGTGGTATCATCCGCATATCTAAGGTTGTTGATACGTTTTCCAGCAGTCTTCACTCCAGCTGAAGACTCGTCCAGACCGGCCTTCCTCATGATGCACTCTGCATATAGGGTAAATAGGCAGGGCGACAGTATGCAGCCTTGCCTCACTCCTTTCTCGATCGGAAACCAATCAGTAAGACCATGCCCAGTTCTGACTGTGGCCTCTTGCCCTTCATACAGGTTCCTGAGGAGACAGATGAGGTGAATTGGAACTCCCATCTCTTGGAGAGCTTGCCACAATCTGCTGTGATCTACGCAGTCAAACGATTTTGCATAATCAATAAAGCAGAAGTAGATGGGTTTCTGGAACTCTCTTGCTTTTTCCATGATCCAGCGAAGGTTGGCAATTTGGTCTCTAGTTCCTCTGCCCTTGCGAAACCCAGCTTGCACGTCTGGAAGCTCCCGATCCACATACTGCTGCAGCCTACCTTGGAGGATTTTCAACATCACCTTGCTAGCATGCGAAATAAGCGCGATCGTGCGGTAGTTGGAACAATCTTTGGCACTGCCTTTCTTTGCAATGGGGATGTAAACTGACCTCCTCCAATCCTGTGGCCACTACAGGGTTGTCCAAATCTTCTGACATAATGTATGCAGAATGTTAACAGCGTCATGGTTGAGGTTTTGAAGCAACTCAGCTGGAATGCCATCAATTCCGCTAGCTTTGTTCTTAGCAAGGCTGGCTACGGCCCATTCAACTTCACTCTTCAGGATGCCCGGCTCGAGATCAGTAATCACAACCGTCTTATGTTGGGTTTGCACATTCGGGTCCTTCTTGTACAGTTCTGTGTATTCCTGCCTCCTCTTCTTTATCTCTGAGGCTTCATTGAGGTCCTTGCCTCGTTTGTCGTTTATCACGTCCAGCTTAGCACAGAAGCTTCCTTTGATATCTTTGATTGTCTTATACAGAGCTCTTGTGTTCCTTAATTGGCTGTTGTCCTCAACTGCTTGGCACTGTATGTTCAGGAAGGCATTCTTATCTTTCCTTGCTATTTTCTGAAAATCCGCATTGAGAACCTTGTATCTTTCTTTTTAGCTGAGTATAAAAATGAGACGTATGTGCGCTGGCACGATAGGTTAATTTTTCTTTCTGTTTCCAGCTAAACTTTGAAGTTCAACCTTCATGCAAAAAGACGGGCGAAATTGACGTTTAACGGAACTAATGTTAGCACAATCCAAAATTTTGAAACAGATTAGCGTGCCTTAAATTGGCAATGCATTACCAGTGTGTTTGTAACCATTTTTCACGGATGAAAGCTGATGACAGCGACATGAATTTCATATTACTGAACTAGTGGCAGCTAAACAGAAAGATAAATAATGTGGATATTTTTTCCCGCGTGGTGCTGTACAACGGTCAGTTCTAGCCCCCATTCTTTTCAACATCAACCTGCTACTCTTGCTTCGGCGACATCAGTGACCGGAGCTCACCCATTTCCCTGGACGACATTACACTACGATCCGTTCACCCTACTCTGCTACCTTAAGCCACCATTTTTGTAGCTCGCGCTGGAAATTACAGAGCAATCATGGCTTTTGCTGGACCGACGCTGTCGCTTCAAAAAGCGGCTTATCTTACCATCTAGTGAACGCGCGTGCGTGCTATGAAATTAAGACCACAACAATAATTATTTTTTGTATGTGAACAGAACCCGCGTCACCAGGTTATTCCAGGACCTCACGCTTAAACTATAGAATGCCGGTTTCGCCGCTCCCTCGATTCGCAGAGCCCGCTGGAAGTTGTGAAATTTTTTGCAACTCCGCCAGAGGTTTTCAAAAAGCCACATAATGCCATGGATACCTACCGTGCCTCATTCCCTGTTGAAGCGAGGATTTATCTACTAAATCAAGTTCCACCCCATGGCACCTGCCGAGTGGGGCTGCTTAGAATCCATCAAGAGAACAGAAATGTAGGTTATTGCGAGTATATCACGAATGATCCATATTCACTCTATGCAGGCTGAGGCCTAAATAAATACGCTGGGCAACCTGGTTACTCAAAATCGTACAGCTCGACGTTGAATATCATAACATGGCTGAAGAAGCACCTCTTGCAATGTACGTAAAAAACACTTGAGCGACAGGTGTCAGTTCCTGTGTCCCTCAAACGTCTTGGCGCTATACGCAAGTTACAGAAATCGGCAACTGAGGTGCACACCTGCAACACCCATTGGAAACCTTGCTTAGCAAAATGAGCCTGTGGAGAATTTACGGTGTCGCAGCGGAGCACCAGAACGAATCGACGAGCATGCCAGGCTTCTCGAACCGAGCAGACATAAGCGTCTAATACCGGGTGCGGCTTGAAGACTGCTCACCATTGCTGATGTACCATGCAACGTGTAATGTCGGGCGAAAACCTGGGAAGAGAATCTATAAGTGTGCGCCAGATTAAAGTCTTGGCACTTGCCTAGTACCTTGGCGTAGGGACGAACGCCATGGCGAAATCAATCTTTATAGTACAAGTAGACTCGGAGTGGGGGAACCGGGCTTGGGGGGCGGCGAACCTCAAAAGCAGCTTCATGAAAGAAACCTGTCTCTGACGCCGAAAACTCGGCAAACAATATGAGATGGTGGAATGACCTTGAGGCCGAGGGCCGTACATAAGGGTAAGCGCGAGTGCTCGCCCTCTACGGATGCCTGCAGAGGAGCGCTACTCAAATTGTCATTCGAAATCCTACGCTGCCCACATTTCCCACCTAATTCCCATAACCCTATCCTCATTCCTACTTCCCCTTCCCCATCTCCTCTCCTTTGCCCTACTTCCCAGGACAGAAACGGGGGGTCTCTATGGGCCCACTTCCTCGGCAGTGGGTCGCTGAGTATCATTCCCCCATTTATTGAATAACTTCTAAGCAAAAATCATTGTGCAAAAGACCTGTTTATTTATTTCGAGCATTGGCTCATCTTCCTCTAAGCGCTATCACATGTGGAGAAGGATGAGTCTGAGAATGGACTACAACATACAAAATGCCAGGAAGGACAGGGCGAGGCTACTGCGCTGGCGGTTCTTCGACGGCGGCGGGGCCCATCGGAAGGACACCGATTGGACACCCTCAAGGGAGCCGTACTGCCAGAGGGACAGGCGCCGTTCGCGCAGCTTGCGGTCGCTGAAGGCCGTGGGTACCCACTGGAGGCTGCGCTTTAACGACAGGCGGAAGATGAAGGTAGAGTTACCGGACGCTGATCATACGGCGGCATCGCATCCGGGGGCCACGGAAAAGCGCGACCATCCGCCGTAGGCAGCCGACTGCGCCGACGAGGTGGTAGACGTGGAGGCCGGGCTCTGTCGGGAACGACCCCTGAGCGAGGCTTCCGAAGCGGTCGTGTCCAGGAAGCGCGATCATCCGCCTAGGCCGCCGAAAGCGCCGACGAGGTGGTAGATGTGGAGGCCGGGCTCTGTAGGGAACGACCCCTGAGCGAGGCTTCCGAAGCGGCCGTGTCCAGGTTCTCGTAGGTGATCTCGGAGAGAGGCTGCTACTTGGGCATTGGCTCCGGCGTATCGCGGGCCTCCAATCCATGGCTACAGGACGTCGGCTCTGTTTCTTTGGGGTGGCCCCGGCGCTCACCGTATTTAAATCAGGATCAGGACCTCGAGAGCAGCGGCTGGGAGCGACCATGCAGGATTCGTGTCAGGTTCTTCTGCCTTGCGCCGAGACGGCCAGCGTGACAGGCTTCTCGAGCCGAAGAGCACGTTCCATGCGTCCGTACCGTGCGTGCGCCGTTCAACTTTATTTTCTTCTTTCGCCGGCTGGGAACGACGATCTTAGCGCCTCCGCTTTACAACATCGCTGTGCGCTACAAGCCTGATGTGGTGGCAGATGGCTCACCATCCGCGATTCATAAATGTGTCTATGCTGGCGTTAGTGCAAGCTAGGATCACGTTATTTCGGCTATCGCTTGGCCGAACTATTGATAGAAATAACGTGCTCGTACGCTTGATCCGCTGCCTGGCCGAAAACAGAAGAGGAGCTGCTGGTCATTAGGGACGAAGTAGCACAACAGCATCGGACCAATACCGGCGCAGCATTGAAAACAATTGGCACAAATGTCGTACCTTTATTGGCATTCGGCCCAAATGCAACCCGAGCCAACATATAACCGGGCTAAGAAACAGATGTAGGACCTATATTTAGCCATTGAAAAAGCCGGCATAACTACGATGCTGGTTTTCCAGACTCCAATAATATTTAGATATGTATTCTCATTGACTGGCTGTTCTATATTGGCAACCCAACTGTATCTGTCGGCTATCGTAATATTTGCTATCGGATTATTCTTCACTGGCTTCTTAATATTTTCATCGTCTCAAATTCATTTTCACTGCAATATTTGTAAGCCAAGCCTACATACTGGCATGTATAATGTTAGTATCTAGATTTATATGTTGGTTTCATGTCTTTTTGCTAGTCCGTTGCTTGCAGTCATTCATATACATCGAGATGTTTTTGCAACTCATTGGAAAAAAATGCATAGAAGAAAATCCAGAAATATGTATTTGAAGGACATTTCTTTAGTTTTAAAACAGCGCGCATGTGTCCCAGAGGTTTCTTGGAACTCACTGGAAGGCTGTTACGACCGTGCATCCGCATTTGCGCGCTCTATTGTTCGCCTGTGGGCATGGAAAAGTATTGTGAATATGTGGTGATGGTCCAATGGCTCTAAGTGAGCCTGTTTCCAGGAATCCTGTTTTGTAAGCCTGTTTTGCTTTGTGGACAACCTGCAAATGCCAAATTGACCCTGTCAAGAGAACGTCTGGAAAAACACAAAGAAACGTCCCCCTGCGGGAAATAGCAGGAAGTGCTTTCTTTTGTTCACCCTTCCAGTCGAGAAGGGCTATCGTCCAGTGAGGAATGTCTACTTTTCAAAGGAGACGACAGAGTGACATGTCCGCTGACGTGCAGGACAAGAAAGGAGCATGACGCATACAGCCATTAAGTGATTTCCCAGGAATGCAGGAAAGATTTGCAATTGTCGAAAACGGACAATGCTGGGAGCGGATGCGGCGCCACGTGCACTCGGGTTTCTGAGAAGTAAAACCACTTGTCAGAACCAGCCTGTGGTTTCTTTGCTGAAGAATAGAAATGTACCTCCTCTCCTCGCCGTTCCCAAGCTTTTCCCGCCAACAAGTGATCACGCCCAACGAATGAATGCCGAACCAGTCAGTGCTTCAGACCATCAGTGCAGTGATGTGTTCGATTGGATGCCGATACCTGAGGGGCGTGCCCTGGATTTGGTTGGTCAGCATCTTCAGAGAGGGGCTGGACATAGGGGATTTTAAGGACGCTGCAGAGCACGAAATGTCGCTCTGGGCCCTGGGTAAACGGCTCATCCAGTCGCTTCTCGCTATGAACTCTTAACGCTTGTCATTTTGCTGATGTACCCTTCTTCTTCATGTAAATATTCTTGTAAATACGTTTTCTCAAAGTGCCAGTAAACCTGCTTGTACATATTTTACCAACTTCGAAGATTCAGTCCTTCTTCAACCCGGAGTCTCTGCACGCTACCAAGTGAAGGCCGGGTCGACATAGCCCCAGCGTCACGACAACTGGTGATCAGCGGTGGGATCTGAATCTACAAGCACAACGACTGGTGACCAGCGTTGGGATCTGAATCTACAAGCCACAACATCTGGTAATTGGAGGTGGGATCTGGATCTACAAGCTACAACATCTGGTGATTCGAGGTGGATCAGAATCTACAAGCCACAACATCTTGTGATCGGAGGTGGCATCTCAAGCAACAAGCAGGCGCAACAATCGGCCAACAAGAGAGCAGCTCGGAACATCGATCGCATGTGTGGGTGAGTGCTTGGCTTTTCTTCTGATGTGGACCAGGTTCTAGAACAGGGTTAGATTTTAGAACTGGTAAAAAGTGTTGAAACGCCTTTAGGTTTGGTAGTTTGCACTGTTGTTTTGGAAGTAGCCGACACTCGGAGCGATCATGGACCTACAAAAGCTGCAGAAACCGGAACTGTTGCAATTGTGTGAGGAACTGGGAATTGATACAAGTGGTTTGGCACGAAAACCTTTGATTATAAAGGCAATCACAGATTTGGGAGCCGATGATGAGGAGCTCAGTGAAGCATGGAACCTCATCGGACAAAAAAAGGAGGAACAACTCAGACAGCAGAAAGAGCGGGAAAAAGAGGAAACGAGGCGTGAGCGTAAACTTGAGCGGGAAAAAGAGGAAAAGGAGCGCGAACGTGAGAGGGAAAAAGAGGAAAAGAAGCTAGACATTGAGCTCCGGAAATTAGAACTAGAGTTGAGCAAGAGGTCGGGCGATTGTCCCCAGCTAGCGGTACCTCGTCTCAACAAGGAGGCAGATTTCAAGATGTCAAAGTACATGCAGCCATATGTGATATCAGGGGATATCGGTCTGTATCTGGCTAACTTTGAGCGAACCTGCGAAAAACTGTCCTTCCAGCGAGACACTTGGTCTCAGAGATTATTGACGGTTCTGCCCTGCGAGGCAGCGGAGGTTGTCGCGCGGCTAAGCAAGGAGGACGCGGACAACTACGAGAAGGTCAAAGCTTGCCTTCTGAGAAAGTATAGGCTTAGCGCCGAGGCGTTCAGACAACGTTTTCGGAACGCTACTAAGTCCAGGGACGAGAGTTACCCTGAATTCCTGTACAATCTAAGAGTCAATTTGGGCGAGTGGCTAAAGAGCACTGATTCCTACAGGGATAGGGACGCTGTAGTCGAGCGAATTCTTTTGGAGCAGTTTTATAACTGCCTCCCAGGAAAAGAAAGAAATTGGTTACAGGACCGAGGCGACATTAAGTCGGCAACTGAAGCTGCCGAACTCATTGAGGAGTACGCTTCGCGCCGACAATTCAGCAACCCAGTAGTGGATAGGCCCCGCAATCCCAAGTTGAGTGTGAATAACCGTCAGAAAAGGCACTTTGCTAGATTTGCAAACGGAGAAAGGAAGGCTTCTTCAGGCAAACGCCCTAGAAAGGACGGCAGTGAGAAAAGTGGGGAAGTGACCAACGCGCAGAACACAAAGAACAAGCTTGGGGCTAGGAAGCCGCTCACATGCTTTAGGTGTAATGAGCAGGGTCACATTGCCGTCAACTGCCGGAAAGAAAAGATTGCTTTCTCGTATGTCAGTGACTGCGATGAAAACATTAAGCTTTTGGAACCTTACATGCATGACCTAGTAGTCAACGGGAAGCCTTGCAAGGTACTGCGCGATTCGGCCGCAACGATAGATGTTGTCCATCCGGCGTATGTGTCGCATTCCGACTATACAGGACAGTGTGCGTGGATCCGCCAGGTAGTTGAGGAACAGAGTGTGTGCTTGCCAATCGCGAACGTGGTCATCGAGGGCCCTTTCGGCGAGTTAACAACCGAGGCTGCCGTTTCAGAAAAGCTGCCTAAGTGCTATCCGTATTTGTTTTCCAACAAATCGGACATGCTACTGCGAAAGAGGGGCATCCTTTTCGGAGACAGTGTTGTGCAAGCATTAACACGTTCAAAGGCGCGAGAACCAGCTACGCTGCTCATACCAGAAAAATCCACAGCGGAGGAAACGGCAGTTAAAACAGTGGTCGATGCGGAAGATAGCGGGTCAGAAAACTTGGAGAGCGAGGCATCTCAGATAAGTCAACTAGAAAGTGAGCTTGATAAGACACGGAATGAGGACGTTCTAGAGAGTAACCTCTTGCCGCCGGTGTCTAGTAATCTCACGAGACTTCTAAGTGGAACCCGAGAGGACTTAGCTATGGAGCAAGCCAATGATCCCAAGAATAAGCTCGAAGTACAGTGGGAAGGACCTGCTAAAGTCGTTGCAGAGCTTTCTGACACTAACTACGCAGTGAAAATCCCCGATAGGCGTAAAGCAGTGCGCATTTATCATTGCAATCTTATGAAGCCTTATGTGCAGAGGGAAGCCGTGGTAAATCTAACGTTAATCCTTCCCGAGGAGATGGGGGACAACTTGATTTGCCTCAGCGGAAAGGCAAGCAACGCTCAGGAGCTTCTCAAAAAGACGGAGCAGAGAGGAGAACTAAAGAAATCCCAGCTGTCCGATCTGGGCGAAATAATAACAGAGTTTGAGGCCTGCTTCGTGGACAGGCCAGGCAGGACTGATTTGACTGAGCACGATATTGAGCTGACTTCAGACGTGCCAGTGCGATCAAGGTGCTACCGATTCTCTCCAAGGCAAAGAGAAATTCTGGATAGGGAAGTAACTCGCATGCTGGAATTGGGAGTAATAAAACCCTCGGAAAGCGATTATGCTTCGCCTATGATCTTAGTAGAAGCTCCAGGTAAAGACCCTAGGCCTGTGGTAGACTACCGAAAGCTAAATTCTCTCACCAGGGATCAAGTGTATCCTATTCCGAATATTGAGGAGAGAGTAGAACAGGTCAGTAGAGCGGCATATGTGACTACGCAGGACCTTACTCGAGGATACTGGCAAGTACCGCTCACTGAACGCGCCAGCAGATACGCGGCTTTCGTCACTCCGACGGGCAGCTACCAGCCAACAATGATGAGTTTCGGGCTCAAAAATGCTCCATTTTGTTTTTCACGACTCATGGATAGGGTTTTAAAGGGGTGTGAAACATTCGCAGTGCCTTACTTAGATGACATTGCGGTTTTTTCCGACTCATGGGCGGACCATATGGTACATCTAAGAGCTGTACTGAGCCTTTTGCGTCAAGCTGGACTAACCGTAAAGGCCGAGAAATGTTGCCTGGCAAGGGCGACCGTGGACTACTTGGGTCACAATGTAGGTCAGGGTTTCAGGGAACCCAGCGAGATTAAGATTTCTGCGGTAGCAAACTACCCGCGGCCGAGCACGAAGACGGAAATTCGAGCATTCCTGGGTCTGACTGGATACTACAATCACTACATCCCTAACTATTCAGCTTTGGCCAGCCCTCTGACCGACGCTCTCCGCAAGACAGAACCGACAAATGTAGTCTGGGACGAACAAAAGGAAGCCTCCTTCGTAAACCTGAAGGCTGTGCTGATTAGCCGTCCGGTATTGCGAGCTCCAGACTATGGCCGAGAATTCACGGTCCAGTGTGATGCCAGTGATCGAGGGCTAGGTGCTGTTCTCTGCCAGAGAGATGACGACGGTAATGAGCACCCCCTGCTCTACCTGAGCAGAAAACTGAGTTCTAGAGAGAGAGCTTATTGCGCGTCAGAGAAAGAGTGCGCTTGCATTGTATGGGCCATTCAAAAATTGCAGTGCTATCTTGGAGGGGCCAAATTCACCGTAGAGACGGACCATTGTCCCCTGGCTTGGCTGCAAACTGCGACATCGAAGAACAGTCGCCTTCTTAGGTGGAGCTTGATTTTACAGCAGTACAATTTTGAAATAAGATACAAAAAGGGGAAGCTAAATGGGAATGCGGACGCGCTTAGCCGCTGTTTCTAAGCAGTCCGAGGTGTTCCTCACCATGTATCCAAATTGATAATCAGGTTTTTATTTTTTTTTTCTCGTGCGCTTGTATATGTGTGACTATGTAAAGCAGCACGTTTGGTTTTCGAGGCAAGTGGGTCCTGAACGTTTTGAGAGTGGGCTTTTCTCGAACAACAATGGCAGTTTTCTTTTAACCTGGTCTCTTCAGACGGGAGCCGAGTGCTTGTTTAGACATGTGGTTGAGTTTCAGACAGCTCGAGCAATTTGGCCTTCAACAATCAAGACAACGCGACAAGCAACAGCGAGCTTCAAGCGTTCACGTGCAGGCCATTAAGTCGTCTCTTCATGCAGCAGCGGCGACTGCTGCCCTCCGTGACTCTTCTGGCGGGGGAGGAGGCTGTTACGACCGTGCATCCGCATTTGCGCGCTCTATTGTTCGCCTGTGGGCATGGAAAAGTATTGTGAATATGTGGTGATGGTCCAATGGCTCTAAGTGAGCCTGTTTCCAGGAATCCTGTTTTGTAAGCCTGTTTTGCTTTGTGGACAACCTGCAAATGCCAAATTGACCCTGTCAAGAGAACGTCTGGAAAAACACAAAGAAACGTCCCCCTGCGGGAAATAGCAGGAAGTGCTTTCTTTTGTTCACCCTTCCAGTCGAGAAGGGCTATCGTCCAGTGAGGAATGTCTACTTTTCAAAGGAGACGACAGAGTGACATGTCCGCTGACGTGCAGGACAAGAAAGGAGCATGACGCATACAGCCATTAAGTGATTTCCCAGGAATGCAGGAAAGATTTGCAATTGTCGAAAACGGACAATGCTGGGAGCGGATGCGGCGCCACGTGCACTCGGGTTTCTGAGAAGTAAAACCACTTGTCAGAACCAGCCTGTGGTTTCTTTGCTGAAGAATAGAAATGTACCTCCTCTCCTCGCCGTTCCCAAGCTTTTCCCGCCAACAAGTGATCACGCCCAACGAATGAATGCCGAACCAGTCAGTGCTTCAGACCATCAGTGCAGTGATGTGTTCGATTGGATGCCGATACCTGAGGGGCGTGCCCTGGATTTGGTTGGTCAGCATCTTCAGAGAGGGGCTGGACATAGGGGATTTTAAGGACGCTGCAGAGCACGAAATGTCGCTCTGGGCCCTGGGTAAACGGCTCATCCAGTCGCTTCTCGCTATGAACTCTTAACGCTTGTCATTTTGCTGATGTACCCTTCTTCTTCATGTAAATATTCTTGTAAATACGTTTTCTCAAAGTGCCAGTAAACCTGCTTGTACATATTTTACCAACTTCGAAGATTCAGTCCTTCTTCAACCCGGAGTCTCTGCACGCTACCAAGTGAAGGCCGGGTCGACATAGCCCCAGCGTCACGACAAGGCCCAGTGCCAGCATCTGTATTTTGGTGGCTGGTGGGTTTCGAGTTTTAGAAAGGCGGCGAAGGTATTTTCCAAGTGCATGGCAAGAGGCTAAATGGTGGGCAGTTCTAGATGCCGTCTGAGAAAACTCAACCAGGTGTCTCCTTCAGCATTTCCCACGGTCGATTGCTCTTGGAATCCATCTGATGATGAATACCTGTATTTCAGCGATGTCTGTCGTTCTCGTAATAGATATGGAATCTGCAGAAACAGAGAAAATGAAAACAAACATACTTTCAGCGCTGCCCCCGACGCGCAGTTATCGAGTGTCACAGCTTCGTCAGAGAGATCTCAGCAGCACCTGTCACAACATCGCATGACGGGTAATATACACTTAGTAATTTTCTTTTGCAGCGACGTTTCTAAGTTTATAGTCACACTACCAGACACTTTTTTTGCGTTGTGGCGTTATAAGCCAACACTGCACGGAAACGATGGTCGAGATATGGGAAGCTCGTAGTACAGTAAGCATCAAGGAAATCTCTTTTCCTGCAAAAACAAAAAAGGCCTCTGGTACTGTATATGAAAGTCATGCACGTGCAAATTTATAAAACATGTGGCAGGTTACATTCCTGCTTTATTTCAGCTAATGCAAAATGCGGAGCGCTTTCCGGCTCGAGGCCAAGCCATATTGAACGCCGCGCAACCGCAGACGATTTCCGGGAACAAAATCCAGGACACGTTGACGTAATTTCTTTCAGGCGCATGGGAACAGAATTTACTGTCAAAAACACGTGAAGAGGTGCATGCAGGAATAATTATTGCGTAATTTTATGGAAAAGAGATACACCCCTACTGAAAAATCCTGTATAAAATTCGTACAGGAAATCGTATACAGGTTTATTGTACAGGATCTGGGATACAGGATTGGCGGCTATTTCAGCAAATTCCTGTACTGCCCTGGAAAGTCCGGAATGAAACCACGCGGAGCTCTGATACGGGAATGGCCTGTGTGGTTGATGGCCCTCGTTTCCGGAAAGAAACGCGTCGCCAGGGTGGAAAAAGCATGCAACAATATAAAATAAAACGACTACATTTAAAATAATATAAAAAATAAAAAAATAATAAAAAAAAAATTTAGTACCGAATGTGGAATCGAACCTGGGTGCTTATGGTTTTCAGACGGGTACCTTAATCACTACTCTACGGCGGCTTACGGTTACAGTGGTTATTATACAATATATGTAGCTACTTTTGCTCTTTCGTACTTGTATATTTTCCTTGGCAGTAGAATTTGTGGCCGTAATTCACCGATAGCCCTTTAAAAACGCTGAATATTTTTGCAGGCTATCACGAGGGTTCACAAATGTGGCGTATCTTTATAATGCGTCGCTTTATTGAAGGCAAACCTCCAGATATCATAATTTACTAGTGCTGATGTGTTTTTCATCGCCTACGAACGCTTGTAAGCTTTCCTACATAGAGATATCCGCTGCACTAATACTTGTAATACTGGGCGTTTTAGCTTCACGTGCTACCAGCGGAGCATCGATGCCAATGAATACACTTCCGACTGAGCGGTTTCAATATGTAAACATTCGAGAACGCGTCGCGCGGTGTGCGGCTATCTGCGCATCTTTCGATGGTCAGCGATGTTTGTTTATTTTTTCTCGAACAGTTTTTTGTGATCGCTAGCGAAACGATACGTTCGTGCTTCTACTTTCGTGTTGTAGGCGGCAGATCTTCAGTCGCAGATATGAAGACGCACCGCAAGATCGTACGAACTGCAGCGACTGTTGTACGCGCAAAAGCGACGCGACGCGCGTATATGCTTGCTAGCGCACACTTCGACGGCTTCGCATTTTCGAGGTATTTGGGAAACGAAGCGCGCCCTTTATATACAGAACAGTTCTATAACATGTTTGGTATCATGCTTATTTAGTGCGCTGGCGTGTCCGGCATGGTCATTCTGGTTGAGCTTCGTCGACCGGCCCGGCTTCTGTTCAGAAGCGGAATACTCTGCCCGGTATCAGTTCCAGAAATGACGCGTTCGTCCGGTTTCTGGTTAATTGATACAGGCTGAATAATACATAACACTACTACATTTGAAAAACAAAAAAAAAGAAAAGAAAAAAACAAAAAGGAAACAGAAAAGGAAAAAAAATTACATGTGATTCAAACTTCGGTCTTTTAGGCCGGCAAGCACGCACTTTAACCACTACACCAAGGCAGCACAGGTTGACGGCGGTTATATATCTACTTATGTAGTCGAGATTGCTCTTTTGTAGTTTGTGTATTTTTGTAGGATGTAGAATTTGTGGTCGTAATTGAACGATCGCCCTTTAAACACGCTGCATCTTTTTCCTGGCTATCATGAAGGGTTATCCGTGTCCCGCATCTCTACAATGTATCGCTTTCTTGCAGACAAACCTCCGAATGTCACAATTTACTAGTGCTTATGTGTTTTGTCATCGTCTTCGAACGCATGCAATTTTTGCTACATATAGATATATGCGGTGCACCAACACTTGTAATACTGCTTGTTTTAGCTTCACCTGCTGCCAGCGGAGCCGCGACGTCAATGAATTTACTTCTGACCAAGCGTTTTGCATGCGTAAACACTCGAGCAAGCGATTCCCGATGTCCGGCTGACCTGTGCATATTTCGATGATCAGCGATGTTTCATTTATTCTCGAGCGTATTTTATCCGCGCTAACGAAACGCTACGTTCTTGCTTGCACTTTCGCGTTGAAGGTGGCAGATCTTCAGTCGCAGATTATGAAGATGCACCGCAAGATCGTACAAGCTGCAGCGACTGTTGCACACGCAAAAACAAAACGCGATGCATGTATGTACTTGCTAGCGCACACATCCACGGCTTCATATCTTCTAGGTATGTACGAAACAACGCGTACTCCACATATACAGAAAAGTTTTAACGTATATTATGTATGGTTTCATGCTTATTTAGCGTGAAGGCATATTCCGACGGGGTCATCCTGGCTGAGCTTCACGATCCGCCCGAGTTGTACTGAGAAGCGGAAATACTCTGTCCCGTATCAGTTTCATTTATATCGGATTTGTCCGGTTTCTGTTAAACCGGACATGACCTGTCCTGTATAAGAGCTCAATGCAGGACTGGTCCGCCCTGTTTCATATCCATACCGGACTGGGATGTCGTGTATAAGATGCATACGAGAAATGGTCTGCCCTGTATTAACTCGATACCGGTCTGGACCGTCCGGATTGAGATTCGTACCGGACATGACCTATCCGATATAAACCCGTTTAAGCTTCATGCAGGACTGGTTACACCGCTATCAAATTTATACGGGATTATACAGGACCGGTTCAAACCCGTTTGTCGCGATACGGGATTTTCACTAGGGACTGGAGACAGCTAGACTTCTAAGAGGCATTCGACACCTGTTATACGTTAAAGAAAAGAAAAGGGAGTAATGGGAAGGTACTAAGCGTTGGCCATTAATAAAGCAGGACTGTTATAAGCTGAAGTATGACTAGTTCATTAAAGCATCACCTGCTACTGCTCCACACAGCTTCCAACTGCCTAAATGTTTGTTTTCTTCCTTCTCCGTTTTTTAGTACGACATCGATGATGATACTCAAGGTATTGTATTGCAGTCGCCGGAGGGATGGAC
Organism: Amblyomma maculatum; assembly: GCF_055883805.1. NCBI lineage: Eukaryota > Metazoa > Arthropoda > Arachnida > Ixodida > Ixodidae > Amblyomma > Amblyomma maculatum. The sequence goes on from NW_028146738.1 coordinate 34,559,956, forward strand.
AGCATCACAGGAAATGATGCTGACCCTGAAAGCAGAATTTAAGATCAGATGCCCCCCCCCCTCCCCCCCTCATTGCAAGCAAAACGAAATAAAACCTTCATCTAGAAACGGATCAGTCTAAATATTTCTGATCATAAAATATATGGGAGCTAACAGCATTCTATGCGTACAACAAATACTGATGGATCAAGAGTGCGAAGCACTAACACATCACCGCGTATTTGTATGCTCTGTGTCTCATTAGAATAGTAAGAGTAATTTTCTTCTGCAAAGCAGACGTGAAAACAAAAGTCGTACAGAACAGCCTTGAGGCTGGGAAATTCTCGCCACACTACAGCATTATATTCCTGAAAATCATAATGATCAGCCAATAACATCTGTGTATTGTACAACAAATAATTAATACAACAAACAATGCAATTGTGTAAAGCGAATGGAGCCCTAATTTTGGGAAATATTGCGAACTTAAGTAGGCTGAGGCTGAGCGAAGAGGAAATCTGTCGACCATTGCTAGCGATAACCTGTACGGTACTAACGTAAATAAGAAAAACTGCTCCATGTTAACTTAGGCATCGCTTGGTTTCGTATGCGGCCCCTCAGGCACGGTGTACAGAGCATGGAGCACGAAAATTTAGTAGAAGGAATTATACATGGCCGTCTTCCCTGGGAAAATTTCAGCTGTTTCAGCTTAAGAGCATATCTACGCATCAGTTCAGTTCAGTCGTTCAGTCGTGTGCGACTCTTCGTGACCCTATGTACCATGTCACGCCACGCTTTCCGGTCTCTTACTATCTTCCTAACATCACATCACTCCATCTGCAGCGCCTCGAGGATGCCATCTAACCATCTCGTTCGCTGCCTACCCCTTCTCCGGCAACCCTCAACCTTTCCCAACAAAAAAACTTTCTTCAGCGACTCCTCCCTTCTCATCAGATGACCTAAGTAGCTGAGATTTAACTTCAGAATTTCACCCTCCGATGAGCCATCAGTGTTTATGGTCGACAATATCGACTGATTTCATCTTCTGGCAGTCCAAGGAACTCTCAAGAGTCTCCGCCAGTACCACAATTCAAACGCGCCAATTCTTCGGCGGTCAGCCTTCTTCATAGTCCAACTCTCGCATCCATACATCACAACAGGAAAGACCATAGCACGAGTTATACGGATCTTGGTTGGCAGTCTAATGTCTCTGCTCTTTACTAGGCGGTCAAGGCTAACCATGGCTCTATCTCCCAAAAGCAGGCGTCTCCTAATTTCATGGCTGCACTCTTCTTCCGGTGTAATCTTGGAGCCCGAGAAGAGAAAATCTCTAAATGCTTCCACTTCGGTCCCTTGATGCTCCAGGACTTGATAGGGCAAGACGCCATGATCTTTGTCTTTTAATGTTCTGTTTAATCCCAAACTTCTCACTCTCTTCTTGTACGCCCATCAGAAGTCTCTTGAGTTCCACATCACTTTTTGCCATTAAAGTGGTATCATCCGCGTACCTAAGGTTGTTGATATGTTTTCCAGCAATCTTCACTCCAGCTGAAGACTTGTCCAGACCGATCTTCCTCATGATACACTTTGCATACAGATAAAATAGGCAGGGCGACAGTATGCAGCCTTGCCTCACTTCTTTCTCAATCGAAAACCAATCAGTAAGACCATGCCCAGTTCTGACTGTGGCCTCTTGCCCTTCATACAGGTTCCTGAGGAGACTGATGAGGTGAATTGGAACTCCCATCTCTAGGAGAGCTTTCCAAAATCTGCTGTGATCTACGCAGTCAAACGCTTTCGCATAATCAATAATGCAGAAGTAGATGGATTTCTGGAACTCTCTTGCTTTTTCCATGATCCAGCGACGGTTGGCAATTTGGTCTCTAGTTCATCTGCCCTTGCGAAACCCAGCTTGCACGTCCGGAAGCTCCCGATCCACATACTGCTGCAGCCTACCTTGGAGGATTTTCAACATCACCTTGCTAGCATGCGAAATAAGCGCGATCGTGCGGTAATTGGAAAAATCTTTGGCACTGCCTTTCTTTCGAATGGGGATGTAAACTGACCTCCTCCAATCCTGCTGCCACTGCAGTGTTGTCCAAATCTTCTGACATAATGTATGCAGAATGATAACAGCGTCACGGTTGAGGTTTTCAAGCAACTCAGCTGGAATGCCATCCATTCCGCTAGCTTTGTTCTTAGCAATGCTGGCTAAGGCCCATTCAACTTCACTCTTTAGGATGCCCGGCTCGAGATCAGTAATCACAACCGCCGTATGTTGGGTTTGCACATCCGGGTCCTTCTTGTACAGTTTTTTTGTGCATTCCGGCCACCTCTTCTTTATCTCTGAGGCTTCGATGAAGTCCTTGCCTCGTTTGTCCTTTATCACGCCCAGCTTAGCACAGAAGCTTCCTTTGATATCTTTGATTGTCTTATACAGAGCTCTTGTGTTCTTTAATTGACTTTGTCCTCAACTGCTTGGCACTGTATGTTCATTAAGGCATTCTTATCTCTCCTTGCTATTTTCTGAAAATGCGCATTCAGAACCTTCTATCTTTCTCTTTCCCCCATAACTTTTGCCATCCTCCTTTCCTCAGCTATTTGCAAAGCCTCTTCAGATAACCAGATTGATATCGTGCATTTCTTTTGGTTTGGAACTACCTTAGTAGCAACTTCTTGTATTATATCACGAACATCAGTCCACATCTCTTCAGGCTCTCTGTATTCTAGACCTAATTCTTGAATTCGATTCCTCACTTACACAGCATATTCTGATGGAAATTGATCCAGATCATACCTGAACGGCCTTCTAGTTTTCACCGTTTTCCTCAATCGAAGCTTACTTTTAACAAAACATGAAGTTGGGCTAGATAGTGCATTGCAACTTGACTGAAGATAAAGCGCACAGGAAGACACAGACAAGAGAAGAAGACACAGGACACGCGCTAACAGGACAGCATAGCGCGTGTCCTGTGTCTTCTTCTCTTGTGTGTGTCTTCCTGTGCGCTTTATCTTCAGTCAAGCTTACTTTTGGCAACAAGAAGCTGATGATCGGTGCCACAATCGACCCCAGGCCTTGTTGTTTCTGCTTGTATAGCGCTTCTCCATCTATGCCGGCAAAGAATATAATCGATCTGATTCCTGTACAGACCGTCCGGTGAAGTCCATGTGTACAGGCGCCCCTTGTGCTGTTGAAAATGAGTATTCGCTATGGTCAGGTTGTTTTCTTGACAAAACTCTACTAGCTTCTGCCCAGCTTCATTTGGCTCACTAAGACCGAACTTGCCTGTTATTCCAGTTATTTCTTCACTCCACACCTTAGCATTCCAGTCTCCTATGAGAAAAAGGATGTCTTATGATGGAGTGCGGTCTAAAAGGAGTGCGGTCTTGTGAGAGGAAGCATAGATAAGAGGGGGGGGGGTGCAGAGAAGAAGTAGTTAAACGTAGACAAACGTATATCGGATGTTCGCAGTAATACCTAAATGAGCAAAAAATATTTGCAAACGTACGCGAACGTATTTCAAATGTTCGCATTCCAATCTAAACAAGCGACCAATATCTGCCATCGCACACGAACGTATATGAAATCTTGGAAGACCGATCGGTCTGATGGACGATGTTGCCAAGCTCACACCAGCATATGCGAAATATTGGCTTATCTCACCATCTAGTGAACGCGCGTGAGCACTATGAATTTAGGACCACAGCTATCATTATTTTTGTAAGTGAACAGAACTCGCGTTACCAGGTAATTATAGGACCTCGCGATTAATATCTAGGATGCCGGTTTCGCAACTTCCTCGATTCGCTGAGCCCGCTGGAAGTTGTGAAAATTTTTCAACTCCGCCAGTGGTTTTCAAAAAGCCACTTGATGCGATGGATACCCACCATGCCTCACTGCCTGCTAAAGTGAAGATTGATCTACTAAGTTCCAATCCAAGCTCCACCGCATGGCGCGCGCTGAGTGGGGTTGCTTAGAGTCTATCAAGACAGCAGAAATGTAGGTTATTGCGAGTATATCACGAATTATCCCTATTCACTCTATGCAGGCTGAGGCTTAATTAAATACGCTGGGCAACCTGGTTGCTCAGACTCGTACAGCTCGGCGTTGAATATCATACCATATATGAAAGAGCACCTTTTACAATATGCGTCAAAAAGACTTCAGTGACAGATCTCAGTTCCTGCGTCCCGGAAACCTCTTGGCGCTATCAGAACGTTACGGAAAACGGCAACTGAGGCGCACACCTGCAACACTCATTGGACACCTTACATAGCAAAATGAGCCTGTGGAGAATTTATCATGTCGCAGCGGAGTACCAGAACAAAACGACGAACGTGGCAGGCTTCTCGACCGGAACAGACATACGCGTCTAGCAACGGGTGCGGCTTCAAGACTACTCACCATGACTAATATACCATTCAACATGCAATGTCGGGCGAAAACCGGGGAGGAGATTGTATCAGTGTGCGCCAGATTAAAATCTTGCCACTTGCCTAGTACCTTGGCGTAGGGCTGAACGCGATGGCGAAATCCGTCTCTATAGTACCTCAAGTAGAATCGGAGTGGGCGAACCGGGCTTGTGGGACGAAGAACCTCAAATGCAGCTTTATGAAAGGGCCAAAAATCCGGCAAACAACTTGAGATGGTGGAATGATCTGGAGGCCGAGGGCCGCACATTCGGCTAAGAGCGAGTTCTCGCCCTCTACGGAGGCCTGTAGAGGCGCTCTACTAAAATTGTCATTCAAACTCCTACACTGCCCACATTCCCCACCTAATTCCCATAACCCTATCCTCATTCCTACTTCCCCTTCCCCATGTCCTCTGCAGTTTGCTACAGCCCAGGAAAGAAACGTGAGGTCTCTCAGGGGCCACTTCCTCGGCTGTGTGTCGCTGAGTAGCATTCCCCCATTTATTGAATAACTTCTCAACAAAAACCATTGTGAAATGACCTATTCATTTATTTCGAGCATTGGCTTATCTTCCTCTACTTGCTATCACATGTGCGGAATGATTCTGACCATGGACTGCAACATACTAAATGCTAGGAAGGTCAGGGCGAGGCACTTGCGCTGGCGGTTCTTCGATGGCTATGGGGCCCTTCGGAAGGACACCGATTCGACACCCTCAAGGGAGTCGTACTGCCAGAGTGACAAGCGACGGTCGCGCAGCTTGCGGTCGCTGAAAGCCATGGGCACCCACTGAAGGCTGCGCTTTAAGGACAGGCCGATGGTGAAGATGGAGTTACCGGACACTGATCGTACGGCGGCTTCGCCTCCGCGGGCCACGGAAAAGCGCGACCATCTGCCGTAGGCCGCCGACTGCGCCGACGAGGTGGCAGACGTGGAGGCCGGGCTCTGTCCGGAACGACCCCTGAACGAGGCTTCCGAAGCGGCCGTCTCCAGGTTCTCGTTGGCGATCTCGGAGAAGAGCTGCTGCTTGGGCATTGGCTCCGGAGTATCGCGGGCCTCCAAGCCATAGCTACAGGACGCCGGCTCTGTTTCTTTGCGGTGGCCCCGGCGCTCACCGTATTTAAATCAGGATCAGGACCTCGGAAGCAGCGGCTCGGAGCGACCACGTAGACCTCGTGTCAGCTTCTTCTGCCTCGCGCCGTGACGGCCAGCGTGACAGGCTTCTCGAGCCGAAGAGCACGTTCCATGCGTCGGTACCGTGCGTGCGCCGTTCAACTTTATTTTCTTCTTTCGCCGGCTGGGAACGACGATCTTAGCGCCTTCGCTTTACAACATCGTTGTGCGTTACAAGCCTGATGTGGTGGCGGATGGCTCATCATCCGCCATTCAAATCAGAATTGTTTCTATGCTGGCGGTAGTGCAAGCTAGAATCACGTGATCTCGGCTATCGCTTGGCCGAACTATTGACAGAAATAACATGCTCGTAAGCTTGCTCCGCTGCCTCGCCGACAACAGCGGGGGAGCTGCGTGCTGGCCATTAGGGACAAAGTATGCCTCCTCTGTCTGCTCCACTTGCCCTGTAACAGCTAAATTTATACTGTCTTAGATTCCTCAGGCACAAAGCACAGTCAGCGGCGTATACCGAATTCCGAAGCTTTGGCACAGAATATTCGGGACCTACTTGAGAAATTCTTCCTAACAGTCAGTGTGTACTGGATGCGTAGGAATGCGCAAGCCACTCAAGTCTCTGTGGATGGAGCAACTAACATCCTAGCACCTCCTTGTCGGATACAAATGGCCCCCTCCTCGCTGGAGATTAGACGTTTAGCAGAAAAAAGGAACCTTCAGCGTGCCACTCGAGCACTTCTGCCAACGCATGGTACTGACATCTCCGTCTTTCTGTCGCTCTCTGGCGGCCTTATGCGCTGGGATGCGGTGATGTTTCGATGGATGCGTCTTCGTGTTGCCCTACGCATGCGGTCCTGTGGTTGTGGCCAGCACACAGTCTTGCGCCATTCGACAAGTACTGCCCCTTCCGTTCCGCTCCTGTAGGAGGGGCCAGACATTGCACATTACTCTGGACGTGCTCTTCTTTACATGCGCTCCGGCAGGAACACCCCCAACAATGCGGGCATCCCAAGGTCGACCGTCGAATGTGGACGATCCTTGACTCATGAGGTCCCCATGACGGGACCTTGCTATGTTTCTTTCGGAAATTTGGCCTGCACGTTTATTTCTAAAAACCATTTATCGATGCAAGGCAATACATCGCAACAATTAAAAAACAAGTTAAAATGTGGCTGCAAGGCTGCGGCGTTAGCACGGTGCACGTGTGCAGTGGAGAGATAAGTGGATTTGTTAGCGCCAGCACGCGATCGAAACACAGACTCGGGGCTGCTGCCGCCGCCGCATTTATTTTTCTTGATTCTTTTAAATACATATGCAATTTATATAGCAACGGTTGCCCTCGACTCCCCCAGAGCAGCCGGTGGACAATCCACCCCCCTCCCCCCCCCCCCCCCCCCCCGCCACACACACTTTGGATTCCGAGCGGATATAAGGTAAGCTCTTTTAATGCGGCACGCATGCTAAGAGATGGCTGTCATGTTCCTTTATATATTTTCGTTTACAAATTCAGTTTTCCTTGATAGTTGAGGTACGCGCGCACATCTATGGTCTCGTTTCGTCCTTATTCTCGCTCAAAGCATTTATACACCACAGTACTAATATATGACAGCAGCATTGAATCATAATACTGCTCTTGTCCGATTTCATCAGCGTCTCAGCACACTGCCTGATGCATTTCTCTCTCTCCCTCTCTCTCTCTCTCCCTCTCTGCCTCTGCCTGATGCTCTTTATCTTGATGATTGATGATTCTATACAGCACAGTCAGCCTAATGCTTTTGAGCATGAGCTTTCGCTCAATCATGTCGCGAGATCATGTGGGTCATGGTTGCTTGAAAACCAACTTCTCGGTTTTTGTGTCATTTTGTCTGCAATTATGCGCATATGTCCTTATTTATGCTTACTTTTCTATGTCTGCTGATTTCAGGGTAGCAATATGCGTCCTTATGGGGAGCCCCTGATTTACAGTAAGCAGTATATTTTTCGTGTATGATTTTTATTCATTTTTTACCGTTTTTGGTTTTAATTTTGATCCAATCTTACTATTATGATCTCTCACAAAAGCATAGTATTTTTATTTTGCGCATTATGGTCCGTGATGTACATGTAACCGGTATTACTGCTTTTTAGGCCCTCATTACCAATGATTTCCTCCTAAATGTGAAAAAGAGTAGCAGATGATAGTTCCACGTTCTCAGTCCTTTCTTGTCAATGTCAATAAAGATATCTGCTTGTGTATACCTATTATTATAGTTTACCATCACAATCAGAGCTACACTCAGCTATCCTTGTTTGTAGCGTTAAGAACCTCAAGGTTTATACTAACCCTTAGTGCGTCCCGCAGTCTGCAGTTACGTGTCTGCACAACCAAGTCCCACCAGTGGTCCCGGACCTCTGCGTAGAATATGTAAAACACTTTAGAGTTCTGTCCGGATGCAATTAGAGGCAGCTGGTACATATTGCCGCGAACTGTTTAAATCTTATTTGTTCCTGTTCGACTGCCGCTGGCATGCGGCCTTATCATTGTTATTCTGGCGCACTTATCAATTCTGTATCCCGTGTTTGTTCATGCTCGTGGTCGCGATACGACACGTAATCATTTTCTTTGTCGCGAACCATACGCCGAGATCTGTCTCGAAGATTCCGATCACTCGCGTACGTTTCTACAATGTTCCAGGTTATGCTGCTAACAGTGTGTGACGTTATCTAGATTATTCTGAGGAGCCTTTAAATTGAGCGTTGACGAGTGCGACGGGCATTCTTTGTTCGACGATCGACGAGCACGTTTGTTGCTATCGCCGCCGCCGAGTTGCTTAGTTCTTTTTAGGGCGCAAATCAGCCCAATAAAGAGTTAATTTCAGTACCACCAAGCCTGTGTCTTTTTTTGGTGTCAAAGACCTTGTCACCACTACGTGACAATATAAATAATCATGAAGAAAATCGGAATGGTATTTCTGTAAAAAACTGTAATGTTGATTGCAGTTTAGGTATACCTGGGATACCGAAAATCTCTTATTACTTAACAAGCCCCAAGCAGCACAACAGCATCGGACCAATAGCGGCTCAGCATTGGAAAACATTGGCACAAATATCGTACCTTTATTGGCATTCGTCCCAAATGCAAACCGAGCCAATATATAAGCGGGCTAAAAACAGATATAGGAGCTGTATTTAGCCACCTGAAAAAGCCGGCATACCTACGATGCTGGTTTTCCAGCTTCAAACCGATATTTATATACATTCCAATTGACTGGCGGTTTTATATTGGCAACCCAACCGTATTTGTCGGCTGTCGTAATATTTGGCATTGGACGTTCTTCTCTGGCTTCTAAATATTTTCATCCTCTCAAATTCATTGGCACTGCAATATTTGTAAGCCAAGCCTGCATACTGGTATGAATAATGTTAGTATTGAGATTTATTATTGGTTTCATGTTTTTTTGCCAATCCGCTGCTTGCCGCCATTCACATGCATAGAGCTGTTTGTGCAATTCATTGGAAAAATGCATTGAAGCAAAAGCAGAAATTTATAATGTAAATGAGATTTCTTTATTTAGTAATAAAAGAGCGCGCATGTGGCCCAGAGGTTTTCTGAGTAAGATCGGATGCGGAAGTTCTGACCGGTGCCAGGCACACCGGAAGGCCCAGTGGCGATGTAGTGGAAGCTGCATCTGTATTTAGGTGGCTGGTGAGTGGGGAGTTTCGGAACGGTGGCGCCGGTGTTGTTCAAGTGCAGGGAAAGAGGCTAAAAGGGGAAGTTCCTGATGCCGTCTGAGAAAACTCAACCAGGTGTCTTTCAGCCTTTCTACGGTTGATTGCTAAGGGAATCTATCTGATGATGAACACCTGTATTTCAGCGATGTCGATGTCGCCCTTGTAATAGATATGGCATCTGCGGAAACACAAAAAATGAAAGCATATATACTGTTAGCGCGGCTCCGCACGTGCAGGCAGTTATCGTGCTTCATAGTTCCGCCAGGGAGATCTCAGCAACACCTGTCACAACCTTGCAGAACGGGTAATATATGCTTAATCATTTTTATTTGCAGCGCCGTTTCTAAGTTCATAGCCACACTACCAGGGATTTTTTTTTGCGTTTTGGAGTTATACGCCAGCACTGCATGGAAACAATGATCGAGAAATGGGAAGCGCACCGTTTGCATAAGCAGTTGTCAAGCAGCGCCGTAAATCCTCGGTAAAATAAATGGTGTTGCTTACCTTTTAGCTCCTCTCAAGAGCAGAAAATTGGCTTATTATTGAACCGAAAAAAAAAAAGCAGTTCGGCCGCTTACTATTTCCTTTTTGTGGTTTGCCTTTTTTGCGGTTTAACGTCCAAAAGCGACTCAGGCTATGAGAAATGCCGTAGTAGAGAGCTTCAGAAACTTCGACCACATCGCACAGCGCAGGGGGCCTTGCTATTCGCTTTCATCGAAAAGAGCCTGCCTCAGCCGGGATTCAATACCGCTTCCTTGGGCAGTAGTATTTCCTTTTTAAACAATGGATCCACTCCCTCAGTTGGCCTTGCTGGCGAAATTTTGTTTTACTGTCGCTTCGTGGCATTCCACTGCCTGTGTGCTGTGCATCAAAAAAAAACATGTCCGGCAAGTTTTACTCTTTGTAACTATGAAGAACAAAAAAATGGCGATTGGAGAGCAAGCTACACATAAGAACGGAGAATACTGTGCCGTCGCCAGTTTTGTCTACTGCACTCTGCAGTTCCTTCTAATATTGTGTTGCGTCCACCGGTGCGGAGGTTCCAGTACATGGATTCTATGCTTCTGATACCATTCATTTACCTTCAAATAGCGTAGTTTTTAGGGGAAATATTAGGATGAAGGGCAAACGGGAGATACTACAGTACTGCTTTGGCGTCCTTTCTTGCAACCATTATGAGTGAGGGAGGAATTTAGGATGACGTTTAGTGTGAAGTTTCAACTATGCAAACTTTGCACTGTCACTCACTCTGGAATCACCCTAATATGAGCGCTTTTCTCGGGACCTAAACTACCTCGTAAGGTATTAGCAGCAAACTGGAGAGTATAGCGGCGTCTAAACAATGCTTGGGCCGAAATTTGTATCCCGTTCATTTAGTTAAAAAAGATGTTGGCATAAGCGCACAGCAAGATCGAATCCAAAAGAAAATCCGTCTGAAGAACACCGAACGTGGAACAATTTTTCCTGCACACTCAGGGAAGCATGATACCAGTTTTCATTTCTTTAGTGTGGCGAAAAACCACCGAAAGAATATTTAACTGGTTTTTTATACACTAGCTTACATACCAGGGAAAGACGTTTCCGGGTACTGTATGTTTCATGATACACTGAAAAGCAAAAAAAAGTGAACTCTGCCGGCGGGAATGCACCACAAAAGCGTAATTTTATCAAATGCCCGTTAATTGGCCCGCCATGACCGTCATCTGTCATACCGAAAGTCGATTGCTTACACACTGATGCCAGAAAACTCTTGTTTCAATGCCAACGTGGTCAAATCCGGTTTCGGCAAAGCAAGCCTTCCCTCTAAAATTCTTGTCTGCTGCTCATTGATATTGAGGGGCGAACAAATTTTTATTATCGAAAACGCTTTGGCGAGGGGCATTTCGCCATATTTGCTGAATCCGGCGCAAACTACAGTTCCACCTATCTGGCGTCAGACTGCGGTGAGTAAGTGAACCGACGTATTCCAATGTTTCTCACTGAGAAGCAAATGAGGTGGCTGACATTTTAACCACACGATGTGCAGTCATAAATGTGCCATCTCTCTCTTTATCGGTACTCGGCGACGAACCGGCGTCATTCACTAATGAATAGAGCCGACGGAAAGCCGCCTTGGTCGTTTGGGTCATTGTCCACTGCAGGCTGCCCTAAGAGATGGGAGGTTCGTTCAATTGCATAGCTATCTTCCCTCTTTAGCACCGAAGGACTGTCACCGCAACAGTGCGCAGAGAAGGAGCCTTCCAGGCATAGGCTTATCTTATAGCGTTTTGAAATTTCCATCTGCCTAAAAGAATAATACCTACTCATGATGCCGCTCTCTCTCAGCACTAAGACTGGCACCGTGGCTCATGGTACCATATGCGGTTTCTCAATGAACCAAAAACTATGCTGCGACCGGAATCATGCTATATTCAGGTAACAATGAATACAATGGGGTCTGCGAGCACAGATCTATTGCAAAAGCAATTTCGCAATTCAAGCTAATAATACAAGTAACTAGTAATATAAGCAACACCATTTGGGGGGGGGGGGGGGGGGGCAGAAGGCACCGCCTTTAAGGATACGAGTGAAAAGCGTTAATAGCTAACATGTCTGTCTGCCCATCCTGACCTTCGTATGCGAGCAAGCGAGTCAAATAAGCAATAGTCAAGCTGCTTATTTGACTATTAATACTATATTTTATATCAAGAAATGTGCAGGTCTGTTTCACAAGCCGAATCATGCGTATGGTAAAGCTCAAGGATTGTACGACGGATTAAGTAAATTTACCAAATCGAGTTTACATTTACTATTTTAAGGGAAAACGTTCTCATGTGCCGTTTATAGAAAACATCAGATGGCAGAAACGTTGGCCTCGGGGTGGCAATTATACAGTGGCAAGACGGAGTAAAACGTGTTATTGCTACGTGGGCCGAACACTGTCACAATCGGGTGTGAACCATTGAACGACGGAGAAGGGAGAGTGTTTCGGCAATATGGGCCATCAGCAAGTTTCGACCATATCTGTAAGGATGACCCTTCTGTATTGTCGGCGACCGTCATTCGTTGTGCAAGCTCGCAAGCCTTAAAGACCCGTCTGGACGGTTAGCTCGATGGAGGTTCAGTCTTCAAGAGTATGACATTCCTATTGTATACAAATTGAGACATAAACAGCAAGAAGCGGACTGCTTGTCACGCGCCCCCGTGGACTCTGCTGCACTGGAAATCACCGACGACAATTTCCCCTTTATTGGGTCATTACCTTATCCCCTATGGCTGAACTTCAACGGAAGGACCCGGAGCTGGCATCGTCCATCGAGTATCTCGAAGACACTAGTGGTACGGTATCGCATGTTTTTCGTTGTGGCTTGCAGTCATACGCTTCATGAAGTGGCATTCTCTACAAGCACAAATTTGAAAGATCAAAACAGACATTCCTAGTCGTAGTATGTACGCACCTACGGCCTGACATTTTAAACGCTTGTCACACGACGAACCGTCGGCCGGCTACTTGGGAGTTAGCCGTACGCTTGCAAGAATTCAGGACAAGTATTATTGGCCTCAGTTATTACTCTCAGTACGAACGTACGTAAAAACCTGTCGTGACTTTCAACACCGGAAGCCTCCACCCGTGAAAACCAATCCATTGCTCCCCGTAGAACACCTTTCCAACAAAAGGGGATGGATCTTCTTGGTTTTTTCCCGAAGTCATGTAATGGAAGACGCTGAATTGTCGCGACAGATTACGTGACCCGGAACGGTGAGACCGCGTCACTCCAAAACGGTAAAATGCCACCCAGGTAGCAGAGTTTTTTATTCAAATTATCATGTTGTGTCATGGCGCTCGAGCATTATTATTACCGACCGTGAGGCAGCTTTTACAGCCCGCCTGGGTGAGGCTGTGCTGAATCTTACACACACTAGCCGTAGACGGGCCACGGCGTACCACCCGCAGACTATTGGCCTGCTGGAACGGCTAAAACAATCTCTGGCGGACATGCTGTCCATGCATATGAATAAAGAGCATAAGACCTGAGATCAAATTCTACCGTACACCACGTTCGGATACTATACTGCACTTCAAGAGACGGCAGAAAGCGTTGACGTCACAAGAGAATGACAGTGCAGATATGTTCCATTTATCTTGTGTGGCAAAGAAGGCTGCATTGCTGGCTTGCAGAAGCAAGACGTAGAGAAAAGATAACCGTATAAAAAAGCTCTAAACTGTGGTGATAGGGCGTGTATTTGAACGCGTCCGGTCGCTAACGGGACGCAAGTGAGCCCAATAGGCAACAGAAGTTCGAAATGTGCTGGCCATCTGGGAGGAGGAGGTAAACTTTATTTAAAGAAGAGGTCGTAGGCGCGGGGTGAGTTGACGTTCCCGTCCCCGCGGTGGGCTCCTCTTCTAGGCCGGACGCCAGGTGGCCGACCGACGATGTCGTTCGGCGACCTCTTCGGCCCGCTCCGTGACTCGGAGTTGAGCCTCCTGGTCGGAGCTGAGCAGCGCGGCCTCCCACTGATATAGTGTAGAGAGCTGCAGACTCTGTGATGGCTTGTCTTGATTACATGAGTATAGGATGTGTGGTGTGTCTGCCTTTTGATGTCCACAGAGAGAACAGACAGGGCTGAACTGCTCTGGGAACCATATGGAGTACATGTACGGATTAAAGAAAGTGTCCGTTTGAAGCTGCCGCCAGGTGACTTGTTGTGTTTTACTTAGAGATCGATGTGGTTCTGGGAAGATTTGTCTTTCTTTCTTGAAGTGGGTAGTAATTTCTTTGTAGGTTGTCATCCGCTCCCTGGCCGACCTGAGCTCAGGGCAGCGCACCTCCCGGTTAACTACGAATCCTCGGGCAAATTGGTGCGCTGCCTCGTTCCCAGGATGGTCCGAATGGGCAGGGACTCAGATCAATGTGATAAGGCGGGTATGGGAGATTTTTTGTTAGATTTTGATGGCTGCGGAGTGAGCCCTTCCTTTTGCAAAATTTCGAATTGCGGTTTTAGAGTCGCTAAGGATGTATTTGGCAGTGGTGGAGGTAATCGGTAAAGCTATGGCAGCCTCTTCGGCCTCCTCCGGAAATTTTGTTATATTGATTGTCGCCGATGCGAGGGGAGAACCTCGATGATCGACAACTGCCAGGGAAAAGGCATCTCTGTCCGCATGTTCTGCCACGTCCACGTGAGCCGTGTCTTTCTGTACTGAAAAATCTTTCGTGTAATTGCTGTGCCCTAGCCCTTCTTCTGTCCGTTTCGTATTCTGGATGCATGTTTTTAGGCAGAGGACGGACTATTAATTGCTCGCGCACATGTCTTGGAATCGGCAAAGTGTGGGCCCGGGTCCCTTCATATTGTATTCCTGCTTTTTTTAGGATGAAACGTCCCGTTTCAGTGCTTGATAATCGTTTGTATTGTGCGGTGAGGTGTGCTTCCATCATTTCCACTAAGGTGTTATGAATTCCTAACTTTAGTAGTGTTTAATTTGAGGTATGACGAGGGAGGTTAAGCGCAATTTTATAGGACTGCCTAATTAGTGAATCCAGGTCGTCTCTTTCTCTAACCGTGAGGGTGACGTATGGTGTAGAGTAGATAACTCTGCTAAGAACGAAGGCTTCTACTAGTTTCCTGGTCTCAGCTTCTTTAACTCCTCCACGCCTATTCGCGATTCGTCTGAGGAGGAGGGAAATTTGGTTGACGGTGTTTTTCAGTTCCTTAATTAGTGTGTCGTTTTTTTGGTTTGACTGTATGAGCATTCCCAAGATTCTTAGTGTTTCCACTTCTTGGATGGCTGCACCTTCCGCGTAGATTTTGATCGCAGGCGCTTTATTCTTTCTTTGACGCTTTGGGTGTAGAATGAGTAATTCAGATTTCTGGGGGGAACACGCGAGTCCCGCGGCTTGCGCCTCCTCTACGACTACGTCTACCGCTTGTTGTAGCGTATCTTGTATCGTGCCAATACTCCCCTTAGTGGTCCAAAGGGTGATATCGTCCGCGTACAAATAGTGTTCTAGGTCTGGGATTCTTGCGAGTTCGTGTGCCATTTTGATTAGGGTTATATTGAATAAAAAGGGGGAGAGGACCGATCCTTACGGAGTTCCTCTATCTCCTAAAGTGAAGGTGTCGGATTTGATAGTGCCAATTTGAATTTTAGCCGTCCTATCGGAGAGGAAGTCCTTGATGTAGTTAAACGTTCTTGCGCCTACATTCAGCAGTGAAAGAGATTCTAGGATTGCTTTGTGTTTAACATTATCAAAGGCTTTGGTTAAATCTAGGGCTAGGATTGCCCTGGTGCTCCTTTCTTGCTCATGAGATAGGACTTCGTTTGCTAGTCTTAGGCGGCGACGTGCTGAAGCTATTCAAATCGAAGCGCCCTAACGGTAGCGTCACACCAGCGGACGCCATACCCTATCCTGACAGCGGTGCGAAGCAAAATGTGAGAAACAAATCGCTCGGAAATTCCGGAACAGGCAGACAACCATTGACTACTCTCTAATGCCGCAGGGAATTTATAACAAACTCGCAAAAATGGAAGTAGACGAAAAAGGGGAGTGTAGTCTAGGAAGTGATCATAAACGTATAACACTGCAGGTGGAGCCCTTGATGAAAAGAGAAATGAAACATAGACAAAATGTAAACGCAAAATTAAATGACGATCAAATACCGCAGATATCAGAAGGCAGAGAGGAAGCAGTAGAGAAGAGCCCCATGGAAGACTGGGATTGTGACTAGGTAGAACTACTCATAAGGAGAAAAATTAGGAGGTTAAAATAGCAAATCAAATGAGTTTTAAAGAGGAAGCCACGGAGTTGGGGGAACGAAGAAATTAGGGAAGCCATTGAACAACGACGGGCAGCTTGAAGAGAACACCGCGACGTAAAAAAAGCAGAGGTATCTCAGGAGGAAATACACCAAAAATGGGACTCTTATCGACAAAATAAACTTCATGAAAAGGCCCTCGTTCAAAGTAAAATAAAGCAGTCCATCGATCGCCGGATGGCTGAAATACATGACGCCACTAGAAGCGGACCAAGAAAATTCTTGAACCATATAAGCTATCTAGGTAAAACAAAATCAAAGAAAGCTGGACTGGATTCAAGATAGCGAGGGAAATTGGTTAAAGGGAGACATGGCTCTGAATTACACTACATCCGTCACAGCCCTGTCATTTAAGATGGACGATAGGGTAATCTCTGAAAATAAGGGAGGAACAAAAGATAGCCGAATAAAAAGCAGCTTAGAACGAAACAACCTAAAGTGGAAAAAGCAGAAAAAAATATTCCTAAAAGCACATCTACATGAATGGAAGAAATTCCGATCAAGCTGAATAAGCTTGGTCTCAGAAGTAAGTAAACGTTAAAATCTTTGGAAACAGTCATAATGAATAATCAAATTCCGCACAAGTGGCGGCAGTGTAAACTGAATGTAATTTATAAAGAGAAAGGAGATCGGATGCACATAAACTTCTACAAGCTGAAAACGATAACATCTGTTATATATAGTTGGCATGCAGGCGGTGAAATTAAAGATGCAAGCATTGGTAGAAAGTAAGAAGATACTTGGAGAACTTCAGAACGGCTTTAGAAATAGTAGGCGCTTAGATTGGGTAAGCAAGCATTGGGTAAGCACGAACAGGCGCGTAGGCGCCTGTTCGTGCCTACCCAATGCATCGAAATATCTAGAGTGCAAAATAAACCTTTGTATTTGTCCTTCCGGATATAAACGGGGCGTACGACTACGTAAACAGGGAACTCCTGTAGAACATATTAAAAGAAGAGGCTATTGGTGTTTAGATAACGAATTTCCTACAGGAAATATACAGGGATAACATAGTAGAAATTACATGGCAAGAGATAAGAACTACGGAAGCTGTCAAAGTATGCAAATGATTACGAAAAGGTTGTCCTCAATCAGCGCTGCTTTTCATGCTTTATATGATAATAATGGAACGGAGGATACAAGACAGTGCCCGAGGTTTTAACTTGTCATACAGTATAACCTAGGTTTTGAAGTTAGATCAGGGTGGCTCAGAACACGCAGCTATCAAAATAAATTTAACCATGAAGATGACACTTTTTCCGACACATGCGGCAAATCCACAGAAACAATTGACCGCCTTATGCTCGATTGTGATGGTATCCACCCGTTAGTCGACGCAGGAGCAGTCGCTCTTCCTGAGGCACTGGGGTTTAGAGACACTAGTGGCTGAGTGAATGAACCTGCCGTGGAGGCTAGTAAAAATGATTAGAAGAGTTGTGGCTTAAAAGCAGAAAAGTAACATAATGTTAGTATTGTGGAAACAAAAATGCAATACATAGCATGATGGTACAGTTAACTGATCTAAAACGGATATAGGGAAAAAAACAAGCGAGATAGCAACTACTATCAGCCTGTTTCAAAGGGGACGCTCCTATATTCCATCCATCCATCCCAAGGCACAAGCCTTTTGAGGCTCATCGAACGAAATTCCTTGTGATGTGCGAGAGTTGTGCGTGAGAGGTGTTCGAGATATCTGTGCGCGAGGTCTGTCAGATTCCGCCAGATCAGTTCTTGTATAGCGTTCCTACCATCTTCAATGCCACACTCGAACTCGCGCCAAGGAAAATGAGGCGACAGGAGCGATGGTGTACCGTCCAAAGTCACAGTTACCGGTGAAAGTGTGACAGATACTGCGTCATTCCTTTCCTAAAAATCATATAAAATTACATTAGCACTGTAAAGAACGCCGATAGGAGGACAACGATGCGATGCAAATGATAAGGGAGGAAGGTTAGGCTTTTGCTATTCGTCTCTTAAGAGACATTTAAGGGATGCTCAATATTTTTCTTTTTTTGTGTGTGTGCCTGCTTAGCGCTCCGTTTGCTTTCGTCCTCGACTCTGCTTCCTGTGTACAAGACAACCTTTTCTGAAACAGAAAATTTTCTTCCACAAGGATCATGCTATTCATAGCTTCAATCGCCGAAAACAAGCCGTTGCGTTGAGATGGGGGGGGGGGGGATTTTTACATGACCTAACGAGCGCAAGCAGTTTATGGATTCTAGAAATCTGAAAGGAGGGAGATCAATAGCGTTAGAAAAAAATATGTTGCATTCTAGGTCTCTGGAGAGTGTTTACTACCTGTAAGACTTGCGTGAGTTACTCCCATAAACCGGATCTGTCGCACTTGCTCTGGTAGCGTGCATGGAAAAATTACTTCTGAAAAGGAATAAAATTACATTACTATTTTGCTGAAAAATGCGAAAATGGCATTACATTACAATCGCTCGTGCAGAATAATGCAATTAGTCAAATCACTTTTCATTTTTTATCTTACATGAACCAGTAAACCTAGTAAACGAAACAATCTCTCTCTAGGCGCGACGCACACATTATTTCGTCTTCCCGCAAAATTCTCGCTCACACAACTATACCCTCGCTCTTTCATTCACCACGCACTATTACAAAAATAAGACGACAACAACAACAACACAAAAACAGAATAATGGTTGAACGCTCGTCACCTTCATTGCGCTCGAAACGAAAACAAGCGGCCGACACAGCGTCTTGATGGTTTGGAGCTGCATGTCTCCACCGTTTAAAGGCCGCGGAAAAAGAATTTTTTTTTCTTCCATGCTCCCCAAGAATTTATATCGGAATATTTTTTTTCAGTAATGTTCGCGACATAGACCTTTCCACCTGTCTTACATTTTGCTGCTTGGGAAGTGGCAGCGACTAGCCGTAGTCAAGCAACAGTAAGTGGCCCAGCTGCACATAACACCGCAAGACTCAGACGCAATGTTTCTGAATTCTCTATTTGCGATCCGTTACGCTGACCAAGGTTTGCAGGGCGTCATTCCGTTAAAGTAACTTCACTAAATGTAATATCGAAAATGATATAATTTCTCTGAATTATATATATCAGCGGGAGAACTGCCCTTAATAATTCCTTACGTTACTAAATTGGCAGACCGGAAAAATAATTCATTACAATAAAAATAACCGAAAAAAGTATAGAAATTAGAGCAATCGCATTACTTTAATTCAATCACTGCCATGCGTGCCTGGTAGTTTAATTGGGCATTGTTAGGAAATTCGAATCGTTGCTCTACGAGTAGCGCTGCTGATGTTACAATTTGATGAATATACCCACGGTGAAAAACTTAATCACTTAGCTTTCCTCATATTTGTGAGAATGGCATGAAAAATGCTGTAAGCGACGCATGATATTTTTCTACCTAAAGAAAAATGCATACACGCTTCCGTCGTGCAGTTTGGCTACCGTACATCAAATTTATCGGTCATTGTATCCGTTTTCCTGGATAAAGAAGCCCAGGATTCTGATTTGTTCTACTTTAGGAACGATTTTACCCTTGACATTAGTTTCGAATTTTTAGTCTATGTTTATCATAAGGTACCTAGTATTGTAGACGAATAGTTCCGATATTTGCGGTGAGCACGAGAGGCCCCTATTGGCGGAGTAGGCAACCACTGTGTTCGCTGCCTCCTGCAAACGTTCTTCCATGCTCGCGTCGTCCCCCTGGTTAATTAAAACGTGATTAATACTTTATTAGGTACGCCTTCACAGTTAGAAGTTAAAATCGATATTGCAAAGTGTCGCGTTTGAGCATCGTCGATGTAGGAAAGACGTACGCGCTACTGTTAAACTCTTAACTTTGTTTATTCACCAGATAAGAAGATGCGACTAGCGTCGGTCGAGTCGTAAACCGAACTTCCCGGGCTAATAACGGAGGGAATGGAGGCCGGAGCATGCGGATAGGACTTGCTTCCCAGAACTAGAGGAGGGTGAGGTAACGCAGGCAGGCGGCGAGTCCTCCCGGCGAAGCGCGAAGAGAGGGGCGGGCCTGTCCATTAGCGCGCACTGCTCCAGTCACAAGAGAACGGACGAGGACACCGCACTTCGAACACAGCACTTCCTTCCCCTTTAAAAAGTTGCCTGATAGCGCGCAGGGGGTCGGTGAGGACGCGTGAAATTGCGCTGGCTCAGCGTGCACAGGGAAGAACCACTTGTAGGCTGGATGTTGCCCATTGTGCTTTGTAGGTCTGCCCTGGGTGCAGTCTTTTCTTCTGTAGAGAGGTTCCAGGCTATCAGAGAGGATGGTTTATATGTCCTCGCTGCTGCCGGACCGCTCTCGGAAGGCATCGTAAATCCATTCAGCTGGTTTAGGTGTCGGCGTACCACTGTTCCATGTATGCTGAGGAGCCAAGAGCGCAGGCCTATGCGTCTCACAACAGTAGCTTCTTCAGAGCGTGGTTTTCTGAGAAACTGGCGGGCGATGACGCTCTGCCCCTCAATAAGTGTCCCGCAGCGCAAAATCGGTTTTTCTCCTCGGGTCCTCTCTGTTTCTGGGTCGGGGAAAATAGCTGTGATCTGCGTTCGCATTTAGCGCTCGAACATCATTTTCGCTGGGGTCTGGCCTGTCGTGTTTTGTACTGTCGTGTGCTGCTTGAAAAGAAAACGTGCAAGGCGGCGCTGCAGCGACCCTCTCTGGTCTCTCTCAAGGGCACGTTTTAGCTCAGCCACGTAGCGTTCGACTTGTCTGTTTGTCGCTGGGTGGTAGGAGGCCGATGTTACTGATTAAATTCCGTTTTAGCGATAAAACTTGAGAATCTCCGCAGACACAAACGGCGTTCCGTTGTCCGACACTACCTTGCAGGCAATTCCGAACGTTGCCAACAGTGATCGAAGGTTGTCAATGACTGCTGCCGAAGTCATCTGTCGCATTTCCTTTATCTCAACCCACTTTGTGTAGGCATCTACGACCACAAGGAAAGTGCAGCATTCAATTGGGCCTGCAAAATCATTTTGCAGGGTGTGCCAAGGTGTGTGTAGCTTTTCCCATTCTAGGAGAGGAGCTTTCGGCTGATTGCTCCGGCTGTTTTGGCAAGGCTTGCAATTTCCGACTGTTGTTTCAATGTCGTAGTCAAAGTTAAGCCACCACATATAGCTTCTGGCACACGCTTTCATGGCAACGATGCCTCTGTGTTCAGCGTAGATGAGAGACATAGCTTGTGCGCGTAGCTCACTCGGAATCGAAACTCGGGATCCTAATAGAATGCAGTCGCGGTGGGTGCTCAACTCTGTGGCTCGCCTGCAGTAAGCGTTGAAGTTGTCCCCTTTTAGTTTGTGCACGTTGCCTTGTTGAACGGCTGTGTAAACTTGGCGGAGAGTTGCGCACTTCTGCGTAGATGTTGCAACTGTGCCTGCTGTAAGCGGAGGTTCTGGCAGCGCTTCGAACATAAGAACGTCTCCGGACAGACGCAGTTCGTCAATTGTTTCGTTCGTTCAGTGGCAGGCGTCTTAACGCGCCGGCATTCTGATGCTTAGTCCCATTGCGGCAGATCAGATCGTAGTCGTACGCTGAGAGCTTGATACACCAACGTGTCATTCGCAGAGACAATGTTGGTGGCATAAGCTTTCGTGGCCCCAAAATGTTCAGTAGCGGTCGGTGATCCGTTATAAATATCCCCTTTCGGCCGGCAATGTACTGGTGAAAGTGTGTCGCCGCGTAGACGATGGCCAGCCCTTCTTTGTCCAGTTGCGCGTAGTTTTGCTTCGCTTGTGAAAACGTACGTGAGGCGAAGACAATCGGGGCCTCCCTTCCCTGGTCGTCAGTCTGCGAAAGAACTGCGCCGACTCCGTACGGAGATGTGTCGCAAGACAAAAGCAGTGGCTTCCTTTCGTCGCAGTGGCTGAGGAATGTACAGATTTGAAGCAGGTTTTTCAGGACGCCGAATACTTGCTAATGACCTGGCGACCATATCCGTTTCACATCTTTCCGCAGCAGCTGGCATAAGTCATTGGCCACAGTAGCTCCTTGTTCTAAGGAACGGTCGTAGAACGTCAAGAGTCCGAGAAACGCCTGTAGCTCCTGTTTGTTTGTTGGTGCCCGTGCTTCGATGATCGCTCGAACTTTATCTTCGGTCGAGTGGATGCCTTCTGCATCAATTCGATGTCCCAGAAAATGCACCTCTGACACCGCAAAACAGCATTTCTCTTTGCTTAAACGCAAATTTGCGTTTGCTAACATTTTAAGAACGTGCTCCAGGCGCGCTGCATGCTCTTCCGTGGAAGCGCCACTGCTTGTGACATCGTACAGGTAGGCACAAACTCCTGGGATTCCCTGAAGTACTGTCTCCACGATTTTCTGAAATATGACCCGGGCCGCAGTTACGACAAAGGGCAATCTCCTGACCTTGTACAGGCCTTTCAGTGCGTTGATTGTCAGTAATTCTGACGTCGGTTCGGTAACCTTCACTTGTTGATAGGCTTGCGTGAGGTCTAGGGGGAGAAGGAAGATGAGGAGGAAAGGCAGGGAGGTTAACCAGTAAAGGAACTGGTTTGCTACTCTGCACTGGGGGAGAGGGGTAGGTGGGTATAAGAGTTGTGGTTGTGAGAGGGATAGGTGAAGACAGTACAGTCACATCACAGACATGTCGCGTCACATCACGTCACAGTCATATAACGTAACATTAAAAATCATAGCCTTTCGATCAATCATGTGCTTTTCATAAAGCGGAGCAGTGCCTGGGAGGGAGGTCTAGAGTGCTGAAGACTCTTGCGCAGCGTAGTACACTGAACACTTCGCCAGGTGTCGGCACAGGGTAGTCGCAAGTCGCAAGATTTATGGTGCTCCGGTAGTCTCCGCAGAGGCGTATGGTTCCGTTCTTTTTGCGAACTACAACCAGTGGTGCGGCCCATTGTGAATTTTGTGTCGGCTCGATGACACCTTGCTGCTCCAGTTTGTTCAACTCCCTTTCAACTGAAGCCGGAGAGCAAAGGGTACCGGCCTGGCCTTCGAAAACTTCGGTTGCGCGCTGCTTAACAACTCTAGTGTCACGGGGGCCCTTTATTTCCTGGAATCTATTCAGAGAATACTCTTTCGTATTTCTCTTGCATTTCTTCAATGACGTTGTGGCTCGGCGCTTGGTGTATGCCGAATATCATCACCACTAATGGAGAAAACCAGTTCCTTCCTAGAAGGCTTGATCCTGATCCCTTCATAACAAGCAGAGGCAGCATATCGGTCTGGACGTTGTAACTGACCAGCACGTTGGCAGGGCCCAATAGTGGCAGGTTCTGTCCTGACCGCGTCCGCAGGTGCGTGTCGTCTTGTTGCAAGGGTGGTGCATCTGATGGCCACGAAATTCGCAACGTGTCTTCACTTATCAGAGTGCAGGCTGCGCCGGAGTCCACTTCGAACTTAATCAGCTTATGATGTATTGTGACTTCGGTAATACTCTTCGGTCGCATGCCGAGATTCATGGTGTTTAGATCATACAACACTGATGATACTGCTGATGTTGCTCCTTGGACATCGGGTGGCGGCCTATTCTTTGAGGCATCGATGCTGTGGTTAGGCCGAGAAGGCGAATTTATCTTGGCAAGCTTCTGCTTCGTAATGCACGCTTTCCAATATGCCCTCGCCTGTGGCAAAAATTACGCGTGGATGACTGGAATCGATTCCCTGGGCTTCGTGTTGGCCGTCGCACCGCCAGCAGCGTTGTGTCTTCTTGACCGATTTCGGAACAACAGAAGATCTGCGTACCTTGTTGCTTGTTTGGTTTACCAGCTCGGTGTTCCAGCGCATCTCTTTCTGCTGGCGACCGGCGCTCTCCGGCGATGCCGTAAGCTTTGTTAAACCTGAGGTGGCTCTCAGCGAATAGTCGCTGCTGTAGTGACTCGTCACTGAGTCCGCACACATGACGTCCAATGGAAGCATGGTGGTGTTAGACGCTGCATCTTCATGCTGCCCGGTAGCTGTCCAGGCTGTGGTGAACGTCCCAAAATTGCAGTCAGCTGCAAGCTTCTTGAGCGCTGCTACGTAGGCGCTCACAGTTTGGCCTTCCAGCTGATCTCGTCGCTGAAAGCGGGCTCGGCTGTAAACTTCTGATGGCCTCGGGTCATAGTGCTTTTGAAGTGCTGCAAAGATGTCTTCGTAAGGCACTTCCGCCGGTGTGGTTGGCTGAATAAGCGCGCAGACAGTGTCGTAAGTCTGCTCCCCGTACAGCGTTAGCAGGTTGGTCCTCTTCAAGGCTGGGTCTGTGATGCTGTTAGCCTCAAAGTAGAACTTGAGGCGTCCAACCCACGACGACCATGATGAGCCGTTAAATTCTGGTATTAACCCTCCCGTAGCCATGGCTTATTGTCAATGAAGTTGCGTAGCGCGGGTTTAATCCACTTCCTCGTCGTCACTGTCGTGTTTGCGCGTCGTCGATGTAGAAAAGACGTACGCGCTACTACTAAACTGTTAACTTTGCGACCAGCGTCGGCCGAGTCGTAAGCCGAACTGCCCGGGTGAAGAACGGAGGGAATGGAGGCCGGAACATGGGGATGGGACTTGCTTCCCAGAACTAGAGGAGGGTGAGGAAGCCCGCCGTGGGGGTCTCCCACTGAGCGCACGCAGGCGGCGAGTCCTCCCGGCGAAGCGCGAAGAGGAGTGCGGGCATGTCCATCAGCGCGCACTGCTCCAGTCACAACAGAACGGACAAGGATACAGCACTTCGAACACAACACAAAGATAGAATTCCGGCTTCAAGGTGAAGCACTTTGTAACCTGTCAAATAAAACAATCTCGAAGGGCAACCTAAGCGC
This sequence comes from Amblyomma maculatum, assembly GCF_055883805.1. Classification (NCBI taxonomy): domain Eukaryota; kingdom Metazoa; phylum Arthropoda; class Arachnida; order Ixodida; family Ixodidae; genus Amblyomma; species Amblyomma maculatum. The sequence goes on from NW_028146738.1 coordinate 34,584,752, forward strand.
CGGCCGCTCAAATGACAGAGCAAATTTAATTAGCAAGTGTACCAAAAAACAATTGGTAACATAAATCATAAAAACTGAACCGCTCCGCATTCCACAGCGGGGATTACTTAACCTGCCGAATATGCCCACGGCACGCATCCTTTCACTGCAGTGTTGTGAGGTGAGACCCCCGTGTTAGGTTACGTTCATAAATGACAAGATTGAACAGTAGAACCATTTTTCAAATGAATATTACATACAGGAATACGGGATCTTTTCTTTGTAAAGAAGGGCAGCACTCGAGTGTACGTTTAACGTGGGTCGCAAGCCACGCAACAAAACCTCAATAAATATGAGGTACGATTGCAGGCGCATATAAAGGGATTGAATGTCAGGTGCAGCCATAAAAAACACGATGTCATTCTCATAGAGTTACGCGTGCGATCGTAGCGATGGCTGGGAATCGACCTTAGTAGAATATTGAAGAGCATAGGTGAGAGCTTACCCTTGAGAGATGCCTTTGGCTTTTTGATATCTCCCACAGGGGAAGCAATTTAATGCACAAAAATATATGTGCTTTGAAGGAATGCAGATACCAACGAAACCAAATAATGTGTAAGCTGCAGACTTTGCAATCTTTCCAAGAAGACGTAATCTACACTGGCATAAGTTTTGGCTATATCTAATGTCACCAAGTACGCATGCATTTTTTTTGGCATTGTGCAAGAAGCATTTCACTTTGAAGGTCGGCTTGCGCATTTCATGTGCGGAACAGGCTCCTGAAAGAGAATATTTATTATTTCTGTGTTAGTTTGTGAGGTCCAGAAGCACAAGCTGCCAACCTCATCTCTGTCTGTTAAATGTCTGAAAGGGTAACTTAGATATCCTCCTTAACTGTATCTATTGATGCTGCAAAGATGAAGCTCAAAGGTGCCGGAAAGTGAAAAGATTAGGATTCTGGGAATGTGGGTGCGAAACAACCAAAGATGCGCCCACACAATCGGCCTCCTCAAATAAGCAACCACGCATGTTGGCAGGATGATTACCCGAGTGTTGCAAAGACGAAGCGGCATCAAGCTGGTTAAAAGCCTCGTGATCAGCCGAGTCACGTACTCCCTTCCCTAATAGAACAGCACCAATAGTGAAAGGAAACAATTAAGTCAACGCTTTATTAAGAAAAGTATACAAGAGAGCTCTTCATCTCCCAACCAACATATTGACGGAGAAGCTGCTAGCCCTCGGACTCATAATTCCTTCGAGGAACTCAAAAAAGCGGAACTGGAACGCAAAAAGCGAGACTCCAGCAGACCACCACCGGCCGATCGCTCCTCGAAGGACTGTGGTATCGCGAAGTTGATTAGCTAGAACACAGAACAGCGAGCATACTCGAGCATTTCCGCAGCACCTTTAAGGTGAGCTCGCTGCCCAAAAAGCATGGATACAAACCTACACGCGGCCAAACGAGAAGCCCAAGCAAAATATGTAGAAAAATACTTAGCAACACTAACACGATGTACACAGACGCTGTGCTTTATCCATACAAAACAACATGGACAGATAAATGCAAAGCTGTAGCAATAGTCGTAGGCTCGGACCTCAAGGAAATCGCTAGCGCGTCGGCACGGGACTGCACGGTAACCGAAGGAGAAGAAATGGCTGTTGCTCTAGCGGCCGAGGAGGGCTATCGGGCAAATAAACCCTTGACAATTCTCACAGATTCGAAAGAGGCATGCCTAACTTAACCAATGACAGAATAGGCCACAAAGCGCTCCAAATTCTTTTTCGAGCCGGCCTACCTAGAGAACCAATTACACATACCATTTTCTGGATAAAAGGACACACTGATATTGAGGGTAACCAAACGGCCGACGAAGTAGCTCGCGAGCACACGAACCAAGCGCTTCCCAACGCTGACCCGGATATCTTCCTGAGAGTAATCCCGACGTATTCCGATGTCCTAAATTATTATAAAGAGACGAGAATAAAATACCCTCCTCCCCACAATGTCCTAAATAAACAGGAAGCAGTTGACTGGCGGAAACTGCAAACTGGAACCTTCCCTAATTTACACATCTTAAGTATATGTTCTCGAACCAATAAAGGGACGTTTGTTCATGGTGCGGTGCTCACTTGGGAATGCGATAGAAACAAAGCTTTCCACAAACTAGAAAATCCGAGTGCGGAACAGTGGGAGAGTATGCTCTCCAGCGCAGCCCAATCCTCCAAACAGGACTAGTCATCCATGCCCAGGGAGCCGCGAAACTCAGTGGTGCCCTGGAATAAGGGTGCCAACCCTTTGAGGCGGAACCACGCCATCGACGATAAGATGATGGAGGAACTCTGTCGGCAATACCTCTAAAGTAGAGCAATAAAGTTTCTCCTATCCAATCCTAACCTACTGGCAAGAAACACTTCTGCAAACCTTTGGCAATTATTTCAGGTATCTCGGTAACCTCCTGCAGAGTCGAAACATGTGAGCGCATACTTCTGAATCAGGTGCCTTTTTTCGCGATCATAAAACCGGAAACGAACGTGTCGGTTATTTAATGTTGATATCAAATTAAAATTCTCAAACTTACAATTGTCATCGGTGCTTTAGATTTTAGCTGCAATAAACTTATAATCATGCCAATTATCTAGGCTCCCATTCTGCAGGAGCTTGTTCCATACAGCCTTCTGAGTTTGTAATCGCCTGAAGAGAATGCATCCCACCATCTGGTAGCCGTATTCCGTTTCGATGTACGCAACGGAAATTCTGTTTTCTTGTTCTTCAATAGTGTTAACTACTGACGCAAGACTGGAACGCAAAGTTTGACTGAAACCAGTTATATTTAACATATGCCCACATAATTGAGAAATCGGCGGCGTTAAATGGCAATAACAGCGTTCCGCTCACCAATAGACGAAAGCACTACATCGTCGTCTTAATAAACATCCATTTTTTTTCGCCATGCATCCGGAACACGTCGCTGTTTCATTGCGTTTTTAAGATACTTCTAGCGGCCACGAACTTTCAGAGAGCTCTGCCACTCAGGTCTCCTGTCGCCGATTTCAGCGATCATTGTCCCAATCTCGCATTGAAACCCTAGCCTAAACCGCAAGAGAAATGAAATGCAACAGACCACCGCGCATATTTCGCGTCTCGTTTGGTTTCTTCTTTTAGAGATTTCAGGGGTCGTTCCACGATCATCCACTATATTACTGTTAGGCAGGCTAGCATATTATACTGGACCTTATTATTCTATTTTCAAAACTTAGGTGCCCCAGACGCGCTCGTTATTTCGAAATAAGGGGCTGAATTTAGCACCGCGAAGATACTCCTACCGAGAGCGATAGCCATATTGGAATGTGTAATGACGTCACTGAGCCACACCGGCCACCGGAATTGTCTGCTGCAGCGCCGGCGGCGATAAACGGCCGATACACTGTACTGTGTTCGCGCTTGTTAACATGACTCCCAACAAGTGTACTCAGCTTGTTATTGAAAACAGAACACAGACTGTTGCGAAGCGCGATTTGTTCTTGCACAGGCATCTATCTGCCTTTCCGCGCGACCGCCGCCGTCGTCCGATGTCAACACTGCCCGCACCGCCGTAAACACCGCTGTGCTGGCTGTGCCTCCCGCTCAAGCCGTCTGTCAACAATACGGCTGGTCCGTTGCGCCAGTGTCAGAAAAGGATGCTAAAATTGGTTTTCTCGCAATAATAATCAGCGATCGAGAAGGGAATTTAAAAAATTAATGCTTCTCGTGAAATGCCGACACATACGGTGGGAGTTGCTCACAGCCGGTGCGGTGGCCGTGTTCTTGTACCTCAGCTCCGCTGCGAAGGCATCGCCAAAAATACTAATTTCCTTTAGTAAGAAACAGTGGGGTTGAGAGTAAAAATGAGTCATGTTGAAATATGACCAAAAATAATAAAAGCGGATGATTTGAACCACATCAGCTCACTTATCAGGTGTACAAGTGCCTTATTGGAAGTCTTGTTGAGAATAAAATATATAGCGAAACGATTCTTCGAGAGCAAAAGTAAATGCCATAACAAACGCAGCACAATAAAAATGCAACTTCACACTCCATGCAACCGCGAAATACGATCCCGGTAAAATGAAAAATGCTCCCATTGTGATTAAAAACGCAAATCTTGAAGCCGCGAAAGTCACAGGTTCATTATAGCGGCATATAGTTTGCGCAGTTTGGAATAAACTATTATGCAACTAAGCCGGCCGACGCCCTTCGAGGTCGAGAGAGCGAGCGCTGAGGCATGCCGCTCTGACTGGCCGCGGAGAACAAAAGTGTAAACAGAACTGCTGAGGGGGACGCTCATAGGACGCTCCCGAACAGCAGGACGGGAGGCTTCAGGTGAACGAGCGCGAAGTGTAAGAGGTGAGAGAGAGGAGGAGGGAGCCGAGGGTGCGAGGATTAAGGTATGCCAACATGGACCTTGCGGCAGAAACCGAGAGATTGCAAACTTTGCGAAGTATTAAACTGTGGAACTAAAATCGTTTCATGAACCTCCTGCGCGTAAAACATGCAAGGAAAACGTATCACACACATTAGGTCTGTAAAGAAAGTTGAGACTGATGTTCTTGCACGAAATCAGCCTAACTCGCCGCGACATCTAACCACCTGTGCGATGTCATTTTGGCAGCCAGGTGAAAACAAGCGCGTTTCCACTTTTTCATTTCAGCACATTCCGGAGCGTATGGCACAAAAAGGCACAGAATGCAGCAATCCGTTAGGACACTGTTCCCACAAAGCGCAATGTGCGTAAGAATATGCTTACCTTTACAGGCGATCGCGTCAGCCGTGCAGTACGCTGTCCGCCTTCGTATCACCGGCACCGAACTAACCAGTGCAATTTCAGCGCGAGTACGATGTAGTAGGCGCATATACCTCTTAATCACGCAGAAAAAAAGATCGTCCATGCCTTCTTCTTTTGAACATCTCCAACATGACCCGGTGCAGCAGTCCTTCCACCTTAGCAAAGCACAAAGAAACACTGACACTTGCCGACACGATAAATGCCCGTGTGCGTTAAACACCACATCAAGAAGGCACTTCACAAGCGTACTCACTTCTGTAACAAATATGCACGCGAAACGCAACATATTTCCCGACGGTAAACAATCGAAGAAGCACATTCATCATTCGCCGAAACGTGGTCGAAACAGACCCCACCATGCTAACGGCCATATTGTGAAATTTGAAAAGTAAGAGCGTGGGTGGCTACTGGCGGCCTCCTGGCGGTGAAATTTTGTTTCAGTTTCAGTTTCAATTTTATAAAACACTTGTGTGCAGTTTTAATTTTAGCGTTATTTGTGGTGCTTTATTAAGGTGTTGGGTTATATCAGCAGCGCCACTTGTGTATGAAAGGCTACGAAGTTACGCAGCACCACCCCCAGCATGTTAACTGATATCTGTTATGTTCGGGGCGTCGGAGCCCCATGAGCGAGGAACCTCTCGATTCGGTTGTTGGGTAGAGACTACTTTATTTTGCTTTGGGAGAGAGGGAAGAGAAGGAAAGAGAGAAGCGCGAGCGCCTGTAAAGAAGGCATTGCTTCTCGTGCCCTGGTCGCGCACATGGTCCCAGGACGGTCCAGTTCCGAGGCAACGCACGGCTCGGGTTACGTCCGCGCGTCGTCGTCGGCGCAGGCAGGGGTACCCCCGCTGGTCTCTTCGAAGCGGCCTGCTCGCAGGTGCAAGGAGCCATTGTAAATGGAGCGGCCGTGCGGCCGTTTGCTTGGAGGCGGTGTGGCAGTGCGTCGGTTCGCGTACACAACAATATCCTTTCCCGTAACACCCTAAAACATATTGTCCAACTATAGCACCCCTTCGCTAAGCAAAAAGTGATTTGCAATGGCACAAACACCCAAGACTCAGGGTGTACGCGTGTTTTGAATGAAACAAATGTCCAAAAAGTTGGTTTTGTTTTTACAGTGTATGCTAAACAGAAGTGAAAACATAGTAAAGAATATACATTCGTTTAGGGATGTATACTTTCTTTCATTTGAGAAAGTCGGTGTATTTCCACATTAGCTCCTATACAAAAATACTGTTGTGTTTCCCAAGCACAAAAATTCTTACGTAATCTCAAATAAAACTTTGTTGCGGATCTCATGTTAAAACACATAAAAGTTGTTTCTTAGGCAACATCTCACATATGCTAAACACAAATGAAAACATAGGGCTCTGAAAGTATGCAGTTAACAAGGAAAGAATATGTATTCACTTAGAGATGTATACTTTTCCTCATTTGCGAAAGTCAGTGTATTTCCACATCAGCTCCTACACAAAAATACTGTTGCGTTTTCCAAGCACAAAACTTCTTGTGTGATTTCAAAGGAAAGTCTGTTGCGGATCTGATGTTAAAACACATCTAATCTTGAGTCTCCTTTGAGCGGTTGATGACTCATAAAAAACACATTACGTGCGTAACAGAAATTCAATGTCTATTTTTGGAAGGGAAGCAATCGCACCGAATGACATTTGTTCAGGCTAATGCAATTTTTTCGACGCGCTACTACACGACCAAAGCTAATGCCATTTCCAATTTATGGTAAGTGTGATTGATATGCATATATTGGAGTGCCTTCAATATGTAGCGAAGATGACGCGCTGTAAACGAAAGCAGCTTTTAAATTGACAATCATGCCTTGCATACCTGACCAACCTCTTGATTAGGACTATCAATTACGAAGTGAGCGGCTGTGTCGGCGGCGTTTGGTTACGAAAGGGTACGGAAGGTACGCACGTCTGCGCTCGACTGCGAAACGCGTACGAGTTTCAACAACGTACACTTTCCTTACTAACGCAAGTGTCGAGACCCGTTGACTCCCGTACGTTTTCGCCAGATCGTTCGCTCGGCGTATTAGGCCCGTCGAGAAATGCTCGAGTTTAGCCTCATCAAGAAAGCACACGCAAATTCGTAACGCTTGCCACATCGGATGCCGCGAGCTTATCGCAACAACACTGCCCGCGAAGGCGGCCGACGACGGCGCTCTGGCCGTGTGCTAGGCCCTAGTCGTCACTAGGCCTATACGCCTAAATGATTTCGAATAAAAGCCGCAGCTGGAAGTTAGCTGGAAATAGTAAATTTTCTATTCACAAAACTGCCTTACTATCAGTTCAATTGTCTCACAAACTGTCTTAAAGTAAACGGAAGGTGTAATATCAGCAACGCTAGCAGCGGAGCTAAAGAACGAAATCGGATAAGCTGCGTGACACCGGTGGCAGCTGCTAAAAGCAGAAATTTGCTTGTATCGCCATTATCACTTCTTCTGAAATCTGGTTACATAACAGCGATCCTCAGTAAAGATAATTTTTTTAGATTCCTTCCTCAAATTAAGCGCGTAATATTAAAGATGAACAGAGCATGCTTTTTTGAAGGTGATAAGAAATCCGTCATGTCGGTGACTCGGCGTCGACGGACCGCGGCAGCAGGAGCGGCCTGTTCCGCACTGAGTGCGGTGGCTATGGGTTGGCTGGTAGCATTGGGTGCCAGCTGTTTTTTTTTTTTTGCGTTGCTATTTGGCGTTTTTCACATAGATGACTAGCTGCAAAATTATAGGAGCATGGTAACATTTATTGCAGGTGGCACTTTTGTCGTTCATTTTGGGTGAATCTTCTCACCGAGTCCCTGGTATCGACATAACACATTTCCTCGTTGATTGCATTTGGATGAGTACCTCCAACTCATTCGATGCCTATTTTTTTTTTCATCGATTGTCGCTATATTTTCTCGTGTAGAAGGAAACAAATATCATTTGGAACGAATGTCATTCGATGGAAATGGCATTAAATTTGCCGTGTGGCAGGGCTGAGTAATAACTATGCTTTCAGTGTTTTCTGCTTGTCATAGCACCTTCCGTTAACATTGCTTGTTTAAACTTGGTCGCCTCCGCTAGCCAAGAAGATGCAAAACGTATTAGATTTGTGAAAAGCTTAGCCAGGCGTTCTTTAGCGTGTATCGAGATCGCCCACACACGGTTGCATTTTGCGTTCCGCCTACACCTAATTAAATGCGGGTGGCACGGTCGACCTCGGTTCGGATAACTCGTTCCTCCTCAGTAGCCTGAGCCACTGCGGTGGTTTATTGAGCAGATATTTGCCAGTATGTGTTTTGAAACTTGCCATGTAATTACTTCGAAGACCAGAGCCAGTGTTCCTGTTGGCTGGCAAGATTACGAAAACCTAATATGTCACTGCACTTGCTATTCAGAGCTCATTATAAAGCGCCCTGTAATTCTGCAGTTGGGTGCAAGGGTGATACAAATGAAATGAAGATGATACTATAATAATGAAATAGGACATATAGGACATCTAATATGCTCTTGGCTAACCTGTGATGCAGCTTTTCAGATATTGCCTCTGCTCATATTTCACTCCCCTAATAAATTATCTACCTGTTCTGCTTTTTCGACGATGGAATACGTGAAATACATGATGTACAGGCAGTGGTAAAGCGCAAGCATGAAAAATTTCAACTATTGCTACAGGAGCCGAATATGTGCTGTTTTTCGGATGCTCAGAATGCCGGTTTGCAGGCTCGCTGGTTTTTACTGTGGTCGCACCGGTACGAAACCGCTCGCAGTTTCGACGACGCTGCCTAGTTTACTGTAGCAATATATTGCATGTAAACGAAGCAAGCATGTAGCATTAAGCAAAGAAAGAACATTGGCTCATAGGGCAAGGATTGAACGAATTAGCGTGGCGTTGTAATGAAAGCGGGACACTCAAAATGAGCTCCACTTCATACGACCCCTTGTTGACGCTCGTCTGCAGGAGACACTTGATGCATATGGAGGCGATGTAGTTCCAGACGGCCTTGATATCAAACACATGTCCATTAATATAAAGTGCGATCCCCTCGCGCGCACTGTCACCGCGGAAGTGCCCGCGAGACGCGCACAAACGGCAGATCGCACGCGCGCACCATGACCACGCTTGCCGCATGAGGCCCGCCTCGGGTTCAGACGGTCGCCGCTACGCTGCTTTCAGGGGCGCCCCTATAGGCGCTGCGCATGGTCAATTCAGTAGCTAGCTCAGGTACGTTATTCTAGTTACCTTAGTGTTTGTACCGATGTCATTTAGTTCTCAAAATTTTACATATTGTAAAGGACGTCCATTCGAGAATGCACGACCATCCGAGCTGACAAGCAAAATTAACAAGAACTGCTGAGACTAGTGCCATTATTTCGTTCCTGAAATTCTGGTCTCTGATGTGAGATTCGGGTAAACAAACAATCTCATGAGGGCAACAGAGCGCTTTCTAAACTGTCGATAGCGCTGGCGGAATCCGTTGGCACGCTTGGCTGAAACACTAATCTCTCGGTTTGCTATTAAAGCCACCAAACTACATGATGTTATAGTCTATCAAGATGCAGTGGGCATTGCCTCATTTCTGGAAGAACCGCGAAGACAAAGTGACTAGGCAAGCTCGAATGAACTCTACATCTTCTTTTCATACCTTCCCCATATATATGTGAATTCCACAGGTTTTCACTCCTCTCAAGTCCGTCTGTAATGGGTATGAGCAAAATAGCATGGCTTGAGCCAAAGCGCTAAATTTGAAACATACTTCATCAATGTACTGGAACTGTTTAAAACGGAAGTTAGGAAACACCCATGATCCCCTATAATATATTCTGGAACTGGACATTGCGTGACTTTTAAGTTACAGGAGTATTCGAGAAGCATAGGAAAATCACCGTTTTCATGGCCGGGAAAGCCGCCTAGACTCCAATTCATCCGTACGCTCATTTATCCGTCTAATGTCCCCTAACAAGCACCGGTGCTGCGCCTCATGTCAGCGACGCACTAAAGGAAACCACCGGCGAGCGACATGTTCTAACATGAGGCGAGCTCTCAGAAATCGTGTGGCCAGTTCCCTGGCTGAGAAATCCTCTCGCACCGCAGCAGATTTGAGGCGGATGACCAAAGCGATCGCTGAGCAAAGCTCTCCGAATTCCTGGAAGTTGTGCCCTCGGATTGGACAGTTCAAATGGCAAAGTTTTCCGGGCTACATAGGCACGAGAGCTGGAGCTTAGAGAGTGAGACCTCCACAAGTGTCCGTCGTATTTTGTGCAGCTCGCCAGAAGCGGTCGCGATGGAGCCCGGGCGGCCGCCGATGTGCGAGAAGAGTCACGTATGGCTAGTAGCTTTCGACTCCAGTACCAGTTTTGTTCTATGAATTGTCTCGTATATACTCTGTAAATATGCCCTTTTTTCATCTCACCGATGCTGACTCGGAATCTCGCTAACGCCGAGGAAGCTTGCGGCTTTCCATCTTTAAACAGTTGACGAGCGTTGCGCGATACGTTCCATAGCCCAACGGCGTACTACAATTATTTGCAGATTACAGCAAAACTACAAACCTCTCAGGGAATGACAGCCACGATTCGTAAAAAATATCGGGGGCTGAACGCATGAAAAGGGCAGTTAGTAGCCAGAAGAGAGATGCCTTCTTTATTGGAAACATACACCTGAAGGTTCCATCTTGACGCTTACTAAAGAGCAAACGCCTAGTGAAATTACATTCACACAGAAGCAACCTAAAAGTTTGGCTATATAAGGAAATAGTTGAGGTTTAATTATCCTTTACCCAAGTTTCACAGCATTAGCTATCGGCCGCAGCCACAGTCGCTGGTGCCGCCGCTTCGAGCTTGGCTCGCTTCAGCGCTTCGTAAACTTTTCTGAAACAGCTTAGTCTTGCTGCTGTTCGATGGCCTCGGCAGACTGTCCGGCCCAGCTGCGATCTCTGTCTTTCGCGATTTCACCTATTTGTGCGACATATTTTCTAAGGTTATATGATGCAGCGGCGGAAATAGCCCGTCATGCAGACTACGATGTTCAATGCACAGCGCGAGCTTACAGTGGGAACTTAATGAAAAAGACGATGTTTATTGCACACGGCGAGTGGCGTAATTCCGATCTCTGAACTGCAGGGACCAATTAACAACTTCTTCTTTCTCCTCCCTTGTCGTCTGGCAGTTAGTTAAGCGGGGATTTCTGTTCAAAACGTTTTCTGAACGCTACTTAAAAGGTAACACACATCAGTGAAAAGTGTTTAGTGATTTCGGTGCAGCTGATTACATCGTGTCATCGTTGCCGCAACATAACATGTGATGTGGCCTTCTGGTTAGTTCACTATTTTGTTTTACGACTGTTTAAATTGAAAGGCATTCCGTAACGAAACCTAAAAGAAAATACAATTTTTGATTGTTATGAAATGCAACAATAAAGTAAAAAATGGTAAAGAAGATTCGAATCAATACCATCGGCTTTAAAAAATGGGGCGCTAATTCATCCTGCCACAGAAGCGACAGAAAGACGTTTCTTTAATTGCAGACTCATTCGTGTTCATAAAGTCCCTGCGTTTTCCCGCTACGTGATGCTGCCGGGAGGTGGCCTGATCGGCTGCGGCGATAGCATAGAGCTCTCAGCAGTGCCGCCTGCTCACCAGGGTGCGGGAGACAGCCCAGGTCAACGGTATCCTGGAGTGAGGAAACCCCCCAAGCTATTCCGCTAAACAATTAAAGTTTGCTCTGTCTCTCTCTCTCTCTCATGTCTGGGCACAAAGAGATGACAATTGGTTGCTGCACAGCGCGAGATGAAACCTGCGGCGTACTAGTACATGGGGCCATCAGTGGAGCGCATAGCGACTAGGTCCAGGAATAACGCGAAACTCGCAAATAAACGTAGTAGATGTTCGGCCATTAACCTACGTTTATTTTTAGTTACGTGTAATTTTTCTTTCTGTTTCCAGCTAAACTTTGAAGTTCAAACTTTATGCAAAGACGAGCGAAATTGACGTTTAACGGAACTAATGTTAGCACACTCCGAACTTTTGAAACAAATTACCGGGCCTTAATTTGGCAATGTATTACCAATGTGTTTGTAACCATTTTGTACAGATGAAAACAAACGACAGCGACATGAAATTCATAATACTGAACAAGTGGCAGCTAAACACAAAAATAAACAATGGGGATATTTTTCCTCATGTAGTGCTGTACAACGGTCAGTTCTAGTCCCCATTCTTTTCAACATCAGCCTGTTACATTTGCTTGGGCGACATCGGTGAACAGAGCGCACTCATTTCCCTGAACGACATTACACTATGGTTCCTTCACCCTTCTCTTCTACCCTAAGCCACCAATTTCTGAGTCGCACTAGCAGTTACAGAGAAATCGGGGTCTTTGCTGGACCGATGCTGTTGTCTCAAAAAGAGGCTGATCTTACCATCTAGTGAATGCGGGTGAGCGCCATGAATTTAAAACCGCAGCTATAATTATTTTTTGTATGTGGACAGAACCTGCGTCGGCATGTAATTCCAGGATCTCGCGATTAATCTATAGGATGCCGGTTTCGCCGCTCCCTCAATTCGCAGAGCTCGCTGGAAGTTGTGAAAATTTTTGCAACTCCGCCAGCCGTTTTCAAAAAGCCGCGTGAAGCCTTGAATACCCACCGTGCCTCACTCACTGCTAAAGCGAAGATTGATCTACTAAACCAAGTTCCACCCATAGCACATGCCGAGTAGGGCTGCTTAGAATCTATCAAGAGAGCAAAAATCTAGGTTATTGCGAGTATATCACGAATTATCCATATTCACTCTATGCAGGCTGAGGCTTTATTAAATACGCTGGGCAACCTGGTTCCTCAAAATCGCACAGCTCGACGTTGGAAATCATAACATGGCTGAAGAAGCACCTCTTGCAATGTACGTGAAAAACACTTCAATGATAGGTCTCATTTCCTGCATCCCTCAAACCTCTTGGCGCTAGTTATGGAAATCGGCAACTGAGGCGCACACCTGCAACACCCATTGGACACCTTAACAAAATCAGCCTGACCGAACAGACATAAGCGTCTAGCAACGGGGGGAACCGTGCTTGGGGGACGGAGAACCTCAAAACCACCTTCACGAAAGGAACCTGTCTCAGACGCCGGAAACTAGGCAAATGGCTCGAGATGGTGGATGACCTTGAGGCCGAGGGCCGCACATTTCACATTCGGCTAAGAGCGAGTGCTCGCCCACTACGGAGGCCTGTAGAGGAGCTCTACTCAAATTGTCGTTCAAAATCCTACGGTGCTCCCATTCTCCACCTAATTCCCATAACCCTATCCTCATTCTTACTTCCCCTTCCCCATCTTCTCTCCCTTGCGCTGCTTCCCAGGACAGAAACGTGGGGTCTTTCAGGGCCCACTTCCTCGGCTCTGGGTCGCTGAGCAGCATTCCCCAATTTATTGAATAACTTCTAAACAAAACCCATTAGGCAAAAGACCTGTTCATTTATTTTAAGCATTGGCTTATCTTCATCTGCTCGCTATCACATGCAGTGCGGGATGAGTCTGACAATGGACTATAACATACTAAATGTCACTAAAGACAGAGCGAGGCACCTGCGATGGCGGTTCTTCGACGGCGGCGGGGCCCTTCGGAAGGACACCGATTCGACATCCTCAAGGGAGCCGTACTGCCAGAGGGACAGGCGCCGGTCGCGCAGCTTGCGGTCGCTGAAGGCTGTGGGCACCCACTGGAGGCTGCGCTTTAAGGACAAGCGGACGGTGAAGATGGAGTTACCGCGGCGTCGCCTCCTGGGGCCACGGAAAAGCGCGACCATCCGCCGTAGGCCACTGACTGCGCCGACGAGGTGGTAGACGTTGAGGCCGGGCTCCGTCAGGGGCGACCCCTGAGCCAGGCTTCCGAAGCGGCCGTGTCCAGGTTCTCGTAGGTGATCTCGGAGAAGAGCTGCTGCTTGGGCATCGGCTCCGGCGTATCGCGGGCCTCCAAGCCATGGCTGCTGGACGCCGGCTCTGTTTCTCTGCGGTGGCCCCGGCGCTCACCGTATTTAAATCAGGATGAGGACTTTGGGAGCCGCTGCTAGGAGCGACCATGCCGGGTTCGTGTCAGCTTCTTCTGCCTTGTGCCGAGACGGCCAGCGTGACAGACTTCTCAAGCCGAACAGCACGGTCCATGCGTACGTACAGTGCACGCGCCGTTCAACTTTTTATTCTTTCGCCTGCTGGGAACGACGATCTTAGCGTTTCCGCTTTACAAGCCTGATGTGACGGCAGATGGCTCACTATTCGCGACTCAGAAATGTGTATATGCTGGCGGTAGTGCGTGTTGCCATTCCCTGAAAACTGTAGCAACGGAAATGCCGGATGGCGTCCCTAAAAAATAAAACGCAACAAAAAGGAAGTCAATAAAGCTATATGTTTTTTGAGTACACATTGAAATGCATAAACTAAAATGCATACGCAATAAAATAGTTGGCTGGATTAAACTTGCTTGCAATAGTCCTCTGATTATGCCAGTTGCGTCCGTCGCGCCATCTTTAGTGCGTTGAATCAAAACGAATAAGAGTGCGTTAATAGGACCCACTGGCCGTCGCTTCTCTGGCGCAATGAATTGAACCAACGTACCTTATTGTAAGACGAGTTCAATTCCTGCAGGCACAAATTTTTTTTTATTCACAACATTTCAATAAATTACACTTCTATTTCCTAAGGTATGTTTCCTTTTAGGTTGCATATTGCCATGATTTTTGTTCTTAACAGTAGGAGAACCAGCCGCGAACGCATCCAGGATGTGACGGTATGACAACGGTTACACTATATAATTACCTTCACTGTAATCAATTCCAGTCTTCAGTGAGTGTATGCTACCCTTAGGTTGCGTTCAGAGACAGCTGCCAGCAGCAATCGCTTTTATTATGCTTTGAAATTTTAACTTATTTGGAAATAAAATTTTAAGAATTGTAACTTATTCAACGTAGCAAAGATGGCGCGACGGATGCCAGTGATGTATTACGCTCCTTACAGTAAATAATTTTAACCCACAAAACATTTTTATTAATATTGCATTGCAGTTTCCGTACTGCGCTTCATTCTCCAAAAAAAAAAAACACGTTATGATGTGTTTTATTTTTCAGTAAAGCACACGCTACGTCCGTTGCTGCTGGTTTGCGGAAAGGCAATACGCGGCGGTAGTGCAAGCTAGGATCATGTGATCGCGGCTATCAATTGGCCGAACTTGTGACAGGAATAGCGTGCTTGTAAACATGCTCTGTTGCCTGGGAGACGACATAGGTGTAGCTGCGGGCCATTAGGGACGAAGTATGCCTCCTCTGTCCGCTCCACTTGCCCTGTAACAGCTAAATTGATATTGCCCCAGATTAATCAGGCGCCAAGCGCAGTCAGCGGCGTATTCCGAATTCCGAAGTTTTGGAACAGGATATTCGGGACATACTTGAGAAATTCTTCCTAACAGTCAGTGTGTATGGATGGTAGGAAGGCGCAAGCCACTCAAATCTCAGTGGATGGAGAAACTAACATCCTAACACACCTCGCCGAATTGAAATTGCCCCGTTCTTGTAGGAGATCAGACGTTTCGCTGAAAAAGGGAACCTTCAGCGCGCCACTCGAGCACTTCTGCCAACGCATAGTACTGACGTCTCCGCCTTTCCCTCGATCTATGGTGGCCTTATGCGCTGGGATGCGGTGATGTTTCGATGGATGCGTCTTCGTGTTGCCCTACGCATGCGCTCCTCTGGTTGTGGCCAGCACAGCGTCTTGCGCCATTCGACAAGTACTGTCCCTTCCGTTCCACTCCTGTAGGAGGGGCCAGACATTGCACATTACTCTGAACGTTCTTTTCTTAACATGCACTCCGGCAGCAACACCCCCAACAATGAGGGCATCGTAAGGTCGACCGTCGAATGTGGACGACCCTTGACTCATGAGGTCCCCATGACGGGACCTTGCTATGTTTCTTTCGGAAATATGGCATGTACGTTAATTTCTAAACACTATTTATTGATGCAAGGCAATACATCGCAACAATTGAAAAACAAGTTAAAATGTTGCTGCACTTGTGTAGTGGAGAGCTAAGCAGGTTTGTATGCGAAACCACACGATCGAAAGCCAGACTCGGTGCTGTTGCCGCCGCATTTACTTTTCTTAATTCATTAATATACATAAGCAATTTTTATAGGAACGGCTCCCCTCGACGCCCCCAGAGCAGCCGGTGGACAATCCCCCCCCCCCCCCCCACACACACTTTTGACTCCGGGTAAGGTAAGCGCGATAAAAGCGGCACGCATGCTCAGTGATGGCTGTCATGTTCCTTTGTACATTTTCTTTTGGCAAAGTCAACTTTTCTTGATAGTTGAGGTACGCACGCACATATATGGTCTCGTTTCGTTCTTATTCTTGCTCAAAGCGTTTCTTACAACACAGTACGAATATATGATAGCAGTAAAACATATTACAGGTCCTGCCCGATTTCATCAGCGTCTCAGCAAACTGCCTGATGCCTTTTCCTGTCTCTCTCTGCCTCTGCCTGATGTTCTTCATCTTGATGAAAGATGCGTGACACAGAACTCTGCCTGATGCTTTTCAGCATGCGCTTTCGCGCAACCATGTCCCGAGTTCATGTGTGTCATGATTGCCTGTCATTTTGCGTCATTTTGTCGGCAGATATGCGTTTATGTACTTACTCTTGCGTTTCTGTCTGCTGCTTTCAGGGTAGCAATATGCATCCTTATGGCGAGGTCCTGATTTACAGTATGCAGTGTAGTTTTCGTCTATGGTTCCTATTTATGTTTTACCGTTTATTCCAATTATAATCAAACATTCCTATTATGATTCCTCACATGAGCATAGTTTTTTTTTTATTTTGCGCATTACGGTCAGTGATGTACATGTAACCTGCATAACTGCTAGATAGGACCTCATTACCAGTGATTTCCTCCAAAATGTGAAAAGGAATAGCAGAAGATGGTTCCACGTTCTCAGTCCTTTTATGTCGATGTCAATAAAGAAATCTGCTTCTGTGCATTTATTATTATAAATTACCATCACAATCAAAGAGCTACACTCAGCTATCCTTCCTGTATGTGGCGTTAAGAAGCTCAAGATTAATGCTAACCCTTATTGCGTCCTGTAGTCTCCAGTTTCGAATCTGCACAAGTCAGTCCCACCCGTGGTCTCGCACCTCAACGTAGAATGTGTCGTAAAACTCTTTATACTTCATTCTGGATGCAATTAGAGGCAGCAGGTACATACACATTATCATGAAGATCATCGGAATAGTATTGCTCTCAAAAATATTATCTTATTCGCAAATTAGGTATACCTGGGACACCCAAAAACTCTTCTTCCTTAAAAAGCAATCTTTGCATAAGTAGTTGTCAGGCAGCGTCGTAAATACCCCGGTAAAATAAATGGTGTTGTTTAATTCTAAGCTCCTCTTCTAGAGCAGAAAATTAGATTATTATTGAGCCGAAAAAAAACGCAGTTCGTCCACTTACCATTTCCGTATTGTCGTTTGCCATATTTGCAGTTTAACGTCTAAAAGCGACTAAGCCTATGAGAAATGCCGTAGTAGAGGGCTGCGAAATTTCGAACAATTGCAGTTCTTTAACGTGCACTGACATCGCACAGCGCACAGAGGCCTTGTTTTTCGCCTTCATCAAAAAGAGCCTGCCGCAGCCGGGATTAGGTGGGGCTTCCTTGAGCGCAGTAGTATTTCTTTTTTAACCAATATATCCGCGTTCCCAGTTTGCATTGCTGGAGAATGTTTTTTACTGTGGCTTCGAGGGATCCAACTGCGTGTGAGCTGTGCATCAAAAAAACATGTCCGGCACGTTTTACTCATTGTAAATATGAAGAACAAAAAAAAAATGGCGATTGGAGAGCTAGATACACACAAGAACGGCAAATACTGTGACTTCGCCAGTTTTGTCGGCTACACTCTGTACTTTTTTAATATTGTGTTTCGTCCTCCGGTACGGCTGTTCCAGTATCATGGATTCTATCCTTCTGGTACCATTCATTTACCTTCGAATAGTGTAGTTTTTAAGGGAGATATTGAGATGAAGGGCAAACGGGAGAAATTTCAATACTGCTTTGGCGTACTTTCTCGCCTCCAATATTAGTGAGGGAGGCATTAAGGATGAATTTTTGTGTGAAGTGTCAACTATTAAATCTTTGCACTGTAGCTCACTCTTGAATCAACCT